>NC_133168.1:24362896-24978492 GCF_040802235.1 Manis javanica | reverse complement strand
TATTGAGAGATATGTATTTATTGCCATTGCAGGCTTTAAATTCATGGTTACCAAAGGTTCAAGGTTAGCCTCTTTAGTATCTTACTGCCTAAGTTAGCTCTCTTATTGAGCTGTTATATATACTATTTGGAGATTCTTTTTTTCTCTCCCTTCTTATTCCTCTTCCTCCATACTTCACATGTTGTGTGTTTTGTTCTGTGCTCTTTTTAGGGGTGCTCCCATCTAGAGCAGGCACTGTAAGATGCCCTGTAGAGGTGGTTTGTGGGAAGCAAATTCCCTCAGTTTTTGCTTGTCTGGGAATTGTTTAATCCTGCCATCATATTTAAATGATAGTCATGCTGGATACAGTATCCTTGGTTCAAGGCCCTTCTTTTTCATTGCATTGAATATATCATGCCATTCTCTTCTGGCCTGTAGGGTTTCTGTCGAGAAGTCTGATGTTAGCCTGATGGGTTTTCCATTATAGGTGACCTTTTTCTCTCTAGCTGCCTTTAAAACTCTTCCCTTGTCCTTTATCTTTGCCATTTTAATTATTATGTGTCTTGGTGTTGTCCTCCTTGGATCCTTTCTGTTGGGGGTTCTGTGTATTTCTGTGGTCTGTTCAATTATTTCCTCCCCCAGTTTTGGGAAGTTTTCAGCAATTATTTCTTCAAAGACACTTTGTATCCCTTTTCCTCTCCTTTTTCTGGTACACCTATAATACGGATATTGTTCCTTTTGGATTGGTCACACAGTTCTCTTAATATTGTTTCATTCCTGGAGATCCTTTTATCTCTCTCTATGTCAGCTTCTATGCATTCCTGTTCTTTGGTTTCAATTCCATCAATGGCCTCTTGCATCTTATCCATTCTGCCTATAAATCCTTCCAGAGTTTGTTTCACTTCTGTAATCTCCTTCCTGGCATCTGTGATCTCCCTCCAGACTTCATCCCATTGCTCTTGCGTATTTCTCTGCATCTCTGTCAGCATGTTTATGATTTTTGTTTTGAATTCTTTTTCAGGAAGACTGGTTAGGTCTGTCTCCTTCTCTGGTGTTTCTGTGATCTTGGTTTGCCTGTAATTTTGTCTTTTCATGGTGATGGGAATAGTTTGCAGAGCTGGGATGAGTGATGGCTGGAAGAACTTCCCTTCTTGTTGGTTTGTGGCCTTCCTCTCCTGGGAGAACAGCGACCTCTAGTGGCTTGTGCTGTGCAGCTGCATGCAGACAGGGCTTCTGCTTCCTGCCTGGCTGCTATGGAGTTTATCTCTGCTGTAGCTGTGGGCATGGCCTCGCTCTGGCTGCTGCTCCAATGTGGTGTATTTGCATTGGAGAGGGAGTGGTCGGGAGGCTGTTTATCTCTGTAAGGGGCCTCTGTGTTCTCTGCAGCCCTGGGGATTAGAGCACCCAGAGATCCCCAGATTCCCTACCTCTGGACTAAGTGTCCCGCCCTGCCCCTTTAAGACTTCCAAAAAGCACCCGCCAAAACAAAACGACCACACAAAAAAAAGAAAAATAAATAATGGCCACTCGTTTGTCTTTATTCTCCAGCGCCAGCCTCAGGCACCCGCTCACCAGTCTGCTGCCCAGTTTCCCTAGTATTGGGGTCTCTATCCCTTTGAGACTCCCAAAAAGCGCTCACCAAAACAAAGCAACAACAAAAAAACAAAAACAAAAACAAAAACAAACAAACAAAAAATGGCTGCATGCTTTACTTTTGTTCTCTGGAGCCAGCCTCTGGTACCTGCTCGCCAGTCTTGCTGCCCTCTTTCCCTAGTACTGGGGTCCCTGTCCCTTGAAGACTTCCAAAAAGCACTCGCCACAACAAAACAACATAGCAACAGCAAAAAAAATTGCTGCTCGCTCTTCTTTTGTCCTCCGGCTCCGGCCTCTTGTACCCGCTCACCGTTCTTGCTGCCCTGTTTCCCTAGTATCCAGGACCCCGCACATGCACTGTGTCTGCGCTCTGGTCTGTATGGCTGGGGCTGGGTGTTCAGCAGTCCTGGGCTCCCTCTCCCTCCCACTCTGACTCCTCTCCTCCTGCTGGGAGCTGGAGCGAGGGGCGCTCGGGTCCCACCGGGCCGGGGCTTGTATCTTACCCCCTTTGCCAGGCACTGGGTTCTCGCAGGTGTGGATGTGGTCTGGATGTTGTCCTGTGTCTTCTGGTCTTTCTTCTAGGAAGAGTTGTCTTTGTTATATTTTCATAGATATATGTGGTTTTGGGAGGAGATTTCCGCTGCTCTACTCACGCCACCATCTTGGCTCCCTCAAGGATTTTTTTTAAAGATTTTAAATCAGAACTTCTCATTGCTGTATTAAGCTTTTACCAGATTCACAGTCAATATTGTTTATCACTGGAATGAACTAAATTCTGGCTCTCAAAAATTAAGTGCAATTGTTTCCTTCTAAGAGTTTCATGTTTCACATTTTACATTTAGGTCTTCAATCCACTTTGAGTTTACTTCTGTGTATGGAGTTAGACAGTAATCCAGTTTCACTCTCTTGCATGTAATAGCTGTCCAGTTTTCCCAACACCAGTTATTGAAGAGACTGTCTTTTCCCCATTGTATATTCATGGCTGCTATATCACATATTAATTAATAAATCCACATAAGTATGGGTTTATTTCTGGGCTCTCTTTCTATTCCATTGACCTATGGGTCTATTCATGTGCCAGTACCAAAATGTTTTAATTACTGTGATATTGTAGTATAGCTTAAGGTCAGGGAGCATAATATCCTCAGCTTTGTTTTCTTTCTCAAGATTGCATCGGCTATTTGTGGTCTTTTGTGGTTCCATATGAATTTTAGGATTATTTGCACCAGCTGATTGAAAATACCATTGGTATTCTGATAGGGATTACATTGAATCTGTGACTTGCTTTGGGCCAGATGGCCACTCTGACAACATTAGTTCTTCCTATCCATAAGCACAGGATAGATTTCCATTTATTTGTGCCTTCTTTAATTTTTCTCATCAGTGTCTTATAGTCTTCAGAGTACAGGTCTCTCACCTCCTTGGTTAGGTTTATTCCTAAATATTTTATTATTCTGATGCAATTGCAAATGGAATTGTTTTCCTGATTTCTCTTTCTGCTAGTTCATCATTAGTATATAGGAATGCAACAGATTTCTGCATATTAGTTTTGTATCCTACAATTTTGCTGAAACCAGTTATTAGTTCTAATAGTGTTTGGTAGAGTCTTAAGGGTTTTCTCTATTTAATATCATGTTATCTCAAATAATGACAGTTTTACTTCTTCCTTAATAATTTGGATACCTTTTATCTCTTTATTTTGTCTGATTGCCATGGCTAGGACCTCCAGTACTGGCAAAAATCTCTTTATGAAAGGCATGAGCAAATTTTTTTTTCTAGACACATCTCCCTGGGCAAGGGAAACAAAATAAAAAATTAAAAACCTTTTGTAAAGCAAGGGACACCATCAACAGAACATAAAGCTAGCCTACTGTATGGGAGAATATATCATAAATGATTCACCCTATAAGGGGTTAACATCCAAAATATGTAAAGAACTCATATGAATCAAAAACAAAAAAATAAATAACTCAATTAAAAAATGACCAAAGGACCTGAACTGACATTTATCCAAAGAAGATATACAAATGGCCAACAGACATATGAAAAGATATGCAACATCACTAATCATCAGAGAAATGCAAATCAAAATGACAATGAAGTATCACCTCATACCAGTTAGAATGGCTACTATATACCAAACAAAAAATAACAGATGTGGCAAAAAAAAAAAAAAACTCTCCTACACTGTTGGTGGGAATGTAAACTGTTGTAGCTACTGTGGAAAACAATATGGAGGTTCCTCAGAAAACTAAAAATAGAAATACCATATGACCTAGCAATTCCACATCTGGGAATTTATCTAAAGAAAACAAAATCACGAATTTGAAAAGATACATACATCCTATATTCACTGCAGAATAATTTACAATACCAAAGATTTAGAAGCAACCCAAGTGCCCATCAATAGATGAATGGATAAAGAAGAGGTGGTACATACATACAATGGAATATTATTCAGCCATAGAAAAAAGAAATATTGTCATTTGTGAAAACGTGGATGTCTGTAGAAGGTATTATGCTAAATGAAATAAGCGAGGTGGAGAAAAACAAACACCATATTATTTCACTTATTTGTGGAGTCTAAAATCAACACAAAACAAAATGAACAAAATAGCACTAGACTCAGAAATAGTGCGAAGTGCCTGGTGATTACCATGTGGGAGGGTTTGGGGTGGGTGGGGAGGGTGAAGGTGATAATGGAGCTCAAAAATCTCAATCACAATGTAAGTTGATCATGAGAATGGAAGTACAGCATGGAAAATATAGCCAGTAACATCTTCCCATGTTGATGGATAGTAACTGCACTAGTTGGGGGGAGGATTATTAATAATGTATGTAACTGTTGAACCACTGTATTGTATACTTGAAACCAATATAATATTTTGTATCACTTATACTTCAATAAAAAAATTAAATGTAATTGCTTTAGGTAATACAACTTGTCATCTTTAAACCTGCTTCACAGGAGCACCCTTGTTGAACAGTAGGACAAAGAGGGAAAACACTGGCCAGAGAGCCAGAAATCTGAGGTCACCGCCACTAACAGTTTACGTGATTTCAAGCAGGTCACTCCCTTCACCTTGCAACCACAGGAACTGCTGATGTTAATGTTTGTTTCCAAAGCCTCTTCTACTGCTAATGTTTTATGATCATAATATTTCTTGGATGTTGCATCTTTACCATAATGATAATACTAACTGCAACAATATCAATGATAACGATGATAAGATGACAGAGGCATTGGCGAAAGTTGGACAAAGACAACAATGGGAGTCAGGCAATGTACAGTCTAATCACGTCTCTGTCAGTAGATTGTGGAACGACCTCAAATGAATCACTTCTATGGGATTTAGTATCTTCCCAAGAATAATGCTTGTCCAGTCACATTCTACATAACTCGAGGATTTCATGTAGGTGCATGGTGTGAAACCACACACACACACACACACACACACACACATATAATAATTGTTGAAAAGGAAAAAAAGCAACCACCTCCATGAATATGCATTTTGTTCTAATTATTCCCAGAGCTAATCAACCCATTGATTAGTGCTGCTGCATGATCTTGTTTTATATTGAACCCATGCCTTGCCATTCCTTTAAATCAAAGAATATCCTGAGATTTTTCAGGAATTTGGCTTTAAATGTATATTCTTGAAATTACTTTTACAATGAACCATGTGGAAAGGAGTTGCATGATTTCAAATATTCATTTTATCAGAAATGGCTCTGTTCTCACTGACTTTACAATGAATTATGGAAATTGATTTGTAAAAGGAAGGGATAGTTTTTGTTTTATATATTCAAATTCTAAAGAAAATTTTATTATTAAAGGATTTTTTTAAAACTTGAATATCTGGAATAAACTATTCCATAAATTCTCTGTTACCTCTAATCCTGAATATTTTTAAACAATTGGACAGAAAAGAGAGCTAAATGTTATCTTAAATTAGACACAGAAAAAGAAATGTATACATTCTCTGCCAAAGGTGGTTGGTTGTCCATTGAGTTTCTTCTAAGGAATCTTTCTTTGAATGTTGAGAAATGTCATCCTAGTCCTGGGGAGTCCTGTTAGGAATCCAAAGTCCTTATTGATAAAAAATACTTTTTAATTTATAATGAAAATCCTGGTTATTTCAAAGTGAGCTAGTCTCTTCTTTAAGTGGAAACAGAGAAGGCAGCCTTTCCTTGGGAAGGAAACATGTCCACCAAGCCAGGGTTGGTAGCGGCACCAACTCACTGGCAGCAGCCTAAGGAAGCGGACATTTTCTTGTGCTGCAGTTCTACTTGGGAGACATGGCATGGTCTCTGCTTCCTTGGGCTCAGTGAAGTCATCATGCTTCATTTGTCCAAGGTTTGGGGAATATTTTATTTTCTCATATTATATTAATGATTTTGGACTACCTCTGTCTCTTAAGTGGGAAAATTCTCATGAAGTGGGTGACAAGGTTTAGGGAAGAATAGAAAAAGAAGTGAAGAGAAAAGGAAATTTAGTTTTCTGTCTTTTTTAGAGAAACTGGGACATTAGCCAAGAACAGTGTAAATGACAAAATAACAGGTTAATACTTGATTCCCTTTGGATTGTTTCAATCCTAGGGATTCCGAAATGAAAACACTTGTTTGCCTTGGTTTTTCGAAACAATTCATTATCTTCTTTTGGAATTTCGTTATTTCTAAAAGTTTATCTTCTAAGCAGTCCTGCGTTTGTCCATCTATGACTTTTGGAATACTACCTCCTTTTAGAAAGCTAAATGCAAAAGCCACTTCACCTATTAAGGTTCTTTTGATTCCTCCAGTGGTCTAATTTCTATCTCTTTTACAAAACCCATCAAAATTCTAATAGTGATATTAGAGTCTTTAATGTTTTATAACATTATTATTTGGGGACAAAATAGAGGCCAGTTTTAAAAGAAGCTAACAATTAATTTTCTTATAAAAGGTGAGCCACTATAATATAGGTAGTGAAAACAAAAGAGCTAAAAATGCATTTAAATATTTCAAAGGAAGGGACATAACAGAGAGAATGAAAGAGAATGAATGAAAGCAGAGAATACTCTGATAAACTAAATTTAAAAAGTTGGGAAGAAAACAATTGTAAAATGATCACCATTTCTGAAACAATACATGTTTAGAAGTATTTTAGCAAGTCTCCCAGGGGACCTGGGAATTGTGTGCTCTTGTAGAAGAATGGTGCCTGCAGCTGCAAGGACTTTCCTCATGACTACAGCTACCAGCACACCTACTACAGGGCGTGGTTCACTTTTCTAAGTAGACTGAAAACTCCTCCTGCACAATTGATACCATAGGAATAGAATACGATAACAGAAAATAAAGAGATGAATGTATAAGGTAATGGCGAGAATGCTCATTCTTAGTTTTTTACTTTAGAAAGAGTTCTCAAAGTTCCCAATATGCATGTTGAGTTGCATAATGACATACTTCATTTTAAGAAGTTGCTTTGCCATGTCTCATCCAAAACATCCTTTCACATCTGTTACTCTGTAAGTAGCTTTATAAGAAGTAATTTTTCTGGTTTCCCTGGGATTAAGTCCTGAGGATGATTGTCTCCAGTCCATTCCTGTAAATGCAAAACTGCAGTCAACCATTGCAAACTCATGTTTCTCTGAGAGCAGGTGGAGGTAAAATAAACCCAATGAACTTCAAACTATTTTTATTCAGTCAGTTTTGTTTGCTTCTGGGTCCAGATTACCTTGAGTAACATGATTCAGGCTGAAGTTCTCATATGATATTTTTCTCAGGCTTGAAAGCAAAAGCATAGCAACATGAAGATAACGGTGGTTATTGACTGTGATTCTATCAACAGCCTCCTCATTTACATGTAAATCACCTTTGGGATCTTGTGTTATTAAATGTAGCTATTCCAGTAAACGTTGAGAGGAGGTGAGTGAACACCTCATCAAAAGCTACAGAGGCAATCAGTGCAGAAAAGCTGTGTCAAACATTATGTGATTGTTTTCCTTTTAATATCTTCTGCTTACTGAGCTCACTGGTAGATTTAGAGCAGTATATGACTTGAATAACAATGTGTCCCCTTGTCAGGTCTGGTAAGGCTGGCAGTGCAATAGCAAGGAAAATGGCCTTCCATTCCAGCTTAGAGATGTTCTTAACCCCAAAGCAAATTGTGCAGTCCATCCTGCTGTGAGTTATTACTTAGAAGTTTGACACACAACCTGTGCAAACTATGTAACTCTATCCTATTGTTATTTTTTTGGTGAAATTTGGAATTCAACATTATTCTACCTTTGTTTCCAATTTTTTCTATTTCTTAGTGTCTAATAATTTATGTATGGTAGTCCACAAAGCATATTTCAAATGTTTAATTACATGCCCTACCCCTGCCAACATACATAATTGACGTCTGCCATGGCCTTTTGCCCTACTAACTGATTCTTAGTTCCTGAAAAATATAAAGACTGAAGTTACCATTTTTGCCTAAACCAGTAGTTGTTTTCAATGTGAGGTCTGTGAGCTATGTGCCTGAGCTTCTCTTGGGGTGCTTATTGAAAAGACAGATTTCTCAAATCCAATATTTGATTTGTTTAAATCACTGGAGGTGATGCTGTAAAATCTGAAATTAATAAATCAATTTCTTTAGAGGATTCTTCCATAAACTACATTGTGAGAGACACTGTAAGTTACAAACATAAAATCTCAAATCTGTTTTCTTTCATGCTTTATGAAACTAATGAAGGTTGCACAGGTAGCATCAAATTTCATTCTCTCCTGCAGCCTGAAGTCCCCCATCCATCTAGCTGCTAGCTGCTGAAGCTGTACTTTTATCTGACTCTGTGACTAGGGTAGTAAAGATAAGTGATCTGCACCACCCCTTAGTCACTGGAAGAATAGACCATAGGTGACTCATAAGCTGCTTGATCACTCGTATTCATTCTATCGGCCCAGTTCAGACAATTAGATTGCATTCTGTCTCCTATAAAGTCAGGCAGAAGTTGGAGGTTGGGAAGTCCTAGTAAACAATGGGGAGTGTCAACAGCATCCTTTGGATCAACATGTTACCCTACTCATTAAAAGTCATGATTCTCATCTTGTTTAAATTATAGGTCAATGAGATTATTGCTCATGCTTTCAGTAAACCAAGCAAAAGGAAAGATAAACTCATGTTCTAGGGGATGGGAAAAAAGTACTAACATAATAAGAGATAATAAGCAGAGGTTAAGAGAGAAAGCCCATGATTTTTAGTAGAAACCACTAATGGCTTAAAGGATCCATTATGATAGCTGTTTATTCAATTTTAGAGTCTTTTCTGACTTTGACCCTCTCTTTGAAGATCTCAGGATTCATGAAATCCATATTAAAAAGCAACCCATTCCAATACTTTGATTATTTTGCTAAAATGTTCTTCTTTAGGTTGAGCTAAATTCCTTTACTTTCTAAGTTCCATAGCTGGTTCTGGATTCACTTTCCTCTTCCCTCTTCTCAATGTCAGTCCTAGACCTACAGGATAAGTCCTTCATGAAATTTAAGACAGTGCTCATTCCCATGTCCCTGGATACAGAAAACATTCCTTCCCAATGACGCTTTTGAATTCTCAGGGGTCCTTACTGTGTTTGTCCCTGGAAAAGTACATTTTTCCCCATGTCTTTTAGAACGTGGTTCTCTGAAAGGAATACAATGCCCTACACATGGCTAGACTGATAGTTTGTCATATACAGTTGACCTTTGAATAACACAAGTATTAGGGGCACCAAACCCCACACAGTTGAAAATAACTGTATAACATTTGACTTCCCCAAAACTTAAATACTAATAATCAGTTGACCAGAAGCCTTACAGATAGCATAAACAGTCTATTAACACATTTTATATGACATGTGTATTATATATTGTATTCTTCCAGTAAATAAGCTGGAGAAAAGAAAATATTTTTCCACATTGTCACAAATCTTCAAAAACTTTCAAATAAACTTATTGAAAAATATCTGTGATTGGCTTAAAGATGGTGGCATGAAGGTGAGACAGAAACCTCCTCTCCAAACCACATATAATATGAAACTATAACAAATATAACTAATCCTGAAAGAGAAACAGGAAAGAAGGTTGCAACAGACTGCCTACATAAAGGGAAAATAGACCTCACAGAAAAGGGTAAAGTACCAAAGCTGTGATCTGGTGGAACCCAAGCCCTTCCTCCACCCAAGCTCATAGGCAGAAGGGAGAGAAATGGAGCAGGGAGTGGGTGGAAGCCTAGGACTGCTGAACACCCAGCCCTGGAGATCTGCTTTGGGAGCACGAAACTACATTGCATGGTGCTCTGGAGATTAGTGGGATTGGAAAGCTAAGACAAGAGGAATACTTGGAGAGACTGATATTCTATCTGTTTGTATAGAAAAGGTACCCCAAACTGGCCACTGTGGAACAAAAGAAAGGTAGGCACTCTGAGAGAATTTCCAACAGTGAGAGAGTTGCTAAAAGGGTAAGGATTGCACAGAACTTGCTGCTCAGGAGAAAAAACCAGTGGACAAAATTTTCCAGGTACACTCTGCCCATCAGGCTGGGAAGTGTTAGGAGCTTCAGGCACTCCATCCCCCTGGCTGGCTATGCAGCTCTGAGGGCCATCCCCATGACTATACATAGCATGCCATTCCTTCCTATTGACCAGCACCAGCTTGCAAACCAGCTGCCCTGTCCATTGTGTCAGGCCAGATGGAGGACAGTCTCACCTACAGCAGCTACAAGGGCATAGTACAGTGGCTCTTCCCTGTACATTTGGCACACTGGCACTGGCAGTGGGGACAGGCACTGCAGCCAGGAATCAGGAGAGAGCTCTTTCCTCCCTGGCAGGCACCAACACTGCTTGCCCATGACCACCACCATCACTCCAGGGTCTTATTAGCTCCAGAGAGTAGAGTTTCTGGGCACTAGAGGGTGCCACCTATACCAAGTTATTATTACAAATATGAAACGTCAAAAGAACCTGATACAAACCAAATCCCACAAACACCAGAAAGAGGGTCAAGTGGCACTGAACTCACCAAACTTCCTGAAAAAGATTTCAAAATAAAAATCACAAACATGCTCACGGAGCTACAGGAAAATATTCAAGACCTCAGGGAGGAATTCAAGACAGAGATAGTACCTTGGAAAATACAGTATCCAAAATGAAACATACAATGGAGAAATTTAAAGGTAGATTTGATATGGTAGAGGAGATGATAAATGAAACAGAAATTAGAGAACAGGAATTAAAAGAAGCTGAGGCAAAGAGAGAAAAAATGACCTCTAGGAATGAAAGAATATTAAGAAAACTGTGTGACTAATCTGAATGGAAAAATATTTGCATTATAGGGGTACCAGAAGAAGAAGAGAAAGACAAAGGGATAGAAAGTGTCTTTGAGAAGGTAATTGCTGAACACTTCCCCAATCTGGGGAAGGAGATAGTCTCTCAGGCCATGGAGATCCACAGATCTCCCAACACAAGGGACCCAAGGAAGACAACACCAAGACATGTAATAATTAAAATGGCAAATATAAAGGATAAGGACAGACTATTAAAAGCAGCCAGAGAGAAAAAAAATCATATACAAAGGAAAACCCATTAGGCTATCATCAGACTTCTCAGCAGAAACCTTACAGGCCAGAAGGGAGTCACATGATATATTTAATGCAATGAAACAGAGGGTCTCAAACCAAGAACACTCCACACAGCAGGATTATCATTTAAATTTGAAGGAGGGATTAAACAATTTCCAGATAAGCAGAAGTGATAGACTTTACTTCCCAAAAGTGATGTCTATAGTATATTTTGGAAGGACTGTTATAGATGGAAGTGTTCTTAATGCTAAATAGCTATCACCAGAGGAAATAAAACCACTGTAGAGGAAGTAGAACAATTAATAATGAAGCAAATGCAAAATTAAATCAACTACACCCAAAGTCAGTTAAGAGGTAGACAAAGAATGGAGAATATGATACATAATATATAAAGAAAGCAGGAGGAAGAAAAAGAAGAAAAAAAATAACCTTTAGATAGTGTTTGTAATAGCATACTGAGTTAAGTTAGACTGTTAGACAGTAAGAAAGCTTCCATTGAACCCTTGATAACCATGAATCTAAAGCCTGCAATGGCATAAGTACATATGTATCAATAATCACCCTAAATGTAAATGGTCTGAATAAACAAATCAAAAGACATAGAGTCAATGAATGGATAAAAAAACAAGATCCATCTACATGCTGCCTACAAGAAACTCACTTCAAACCCAAAGATATACACAGACTAAAAGTGAAGGGATGGAGAAAGATATTTCATGGAACTAACAGGGAGAGAAAAACAGGAGTTGCAGTACTTGTATCAGATAAAGTACACTTCAAAACAAAGAGAGTAATAGGAGACAAAGAAGGACATTACATAATGATAAAGGGGTCAGTCCAACAAGAGGATATAACTATTATGAATATCTATGCACCCAACATAGAAGCACCTACATATGTGAAACAAATACTAACTGAATTAAAGGGGGAAATAGAATGCAGTGCATTCATTTTAGGAGATCTCAACACACTACTCACTACAAAGGACAAATCAACCAGACAGAAAATAAATACAGAGACAGAGGCACTGAACAACATATTAGAATAAATGGATGCAACAGACTTCTACAGAACACTCCACCCAAAAGCAGCAGGATACACATTCTTCTCAAGTGCATATGGAACATATTCAAGAATAGATCATATACTAGGCCACAGAAAGAGCCTCAGTAAATACGAAAAGATTAAAATTGTACCAACCAGCTTCTCATATCACAAAGGTATGAAACTAGAAATAAATTACACCAAGAAAATGAAAAAGCCCACAAACACATGGAGGCTTAATAAAATGATCCTAAATAATCAATGGATCAATGACCAAATAAAAACAGATATCAAGCAATATGTGGAGACAAATGACAATAATAATTCAACACCACAAAGTCTGTGGGACACCGAAGGCTGTGCTAAGAGGGAAGTATATCGCAATACAGGCCTACCTCAGGAAAGAAGAACAATCACAAATGAACAGTCTAAACTCACGATAAACAAAACTAGAAAAGGAAGAACAAATGAGGCCCAAAGTCAGTATAAGGAGGGACATAACAAAGACTAGAGCAGAAACAAATAAAATTGAGAAGACTAAAACAATAGAGAGACTCAATGAAAGCAGGAGTTGGTTTGTCAAGAAAATAAACAAAATAGATAAACCGTCAGCCAGACTTATCAAAAAAAAAAAAAAGAATCTACACACATAAACAGAATCAGAAATAAGAAAGGGAAAACCACTATGGGCACCACAGAAATACAAAGAATTATGAGAGAATACTATGAAAAATTATATGCTAACATTCTGGATAACGTAGAAGAAATGGACAACTTTCTAGAAAAACACAAACTTCCCAGGCTGATCCAAGAAGAAACAGAAAATCTGAAGACACCAATTACCAGCAAGGAAATTGAGCTAGTAATCAAAAAACTACATAAGAACAAAACCCCTCAACTAGATGGTTTCACTTATGAATTTTATCAAACAGTTAGTGAAGACCTAATACCCATCCTCCTTAAAGTTTTCCAAAAAATAGAAGATGAGGGAATACTCCAAAACTCATTCTACAAGGACAACATTACTCTAACACCAAAACCAGGCAAAGACACCACAAAAAAGAAAATTACAGACCAATATGCCTGATGAACATAGACACAAAAATACTCAACAAAATATTAGCAAACCGAATTCAAAAATACATCAAAAAGATCATTCATCATGATCAATGGGATTCATCCCAGGGATGGTACAACATTCAAAAATCCATTAACATCATCAACCACATCAACAAAATGAAGGACAAAAACCACATGATCATCTCCATAGATACTGAAAAACCATTTAACAAAATTCAACATCCATTCATGATAAAAACTCTCAACAAAATGGATATAGAGGGCAAGTACCTGAACATAATAAAGGCCATGTATGATAAACCCACAGCCAACATCATACTTAACAGTGAGAAGCTGAAAGCTTTTCCTTTAAGATCAAGAACAAGACGAGGATGCCCACTCTCCCCACTTCTATTCAATATAGTTCTAGAGGTCCTAGCCACGGCACTCAGACAACACAAAGAAATAAAAGGCATCCAGATCGGCAAGGAAGAAGTTAAACTGTCCCTGTTTGCAGATGACATGATATTTTACATAAAAAACCCTAAAGAATCCACTACAAAACTACTAGATCTAATATCTGAATTCAGCAAATTTGCAGGGTAAAAAATTAATACACAGAAATCTGTTGCATTCTTATACACTAATGATGAACTAGCAGAAAGAGAAATCAGGAAAACAATTTCATTCACAATTGCATCAAAAAGAATAAAATACCTAGGAATAAACCTAACCAAAGAAGTGAAAGACCTGAGAATTAAAGATGGAGGTATGAGAGGTGAAACAGAGGCTTCCTCCTAAAACCACATATAATATGAAAATATAATTAATACAACTAATCCTGAAAAAACAACAGGAAAGAGGACTGTGCCAGACTGCATACACCTAGAGAAAAGAGTAGACATCACGGAACAGGATAATGTACCAAAGCCGTGGCCCGGCAGGACCCAAGCCCTTCCCCCACCCTAGCTTACATGCTGGAGGAAGAAAAACAGATTGGGGAGGGAGTGGAGGCCTGGGACTGCTGAATACCTAACTCCAGAGATCTGCTCAAGGAGCACAAACCTACATTTTATGGTGTTTGAATGATACTCTCATGATAAGGGTGTTGGAAAGCTAAGACTGGCAGAATTCCTAGAGAGACTGAGATTCCAGCCACTTGTGGAAAGCAGGGATCCATATCCACTTGCTCTGGGACAGAAGAATGGTGGGCAGTCTGAGAGACTTCCTAACAAGGTGAGGGCTTCCTAACAAGCAGCAAGAGGGTTGCTAAAGGGGCAAGGATTGCACAGAATTTATTGCTCAGGAGAAAGGACAGGTAGACAAAATTGTCCAGGTGTACTCCACCCAGAAGATTGGGAGCTTTCACAATCTTCAGGCACTCCAGCTCCCTGGCTGGCTACACAGCTCCAAGGAAAGCCTCCATGATATGCAACCTACTGCCTTTCTCCCGGCCAGCCCCACCTGGCTCACAAACCAGCAAACCCTGCCCTGGCGTTAGGCCAGCCAGAGGGAAAATCTGTCTAGTCTACAAACAGAGCATAGAGGCTCATATCTGTGTGCTCTGCCCACTAGTCCAGGCATAGCAGCCAGGAAGCAAAAAACAGAGAGAGAAATCAGGAAAACAATTCCATTCACAGTTGCATCAAAAAGAATAAAATACCTAGGAATAAATCTAATGAAGGAAATGAAAAACCTATACCCTGAAAACTACAAGACCCTCATGAGAGAAATTAAAAAAGAAACAAATAATGGAAACACATCCCATACTAATGGATAGGAAGAATTAATATTCTCAAAATAGCCATCCTGCTACAGCAATCTACAGATTCAATGCAATTCCTATCAAAATACCAGCAAGCATTCTTCAATGAGCTAGAGAAAAAATCATTCTAAAATTCATATGGAACCACAAAAGACCCCAAATAGCCAAAGCAATCCTGAGAAGGAAGAATAAAGCTGGGTGGATTATGCTCCCCAACTTCAAGCTCTACTACAAAGCCATAGTAATCAGACAACTTGGTACTGGCACAACAACAGACCCATAGACCAAGGGACTAGTCTAGAGAGCCCTGATATAAACCCAAGCATAAATGGTCAATTAATATATGATAAAGGAGGAATGCATATACAGTGGGGAAATGACAGCCTCTTCAACAGCTGGTGTTGGCAAAACTGGACAGCTAGATGTAAGAGAATGAAACCAGATTATTGTCTAACCTCATTTACAAAAGTAAACTCAAAATGGGTCAAAGACCTGAATGTAAGTCATGAAACCATAAAACTCTTAGAAGAAAACAGGCAAAAATCTCTTGAATATAAACATGAGCAACTATTTTCTGAACTCATCTCCTTGGGCAAGGGGAACAAAAGCAAAAATGAAGAAATGGGACTACATCATGCTAAAAAGTTTCTCTACAGCAAAGGACACCATTAGCAGAACAAAAAGGCATCCTATAGTATGGAAGAATATATTTGTAAATGACATATCTGACAAGGGGTTAACATCCAAAATACATAAAGAATTCACACACCTCAACACCCAAAAATCAAATAACCCGATTAAAAAATGGGCAGAGGATATGAGCAGACAATTCTCTAAAGAAGAAATTCAGATGGCCAATAGGCACATGAAAAGATGCTCCACATAGCTAATTATCAGGGAAATGCAAATTAAAACCACAATGAGATATCACCTCACACCACTTAGGATGGCCAACATAGAAAAAAATAGTAACAACAAGTGCTGGTGAGGATGTGGAGAAAGGGGAATCCCCCTACACTATTGGTGGGAATGTAAACTAGTTCAACCATTGTGGAAAGCAGTGTGGAGGTTCCTCAAAAAACTAAAAATAGAAATACCATTTGACCCAGGAATTCCACTCCTAGGAATTTATCCTAAGAATGCAGTAGCCCAGTTTGAAAAAGACAGATGCACCCCTATGTTTATTGCAGCACTATTTACAATAGCCAAGAAATGGAAGCAACCTAAGTGTCCATCAGCAGATGAATGGATAAAGAAGAGGTGGTACATATACACAATGGAATACTATTCAGCCATAAGAAGAAAACAAATTCTACCATTTGCAACAACATGGATGGAGCTAGAGGGTATTATGCTCAGTGAAATAAGCCAGGCAGAGAAAGACAAGTACCAAATGATTTCTCTTATCTGTGGAGTATAAGGACAAAGAAAAAACTGAAGGAACAAAACATCAGCAGACTCACAGAACCCAAGAATGGACTAACAGTTACTAAAGGGAAAGAGACTGGGGAGGATGGGTGAGAAGGGAGGAATAAGGGTGAAAAAGGTGCATTAGGATTAGCACACATAATGTAATGGGGGGAGGGCCACGGGGAAGGCTGTGCAACACAGAGAAGACAAGTAGTGATTCTATAGTACCTTACTACACTGATGGACAGTGACTGTAATGGAATCTGTGGTGGGGACTAGATAATGGGATGAATCTAGTAAGCACAATTTTGCTCTTGTATATTAATGATACCAAAATAAAAATAATTAATAATAATAATAATAAATATATATATAAGTGAATGGCGATTCTTTTGTTCAGTATGGCAGGTAAAATTGCAATGTTTCCAGAATCTTTGCCTGGCCTTTAGTGCATCTCCATATCAATAGGTGTTTCCAAGGTTTGGAAAGAAGTGTTCCATCTCCATATCAATAGGTGATTATAAGTGGGGTTGACAGCAGCACACACCTGGACCAGAGAGGTTTGATGGGGCCTTTACAACTGGGTTGGGAGAGACATGGGTGAGCAGAAGTAGACAACTGCTTGTAAGCAATAGATATGTTTATTTCTCCCTTAGACTGATTTCGGTTTTAAAGGTTTATTTGCCCTGGGCTGGGAACATATTTTCTTCACCAGAGTTACACATGTGAACAAATGTATGTATGATTACAATGTGTAATAAATATGACAGTGGGAAGTAACTGAAAAACAGGGTGGATGACCATCTTTCATAGCATGGTCCTGTGCAGCTTTATAAAACAAATCCCATTCAAAGTATTCACTACCAATGAAAGAAATCAATTCCACTTCTGTCATAGTTTATGTTGGCTATTTCAAACTATACAGCTGTTCAAAAGTTATTGTGGTTATTTGAGTAAGACTTAAAACCCATTATTATATAGTTCTGAGACAATGTGTTTGATCTGAAATATGGAAAAAATGATAGCTGAAATTATTCTACTACCCTAAATTGTGTTCTGAGCTTTCAATTTTTCTGTGGGATGCTTAAGAACAAACCCAAAATTCATAATTGTAACTTCTTTTGGTTTGTCATATATTTATAGCTATTGCCAAAT
The DNA here is from genome assembly GCF_040802235.1 of Manis javanica. Classification (NCBI taxonomy): domain Eukaryota; kingdom Metazoa; phylum Chordata; class Mammalia; order Pholidota; family Manidae; genus Manis; species Manis javanica. Next base: position 24,960,911 of record NC_133168.1, on the reverse strand, counting down.
GATATCAATTTAGGAAATACATTACAAAGTCTTGAGAAGAGATCTATGCAATTATGTATTTATAGTTATATCCCTTGATGATATTAGGCTTTCTAGGAATTTCCAGACTATGAGCAGCAGCAGTTTTCTAGAATTTCTTAAAGCCATCATTTGGCTGCCTCATGCAGAGTTTGTTCCGTATAAAATTAGATAAAAGAAATAGTGTTAGCCAACTTCATCTATTTTGATTAATGAAAATCAGTGTACTGTCTGTTATGTTTGTCACTTACTGTGGAAGAAGAAACACTTACTGTTGAGTTTAATTTCATGTAGGAAAAGCAATAAATTAGATTACAGCCAGCAATCAGTTACCTGGTGGGAGAGAAGCTAATCAGACTCCAGGGAATTAGGTAAATAGCCAAAGCTCAAGACTCAGCAAGATGCTGTGTTGGAGAGCTTGTCTGAACTATGGCATAGAAGATTCAGAGCAGAATGGGTATGAGAAATATGCCTCATTCTGGGAATAATGAATGAGGATAAGATTTTAGAATTGAGTACAAAAATACAGTGTTGTCAGATGTAAAGCAAGTTAGTTCTAAGACATTTCAAGAGTCCTACAAAAAAAAACTAAACACACAGTTCGAAGAGTTCCTGGGTTTTAGAGAAATGAGTTAAACAATGAAGCTTGAAAGAAGAACCAAAAATCTGACCAAGTTTGAGCAAAGGTATAGCAGAATCAGTCCAGGAACTAGTCCTAAGGACAGTGAGGTATGGGCCAGGGTAGTAGGAGAGAGATGATCTGGGCCAGTGAAAGAAATAGACAGTTCCAGAAGTGTAAGAAGAAATGAATTAAGGACTAACTTTCACGCCCCCTCATCTCAGGATTTCTTTTCAGCCAGGAAACAAATATAAAGGTTGATTGGGCCCTAGTTCCTGGTGATTAAATGTAGGGAAGGAATGAAATGGGATGCAACTTAAGCAACTGATGGAAACAGGACCCTGTCTAAGGCAGGAGGGAGAAGCTTTGGTATTCATTTGGGGTGCAGAGTGGCTAGGCCATACGCACAATAATTCCAAAATAGGCTTCCCCACCTGGAAAGGCTGTGGGAACTTAGTGACAGTGCGTGCAGACAAAGCTAAATCCAAAAGCCTCCCGATGTGGAGTGGAGGGAGTTCAAGGATTCATGGCTTGGGGGCTTTGGAGGTAGGTGGGCATTCCACATCACAGCTGAAGCAGTGGTGCTAGGAAGGCTTCTGATTTACTGATCTCTGACCTTATCGTTGGTTTATAGAGAGGGGCAAGTAGTCCAAATTAGCCCATTTATGCCATGGTGCACACTGAACAAACTAGTTAGGAGCAAAGGCTGACAGTGGGACCAGGCCATGGTGTGTGATGTGGCTGAATTTTAGGGAACTTGACTTTTCTGCAGCACCAACAACTCATAATTTACCACACTTTCCTAATATGCTGGGTAAGTGCGACTTGATAACTTGATGGCAGTGGAAAAAGCTGTCTCCAAAATACAGGTGAAATAGAGGTCTTAATAATTGTCATCTTAATGGAACCAGAAAGATCAACAAATCTGAGATTTTGACAAGGAAGCACAACTGTTCCCATACACTGCGCTGAATAACTATGATCCAGTCTATGGGGGTAGATGTACATGATTTTCCAATGATGTAGGTAAGCGGGGAGGTGAGGGAGGAACAGGAAGTGACCTGATCAGCTGGTTCAATATAAATTCTCAAGGAGGACATTTACAGAGAAATTGCACCCTCACCTCCAACAGTACAAAAAATAAGCTTAAAATAACAAAATCATGAGGAATTTTTCACAAATTCTTCAATATCCACATCCACACAATCAAGTGAAGACTTTAGAAAACTGCACATGGATTCTTCTAGATAACTTTGCAAATAGTCAAATTCCATACATTACAGATTCAATTCCTCATTACATGAGCTTAAAAGAACCATAAACTGTGAGGTATGTCTCCATAAAGATTGATACCATGCAAGTGATTGGAAAGTAAAAGTACAAGTCAATTACTTTTATCCAAAGAACAGAAAATTATAGATAAGACTAGTTTGTTTCCTCGAACATTAGTTTCCATTCTATTAAAACAATTTGAAAAATACACAAAGATACTTGGTGAAGGAAAAACTACCTTATAATCTAGTCTTATTATCCCACTTTATGAAATATATTTTGTTGCACACAAGTTAAATGAGGGGACAGCTATATTTGACAGAGTAAATGTGACTTTGGAGAAAAACTAAATACATAGCACAATCAGGTTTAGGGTCATGAGTAGGAAAACATGAGTAATCTGATCTGACTGAAATCCACAGTTTTTCCTCATTAACCCAAAGTAAAATCTATTGTCTTTTCCCTTGGATTAATTTAATAAATTGTAGCTCCTTAGTAAATATGGGCTTTTCAGCCTTCATTGGTCATAAATCACAGCTCAAATTATTTCTGTGTAGTTAGTTAATTATCAAGCTATGAGTTAAGGGTGCCTGCCCATCAGAATCTACTCATTTTTTGCCAAGTTAACACATCTATCCACCATGAATCAGGGGTTCTAGGAAGATGAGCCATAAAATCATCTCTATATGTTGGTCCTATTTTACTTCTCTTCAACATATCCTCCAAACCAGACTCTGATTTTAATCTGTTATTCATCCTCTAGAAATTATAACTTTAATTTCCAGTGGAATCTGTCATTGATTTTTCAATGCATTACTATAATTCTTCTATTTAAAACTGGTATAGAATAATATATTTCCATACAAATTTAATTTCATACAAAATAACTAAAACTAGGAAATATCATGTTAAGTAGAAAATGTACCATAACTGCTTGAAAATTAATCCATCCCCAATTATGAAACCAAAGCATATGGGCTATTATGCTTCATGGTTTTTATATATGATTTCAATATTAGTATTATGTTCCCCAGACTTTCTAAAATGTATTCAAGATAATGGTACAAGTCCATTTTTAAAGCTTTCCTTTTATTAAAAAACAGAAAAAAAAATATTTGGATTTCTTCTATTGAATTGCATACAGATCCAGGCTGTCAATATGAGAGTTTAATAAAATTTGTGTGACATCTACATCAATCCATTTCCTAAATAAAATATTAGAGTGTGCATATTTGTAGACTTTTTTAGTTTGTCCCACTATTCAAAAGTAGAGCATGTCTATGAAACCTTTTATAAGCTGAAATGGCATAAAGTGAAGTAATAATCATTAATTTATATGGAAAAAATGTTGAGTGTTCCCAGACCCAAAAAATAACTTTTTAGGCTTTTTTATATCTTAGGAAACATCTTGCTAGCAGATGCACAAAACAAATCGAAATAAGGCACAGATGTTCACAGACACAGTTCAAAGCCATGGTGGCTTAAAGCTGAGTGTAGTTTCTGGGGAAGGAGCTTGGCAGGGCCAGTGTGGCTGCTCAGGGTGCACACTGCTCTAGAATAGCTCAACAAAAAACAAGCGTGAACGCTATTTTTGTTTTTTTTAGTTTTTTGTTTTGTAAAAGTGAAAATCCTCTATGGGTTTCTTTTGGTTAGAGAAAGGTCTTCAGTAAAAGTAAAGTGGTGTAAAGTGCACTTTTGAAAAGTGGGAGATACCTGTATTTAAAGAATGTGGAAAAGAACTCCTGGTGGTTTTGGAGTGCCGTTAGGGAAACTGAATCTATCCCTAACAGCTGGTTATCAGGACATATCACACTTCCATCATTTTGGTGAGAAGAAATCTCACATTTTGATTGTATTTCATATGATTTATTCATGCAATGTCCCCAAAGAAGAAGAGTAAATGCCAGAATACTGTCGTAGCTTACCAAGAGGATTAACTTCAAGAAATAAAATCAAGGTGTCATAAGAATTTATTTTCTTCTTCATTTTTCTTTTCAGCATTCGTTTTCCTTTGAAATTATGATTTCATAATGTTCATATGTCATGCAAATCATTAGAAATACAAAAAAAATAGATCTGAATCCAAGCACTCAGTCCATCTTTGTATTATAGACCTCCATTGTCTGCCTTCCCACCTACTACCAGCCGCCTTTTCTTCTGTCTCCTGATAAGTGATATTTATGGAGTAAGGCCTGTGAGTTAAATCTCAGGGTTAAGGCAGAAGCACCCACAGAAAGGGTAGAATCACTCACAACAGTGCCCTCACAATGGGTGGGGAACAATTTTTTCAGGCATTCTAAGATTTGCTTTCATGTGATGGGAATTCCAATAGAGAAGGATGTGGAACTTAACCTGAAGCTTTGCCTTTAAAGGGAGAAACTGATTCTGTAGAGACTTTCTGTACTTTTTCCTGGAAGCCAGGCTGCCAACAGATAGTGGTGCCCCTCTAAGATGTATGGCATCCAAGCTGTACACATATGGAAGCTTATGCTGATCAACACTGCCTGACCCAGTGAACAAGTTGTTAGATGCATGTGTGATGGTGAGAACCTAATGCTATCCTGAGCACAGTCACATTCTCCAATATAGCCCTTACCAGCAAAAAGTCAGTTTTGGGCCTCATCTGTCAATTGGTGGAAAATTTGAATTGGTAAAAACCCTGAGATTTATTGATCCCTCAATAAACCAATATTTTCCTCCCTCATGCATTTCTCCCTAACCTTTAACTCTACCCCACCCCATTCAGGACTAGGAGTTCAGAAACTAGGAGGAAATTAGAACTAGGAGTCCAGAAACTATCTTTATTTGTGTTTTGGGAACACCTAATTAAAGTTTTAATCCTTCAAAGTGAGATTATGTTGTATTTCAGTACCAAATTCTCACCTCTTCTCCCCAAAACAAATGAGTATCCCAATTACTCTTTTTTCAGCAAAATAATGGGGAGCTTTAGTCAGCCATGGCATCTCATGAGAGCAAAAGATTACAATTGATTGGAACCCTTAGCAAACATTTATTTTGCAACACTGACTCAGCCAGCATAGACTCAGGTGACCTTTGGAGCTCTGTAGTTCTACCAGCTGTAGTCTGATACTCAAAAAGCAAGAAACATATGCAGGCAAGTTAATCTTTATTCTTTTACTTTTTTCTTTTCTTATTCCATTCAAACATGCCCTACTCAAGAGACAATACCCAGAATCTATGAACACAAATATTAGATCAAATAGATCACAACCAAAATTGGAAGGGCAGGGCAGGATCATCATTGCTTCTGTTGAGGGCTTTATAAGACATAAACCTGTGGAAACTGAAAAAAAACTGGGGAGAGTGATTGCAGGTGTGTAGGTCTGCTCCTCGGTGAGCCCAGATTTGTTTCTTCACTGTCGTTAAGGCTTAATAGTGACCCTTCAGTCAAGAGGGTAGAACTACAATGTAAGTGATAAGAGAAGTAACAGAAAACTTCATTCTTCTGGCTTAGGAGGATACAGAAGAAGAAGTTAAAAGGAAAAAGAGAGTCACGGGTGAGACATTAGTTACTGGATTACTTATTCACCCTTCAGACTTAGGTCAGACTAAGTGATCTTTAGCTATTTGAAAGAAACAGGCCATGGGCATGGGTGGGTAGCAGGGAGAGGGGATTTCTGGTTTGCTGTAGATGGGGGACGCCCATAAGCTGCCTCTGCACCAAGTTGAAGCCAGGCAGGAGGAAGCATATTAAAGTGAACTTAGAGAGAGATGGCTAGTCAAATAGCTGTAGGGTCTGAATTGGCTTTTCTAGGTTCTCTTCAGTTCCCTCATGGCATGTACAAAATTCTCTCTTTTTCCTTCATAGATGTGCGGCACCACGAGTTGGGTTTTTTTTTGCATTTATTTATCATTTATCTGTCATCTGTATGTTTGACTTACACTAACATGCTAAGAACAATTCCACATTTTAAATAGTTGTTGCAGAATTTCTACCAGAAAAGGAAAATCTGAGCTTGGTTCAACAATATTTCTCTTCTCGCCTCCTCTTCCATCTCTACCAAAGGCACCTATCCTTAATTTTGAGGCTAATACTGAAGAGGAAGAAGTGTCCGATCCAGAAGTCTCTCTGTTTACTTGAGCACTGAGGACCAAGTGTGTCTGAGCCTGGGTCCCTCTGTCGTCCCTGAAAAAGACAATTCTTTATATGCCTTGAGATTGTTGATCAGACATAGGTGTAACTACAACTTTTGATGTTCAGATCCATTAGCCTCCTGGGTCACTAGGATACATACAAGTACCTATAGTTCCTAAGCCACCCCATAAAACCTGATGACTCAGTTAAGGTCCCTAGAGTACCAGGAGTCACATTGGATATTAGTAACCTAGCTGAGAACCACTTGCCAGCAACATTCCCAGGAGGGATTTACAAACTGGTAAGAGAAGAATGAGGTTTCTTGCAACTTCCTACAGCAAAGGTCATGCTTTCAAGGGCTGAAAAATGGTACAGATTCTCTTTGTCATATTATTTCTGACAAGGATTTTTAACATGTATATATAAATGCTACGGGCTCTATCATACTTGGTTAGCAAATGCCTTGGAAATTCATTGTAAAACCCACTGTCACCTAATATTTGATAAATTCCCTTTTCTAAACAAAATCTATGGGGATTTAAAAACAAAAACACAAGGAATTTCAAATTTTTAAGTAATGATTTGGATTATTTAAAACACTAGTTTCCACATGATCAGTGTTTCGCTGGGGGCAGATGGAAATTCTTATATATCTTGACTATTATAAAAGTTTCCCAGCTAGTTTCCATGCTCCCATACTTCTCCTCCTGACCATTTTCAATGTGTTAGCCAGAGTGAATTTTAAAGCCAGATTAGGTTATCATCCTACTCAAAATACCCTCATAGTCTCTCATCACAGTTAAAATCTCAAATTCTTACCACAGCCTACATACTTGTACATACATGTAGCTCCCTTGCAAATTTATCTCTCATAGCATTTCTTCGTGTTCACTCTGTTCCAGCCACTGTCTCTTGCTGTACCTTTAGTACACCAAGCACACTCCATTCGCAGGGCATTTGTACCTAACATTACCTCTGCCTGGTATTACTTTCCTCATGAGATAGGTGCAGTCACACCCTCATTTTTTAGGGTCTTTGCCCAAAATCAACTTCTCAGAGAGGGTGACTTAACAGTGCCCTTGAAAGGATACCCTTTAATCCCTCTATACTCTTGCTTTGCTTTATTTATTTCAGAACACTACCACTATAGATAGACATTATATTGACCATATATGTTTGGGTTAATGTTTGGAAACTCTATTCTGTTCCACTGGTCTGCGGGTCTGTTCTTGTGCCAGTACCAAATTGTCTTGATTACTGTGGCTTTGTATAGAGCTTGAAGTTGGGGAGTGAGATCTCCCCCACTTTATTCTTCCCCTCCTCTTGAATGTAGTCTGGACCTAATGACTTCCAAATTATAAGAATGGAAAAACAGTAAGGTTACAGTAGAGAAACCTGGCAGACACTACTTTAATTAAGTGATCAAGGTTAACATCCCTAGTGATAAGTCATGTTGACATCATGTATCACCTGATATAATGAATGAGAAAGACCTCTGCATTATTGATTTCCCAAACCCACAATTTCTAATCATACAAATTGATTAGACAAATTCAAATGGAAGGAAATTGTGTGAAATATCTGATTATTATTTATCCAAACTGTAAAGATCATTAAAAAAATACAAGGATAGACTGAGAAACAGTCATAAATAGTAGGACTCCAAGAAGATATAAAGACTACATTAATTGTATTTCCCTGGATTTAGATAAATAAATAAATTCTAGATAAATTACTTCTGTGAAAAAGAATAGTGAAATCAGAGTAGTGGTTTAATCAATAGTATTGCACTGATGTTAAAACACCTTAGTTTTGACAAATGTACTGTGTGTATATAAAATGTTAACATTAAGGGATGCTGACTGAAGGGCATATAAGAATTCTCTGTAACATCTTTACAAGTTTTCTGTAAATACCACATTATTTCAAAATGAAAAGCTAAAATAAGTTTACCCAGAGATTTTTTTCTTGCTTCTTTCTGCCTAAATGATGTATGGTGCCAATGAACAGATCATCCACAATCACATTGATCAGTGGAACCAAGACTATACCTTTATACTGAAAAAATTTAAGTACCTGCCTTACTAAAAATATAATCTTAAATATTCTGAGTGTTTAACCTAATGTTGGTTTATGGAAAAATAGACATAGGTTGTTCCCTGAATGCTATGTGAATTAAGAGTCTATGTAAATTCAAACATAGGTATTGGAAGTTCCCCTAAGGCATCCACCAAACAGCACACCATGCTGAATGGGACCTAAAATAAAAGGAAGACTCACTGCAGTAGTTAAAAGGAAGTGTTGTAGACACTTGCATTTCTCATAAAACTAATATTCATCAATCATTCACGCTCCAGTCACCACGCAGGGCAGTAGGGATACAGCACTGAGCAGAACAGGCACCCGCTCACCCCTAAGAAGCTCACGGTGTGATGGACTGGCCATGAAGATGCCCATCCCTTTAGATTTTGAGACCAAAAAATATTCTTTGTGTGTGATTTTCACACTCTCACTTTCTTTCATTAAGATCCTAAAATCTACTTGAGTTTAATGACTTTCAAACCAAAAGTAGAAATATGAGGCACCTGCTTTTTAATAAGCCTGTTCAAAAGGTTCAGTTCATCTTTTCTTCCCTTTCCCAAAATATTCTGATAAATAGAATATTTTTTCATGCCCATCTAGCTTATTTCAATCCATAATCCTGAGACTAAAAAAGTGTGCTTATGGGAAAAACATAAATTATTCTCTTCTTATTTAAAGGAATAGTGCAGAATATTTTAGTCTTTGAGAATGAATGTATTCAACAAAACCAAAATCTCAGAGAAAATTGAATAAATAAAAACAGGATATTTGTATGATTCAATTTAAGGTTCAACTTTGAAGGAAAAGAATAAAGATTAAAGAAGAAAAAAAAAACACCCAACCACTACTAAGTAGGATTTATCTCTATTATGGAAGTCTGGATTAAAATTTGGAAATCTTTTCACTATAAGAGTACCTATCAACAGGTTAAAGTGATCTTTATTATCATCATAATAGATACTATAAGTTATTTGCTAAGATCCAATATTTGTAACAGACAGCACAATTCTTTAAAAATTAAGAATGGAAATCTGTTTTAATGTTAAGAATCTATATTTAAAACCAATAATCAGCCTTATTCCTAACAATGAAAATACCAGGATTGTGATGAAATGTCTCATTGTATTGAAATCAAGAACTAAATATAGATGCCCATTATGGTACGAAACAGAAACCAGTCATATGACTTTTAAAAGCCATAGACATAAATGTACTCAGATCCCACTACCCACCAAATCAAGTAAAGCATATAGAATTAATAAAATAATCTGGAAAATTACTTAGTTAAAAAACATGCTAATAACAATAGCTATATTCTATTTCAACAACAACCAGTAAGACTCATTTCACAACAGCAACCATAATCCTAAAACATCTTAGTTTTCTTTAGAGGTATTTAGGGGAAAAAATATATAATACTCACTTTAAGAGACAGACTACTTTAATAATTGGAAGGATATGCCAAGTTCCCAGAAAGTAAGGTTGAATATTTTGAAGACATCATCTAACCAAATTAATTTTAGATTTAATGTGAGTCTAATAAAAATTCCAATGAGATTGTTTTTGGAACTTTATGAAATGATTCTGAAGTTCATATGCCATGATAATGGACAAGATGGTCTAAAACATTTTAAAAAAATGAGTAGGGGAACTTGCCTGTAGATATTAAAAGATACTAAACAGTCATATACCTTTAATGGCTTCTCTAATTTTTATATTTGGTAATATTTCACATATTTTATAGTTATGTTTTGTTATAAAAGTCATATTATCTATTAAATTGTGTCTAAATTATTAAATATGTTAAAAGTAATTGACCACAACACATAGAAAATGAGTATTCCAGGCATTATTAAATCAGGTTATATTTTTATTGACACAGACTCTAAACACCAGGCCCTTAGGGGCAGGGCTGATGGGCCATGACTATCACCGCTGCGCCCACAGTCCAGGCGCCCGTCATCTGTCACCTGAGCACTGCAACAGGTTTTTAACTGGTCTTAGTACCTCCGATACATTGTCTGCATAGCTGAGAGAATCATCTGCTTGGAAATAGACTGATCATGTGGCTTCCAGGCTTGCCAGCCATCCCTGGTTCCCTGCTCCGTGGCCCCCTCCACAGCTCTAGCCTCGTTGCCTGCACTCCAGCTGCACAAAACGTCTCATCTACATTCTCCCCTTTACGCCATGATCATTAATATCAATGCTCTTCACACACAGTTTTCTTCTGCATAGAGTGTTATTCCAATATCCTCTTCAAACACATCCCAGGGTTTCAAATCTTAATTTTAAGCTCAAATTTGTTTGATATTTTATGGAAGCTCTAAAACAGTAGGGTCTTGATGACCACTGTCTGCCCGGTACTTAGACTAGTGGCTGCCACACTCTAGGAACTCAGTAAATATCTGTTATGTGAATGCATAAAATGGCATCTACTAATAGCTGTATTGCAATGTATTATGATTACTTATTTTCTTTTATCCTATTTGAGAGCAGGAATGTATTTGGGGGTGTTAATTATTTGTTTATTTACTTTAAGTTTGCCTTCAGTGCCTGGACATATGGTCAGGCTCAAAAAGTATTTGTCAAATGAATGAATAAGTAAGTAAATAATATAATGCTACAGCAAAAAGACGTAAACATTACTAACTAGTACCAACACTATACACAGTCATTATTTGCTAAAAGAGTCAGTGAAAGACGTGTATTTGTATGTTGCTTTAGAATTAATTGGTCTTTATTTCTAAGTGACAATTTTGGCTCTTCAGCAGTCCTTTCATCCTGTGATGCAGAAGATTTAAGCACTGGTACCAAATGACTTAGTCTTTCATCTCTTGAGTTATCCCTTTGAATTATTAGGACTTCCTGGAGAGCAGCCTTTCCAGAATCCCTTTACTGGACAGAACTTTGGGCATCAGCACTATTTTTGATATTGTACATTGTTAGGCACTTAGCATTTTTTTGTATATCCCCCACCCCCAAAAATGTGGTAAACATTTTTTTGTAAATAACAAAACTGTAAAGAGGAAACTGTGAAAAACCTTAAAGTATTATTCTGCGAAAACTCAATAATTTACTATATCTTTAAGCAGTAGATGGTCTAATTACAAATTCCACACATGTACCTTTCTAACAATTTTTCCAAGATCTTTCCCTGTACAGAGAGATGTATATGGTTGCTTCTTATATGTATAGTGTCTTGTCAATGGGTTTCAGGCCTGGGCAAGTTCACTATGGATTCAGTGTGACCAAAGAATGTGTAAAATGTTCTTGGGGCAAAAGGGTTTATGACCCGGCTTGTTCTCTGGCAGCAAGTGGAGCACTAGCGTCTCTGCCTCCGCCCAGAGCACCGGCTGAGCTCTCTATAGACTGCCTAAAGGTGTGGAAGTGGCAGCCTAGCAACAGGCCAGGTACATCATCAGGTGGTTTAAGTTCAGTGAGGATCCTGGCCAAAGGAGCGTCAACTTCCCCACAATAGTTACTTGCAAGCAAAAAGATTGGATGCTTCCCAAAGAACTCTAATTAAAATATGTCCTGAATTCAGACTATTCAAATTGGCCCAAGTTACTGACATTTATTTTATTTAGAAAACTCATGTAGCTTATCATTCTCTAATACAAATCACTTTCCACATAGCAAACTATTAAACAAGCAGCTTCACATATTCATATTTTTTGCTTTTTAAAAAATAATTAAGAGAGGCACACCATAATGAGTTTGAATTTGGGATTAAGTTTGCTCCCACTTAAGTAAAAAGAAAGCAAATAAGTAGAAAAATTTACATGAGCAGATGTGAGTGTCTTCTTTCCTTTTTCTCAGTTAACATGGATTCTCACGTGACATTTCTGTGATGATAAATTTAATCAATAAAGTGTCCCCAAGTCATTACTATCAATGTAGACCACTTTCTCCCCTAAAGCCTAAGAAGCTGGTACCTGGTAAACACAAGAGGAAAAATAAGACATTCTGAAAGTAGCTTATGTTCTAAGAAAAAACATAATAGAATGTAGCATATTATTCAGCACAACCCTTTGAGAACACTAATGCTTGGTATTGGTTTTGTTATTTATCTACTTGTTTCTTTATTTTTCCTTTAGCTTAATTAATTTCTTTGAAAAAAATATTTTTCCCATCCACGTGCATTAAACAACCAGGGGACTTAGACTTAACTCAGTCCAGTACGGTATGACAAACGCTTTTTTGTCTCTTTCCCTAGGCATACAACTGGATTTAGCATAACATACACACTTAGAACTCACAAACACCAGTACCTACAGAAAATGCTTACATGAAGCAGAATTATATGCAAGCCATTTATGTTTTTTAAAAATGCATAATGTCATACAAACTACCAACTATTTCAAATGTTGCTAATGGCAAACAATGCTTCAATTACAATTCCCTTTAAGAAAATGAGAAATGATAGGTTTCCTGTCCTTTAAAATGATGAAATGCCATTCCAAGCCTTCTGGGAGTCAGTGCCTACCCTGTATTTTTGCAGCCATGAGAGACTGCTACAGTTCAAGCAATGGGTCAGTTGAGCTAAGAATTTATTTGAACTGAATATATTTACATTGGCTTTTGTCACCTTAGTATAAGGAAAAAGCTAAAACTACTTGTATCTATACAACCAGAAGCCTTGGTGACAAGTAAAAAAAATAAATGCATCTGTTAGTGATCAAAGAGCAACTTCTACCAATTACCAAGATGGCCTCAAAATATGGTAATGAGTTCTTTTGCTTTCTGTCCCTATTTATCTGTACACAACAGCTAAATTACCTAATTGAGATCTGCCTGGAATGAGTTAAATGCTGATGTGTCCATATTTGTCTTGATTCGACTTCTCTTGATATTTGCTCAGCTTCATACCAATTATGGTGAACTGGTGAACACCAGGGTAGTGCAGTGCAATACTCATTGCATCAATGAATTGCATAGATTTCAAATATTACCAAAAGGGCCAGAAACAAGAGAGCAGGTAAAGCATTCATATCAAGCTGACAGGGTGCATGAACCTGCATCTGGGCTGCCTTACATATTCAGGAGTGGCCAGTGTTGGGACCAGGTGTTCTGACCCACTTCTGTTACACAAGAGCAACATGAAAAGTTTGGGATTGCATTAAGCTAGAGCCTGCACACCTCTAACAGGAGGTTTCTGAATGAAGCTAAGGACAATGTCATCACCGCCAGCTCATTCAAAAGATTTACATCTGAACTAACTGATCTAAAAGTCAGATTTAACCTCTTGTGAAGGAACTCATAGGATTTAATAGTGGCACCTTCTTCTAAAGACTAGGAAGAAAAATGTAAAAGTGTGGACATAACTTTTGCAGTAAGCAATGAACGTCAGCGTTGTTCACAGTCAAACCTCAGCACCTTGAACTTCGGCAGATACCTTTGTCAAGAAAGTAGGCACTGCTGGAAAGGGCTTTTGGATGCTGGGCGAATTTATTTTTTCCCTTTATACTTGATACACTTTGAAAATACAGAAAACCCTTGGTTGAACCACATAAACCCTGTATTTATCAGATTATTAGTCTGTGTGCAACTTCTCGTACATTTTTGAGGATAGCATCCATCTTAAGGCATTTTTAAAATTAGGGTTTTTTCGTGAATGTGGTAAAAATGGAATTTATAACAAGGTCACTAATGGAATGCATTTGCATGACTCACTTATCCTTTTATAGGATACGCATGGCTAGACACAGTGTGTTATCTACAGTGTTTCTAAAATTACCTCTCTGGGATTTTTTGTCCAGCTTTAAGGAACTTCAAAGAAAGAGTAAATGAAACATTTTTCTCCTGACTTTAAAAGCAAGTAAATGATTTTTAAATGAAATGTCTTTAAATTTAATGTCTTAGGGATTGTGTATAGGAAACTGCATTTTAACAAGTATTTGCAATAGCAATAACCGAAAAGTTGGGGGGAAGTCAAATTTACATACAGGCTTTAAACTTTCTAGTCTCCAAATAGATAGTCTATGTACTAGGAAAATATAGGGAAATGCTTCCTTATATATTCTGTGTTTTAACAATAACTACAACTAGAAAATAAAACAAGCAAAACAAACAAAAATCTTGTTTCAGTGTTTAGAGGTAATTTGGGCTGGTGTGACTTCTCCCCTATAATGGAGCAAATCGTTTCCACCTTCCACCCCCTCCAATTCGTAAGTAACAAGGAAAGCTTTGAGCCAAATATACACTTTCTACAGCTTACCTGAACATTTTATAAGTCTTAAAGTATTTATAATTTTTAATTTGTAATGAACAAAGGATAGCCTGTTACCGCTTAAACTGTTTAGGTGTAACCCCATTTTCCTTTTGCGTTTTGATATTTCATTTGCAGCTGGATATTCAGTCACCACGAACACGGGCCCTACCTATTATCATTCACACAGAAAGAAGTAATTTATTGAGAAAAGTATATGAGAGCTCAAACTGCTTATTTTATCAAATTCAGGATGTTTTACTTTCTTCTTAGTACGAAAGCCTGTTGCTTTTTGGTCACATAACACTTGAGGTAGAAGGCCACATAGAAAATAAAAAGAAATGAAGTCATAGTCAAGCTCAAGTTCAGTCTTACTTGGGAAAGCGTTGGGCACACGCCCCAGGCCCCCAGGGGTCTGAGAGTCCGCGGTGGCAGCGCTGGTCTTTCCAGTTCCCGGAGCTCCTGGAGCAGCTCGCAGTTCTTTGCAGCCTTAACAGATGCAAGTTAAAGGGAGGGAAGGAGCTGCATTCAGACTCACCCCCACAGCCTGGCAGGGCATCAGAAACCCTGGGGCACATTTCTTTTCAAAAACAACTGAACAAGGGAAAATGAAGATAAGGGTGGTGGAGGTACAAAATGGAGGGTGGCAGAAAGGAGGGTGCCAGGTCTTCCTGCAGGTCTTTCTTCTCTGTAGGCCTGAAGTCAGTCTTCAGACGTTCATGATGTCAGCTTTGTCATCTGTATTTCTGGGACCTAACATAATGGCACTTCCTTTTATCCATCACAAAAAATTTTGGTGTCTTGGCCCTGGGAAGAGCATTCAAACACTCTGCCATTTAAACTTTGACTAAAACTTGGATGAAACATTTGATATTTGAAAGAGTTGATTTAAAGGATAGTTAAATACCCATTTCTCCAGCTTTTACCTCTGTTTTAAGTGATGTCATAAGAGAGCAATGCTCCTAGATTATCTTAGCTTCTTGCAGAAATGTCTTCCAAAGGTTAAGACTTAATGTTAATGTTTTTACAGAGTTTAAAACCAAACCTCGGACATATAACTTTGTAGTCATTGTCTGTTTTTTAAGAATCCCCATGATAAATTCCTTCTTGGATTCAGTCAGTAAACATCTTTTTCTTTAGGTAGATTTTAATCCAACTTTTACTGTGCAGAGAGAGATTAAATAAATCTGCTTCTTTTTTTAAAATTGACTTCTAAATTCATGGTGCACCTATAACAACAAGTCATTCTAAATTCCTGTTACAATGGACTAACTCTCTCTCTCCTCCCTTTCTAATCGGAGATACTCATACCTGAGATCTATAGATTACCTTTTCCAGGGTCATCTAGAAGGCTTTTAAAAAATACAGGTCCCTGATCCACACCCCAGAGATTCTGATACTGTGATTCTTGAAAGGGACTTTATTCAAGCAAGGCTTATGCTCATGATGCACCCTGAATTTGGAACTAGTCTAAGTGGTTTTGACTAGTCTTTTAGTAGTGTTAGGGAATTCAAATATTTATTGTTTTCTAATTGAAAAATACAACTAATCTGAGCTATTCACATACCCATACAGTATTTTTTTTCTCCAAAGAGGTAAGATGACGAGGTAACAGATGACCAGAGAAGAGGAATGACATTCTTCTCTGAAAATATGTAAAATTCACATGGAAGTGTGTTGGTTATTATTAAGGCCATGTTAAGAAAAATACATATATAGAGAAATCAAGGAATCCTGGGAAAAAAAACCTAGTAAGCCTTTTGCAGAAAGGGATGAAACTTCTGACTTCTAGTTTCCAGGTACTTAAGGACAGGATCCCAAATTATTTGCAGTTTTTGTTTTCTTCAAAGCTTTTTCATGCAAAAAATTTTGTTGCCTTGTACACTAATTGCAGGGGTTTGATTACTAGATAGTTTCTAGTTTTTAATCTAAAGGTATAGAAATCAGCATAACATTCACTTGGCCATACAAATTAAAAAATTTTTGTTTTAAAAAAGTTGTTCTAAAAATTTTTTAAAGAAATATTCTTCATGACATAAAAGTATGAAATTGATAGTAGACTAATTCATTTCTTTAAATATGTAAATGAAATATGATGCATCCTTTATCAGACTAATCTTTACTTTTTATAAAATTCACATAGCAAAGTATCTAACGTTCCCATAAAGAATTACATAAAAACAAATTGCACTAACAATTGGTCACAACTTGCCAAATGAGTTTGAAAATGCATATAAATAAAATTATAGTAGTTAGCTGGTTTTTAAATTATTTCGATTTTAGAATAACATGGCAGATGAGTACAACTATTTAGCCTCCTTTGGCTATAACTAACAGAAACAATCCAAATGGTAAAAACATAGTGTTAATTATGGTTTTTAAAAACTGCAATGGCACTGAAAACTTGGGAAGGTGCTACCCGTAGTCCACAAAATTCACGAAATTTCTGCTTTGTACAGTGCAAGTGGAGCCAGCTAGAATGAAGATACTTAGAGGTGAATCACAGCTCACTTTCCTAAGAAAGCCAAACAGCCTCACAAACAGCATACAGTCTAGAAGAAACCTGATTAATTTTGTTGTTTTTGAGAGGCAAAGGTCAAAGAGACCTGAGAGAGGGAGGAACTCTTGTCACTGCTGTAAATCAGAGTCAGCTGCAAGAAGAAATGCCCAGACTCATCCAGCTATGCTTAAAGGAAAGCTGGCTCTCTACTGGTTTGATTGGGTGATGCCATTTCCTTAAACAAAAAGAACTATAATACCTGTAATAGAGAATTTTTAGAAATTAACAATAACAATAAATGTTTCACATAAAAATGTTGAGATTACTTCTAGAAAATAAATACTAATATTCATGGCTAAACAGGAAGGAATAAAAACAAATTAATTAAATATCCAACTCAATAACTTAGGACTAAAACAAGAAAATAAGTCTAGGACAACCAAGAGAAATAAAAAGCAGTTAATATTTGAGTTTACTCTTCAAGTTTCTTTGTATGTAGGATTTCATTTAGCCTTCTCTATCACCCAAAGAAATCAATACTACTAATGATATTGTTTTAAATATGAGGAAAAAGAGATGGAGGGAGTTGTGTTTAAAAAATGCAGAAGTGGAATAATTAATTTAAAAATACTTAGTTTTTAGCAAAAATAAACACAGGAATAAATATTACAGATACCCATTATTAGAATGCAGAAGATGATATCATCAGAGATATAAAGGCAGGCAGAAAGTTTAAAAGGGTATATTTAGCTCTCAATCTTGAAAATACCAAGAAATTGTTGAATTTTTAATAAAATGTGTAAATCACCAACTTTGGCTCAAAAAATGGTAAAAAATATGAAGATCAAAGAATAGAAAATACTGTGAATTAATTATTCAAAATAATGGCACAGCCCTGGCTGGATTTGAAAGATCGTTGGGTGAAGAATCAATTCTTATATATTCCAAATTTCAATTACCCCTCCATCCCTAAAAATAACCTCTTTTCTCACTGCTACCCTCTCTTTGCCTCTTCCAAAATATATGTGTGTGTTAATAAAAGAATGCAGAAGATATATTGCTAAAACTACACACCAAATAGTAGGGAAGCCAAAAGCAGAGGGTTTTCAACGCAGATCTAAAAGAATGGAGGTGAACCATGTGTTTACCAGTGAGCGGGGCGAAGCTCAGCGCAGCTGGTCAGAGGAAGCCTGGGCGACGGAAGAGGACCCGCCTGAAAGAGCGGATGGGGATGACCTTGGGGCTGCAGGGCAACGGCGGGCACAGTAGGCCATTTGTAGTCAGACTGATTGAAATTCAAAATATGTTCAAATTGATTCTTACACCCGTTCGTCATTCCCCCATTCCCATCAACTACACAAAGAGGAGCTGGGAGCCAGGTGGGACCATAACTAGGGTTCTGAAAGGAAGGATGAGGGGAGAGAAAGGGGAACGGAGGGAGGGGAAAGTAGTGAGGGAGGGAAAAGGACGCTAGCCAGCTCTCCGGGGATGAACAGGACACCAGGACAGGTACTCTTGCCCTCAAGCCCTCTTTGTTTGAACACTTGGCGATCATCAGTTTAGCTGGGCGAGCGCGGGCCGACCTGCTGAGGCACCCGCTGTCAGCCGGCTGTCTAGACACACTAGGCCTCAGTCAGCCCCCCTGCCGCTTTATTCCTAAAATGGGAACCGATAATCTACAATCACCAGGTATTTGAAGAAGGATGTATTTCAGCAATGTGAAAGAGAAAGACCAAGAGACACAAACTGTGAACTTACAGCAGAGGAAAGAGCATAGTTTGGAGAACAAGAGAGAAAAAAAATTCTCGAAATCATGTTCTCCCAGATTCCCTCTACTAAATGGGAAAAATGCTATAAATGACATTATTAGTTCAACTGGCAAAATTAGAATAAGATGGAAGATTAGATTTAAGATAAATTTACTTAAATTGATAACTATACTGTTATGTGAGAGAGCACTCCTACTCTTAAGACGTACATGTGAAAGTATTTAGGGATAAAGGGGTATGATGCTTGTAAGTTACCCTTAAATGTTAAATATATATATATATATATATATATATATATATATACACACACAGAGAGAGAACACAGTCCTCTTTATCCTTTGTGGAAAGTCTAAATGGCGAAATGAAGCAGCAGGGCAAGAACCTTATTTAGAGGTTATAGATGGTTAAACAGAAGAATTCACCAAGAGAGTCAAATGCAGTTACTTCCAAAAGGGGAAATTAGGTAGTAAACTATTAGTTTGCACGAAGAACATTGTAAAACTATTTGACTCTAAATTCTGCGCCTGTACAACTTGAACAAATAAAATTTAAAATAAATATAAAGACTAAGATACAGAGGTAATGGGTAGAGGAAATGCAGGACGGGCGCTATTGGCCTCGGTGTGAGAGTGGAGGCCTTGAGACACTGTCCGTGGGTGATGGGACAAGGGAGAGGTCTCTGGTTTGAAAGTACATACAAGCTCTGAAATACAAAAAAGTAATATAAATTTAAAATAAAACACATAAAGCAGAGTGAGACATAAAAAATGCGATTTCTATTTTCGATGAATTGTGAGGGTCTGATTTGCTGCAGCAGTAACATCTGAGGGGGGAGTGTGAGTATGCCAGGTGGTCACCCAAGGCACAAGCACTTCAGGAAAAGGGACCGAAGGGCTCTTCTGAAATGAGTAGGAAGGATGATGAGGAAGAGAATCTGGTGTGCGTGGGCGGGGGGAGCACCAGATCATACATGGCATGATCCATTACACTGAGGACTCGGGTGGATCGGCTGCTCCGTCGCCCAGACAGCAGCATGTCAGCCCTGCTCCTGTCTTGGGTCTCTTGATCTCCAAAAGACTTCATCTTTAAAAAATTAGTACATTCGCCCATGCTTCTGTCTTCTTTCTGCTCCAAGCATGCCTCTCACTTCTCTCTCTCAAGTGCGCCTAATGTCACCTTTCCACTGTTTTAAAGCCACATGTGCTGTGCCCGAGTCCCCCATCACCAGGCTGCCCAAGGTGAACCCAGCTGAAGTTGCCCCACTAGCCGGAGCCCCATCCCGGTCCCTGCTCACCTCTGCACAGACCTGCAGTGGCCCTGCTTCCAAGAGTGGCATAAAGGCTGGTGCCTTCCCCTCACTAACTTCCTCAACTTGCAATGTCTACACGTGAATTCACTACATGGAAAACCTAAGAAAATTGAGCAAAAACTATTAGAATTCTTTGGAAAGTTTAAAACTGATTTAAACTAAATTTAAAATATTTAAAAACTCAATATTCATAATTAGTAGGTTTTCTTATGCCAGTAACAAACAATGAAAATAAATACATAGCCATAAATACTATAAAAGACTTAAGAAAAAGTTTAACAACAAATATTCAGGGTATATGTATGTATAATCTACAACATTTTACAGAGATAAAATAGAAGATTGGCATGAGTAAAGAAGTCGCACCTCTTGGCTAGAGAAAGCAAAGCTCAAAAGTCTTTTTGAATTTGAATTGGGTCTAAATTTTATTTGGAAGAAAAAAAGGCAACATAGGTAAACATTCACAAAGAAACTTGAGGATTGAGTTGCTTTCTCTCTCTGTGCTCACACACATATGGTAAATATATTCACTTACATATTATGTTAATTTAGTAATTAGTTAATTAGTAATTTCAGCTGTAAAACTGGCAAAAGAAAACATCAACAGATGAGTACCATGAAATAAAAACCCCAGGAGGAGAATGGACTCCTGACTTGTTAGCGGGGTTATCTCTAGCTAGGGGTGTAGAAACAGTTACTTGGTAAACCAGAGTACTTGTTAGATCCTCTGAGAAGCAGGCATTGAGATGGATCTAGAAGTTTTAAAGTGTCCTGGGGAGTAACACTTGGGAGGGGAAAAGGGAGAACACAGGCTGGCAGGGCTGCTGTCATACCAGGAAGCAGACCTCACCAAAGTGAGCTCTGGCACCAGGGGGAGCAGTGGGCCACACTCTTACTGAGCGGGAAAAGCAGAGACCTTTCGCAGCCCCCTTACGTGGTCGCCAGCTGGAGGCCAGCCAGGGGAGAGCGTGGGCATCGGGAGCTGAGGTAGACTCGGGGGTGCCCACAGCGAGAGGCCAGCGGCCCCCACAGCCCTCACGGCAAAGGCCCTCCTTTCCAAGAGGGCCACAGTGTGTCTATAGAAACCAGTGAAAGGAAAAAGTTACATTTCAACCTCACTCTATAGGCTGAAATCAATTCCTAATGAGTTAGCATTACATGTAAAATACAAAACAAAAAGGGCAACAATAACTATTTCAAGACTTGCACAATCTTCAGCTGGGAAAAGATATTACGTGGAAGACAAAGGGGGAAAATGGTAAGTTACATAAAAACCACAACCCCGTGCATTGTAAAACAATGTAAAAATTTAAAGGCTAGTGATAAATTAAAACAAAATAATTGAAACAAACATTAAAGATAATGGTTATTTAGTTTTGGATAAGAAGTTGTTACACTCAGTTGAAAAAAGGCAAATACTCCAATAAAAATGTCTAAGAACCTGAATATGGTGAAAGTAGAAAGCCAAAGGTGTCAGGGAAATAGGATAGACCATGTCATACTGTGAGAAGGTAAATTAGACTAAGACACCTTTTCCCTATCAGATTATTATCATCAACTCCTACATGATAATACCCAGAGTTGGTAAAGATTGCTAAAAGGAAAACGTCCATGTATCATTTAAAATTTTGGTTTATTTTTCTGATGATCATGTGTCCAAACTGAAACTCTACTTTTTGTTCACAGCAAAATGTGTTTGTGAAGAAACTCACGATAGTAGTTTTCTGAGTGAGAAGTAATGACATATCACTGATTAAAACATTTGTGTTTAAAAATTTATAAAAAATTAACATAATAAATGATATTTAGTTTGAAAAAATAAACCTGAAGTTTACGCTTTTTCATAAAAAAGGAGACACTAAAAGAACTTGTCCTCACAGGCTTTGTAAAGGTCATAGAGAACACACACACACACACACACACACACATCATATATATATACTGTACGCACACACCCACAAACACACACACATGATCCTTCATAGGAAAAAATGGTGCTGACATAAAGGAAAAAACAATAAAAGAGGCAATGCAGTAAATCGGAAAGAGCACTGAGATGGGAGTCTGGACCCGTCTAGGTCTAGGATGGAATACATCTCTGGAGCCCGGTGGGTTCCCACAGCTGTTGCTGCCTACTGTCCCATGGGTTCGTTCTCCTTGCTTTTTGTTCTTGTCTTCCCAATGAGTATCCTTCAGACTGCTGTTCAAAGGATCTCTGATTTCTCCAGAGAAGAAACTTTCTCAATGTCTGGCCTCTTTCTCTCTTTCTAGCTTCCATCCTCTTGCCATAGAGAGCTACTTTGAGTTTCACTGATACACCAGAAGCTCTGTCTTTCATGATGTTACTCATGCTATTTGCTCCCTGGAATATCTACATTAGCAATTCATTGAATTCCTACTTATCTTTCAAATCAGACCAAGCATCACCCCTGCTGTGGAGTTTTCCTAGACAGTCCCACTGTGAGTTTTCACTGGCAGTTGCACCGTACATTTATTTAAGTTGACCATATTGTTATATGCATGAGATACGGAGAAATAGACAGAGAGGAGAGAGAGAGAGAATATTTAAAATGGGCAAGTAAGTGGAGCCACCAGCCATTCCATCTGAGAGTCTACAGCAGGGAGGAGATGTGAGCCTGCTCTCCTTTGGGAGGCCTCCACTCTCCCGGGACCTCACAGGGTGGACATCCCACACTGCTTAGGAGCATTTCGTAAAACTTGGGGGCTGATGCAAGCCAGCTACCTCATCTGATACCCAACTGAAGAAAACACCCATCTTTCCAAATGCTTGAAAAACAGCAGACTGATTTAGAGTCATTGAGAAAGAGTATTAAGTCTCCAACCTGATACCTTCTTTAGGAATTTTCAAGGATAATTTTGACTATATAAAATTTTTTACCCTAAGTGTTGAGTTTATATTCTAACCACATAAAATATGACTTTATCAATCTTACAGTCTTGTTCTCTCATACTGAGAGTTTTTATTTATACGGTTTTGAGCTCTTTAAGGAATATATCCAGAACATACCAGGTGTTGAACAAATGTTTATAAAATGAACAAGTGGTGCTGCTGAAGATCTCAGTGATCCGGCCTTGCCAAAAACAATTACCAAATCTGACAAGATATATGTCAAGATGTGAAATAATGTCAAGCAATGCTCTTTAGGAAGACATCTTTAGAGATAACAGAAGCTTTCAAGGCATGCTCCCAAACTGACATGATGTCACATTTTTAGGCCACAGAGAAAGTATTTAGAATAGTAACACTTTGAGCTCTCCTTAACTCAATCAAACCAATTATTTTCCCTGGTCTTAGATGAAGCTTTACATAGAATATATTTCTTAGGTCTTAATCTGCATATGGAT
The DNA here is from genome assembly GCF_040802235.1 of Manis javanica. Classification (NCBI taxonomy): domain Eukaryota; kingdom Metazoa; phylum Chordata; class Mammalia; order Pholidota; family Manidae; genus Manis; species Manis javanica. Next base: position 24,937,672 of record NC_133168.1, on the reverse strand, counting down.
GAAAACAATAATGTTTCAAGGCATTTAACATAACATTTAATGGCAAGTTTATTTGCACCTGTACTAACAGATCTGTATATATGCAGTTTTAGAATTTTTCAAGGAAGAAACTAAAAATTCTATTTATTTTATACTTGCTTTATATATGTCACAGTGAATCCAGCTAGGATTTATGATGTAGGATGAAGCTCCTTCAAACTATACATGTGTACTATATACGAAAGGGACATTTTACTGGTAGAAAAAGAAAATGATCATGAAATTAGGTTGAAAAAGAGTAATTCAATTTCCAAAGAAATGGGAGATGAACCTTGCTTCGGGACAAGTAATAGAAACTCTTAGGGTTATTGTGAGGGCTTAATTAACCAATATTTGTGTATATTACTATATCTTAGTAATTGCTTAGAACAGTAAGTAGCATATCACAAGGATATACATTGCATCACAAGCAAATTGCATCACAAATACATTGAAAATTTATTAACATTTTTAGCATTTTAGAAAACAGTTCTTTGCTGTAAAAATATGGAAAGGACTTAAGGTTTAAGCCTTTTTTTGACTCATGTCAGTATAATTAATAGTCATTTGGAAGATGGCGGCGTGAGTAGAGCAGTGGAAATCTCCTCCCAAAAACACATAGAGCTATGAAAATATAACAAAGAAAAATCTTCCTAAAATAGAGACCACAGGACACAGGACAACATCCAGACCACATCCACACCTGCAAGAACCCAGCGCCTTGTGAAGGGGAGTGCTTTTTGGAAATCTTAAAGGGGCAGGACAGGTCACTTAGACCAGAAGCAGGGAATCTGGGGATCTCTGGGCACTCTAACCCCCTGGGCAGCAGGGAGCACAGAGGCCCCTTACGGAGATAAATAGTCTCCTGGCTGCTCCCCCTCCAACGGGGCTCCACCATTTTGGAGGAACAGCCCCAGCCAGGCCAAGCCCACAGCAACAGTGGAGATAAACCCCAAAGCAACTGGGCAGGAAGCAGAAGCCCTGTCTGCGCACAGCTGCCCAGCACAAGCCACTAGAGGTCGCTATTCTCCCAGGAAAAGGCTACAAACCAACAAGAAGGGAAGCTCTTCCAGCGGTCACTTATACCAGCTCTGCAGACTATCTCTATCACCATGAAAAGGCAAAACTACAGGCAGACAAAGATCACAGAGACAACACCTGAGAAGGAGACAGACCTAACTAGTCCTCCTGAAAAAGAATTCAAAATAAAAATCATGAACATGCTGACAGAGATGCAGAAAAAAATGCAAGAGCAATGGGATGAGATGCAGAGAAAAATGCAAGAGCAGTGGGATGAGATGCAGAGAAAAATGCAAGAGCAGTGGGATGAAGTCCGGAAGGAGATCACAGATGTCAGGAAAGAGATCACAGAAGTGAAACAATCCCTGGAAGGATTTATAAGCAGAATGGATAAGATGCAAGAGGCCATTGAAGGAATAGAAGCCAGAGAACAGGAACGTATAGAAGCTGACATAGAGAGAGATAAAAGGATCTCCAGGAATGAAACAACACTAAGAGAAATATGTGACCAATACAAAAGGAAAAACATTCGTATTATAGGGATACCAGAAGAGGAAGAAAGAGGAAAAGGGATAGAAAGTGTCTTTGAAGAAATAATTGCTGAAAACTTCCCCAAACTGGGGGAGGAAATAATCGAACAGACCATGGAATTATACAGAACCCCCAACAGAAAGGATCCAAGGAGGACAACACCAAGACACATAATAATTAAAATGGCAAGGATCAAGGACAAGGAAAGAGTTTTAAAGGCAGCTAGAGAGAAAAAGGTCACCTATAAAGGAATAGTCATTTGGCTTTTTTTTCTGCATACTTTAATAGGCCAAATAGTTCTTTGTGGCTTTTATGAAAAACTAAAAAACAGTCTAAGACCCCAACACCCAATTTCTCATGTCTCATTCACCAGAGCTGGCCATTTTTCAACTTTTAGCTGTTCTTTTTGCCATTTATTTCTGTATTTCTATATACCAAGCTTATAATGATATTACTTGATTTATCAACTTTACCATGATCTGCTGAGCTTCTTATTAAAGGAGGCGGAAATTTAACTCTCCTGCCTCTAATAAACAAATGTAGTTGCCAGTCCCTCACTCCCCATCTTCCCAATATGTATGTAATGATTTTTTTTACATTACTTTGTCTATATGAATGGTATTCAAAACTGCTCTGTGTACTGTGCCAGTTATATTTGCTTTCTTGCAAAACGTTTTGATTTTCTTTGAAGTCAGTAGGTTAACTAGTGTATTAGCTTCCTAGGCCTGCCATCACAAACTACCACAAACTGGATGACTTAAAACAACAGAAATTTATTCTCTTAGTTCTGGAGGGGAGAAGTCTGGAAGGGCCATGCTCCCTGTGAGGGCTCAAGGGAAGACCCCTGCTGTGCATCTTCTAGCCCCGGGGTTGACCACCAGCAGTCCTAGGCCTTCCTTGGCTGTGGCTGCATGATTCCCCTGTCTGCCTTAATCTTCACAAGACTTTCCTGGCCTTCCCTGTATGTTTTTGTATCTCCAAATCTCACTTCTAAGGATTCCAGTCATGAGATTTAGGGCCCGCCCTAATCTAGTACAACCTCCTTTTAGCTTGGTAATATGTACAAAGACCCTATACACAAATGAGACACATAGATGGCTGAAGGTGTGGGGGTTTGGCTAGATTTTAACGTATCTTTTGGGGAATATGATTTAACGCATAGCACCAACTAATCTAGTCATGTGCTTTCTGTCTGACAGGATGTAGAGGAGCTCAAGCATTTGAGACTTGAAATGCCAGATCATGTGTTAGCCTTTATGTTCCTTTTAATGCAGGAGAAAAAGCTGTATCTTCCAAAATTTCTGTTTATTTATTCTAATTTAACTTCATCAAGGCACTCTTACCTCACTCTGTCACTATTAACTCAAAATTGTTGCAGATAGTATCGTGAACACCAGGTTGAAGTTAAAGCGAGCAGTTTGTGTACCTTTTTGAAAACATAAAATGCGTATTGTAAGAGGCAAGGAGAAAAGTCAGGCACAAAAGCTGATGCTGGACTGCAGGAAGTCACGTTTCGCAACAAAGAAAACTGAACTGAAAGTAAGGCCTGAGGGCCGTCCTGGAGGGGCGCTGTGTTTTGTACTGAGGGGTCCACCTGCTGGGCCCGCCAGTGATTCCTGGACCCAGAATGTGCATGCTGGCATTCCTTGAGCCCCACTCTGGCCTGCTCCGCTCTCTGCACACTCTTCTGGGCCATTAAGTCCCTGAGTAAGTTCAGTTCAAAGAATTAGTTGGGAAGTTATTTTAAAGATACTCCATATTCTCGGAGCAGTTGAAATGCTGTCGAGTCGCTCTATTGTATAATTAAGGATACCACTTCTGTGTATCTCCCCAGCCTAAGACAAATCTGCTTTTTTCCCCTGAGGCACCTGCTAATTTCCATTGCTGAAGAAGGAAAGATCACAAATTTAATTTCTGGAAGGACACTCCTGCACTGCATTTGCACAGCACGGGCACTGCCTCAGAGCTCACCGAGGTGCCTTGGGCTCTCATGGCCATGAGAACCAGGACGGTGCGACGCAGGTGCTGGTGGTGGAGGCGGGCTGGCCGGTCCGGAGCAGCTGTTAGTGGCTGGTGTCCAGAGCTGGGAAATGGCAATGGCGCTTGCAGCTTTCTGTGTTTCAAAGGTTTCTCCCCTGGGGAGAAAAATTCTATTTTAACTCAGTCACCAAACAAATTAAGCCAAAAAAAAAAAATCTGATTATAAAGATTTTTTATGTACTATCAATTTTGGGGGGTTTGTGAGTTACTACATACCTCCTAAAATATCACAATGTGATACTCTAGCAGGACCAGGGCAGGGGTTGGGGTGTGTGTGTGTGTGTGTGTGTGTGTGTGTGTGTGTGTGTGTGTGTGTCGGGGGACATCATAGTGAAGGGGAACGTGGGCAAACATACTTCCTAGTACTCCTAATACTGTGAATTTAGTGACATTCCATTTTTCTCCTTTGGATATTGACTGAAGGTGGAAAATTCCTTCTCTGAAGTATCTGGTCCTAATTGCTATTCACTGTAGAGAAAGATTCCCATTTTTTCCTTACTCACACAGTAATAAAAATAATTCTCCAGTTACTAGTTTATCTTTGTAGAAACTCAGTCATAGTGCCACACTGTTTATGTTTACAAACGCTGGACAAAATTTTTAAAAAGCTATTTAAAGGCAATGAAAAGCACCTAAAAGCAGACAGAACCAGGAGAAGAGCTTACTCCTAAGAAACTGCTACTGCAACAGGTAAGAACTGTGAGTTTGTGACTTTTTCTCCAAAGGTGCTCCCCATAGAAAATTACAACTTTACCAGCTCAAGGTGGCAGGAGAGAAAGATCAGGCAAAGATTTGGAGATAGGGCAAAGAAAGCATGAACAATAAAAGAAATATTTGATAAACTGGACTTCATTAGCATATGTGAACAGCACAGTATATTCATCAAGTTCAGTATAATGAGGCAACCACTACACATCCACTAGAATGGCTGAAAGAAAAAACACTTGCAATACTAAATGCTGCCAAGGATTTGGAGCAACTGGGACTCCATATGCTCTCCCTGGGAATGCAAAATGGTATGGCTACTTTGGGAAAGAATTTGAGAGTTTCTGATAAATATAAACTTATCATATGTCCCAGCAATTCCACACAAAAATATTTACCCAAAAGAAATATATATGTATAGTGCATATTGAACAGTCATAGTAGCTTTCTTCATAATATCCAAAAACTAGGAAAAAAAAATGTCCATCATAGGTCAGTGTATTCAAAACCATGCCAAGTAAAGGAAGCCATGCACAAAAGAGTACATATTGTGTGATTCCATTTATGTGAAGTTCTAGAAAATGCAAACAAACCTGTAGAGACTAAATAGATCACTGGAAGCATTGTATTTGGGGATGCAGATGTTGAACGCTGAAGTTCACAAGAGAGTTTGGGGTGACAGAAATCTGTGTCTTGAATATGGTGTTGGTTACACAGTTGCCTTTGTCAAAACTCTTTGAACTATATACTTAAAATGGGTGCAGTTTATGGTATGTAAGTTATACCTCAATGGAGCTTCTTTTTAAAATAGAGAGGGAGGAGGTGGGACACATAAAACACAGAATGATTCCAAATATATAGAATATATCTTCCTAAAAATGGATCAGTAGAGTCTCCTCAAACCTCCCTATGAATAGTTTATACAATCTCACAAGCTCGGATTTGGGGTGCAGGGTCATGTCCATAAACCCACCACTGCCTGTCACCTTGGGTGGGTTGGCCAGAATCAAGTGGCAGTTCTACCTGCTGCAGGCCAGGTGAGCGTGCCCACTGGTCTTCCCCTCCTGTGTGGAAGATTTAGATTAAGGGTTAAATACAGGAATACTGATTTTGTCCTCAGACCTAATTTCTCCAGCCCATCTTTACCAATTTAAAAAGTAAATACATAACATTGGTGCCTCAGTGGAGTCTGAGTCCATTTAAACTATTTAAGTCATGGGTGTGATGGTTAATTTTGTGTCAGCTTGACTGGACCACAAGGCACTAGATCGTTGGTTAAACATTATTCTGGGTGTGTCGGTGAGTGTGTGCTTCTGGATGAGATTAATATGTGAATCCGTTGACTGAGTAAAGCCTTCCTCAGGGTAGGTGGGTGTCATCCCACCTGTTAATGTCCTGAAAAGGGCAGAATACTGAGTAAGGGAGAATTCTCTTTCTCTCAGTCTCTCTCCTCTCTCTCCGACTATCTGGGCAGAGACACTGGTCTTCCCCTGTCTTTGGATCTAGGCTTAAACTGGAAATACACCATTGTCCTCCTGGACCTCCAGCTGACTGACTGCAGACCTGGGATGTCTCAGTCTCTATAACCACATGAGGCAATTCCTTATAAAAAAAGATACCTTTATGCACATATATGTATATATAATATATATATATCTTTATATATATGTATATTTTTATGTTTGTATTATATACATATAAATAATTTAATGCAAAATATAAATACATAATTATATTTAATATATAATATATTAAATATGTAATATGTATAACTATATTATAATCATAATTATATAATATATACATTTTATTTGTGTGTGTGTGTCTGTGACACACACACACATATATGTATATATACAATTGTTTCTATTTCTCTGGAAAATCCTAATACATTAAGCAAAGGAGTATGACCGACTTCCCCTAGAGAGGCCTGGAAAGTCTATTAGCATATAACACATTACACAAATTGAAAGTTGGTAGCTAGACTAAGTGCTCTGAGGCCTCCGTCCACCAGAATTTTTCGTATTGTGCTTTCTATATTCTCTGTTACAAACACTGAATTCGTAGAACCTTGAATAATATGAACAAAAAGAATTTGGAGCCCTAAAAACAAAAGAAAGAGCAACTTTCATTTATTTGTGTGTTAGAACAATTCTATCCCTTGGGAATAAATCATATAATCGAGACACTTTTTTGTTCAGGACTGCAAGTCTTTTGGGCAGGGCAGATTCTCCCTGATTGGAGGGCTATAAAAGAATCTCAGTCACAATTTTGTGCTCTGCAATCCTCTGCGATAAATTGGCCAATGTTTTCTGTCTCCTGCACCCCCACTCCCATCCATCTACTTCACACAGATTCTGAAGTAAAATTCTGAGTCCCAAATAATTTTATATGGTGTTTCCTTCTTTCCTTTGTGGGTCATTTTATCCAGTACTAGGCTCCAGAAAAGTAAGAGACATAACAAAATGCATCATGAAGTAGTTTGCCCAAGAAAATAAACATAAATTGTGAGGCATATATATGTTCAGCTCAAAAATGTGCAAAATGATTGAGAAAGCCTTTATATTGGTCTAATCTGTCTAAATGTTCATTTCCATAAATAAATATCACACAACTTCAAATCAGACATATATTTTACTTTCCAAAAATCCTGGCTAATGCACCCTTTTATAATATTTAAATCGAGCATGAATTTTGCTAAGAATTGTAAGCAATTTCTCCATTATTCAATATAGTCTTCCTATAGGGCATTGGGAGCAGTCTTTCTAATGACTGACAATCAATTGCAAAGGGACTGTGTGTATAAGATGTGGGGCTCTGAAGGACCCTCTTAGGCTTTAAGTCTCTCCTGTTAACATTCATAGAACTGCCTAATAGCTCCTTCTGAAATTCCTTCTTGGTGGCCTAGATGACTGTGCTTATTGGTAAATTCAGAAATAGTAATAAAATAAAAGATTTGAAAATCCACAAAGAGAACTAGAGTGAACAGTCTGCCTAATTCAACCACTATTTGCAAATATTTATTTTTTCCTCTCTAAACCTCAGAGAGTGTTTGATATGAAGTACTAAAACAGCAATTGCTCTGACCCGCAGAGAAATTTTATGCTGAATAAATCACTTCATAAGCTGAAGCTTAAACATTTAATGTGGGTTGTGAGGCATCTGGAATTCTGGTTTTCAATGGACTTAATTGTCATGTCACTTCAGAAAGTTTCTTCAGATCTTAAGGAATGTAAACCTTAAAATTTAAGGTGCAGCTTGTTATGAAATAAAGAGTATCACTTGTATTTCTCTAGGATGACACATGAAGTGTTTGCTTGTTTCTGATCTAATTTTAAAAGGGCACGTAGAATGCTAGTACCTGTTGGTCATGCCATGTGTCTTCACATACAAAAGCAAGGTAAAAACCTGACTATTATCTCTACCTCAACTTCTCAAAATTATAGTTTTTATTTTTTGAAAGACCCATTTTACTATTGTTGTCATATCCTCTTCTACAAATTAAAGAATAAGATATTTCCATTTGTACCTGGGAATCAAGTGAATCTACACACTAGCTTTAATTTAGTGAAAAATGTAGGTTTTATACAGTCAGCATTCGTAGTACATAGCTGAACTAAAGCACTGTACTCATTTCAAAGCAGGTCTTCTCTCAACTTCAAACTTTATGATGGGATCTTCCACTATCTCTGCAACATTTTCTGAATTCTGTTGATGTTCACCTTTGTGACAACAGGCATATGCCACACGAGTGGCCTGAAATGGGATCAAGTGATCAAAATATCATCAACACCATCAGCCATCTATCAGCCAGCTAGCAGGTTATCAGTGACATGTTTGGAACATCAGGTCTGGGGAGCCAAATCGCTGTTACTAGGCATAACGGAATGAACAGAATCAAAGGCAAGCTTTCAAACTTCTTTAAATAGCCAAATTGTAAGTGGTTTCCATCACCTGGAATGCTCTTTTTCCTGATGCTCACATGACTGCTGTCATCTCTTCCTCCAGGCCTCATCTCAACTGTTACCCCCACTGTAACACTGACCTTAACCTCGCTGGTGAAGTAGGTCTTGTCCTGACTCTGTTATTCTAGATCATGGCACTTTGCTTGCTTGTCTATTTCAGATCAGCATCACAATTATTAATACTAAGTGCATCTTTATTTACTTTTTGATTATCAGGATTCCCAGGTAGACTGCAAAACAAACTCTATTAAGAGATAAACACTTTCATTCAATTGAGTAGATATTAACCGTGGTGATATCTGGCTCGTAATAGGTATACAGTGAATTTTTGATAAATGATTAAACAAATAATGGATGTGTACATTTTCTTCAAAACAGACTTAAAGGGTATATAACAATCTCTAGTTGCTGCAAAACTGTAATTGATTTTAATTTTTATCTTTATTGATTTCTGTATTTTTTTCAAATTTTCCATATGAAGATGTGCTTATCATAATAGTTTCAAAGATTATAGAAAGTAATAGAAACAAACAAAAATACTTACATAAAATATAATTTATTACCCAGAAGAAAAATAAAATTTAAATAAATTACATCATTTTGAAATAATTTATTATGTAGTGAGCATCAAGTATATATTTTCTAACTAAATGCTTAACTCCATCATAAAGCTCAACCAAATATCATTCTAGAGTGAACATTTTTGTACATTTTATGTGTTGCCTTTTTTGACTCCTAGAAACAAGAGAATTGTTCCCCAATTTTCCATTCTTATAGAAAAAGACAATTGTCTTAGGAAGAAATAACAGATATTTTAGCAGGGTTAAAGAAAAGATGATCCTGGCTTCACATTTTCAATTTCTTATCTTTGGTAAGAGGACAATTTCGGGATGCATTAGAAATGAAATAATTAGAAGTCAGACTCTCATTACATTAACATTTTATACTTAGGAAAAAATACTAGGTAACTAAGTTGTATCACAAGCCATAAAAAACAATACTAAACACTGAAAATTCAATTTTATTTTCAACATTTAAGAATATAGATAGTGATTAGAAAGGATTCAGAAAGATGAATAAATAAAGCTTCTTAAAGGAATAAAAATAGGTAGTCACACACAAAAAAAGAAAAGCTTTGATTCCTTGAGGAACAGAAATCTATTGGTTATCGTTGACAGTTTCATGACCCTTCTTGTTTGAAAGAGGAATGATTATTTTGAGGAAAACATTTATCTACTGTTCTTTTACTTTATCAAAACTTGGATATAAGAAGTATGAATTGCAAAGAATTCAGTCAAATGTAACGAACACGTCTTTTAATTTACCATTGTTGATATTTATTTTTCAAGTTTTTTTAGGAAGAATTTCCTAATGTAGGATGAGTCACCACTGAAAAGAGATGCACATAAAATCATAGTGTTATAATCCTTGGAAATCATTTGAAAGTTTATTATGAAAGCACAAAAGCTAATAAATACTATGCTGACCTTGTATCAAGAAAATCAACACAGTGAATACTTTGAGCTCTGATATTTTATTATATCGTGCCAATATGGGATAAAGCTAAGGACTTACAAAAATGTAGGACAAATTGCCACTAAATCCCCACCCAGCCACTTTCCCCCACCCATCGCCCATACATCCTCTCCCAGGACCACTTTTTGTTTTTCTTCAAATCATTTTTTGGGCTCTCCCAGTGAAGTTCTGATTATTTGAATGCTCATAACATGAAAGATTAAGTAAATGTGGTTTCAATAATGATTTGAAAGATCACATACCAAGAAAAGTAGACAGGATCATTCCAAAAATTAATCACAGGTTGTTGGGTAATAAACAGGATAGTGCCGCACTTGAGCCAGATTCTTTGATTTTTTTAATCCACAGTGATACAGAGCTCAGAGATATATGCAAGAAATATTTCTCAATTGGTGTCTTTGTTTTACTATGCTGTCCAGACAAATATTGATGATTTATTTGGGGCTGAATTTCACTCAGTCAGCAAAGGCCATACTTTAATATCAAGAAAATATAAACTGCACTGAGCAAATTATTTTCAGGTCAGTGAGATCAATGAATATGTTGTAATTCCAATATGTTTGAATCATCAGTATTGCTGTTCAGATCTCTTTTAATTATTGATTACATTATTGAGAGGTGTTTCCATACAAGACTTGCATCAAGAAATTATAAGGCATTGAAATCCGAAAGAACAAAACCGTCTGTGTAATGTCTATGTATTTGATATACTTTATGACAGAGAATAAGTATTTTCTCATTAGGTCATTGTGGTTTTGATTGTCAGGTTTCCTTATATTCTAAATATATAAAAGACCTGCTATTATTCCATGGAGGTCTTGTTTTCATACAAAATCAGCCAGTGGTCATTCTTTAGTCTTTTCATTATGTAAGCAGTACCAAGAACTTTTATTTACAACTGTCTCCAACAGAGCAGAGAGAAAAGATAAGACATAAAAAGTCATCAAAGTTCTGGTAACCAATTATTCTTATGTGATGAGTTCTACTCAGTATCCATTGAGAGAAACTAATACTAAAGACTATCAAAAAAACAAAACAAAAAATAACCCAGCATTCTTCTAGGCCTAGAAATGGAGCCTCCCTTTATGCCAGATATATGAGTAATGCATTCTCTACCAAAAGAAAGGCAAACTCAGGGATTCCCAAGTTATTACTGTCTAACTCTACACCAGGTTCAGATCCTTTCTAAGGATATTTCTCAATAACTTCATAGATTCAGTCAAATTTATTCCCACTTGGTCTGCAGTAACCAGTCTTGTCTTTTGAACTTCTAAAATAGAGTCTTTTAAGCATTTTTCAATTTCCTTAACTGCAGAATTTAATTTCCTAATGGTAGAATATTCTCATTTTAGGATTTCAGATTACTATATTTTTACTGATACTAGTTCCAAATAAAAAACTTACTATTGCTGTAAAGTCACTAAAGAAGAAATATTAATAAATGAGTATTTGTATCTGATACCACCAAATTATTAAAGACCAAATTTTGTAGCTTTAAATAAATGCACTTGTCTTTCACTCACATATCACTACAAGCAAAACAGATAATAGTTGATCAGAAGATTGATAAATACTGGGAAAAAACAGAATAAATACTCTTTGAGTAGAATACTGGCTGAAACATACCTATCTTAGAATACGTCCAACTTTTAAAGAAAAGTCATGGAAAATCATAGTTGGGAAGTTAGAAATACAGTTGATCCCTGAATAACATGGGCCCTATACTGTACAAGCCCTCTTATGTGTGGATTATTTTGAGTAAATATATTGGAAACCTTTTTGGAGATTTGTGACAATCTGAGAAAAGCTCACAGATGAACTGTGTGGTATAGAAATACTAGAAAATTAAGAAAAAATTATGTCATGAATGCATAAAATATATACTAGTCTATTTTATAATTTACCACAAAATGTAACAAGTCTATTATAAAATGTTAAAATTTATCAAAACTTACAAACACTTGCAGAACAAGCATGGCACCATACAGAGTTGAGAGAAATATAAATAAACATAAAGGTGCAGTATTAAATCATAAATGCATAAAATTAATTGTCCTACATATTGTACTACAGAAGTAATTTCATAGCCACTTCCTGCTGTTATTGCAGTGAGCTCAAGTGCTGCAAGTATTGCTTAATCACCTCCATGTGAACAGTTTATCTCTCCAACAAGTTGTGTATCATGGTTAAAAGTGATCTCTTGCAGTTCTTGGATAGTTTTCATCATGTTTACTGCAATGCTGCAAACCTGAATAATACCATGGGGCCCATATAAAGTGACCCTAGAGATGTGGGAAGTGCTCCCCGAAAGCAGAGAAAAGTCATAGCATTTCAAGAAAAGTTGAATTACTTGATATGTATCATAGACTGAAGTTTGCAGCTGCAATTGCTCACCATTTCAAAATAAATGAATACAACATTAGGACCATTGTAAAAAAAAGTGGGGGAGAAGAAACAGAAATCCATGATGCTATTCCTGCAGCTATGCCAGCAAGCAAGAAACCTTGTACTTTTTGTGAAATGTTTTGTATTGAAAATGCAGTTTTTATGTGAGTATAGGATATGATTCGAGAAAAACAAAGTCATTATATGACATCTTAAAGCAAAAGGAATGCAAGCATCTAAAAAGTTGGAGAATGTAATAGCAGCAAAGGATGATTGGATAATTTTGGCAAGAAGTGTGGCTTAAAGCATGTCAAGGTAACAGGAGAATCAGCTCTGCTGACCAAGAAGCAGATGAGTTCCCAGATGCCATCAAGAAAGTCATTCAGGAGAAAGGATATATTTATGAACAAGTTTTTAATGCAGATGAAATGTCCTATTTTGGGGAAAAAAAAGTGTCACAAAGGATACTGATTACTTAGGAAGAGAAGCAAGCACTAGGACTTAAGGCAAGAAGGGTTAGGCAAACTTTACTGTTCTGTGCAAATGCAGTCAAATTTATGATCGGGACTGCTCTTATCTATACAGCTGCTAGCCCCTGAGCCTTGAGGGGAAAAGATAAATACCAGCTCCAGTCTTTCAGTGGCACAAGAAATCTGGAATCCAAGAACGCTTTTTCAGGATTGCTCTCATTGATGCTTTGAAGTCAGGAAGCATCTTGCCAGTGAAGGAATGCCTGTTCAAGTTCTTCTGTTATTGGGTAATGCCCCTGGCCATTGAGTTTAACACCAAAGGTGTCAAAGTGGTTCCCTTGCCCCCAAACACAGCATCTCTAACTTAGCCTCTATGTCTGGGAGTCAATGACTGTTAGGCTCCTTACACATGATACTCCACGGGAAGAACTGTCAATGCTGTGGAAGAGAATTCCCAATGGAGAGAGCATCATGAAAGTCTAAGGATTACACTGTTGAAGACGCTGTAGTTGTTATAGGAAAAGCCATGAAAGCCATCAAGCCTGAAACAATAAATTCCTGGTGGAGAGAACATCCAGATGTTGTGCATGACTTTACAGAATTTATGACAGAGGCAGTCAAGCAAACCATGAAAGAGATGGTGGATATGGCAAAACAAAAAAGAAGGGGGTGAGGGTTTCACAACATAGATCTAGGAGAAATTCAGGAGTTAACAGACACCATAAGAGAGGAGTTAACAGATGACTTTACGGAGATGAGTACCTCTGAACCAGACCCAGGTGAGGAGGAAGAGGACACAGAAGAAGCAGTTGCCAGAAAACAAATTGACACTGAGCAATCTGGCAGAAGGGTTCTGATTATTCAGGGCTGCTTTTGACTTATTTTATGATCTGGACCCTCTAGGATATGGGTACTGAAACTAAAGCAAATAGTGGAAGAAGGATTGGTACCATATAGAAACATTTTCAGAAAAATGAAAAAAATCAGACAGAAATTGCAACATGTTTCCATGAAGTTACCCCAGATGTGCCAGGTTCTCCTGCCTCCTCTTCCACCTCCTCCACCTCCTCCGCCTCTACCACCGCTGAGACAGCAAGACTGACCCCTCCTCCTCCTCAGCCTAACTGATGTGAAGACAATGGAAATGAAGATCTCTATGATGATCTACTTCCACTTAATGAATAGTAAGTAATTATCATGCTGTACAGTTAATGAACTTGTATATTGTGTATGTGTGTGCTTGTCTTCATGTGAAAATGTAGCAGCCGTGTGGCAAGAACCATATGAGATACTTCTGTGTCAGCATCATTGCCTAAGTATTCATTGTATAGAACATCATATGGAGACTATATGGAAGAGGATACTCTATCTTTACAAAGTGTAAGTGATTTTTAATATAAAACTAATAATGTGTTAGTTTTCTCACTATTTTATAACTTTGCTCTCAAAGAATTACATTACTGTACAGAGCGCCTCTCTTCAGTAATTGGAGAAACTGAATATCAGCATATCATTACAAGTATGTGTTTTTTAAATGTTTCTAATGTTAAATTATGAATATGATAGTTTATTATATGCCATAAAATTTTATAACAATTCACTCATTTGTGTATAGGCTAGGCTACTGCTGGGAAGCAATCATGTGACTTCACTGGGCTGCCGTAAGGCGGTCATTTTGTTGTTTCTTTATTATCAGTACATGAATTGCTATACGTATAGGTAAATGCTAATTTTTTTTCACAGTATCTTTTCACTTTTGCTGTCTAGTTTTAGTAATACATATAACATTTACAGTGTTTGGTATCATATAAGACAATATTGATATAGGTACTGATAAATGATGTAAACTGAGGATATTGATCAAGTACAGTACTATACATCTATTTTCTTTTCTTTCTGATTTTTAAAATAATATTTTCTTCTCTTTAGTTTGCTTTATTGGAGGAATATAACATATAATATGAAATATGTGTTAATCAACTATTATGTAAGGCTTCCAGTCAACAGGAAGCTATTAGTAGTTAAGTTTTGGGGAATCAGAAGTTATATGTGGATTTTAAACTGATTAGGGGGTCAGCACCCTGACTCCAATGTTGTTCAAGGGTCAACTGTAGTTGAGAAATAACAAACAAAATTTCAAGTACTCAACTTATCTCTTTGCAACCATTCTTCCCAATCTTGCCTACATATATTTTCTTTTCTCACATCATCTTGACCATCAAATTATGCTCTGAACACCACTCCCAGTGTTGCGATACAGTTCTTAATCTGAGCAGGAGGAATTTAGGGGACTCAAATCCAAAATACTGGGAACAGCATGAAGTTATATTTAATACTAATGCATAAACACTTCCCTTTGACAAAATAGGCAAAATGTGACCCTTCATTTTGGGATTCTGATTTGGTCCCTGCCAAGTGGTTCTCAAGTGTGATAAGACGCACCTGTCTTATTTCCTGGCCTGCTTTTTTCATTTATTTGTTTAGATTACCTGCCTATCATAACCCGATTAATGTTCCAAACCTTCGTGGAATAAAGTTATGTTTTTTCCTTGGTCCAGCCCAGTGGTTAAGATCCTTCCACATGACCCAAGTTATTCTCAGCACCAACTGCCTTTTTTTACCCAAAGATACCATATCAGCAGCCCCTTAGTTTCCTCTATCTTTCCTCTGTCCATTTATTGAACCCTAATTGCCCTCATTGCCTGGTCACTGTGACTACTGCTCGCCCTGGAGGTACTATTTTTCTCTGTTGATCTGGTCTTTTTCCTGGTGATCAAGATGAATTAACTCTAGTACTAGATCTTACTGCCCTAACCTGCTACAATTACTAGGGTCACTCCCAACCGAGAACTGATGCACTGATACATTTCTTCCTTCCTCATTCTAACTTTCTGTATTTTATAAAATTCAGCCAACACATTGTACATTTTCTCAAGGCTTCATCATGATCTATAATCTCTTGCCATGTGTGGGATAGGCACTAAAATAACTCTTACCTCAATAAAAATAAAGTGGTTGAGACATGCAAGCAGATGTATATGATTCCTCAGTGAAGAATCAGAAGCTTCGACATTCGGATCACTGCCATTGGGTGGCACATCGCTTCCATTGGTGACAGAACAGTCACTGCACTTGTCTTTCTGGGGCCAGTGCCCATTTAGAGTGCAGAGGTGGACTATGACTGATCGCATACATTTTACATGTGATCACACAGCAGGGAGTAAGGGTGGATCAACCACTCAACCGAATTCCAAGTTCTGGAACCTGTACTGCCTGAAGAACTGATAGTAGGCTTTAAAGGAGTGGCCCAGGAAGGAAAGCATACTGCCCATTTCCACAAACCTCCAAGAGCAGTGGCTGACAAGCCTGGCTAGGACCAGGAGCAGCTGGGAAGCTTTTAAAAGCAACACAGGCCCAGGCAATCCCCCAGTGTCTTGGGGTAGAGGGGAGACTCTGATGAAGACCACAGTTGAAATTCATTATGCTATGGTCAAATTTGGGAGTAGGCAAAAATTTGTGTAATCATCATCCAAAGCCAGGTTAATATGCACAGCGACCAGTAATGTTTGCTTTTAACAAAGATAAGCCACATGGGGATTTAAGAAATTCTATTATGCTAGAGTTTGCCTTTTGTTCACTTTCTGTTCTTCGTATCATTTCAGAACTATTCAAACATTGTAAAAGTCAATGAATCCCAAACAACCCTGATGATAAAAAGCACCTGGAATTCTCTTTAAAAATACAAATTCCAGGGACCTACCACAGAATTTCCAAGGAAAGAGCCTGGGAAGCTGAAATTAAGGCAAGTATCCCGGATGATTCTTATCACTGGGGAAGTTTGAAAACATGCATCTGGATCCTGAAGACATGAGGTGGACTTTGAAACTGTGATAACAGGAACTGTGGGCACGTGACAAGCAATCATGGGAGACACAGGCCAAGCGGAGCTCTCCTGCTGCCTGCACTGTGGTCCCCCACTTCCCAAAGGTCTTTGTCTAAAGCGTCCTGTGTCAGGAGCTCTGTATCTACTGTTTACCAGACTGGAAACTTCTTCCCCAACTCTTCAACACAAGGAATTTTATTCATTCTTTGCCACCTACCCAGCTCTGCTTACCTAAATCAGATGCCCTGCTAAAATCTGTTTGCACACTTTACTTCACTTCATAATAATCATTACTGTTCCTTGTTATCTGTTTCTTGTGATAATGTTTCAGCATCTATCACCTGTATTAGATGGTGTGTTTCTGTGGCATGGGGCATGGCTTACTTACATGTTCACAGTTTTATCTCCAGTATTTTACAACAGTAACACACATATAAATAAATGAATGCATGAATGAATACAAGTGCTCAGTGGTAGCATCTAAGAATAGAGTAAGGCAGTAGGGAGAGAGTTGCTGGAGTGACAGATGAACATGTGTAAAGCCTTTGAGGAAGGTGAGGATGGTGCTGGGCTCTGAAGCTGGTAGCAAGGGGAGAAGCATAGCACAGAGGACGAGGAGCAGGCCGGGAGGGCAGGAGGCTCTGTGATGCCTGGAGAAGAGAGACTGGGTGTGTGCGAGCACTCTGAATGAGGAGCCCAGCAGCTTGAATTAGGCAGAGAGAACAATCAGGCTATGCTAAAAGTGGAGGACAGTTAGATAAAGAGTGACTCATTATCAGTTCTGATTTGACATTTGACGTAAGCAGAAACTCAAAGATCCTGCAGGGTCCAGAGAAGGAGAGAGATGATCACAGCAGTTTGCAGGGGATGACTCACACTCTTTGTGTAGGACTGAATGAAGGGACAGGGCTAAAGATATGTGAAGCCAACTAGGAGGCTGTGACAATCACACTGAGTGCAATTAGGAATCAAAATGGGCACTCGGTTTTATTGGGATGTGCCCTACCCAGTGCCACACAAAAAGTATGACGCACCAGGGTAGAAATGTGATAACAGCTATAGAACAGAGAAGGGGAAGGGGTCCTAAGAATCAGCAAGATTTGGACTTTCATAGAGGAAGAGGAAAGAGAATCAAAGAATAGTACTCATTTATAGACCCAAAATGCTGCATGCTGCAAAATGAAATGGAGAATTGCAAAGGCAGTGAAGTCCCAGAGTAGGAGGAAGTGAGGAGCTCCCTCTGACTTTACATGGCCTCAGTGTGACATGTAAGGGAGCTCATTGTTTATTCAGTGAGAACCACAGAACATGAACAAGGGCCTGAGAGTAAGAAAACCTCAGTTACCACCTGATCGTGATCTCCAACATGAAGAGCACCATGGTTATCAGGGTGCTGGAGGCAAGAGCAATGAATCCCAAAGGACATTCCCTGGAGTCCCTGTTTTTCTAATGTTCAGCTGTATTCAATGCTCTTGACAACTCTCTTCTTTTCATCATTATATTTTTAGTAATTGCTGACATCCTCCCCTTTCTGTTTACTATTACTATTTTCTCTCTCCCCTATAATATGCCTCTAGTTCTATTTTTAATTCTTTTAACTGCTCTGTCGAACATCTCCAGCTTGGTGAAAATACATTTGAATGACTCCCTGAAACAAGCCTTGCCCTGTATAGTGTTGCTTCGTCCAGACTATCCTGATCTACTTACCTGGATTACTGGAAACAGCCTTCCTACCGGTCTTCCTGCCTCTAATCTCCTGCCTTACTATTTCATACCCATCCAGTAGTCAAAGTGCTCTTCTATAGTTCAGATACAATCATGCTTCTCCTTTAAATCACTCCCCAAAACATTCAGGATGAAGGGCAGATAGGTTTGCTAGTATAAAAGACCTTTTAGGATATGTCCCCTGCCCTTTCTTCTTTACCCTTCTCCATGGGCAGCTTATAATTTTTACTCCAGTCACACCAGTAATCTTTTCATTTCCTTAAAGACACATGCTCTCTCCTCCCTGCCTGCCTTTGCAAATGGTGCTACCCACAGCTCAGTTATCTTTAACATCTTTGTTGCCTGAATAACTTTCCTTCTTTTTTCAAAATCTTAATCGTCACCCCCTCTGGGGTGTCTTCCCTTGACTCCATCCTCAGAAGGCTCGCCGTGTGCTCAGGCAGCTGACTGCAGCTGGCCTCAAGCATAGAACTCTCATTGTGTGCTTACCTTTTTGAAAATTCTCAGTAAGATATTTTTCCCTTAAGACAAAGATGGTGTCTGTCCTGCCTCTATTTTCTATGCTCAGCACAGTGCCTGGCATATTGTAGAAACTGAGGTACTGTTTTAAGAAAAAAAGGATGGAAGGAAGGAAGGGAGGGAGAGAGTTAGGAAGGCACAGATTTTCCTCCCTCCAGAAGAAGTTCTTCCAAAAGGCTAAGAAGAAAGAGGGAGAGAGAGGAAAGGCCGGGTCAGTTGGTGTAACCCAAATTGAAGAATGACTGAATTAAACAAGTTTAGTAGTCATTAAACAGTAGGAACTATTTTTTATAATTTCTTATCATTTCAATAATTCCACATGGAAGTGGAATACTGTATTAATCTCTGATGCCAGGTAGTGTGCTAGTGGAGGGAGATGGCATAAAAATGAATAAGGTTTGGTCTCTGCCCGAGGCCCTCACAGTTCATCTGGGAGACACCAGGCGTTGACCAATGGCACTGATGCCCGGCCAAGGTGCGTGGACACGGGAGAGGGCAGCCAACCCACCAGGGAGCATGTGCTTCACGAGGGCTTCAGAAGGCAGGCGACTCAGGGTGGAGCAGAACTGTGCCAGGGAGGGAAAGTATTCCAGCAAGAGTACTAAAGCATCTTGGGAAATGGCAGAGATACTGGGGTGATTTTGACCAAATACTCTTCCTTTGTTGTTTTTAGGAGCTTGTGGGTAAAGAGATATTGAAATGTAGTTTATCTCCTTTCTCAAATATCCTCAAACGTGTAAATTCTGCCCTTCTCACTTTTTTGCAAAACCATCTACTGCCCTGCATCTCCGTCTTTTCCCCACATCATGTCTGTCCAGTGGGCTGAGCACTTCAGCTGTCATTGTCCCAGGATCCCCACTGCCATGCCCAGTGCACGTAATCACCTCTCTGCCTCCAGAAGACCCCTCTACCTCTTCATGGCCACCTACTCCTATTAGAATATGCCAAGCGGATGGGGAGGTGGTCTCACTATTTGTGAAACCCTTCTAATATAAACCCTGAGAGGCTTTCTGGTCAATGAGTTATCCTATGACCACATTAAATTATTCACATCAATTCATCATTGTCACCAAGGGACTCTTCTGGTCATTCCGAAAAGAAAAATGCATGTCTATCTAAGTGATGGGCTGTCCTGGCTAGATGCTGTTAATCGTTTCTCTTGCCATTAAAGTGGAATGTTTGGAAAGGGAGAGAATACTGCCACAGCCGAATTCCCCGTGCTGTTACCACACAGGCCCTGAGTCTCTCCCGGGCACAGAAGTGTGTCTTGGGTGGATCACTATCAGAGCCAGTCTGTGACTGCTCATGTTTGAAGGCCCTTTGTTAACATGGAGGCTTTCTGAGGGGTTTCATGGACTTTGTAAGCCTGGAGACTCCTTTGGGGGTTTCATGGACTTACCAAGGGTTGAGCAACTAATATGCACCAAGCTCTGTACCCGGAGCCCTTGTTATTTCAATCACTCTCGTAATCAAAGAAGAAATGTATGGTAATTAGTCCAGTTTTCTAGATGAGTTGTCATAAAGGTTAGATACCTTACATACTTCACTCAAAGTAACGAGTGCCTCATAAGCACTTGGGTTCAGATCTGTGATTCCAGGGGTACCACTGTTACTCGTATGTTCATGGGTGCCTGCTCCTCCTTGCCTGGCGGACTTCCCTGAGCTGTGCCAGTATCACCCGCGTGGTTGGGTGCAGCCTCAGAAGCATGGTAAGAAATGCTCCAGGTTCCCCCAGCCCGAACGACAGGAGCATCTGTGCACAACATGACTGCTTCCTAGAGTCGCTGCTTCAGCCTATGAACCTACATGCAAGAGAGAAATAAGGAGTTCAAGGGAGCAGGAATGCAGATCTGCCCGAACTGCAGAAACCTCTCAGTGTTAGAGCCGAAACAGATTCAGTCTCACTTCTCGAGGAAGCGCCCTCCTCCAAGGTAACACTTCGTTCTCCCATTTTCCATCTTGTCCTTTGCACATTCATGATAAAATTATGAGCTGCTTAAAATTGCCAGTTAGTCCTAACTCAAGGTAGCATTTTAAACAGTCTCGTTTCTTCAGAAGCTGTTTATTCAGACCTACTAGCTTAAAACTTGAGAATAACTGGGCCTTTTAGCAATCCATCTCTGTTTACCTCTTTGCCATTTCCTTTTATTATAAAGGATATATAACTATATGGGGAGAAAAAAAAGCGGTAAATTATAAAATTTCTAATCTATTCACTGTCAATGATTTCCTTCACCTGTGAGAATTTCAGAACCCTGTCTCTAATAACACCAAGAGTTTAACATACATAGAGCATGCTCACACATGGATATGCTTATTCGATTCTCAAAACAACCCTGTAAGGTCGGTGCTATTAGTACTCGCATTACACAGATTAGAAAATTGAAGCTTTCAATAGACAAAGTAATTCGGCCCCAAATCACAAAACCAGCCAAGCAATGGTGTCAACGTTTGAAACTGGAAAGTCTCTCTCCAGGCTTTTTAAGCAGCAGCGATCCTGTCTCTCTCCACCCACTACATGCAGTGCCTCTTCTTACTGGGACGCCTGTTGCCTTGCATATGGAGGAGCCACAGACAACAAAAGAAACTGCTACCAGGGTGGAATTAATGATGAAGTCACTCAGAACCAATTGAAGTCTCCACCCCAGGTACAGGGCCTCACTAGCACCTCTGTCGCTGTGATAGATGCCACATTCTTATCTCCAAAAACCGACAAGCCTGCCTCCTGAGGCCCTTTTGGCTCTTTGGCAACCAAATACCCTTCCAGATTCAAGAAATGCAGGGTACTTCCATATCTCCTCCTGTCCTAGATTTGAGGCCTTCTTATAGATGTGGCCCCTTGTGTGCTTTGGACTAGCCCTGTCCACGGCTATTTTTTAAGGCATTTTTTCTGTGCTTGGTTCACACATGTTGCTGGCCTTATTTCAGAACTGAAGTCTGTGATTCTGCTTCATACTAGTGTCTTACATTAGGTCTAAAAATTTCCTCCTAGAAGCCAATCCTCCTTTTACAGACATGTAAGGGCAAAGAAGAAAATAATCTAAGCTTATATGATTAGATTTTGATATCAATGAAACTGACCAAGAGTTTTTATCATCTTACACTAATGCTACTCTATCTGCAATAATCTTTCAGTACTAAAGAGTTAAAATTAACGTTATAATCCTAAAACTTCAGACAATAATGAGACTAGGCTCACAGATATTACCATACTTTAGACAGTAGTAATGCAACTGTAATAATAGTAAAATTGATGACTACAGGTACAGTAAGCAAAAAGATAATTTATCATTTATATTCATATTAATCAAATTAGAACGATTATAGTATTATAGTTTTCTTTCTGTAAGTCCATCTAGCCTTCAGCACCAAAACTTTCCCATTCCATTATCCATGCAACAAATTAAAAGGTTTAGTAGTTGTTTAAATCACTGTGAGAAAATCCATGAAGCTTAGGAAGCTGAAAACTTCAAGCACCTTTCATTAGGGGAGGGAAGTTTTCACTCCTAGATCGCTTCACTGCGGTATGGATCCTTGAGGGAACGGATACTGTCATGACTGGGGATCCAGGCTGACTCCCCCATCTGGGTCACCTCTCTGAGGAGCCACAGTGTGGGCCACGCGCTCTGGATGAATTTCCCAGGGGTTCAGCTCCAGTCTAGGAGTCTGAAGGCAGAGGAGCCTGCATGGACCCCACTAATGACCAGCCCTTAAGAGTAGCTAGCATTCTAATTATCAGTTATCACCTTCAGTGAATACTTTAGAATTCTTGCAAAAAGTTGTTTATAGGATTGGGCCTAGAAAAGAGTAAGGAGAAAGATGCTTTTCTAAAACATAAGAGAGGATCAAAGCCCACTTCACCGGCTTCACGAATCTGCCTGCAGCTGCTTCATCTGTGAAACTCCGACTCATCTTTGGCATTAATGACTTACGTTGCCAATCACCCTACTTTACATAAAGAGGCAGAGAATGGCATCAGACTTGTACCATCTGGTATTATTTTTCCTTTTCTGAGGACTAAAGGTAAAATTAAAATGTAAAGAGGAAAACAATGAAGATTGTAGTTGGCGAAATAAAAAACACATTTTGATGTTTTATTTCACTTGTCTCATGAGGCTAACTTTGTAACAAACAAAGGGATGCAGTAGATTAAAAACTAGCAATTAAATAAAGAAATACCAAAATAAACCAAGTATTTAGACATGGAATATACTTTAGTTTGTACAGCTGTTTACTTTTAAAGCATAGAGCTCTTCATCTAAAATAGATTTGTAAACTGAAATCATCTTAGAGACGCATGAAATTCTCCTGCTAAAATGGTTGTATTTTCTTGGTTGAGGTTCAAATTATTCTGATCACATTAGTTTGTCTTGGATAATTTTGGTTCAGTTGGATAATCTAATCATTTTTGCCATTTCATTCAGAGAATTTATGTTGTCATTTTCCCACAATCTAGAAGACTTCTTAATGCCCACAGTGTTGTTTATAAAAATAAAGGTCAAGATTATTTATAAAATTGCTTAATCCAAAGATTTTTTAGTCTTGGAAAGAGCTATGGATTCTAATCCTGACAAATCTACAGAAAATTTCTGGTAATTCAAGAGGATCCTTTGGCCTTTACCTGTCTTCCTAGAATATTGTGATAAACAAGGAAAACAAGTTAGCACTTTTTTTGACGTGTAGAAGGGAAAATGACACTTTCAGAAAAATAACATGTGAGCAATATAATGTTCAATAGAGTCCCAGGGGGTTATTTGGAGAATCTGATACAACTCTGAAGAGAAGACTCCTTGAAGAAGCTGGAAATGACATTTCTTTGCATGCTTCTAAAGAAAAAAAGATTATTGATAGTAAAGGAGAATATCTTCTTCTCAACAGTTTTGGAGGGAAAACACCTCACAAAAACCAGCCTATGAGATTAGGGTAAACAGCCTCAGGAGAAGGCATGGGAAATACAGGATGGTTCATGAAGGTCCTTCAGAATGTGGAGGTAAAACTCTTCATTTGATTTATTCCTGGCTAATTTCAAGTATAATCTGTACAACTGTTGGCCAAAAGCATTAATGGAGACATAGAAGTTTTTTTTTTTTTAATGAATGGAAAATGTTGGGTTTTTTAAATCATTGACCATAGACTTGAAGAAATATTTTGGTTGAAAAGGAGTATGTATATTCTACATTAAAATCTCATTAGTGATTTCTAAGGCTCATTCCCAGAAAAGAAAATGCAACATCCAGTCTGAAGCAGGGGTCCTTTGATTAATAACAATTTCTGAATTTCCTTGTACATTTTTTTAAAAAGGTTGCATTTATTACTTGTTTACAGACCAAATGCAACATTTCATGGATCTAGAACTAAAAATTATAGGATGCCATTGAAGGAATGTGTGTGTCCTCCTAAAATTCACATGTTGCAACCTACCCCCCCTGTGTGTTGGAATGAGGAGGGAGGCCTTTGGGAGGTGATCGGGTGTGAGAGCAGTGGTTCATTCATTAGTGCCCTTATAAAAGAGGCCCCAGAGCGTTACCTTGCTCTTTCCACCATGTAAGGACCAGTGAAAAGACAACTGTCAGTGAACCAGGAAACTGTATCTCGCCCAACACTGAATCTGCCAGCACCTTGATCTTGGGCTTTCCAGCCTCCAAAATTGTGAGAAGTAAGTTTCTACTGTTTATAAGCCATCCAATCCATGGCATTTTGTTACAGCAGCCCAAATGGGCTAAGGAAATGGCAGAGAATGGAGGTAAGAAACTCATTTCCATCATTACCCAGGAAAGAACATGCATAATTTAGGCACAGTTTGCTAATGAATTTATCCTAAATTTATGAAATTATGGAAAAGAGAAAGGTCACCATTGAATGTGTGTTTTGTTCTCTTTAATAAAAATGCCAACCAAGAGGATTGGGAAAGATGAAATAAGTTTGGCAGCTGCAGGATGTAGTTGGGCAATAAAAATCCTCAAGTATTGATAACTGGGTGTATATTTGTGTGTGTGTGTGTGTATATATATATATATATATGTTTGGTTTTATTGAAAAAAAATCTCTTATCTTACAAATATCAGGTAAATCCTAAAAATAAAAACAATGGGGTTAAATAGAATTAAAGGATATCATATTGATATTTGTATCAAGATTAACATTGCAAATTCTTCTAAATCTTCCTATAGCTAAAAGTTTTACCCTTAGAAACAATGCAGCCACACATCAGACATTTCACAGAGCCTTGGAAACAGCTCTTCAAGCATCTCACAGGCCGTTAGAAACGCACTCCAGGCGTTTCACAAGGCTTCAGTGTAGACAGAGGCTGAAGCCAACATGATTCAAGGTGACAGTCAACACCAAAGTATCAAACCCTATTAAAGAGAATGCAATGGGGTTGAAAATTAATGGTTTGAGATACAATGATGCATCCAGGTTTTTTTTATTTTATAATTTATAATTAAATTGGAATTATCAAGATGTATTTTGGCTTTCCAAATAATCTCATAAATATTAAAAGATCTTGAAATGTTAATCATTGCAAATAAAATTAGTTATTTGGAGATCGTTTCCTGAAAAAAACCTCATTTGATTGTTTTACTTACCCTCAACTCTTTCTGGAAGGCCTGCCTTAAATGGCAACAGTTTCCTCACTTTTGCTTACAAAACAAGGTAGGTATACATGCAGTCATTTGATTGTTTGGGCTTTTTAATTTGGCTCTGGGTCCTCTGGATTATAATCCCCTTCCTGGAAATCCAATTAAAGTAATTCCTTCAGTTCTCAAACACCAGCCCGGTAAAGCATCTTCTTGCCTGCACCCCCTTTTTCGGCTGCTCTGCGGATTCGGCCCTGATTGGCCACAAAGATCGGACCTTTGGCGGCAGGGTAGGTCGATGAAAAACGATCATCTCCTGTCACTCGGCATCTACTTTCCTCGCTTCACTTTGTTCACCTACAACTACTTTCAACCGTGGCTGCTCATCAGACACCCGGAAGGCTTTTTAAAACTCTTCCCTCTCCCAAGAGATTTTTCTTTTAATAGATCCGGGGTGGGGTTCAAATATCAATATAAAAAAAAAATTTCCAAGTACTTCTAATGTGCAAATAGAATTGAAAAGTTCTTGTTTACAGGGAGTTAGGATGAAAAACTGAAGCAGGGCAGGAAACATGGCTGAGAGTGGCCTCCTGATAACCAGTTGGGATGCTCTGGTCAGGATAACATGAGACTGCAGTGAACCAGTGGGCCTGGCCTCCCCGAAGCACTTGAAGCAGCGCTCCCTCCACTTGAACGCGCACGGGAGTCACCCAGCCAGCTGGTTAAAATGCAGATCTGGTGCGGTAGATGGATCTGTATGTTTTCAGAGTTTTTAATTGCTTGGAAAAATCAATAAAATACACAATAAAAAGAGTAAAATATAAAATCATATTCCAACTATATAGGAATATCCCAATTACATTCAAATGGATGGAAATAGACTGGAAGAAAGTGACCCAGTATGTTAACTGTGATTATGATAGGTTTTGTGATTATGAACAACTTTAGTTTCTTTATAGGTTTTAATATTTTCCATTTTATCTAATTAATATATTTTATCTTTATAATAAGGTTAAAACATATTAAGCAAAATATATCAGATCATATTTTTTTTCTGGCATTTGTATCAAGGGACATCTGCAAGATTTAATTCCCATCAGTTTAACCCTTTAATTCTCTAACTTTATCAAAATGTTCTTTATATCTATTGATATATATGTTTTTCACAACTCATGGTGAATTTCATGTGCTTATTACTTTTGTCTTGCATATGCAGACTAGTACCTTCTTAGATCTGTTAAAAAGTAAAAGAAAAAACATATTTCAAGTTTCAAGAGGACTGAATATTGACAACTGTGAAACTTATGTTTGATAGCCCTAATCCTTTCTCTTCTCAGGAGACTTCAGGGCATTCACACTTACGAAAAAAAATAAGGTAAATGAGGTATAAGGACAACTTCATTTAAGACAAAACTTTTCTTGAGCAGAAAATGCCCAGGGGTTTTGTTTCTCCATGGCTGGTGATACAGCCTCAAACCTGTTTTGTGTGCTTGTTTGCTTGGAGCATTCCTCCTTCCCATATTACTCAGTCCTTCCACACCACGGAACAACTCCCTTTTCCCTTTCCACCCACACACTCCCACCTACTCTGCAACAAACTAATGCTCAACAATGGCTGCATAAAAAGCTATAAAAAAAAATCCTAACCAAAAAACTGAATCAGTCTCTGAAGATGGAGCCAGGACTTTGGTATTTGAAAACAAAAAAATAAAAAAACAAAATGAAATAAAAACTCCCTAGGGGATTCTAGTGTGCAGAAAGGGTTGAGATCTCCAGTGATCACCCACCAAATTGGCTTATGATTGCCTTCAATAAAATAGAGCAACTTAGGATATTGGCATTTTAACTTAAGCCCAGGTGGTAGGATTTGAGGCATCAATTATCGCTCAAAAAGAAAGAGAAAGAACAGGAAGGAAAGAAAAAGACAGTTTTGACAATAGCAGAGCCTCCTGGGGACCTATGAACTCTGGAAAAATAAGTGGCCCTCTTCTAATCTATTTACAATGGTAATTTTCTCTTATTTTATTGTCTAGGATTTTTAAAATTCATCTATCCAACCTTAAATAAGTATATGCTTTTCTGTTCTAAGATTTTTGCAGACAGGCTGGAGTTCTGGGCATGCTAGTCAGACTGTCTAGAGAGACTGGACCTACCCTAATTTCCAACAATAATGATCAGGTTGTCAGCCTGAATATCTTATCCCTGTCAGGTATTTGCCTCTGTCCTATCTACTAAATCGAACCCTGAAGCCCTGCAACCTTAATCTTTACACTCCAAATCAATCTGATCTTTATAGCTTTCCCCCATGTGGATGATTCTCTTCCCCAAAGCTGTTAATTTTTCTTCTCTTTCCAACCTTGTATTTCACCAGATAAATTACAGGAATCCCAGTTAAATTTGAATTTCAGATCAAGAATATATAATTTGGGACATGCTTATACTGAAAAAAATGCTCATTGTTTATTTGATATTCAAATTTGGGCATTTTATTCTTTGTTTTTATTTTTATTTTGCTACTTCTTCTGAATCTGATAACCATGTAGCAAATATATCTTTAAATGCAGCAAAGCATTTGGGAAATTTGTTTGGCCTTTGGAATCATGGCAAAAGAGAAACTAGCGTCATCTCTCAACTTAAACTTACAACCAAACCAAGAAAAAGAGAATCCCAGTTTCTAACCTTTTAATTAAAATGTGAGGGGAAAATGGATAATAAAGCAATCTTAGTGAAGTCAGTCTCTATCAGCATTGAAAGATCCATTAAAGAAAGAAATTCAACTTTGAGACCATTACCAATATGATTATTACTGGTAAAAATTTTTATATATTCCTTTTCTATTCAGTAAAAAATTTCTGCATTAAATGTGAAAGTCCTCAAAAGTTACATGATAGCATGTAGCAACATCATCCCTTTCCTCCCTTCACCAACTGCCATGGCCCTGCAAGCCCTCTGTCCACTCACTAACAACCATGCATGGATTGATTGCTTTGCAGATGTGTGTCTTTGACATATAGCACAGAGAAACTTCAAAGTTTATTTACTTTTTATAAGGAGGAGACAGCATACTAAGATTACAGCCAGCCCTGAGCACATGGTCAGCCATGCAAAGGGCATACTTGTCATTTAAAAAACAAAACCCCTAGAAGACTTGTGTGTACATAGCAAGAGATTTTTACTAGTATATTTAGAGCAATGCTGTTTGTACTAGAACAAAGAAAACAAAACTAAAAGTGCTAATAGTAATTAACAGTAGAATAAATAATTGCCATGCATTCATATATTGAAATACTGTAAAATACTTGAATTTTATCTGCACACAATAACATGGTATAATGTTGACTAAGGATAAACAAGGCACATAGCATAATGCCATTTATACAATCTCAAAAGTATGCAAAACAAACCAGTATATTTTTTGAGTTTACAAATAATTAAGTAAAACTATAAGAAAAGAGAATGAAAAACACAAAATTCAGATAACAGTTACCTCTTAGGGGTAGGAGCAGGATAAGTCAAGGGAAGGAAATATAGTGGACTTCAAGGTAGTGATAATGCTCTCTTTTTTAATGTGGCTGGTAGTGGTCACTGCATTATAATTCTTTTTACCATGCATATATGTTATACATTTATCACACTGTTATTCATTACACAAACTAATAAAAATATGCACTTACCAGGAACATTTCATTTATTTTGAAAATACAACCTCAAAAAACTGATTATTTTTGGAGCTTATTTTAACAAGTATGTTTAAAGTACAGATTTTTATAGCTCTTTGTACTGTTTTCAACCACATCATGGAAGATCAAAAGATATATTTTAAAATATCAGTAGTCAGTTAATATTTTAAAGAGGACTGAAAAATGAGAAGAGAAGAATGATTAGGTGGTAGCTTGAAGAGTCATAGTAGTTGATGGAGAAATTTGTTCTTCTTCACCTACAAGAGTGATTTGACCATATTCCTAGTCTAAGCATTAGCTATTAAAAGAGAGGAGTTGGGCTGAAAGGATGACTGATAGAATACCCTCACAGAGTGGATAAGTTAGTTCTTTTGAGCAAATTGGAAAAAGGAGGGGATGGTAGGGATAGGTTTATAAAAAAAGTGAGGCAGAAATCTCAAAGTGACAGCAGCCAGGTGGACCACTGAAAATAAAATTTGAGAATTATGAAGCTTTAGTTGTATTGATGAAAGAGATGAGGTTTGCCAAGTAAGAACAGGACTGAGGAGTGGTTTTGATGGCCCCATTTAAGTTATTATAATGAATTATAATAATTATATATATATTATATCTGAAAAATTGTGAAATGTTTTGCCCAGCAGTTTAGAGATAATGAGGAAAATCTTTAGTAATGGTCCACAGTTATTCAGTGATGAAGGTCAGATAATCAATCATAGCACATATATAATGTTTAGGAAAAAATTAGCATTAAGAAATGAAGAAAAGGGTCTCATTGCTTGAGGAAATTGAAGGATATGGATGAAGTCAAAGACCAACAATAGCGTAATAAGTTAATGAGAACTCTACAAGGATATGGTATCAGGCATCATACTCAAGAGACCAAAAGACTCATGTTTTCAGTGGTGGAATAATTTGACAAGATTTGTGAGGTAGCCTGGAGAGTGGGTGGTTGGAGTTATTTGGAGGTAAGTTCATGTCCTTAAAGAGGGCAAGGAATAGTGAAGCTGATATCACCCACATCAAGGGTAATGCCCTTCAGGATTTTGTCATGACCAGGAGTGGGGAAGAAGGTTATGAGCTTGCCAAGGACTTCAACGAAGCAGGTGCTTTGCCAGAAATTAAGTAAAGCAGTGACATTGGGTGGTGTAATCAGCTTATGGAACCTCTAAGCACTGGTATTTTACAGAAGAATGGAGGAGCTATGGTATGCTAATGCTGAGATTTTTTACTTAACTAGCATAAGGACCCTTTTAACTAATTTTAGAGAATTCTCAGACTGTCAGTCTGCAGTTTTTTGAAGTTCATACTCATTGAGTACTAAACTAATTCTTCACCAATTTGACTTACAAATTTTAAACTTCCTATAGAATATGTTAAACAAATCAAAGGAAAATATTAATACACACTGTTTTGTTGGGGGTTGGGAGAAAGGAAATATAAATAGATACACAGTATATATAACATAAAAGAAATTAACCAAAGATGGTGGTGTAAGATGTGAGACAGAGGCTTCCTCCTAAAACCACATACAATTCAAAAATATAGTTGGTGCAACTAACCCTGAGAGAGCAACAGGAAAGAGGATGGCACCAGACTGCATACACCTGGAGAAAAGAGCAGACCTCACGGAACAGGGTAACATAGCAAAGCTATGGCCCAGTGGGACCCAAGCCCTTCCCCCACCCCAGCTCACCGACTGGAGGAAGAGAAATGGAGCAGCAAGGGAGTGGAGGCCTGGGACTGCTGAATACCTAACTCCGGAGATCTGCTCTGAGAACACAAACCAACATTTCATGGTGCTTTCATGAGACTCATGTGATTACGGGATTAGAAAGCTAATACAGGCAGAATTCCTGGAGAGACTGAGATTCCAGCCACTTTTGGAAAGCAGGGATCCACATTTGGCTGCTCTGGGACAAAAGCTTATACTTGTGTGCTCTGACCACTAGTTCAGGCAGTGGAGACAGGCATAGCAGCCAGGAAGCAGGAAACAGCTCTTTCCTCCCCTCAGGAACCAATACCGCTCCCCTGAGACCCCTGACATTGCCTCTGGGGCTGAGCAGCTCCAGAGAGTAGAGATTCTGGATACTAGAGGGCACCATATGCAAATATGAAACACTAAAGGAATCTGTTCCAGAGTAAAATTAATATATAACTCCGGACAATGATTTAAATGACGTCGACCTCATGACTCTTCCTGAAAGGGAGTTTGAAATAAAAATCATCAACATGCTAATGGAGGTATGGAAAGATATCCAAGAAGTCAGGAATGAATTCCAGTCAGAGATCCAATCATTGAAGAGCACCATGGAGGGTATTAAAAGCAGGTTGGATATGGTGGAGGAGATGATAAATGAAACAGAAACTAAAGAGGAATGCAAAGAAGCTGAGGCACAGAGACAAAAAAGAATCTCTAAGAATGAAAGAATATTGAGAGAACTGTGTGACCAATTCAAACAGAACAATATTTGCATTATATGGATACCAGAAGAAGAAGAAGAGAGAGAAAGGGATATAAAGTGTCTTTGAGGAGGTAATTGCTGAAAACTTCCCCAATCTGGGGAAGGAGATAATCTCTCAGGCCATGGGGATCCACAGATCTCTCAACACAAGGGACCCAAGGAAGACAACACAAAGACATATAGCAATAAAATTGGTAAAGATCAGGGATAAGAACAGACTATTAAAAGCAGCCAGAGAGAGAAATAAGATCACATACAAAGGAAAGCCCATCAGGCTAACATCAAACATCTCAGCAAAAACCTTACAGGCCAGAAGGGAGTGGCATGATGTATTTAATGCCACGAATCAGAAGGGCCTGGAACCAAGATTACTTCATCTGGCAAGATTATCATTTAAATTTGAAGGAAGGATTCAACAATTTCCAGATAAGCAAAAGCTGAGAGAATTTACGTCCCACAAACCATCTCTACGGTATATTTTGGAGGGACTGCTATAGATGGAAGAGTTCCTAAGATCTAATAGCTGTCACCAGAGGTAACAAAACCACAGCAAAGAAAGTAGAACAGCTAATTACTAAGCAAATGCAAAATTAATTAACTATCCCCAAAGTTAATTAAGGGATAGACAAAGAATACAGAATATGATACCTAATATATAAAGAATGGAGGAGGAAGAAAAAGGAGGAGAAAAAGAAAAGAACCTTTAGATTGCATTTGTAACAGTGTATTAAGTGAGTTAAGTTAGACTCTTAGATAGTAAGGAAGTTAACCTTGAACCTTTGGTAACCACGAATCTAAATGATAATGTTTGCCAAGTAGTGGTTAGTACATAATTTACCAAATCATAATTTACTGAATCACCTTGGGTTTGATGAACATCATCTTAGTTACTCAGTCCTTGGACATTCCCAGGGCTGAAGATACCTCTGCTTCAGGTTTTACACATTTCAGCAGTTATTCTCAGTTCATATACTTTTGCCCTAGAGCAGTCTCAAGAGAGTATGATTTTAGAGATCAAAAAGGGAATAATGATATATAATTGAACTTTGAACTCTAGGATTACCAAGTTTTAAATAATTTTTACTCTAAAATTGACCTTAATTACTTTCAGTCTTTCTATTTTTCCTATTGATAACTCTATATTCTTTATTCGATATTTCATATCCTCTGGCTACACCTGCCATTTACATAGTACCTCCTCTGTGCTAAGAAATATATCTGCATTATCTCATTTAATCCTCACAGTAACAAATATTAAGTGGGTTGGGGACTGTTATTATCTCTGCTTCACAAATACAGAAATGGAGTCTTGCTTGAAGTTAAGTGCCAAATAAAGCTTTAAATCATACTTCATCTGTTCCTGGAATTCAAGTTTTTACCCAGTACATTTTATGCCTCCTACAGAACAGAAAGAAATTCCACAACAATTTGAATAGTTCCTTTGATTGAGCTGTAATTTCTATGGTCTCCCCAAACACTCTTAGTCATATTTCAAATTATAGAAATTTTATTAGGCATATGGTAAAACATACTTTATATTCATAGTCAAATATGAAGACTCAGCATACTGCAGACATTTTATTGCACAGATATAAACAATAAATTATCATCAGACCCTTTAATATTTAGTGATTCCTTTTTGCACTAAAATGAAACAATACAGAATCATAATGGCTTTGTTTATAAAAATGTAAGCCATGTATATATATATATATATATATGTATATATACATATATATATATACACATACATATTTGTAAAATATTATGTAGAAACTTGAATTTAGAAAGATAAAAGATCAGGACAAGTTTCCCAGATTATCTCCTTTCAGAGCCACATCTGTGACTTACTCTGCTCATGAACAGGTTCAGTTCTTGGATGTGAAGTGGTAGAAACTATAAAAACTATACTACTGAATTAATCAAAAGGTAACCTAGTAAATATTAGCATATATATTATATTAGTACTATAGATAATTTTGGAAATTCATTAAATGATGAGGATTCATTTTGGACCAATAATTATGTTTTGATTATATTTAAGATCTAAAAAGAGAGAGGAAGCTGACAAGGTTGTTGCCATCATTTATAACTAATGAAAATTAGCCAGAAAATGAAAAATTCACTTTCATATTTTATATCAGACAATACTGGGATATGAAACTATGAAGTTTTCTATTTGCCTTACATTTTTACATGATTGGTAAAGAATCTGAACTCTTTAGATGCATCCCACTGATAAAATGTGAGATGATAAGTAGGTTTCTTTGTATATGAGGTTGGAAAATCCTTCAGGGCTAAACAAATTCACTTAAAGTCAACACAGAACACAGGTCAGGTTACAGATAGTGTGAGGTTATGTGTTAGTATGCCTTGGAATCCATTAGCTTCACTGCTATGTAAGTTGCCATTTTCAAAACTAGTTCTGCATATGCAGACCTATCCAGCTACTGATTAGCATGGTTTCTCCTGTATATTGATGTCTTAGTTTAAATTTTTGAGAGATGGTTCTAATGACCCCAGTTTACCTTTGATGCCAGGGCACAGATGTCGTATAGCAAATGTAATGTGCTGATATCATAGCATGTCACAAGCAGGACTGTTGACTTTTCTGTAGAGGAGTGGAAGTTCATGGACTGCTCTTGAGGTCACCAGAACAGCCCTGGGTCCAGTTCTCTGAAGGTCTAATGTCTAGCTAGTTGTAGAATTTTTGAGATTTTAATGGACATTTACAATAAAACTAAAATTTTATCTGAGCTAATTTGACAGATTCCTGTTACTCATAAACAAATACCCTTTTGTAGGCTCTAGACTCTCAGAACAGATTCTAACAACCTTGTCAAAATTTTTCACTTCCTCTTTTTATGTCTTAAAATATGCAGTGTAATTAATACATATTATTATATCTTTGAAGTGGTATGTATGTTTTAGGAAAAAGTTAAATTTTAAAATAAAACATGTTACACTATCTTGAAAATAGGCAGCAATTCCAAAACACAGGAAATGAACAAATGAGTGCATTGAAGAGAATTAGAAAGTAGACAAAAGGGAGGAAGGAAAGGAAGAATGATTTTTCCCTTTGCTTTCCCAGAGATTAAAGTGTTAAATTGGTAAATTTCTCTACATTAAAATATTATATGACAGTTAAGTGGGCATCTCTGAAGCTAGACTAAAAAAGCTTTGCTAAATTTAGCTGGATGACCTAGGAAACTAATCTCTCTGTACTTCAGTTTCTCTTTCTTAAATTTGATAGAGTAACTTTCAGTTTTTAACAGGTTACCTCACGTTCTATAAAAAAATAGACCCGGTAAGAACTAGGCAGAGAAAAATGATGGCGGCATGAGAGGAGAGACAGAGGCTTCCTCCTAAAACTGGATACAATTAGAAAATTTAATTGGCGCAACTAATCCTGAGAGAGCAACAGGAAAGAGGACGGCGTCAGAGTGCACACACCTGGAGAAAAGAGCAGACCTCAGCGAATGGGGTAATGTACCAGAGCTGTGGCTCCGCGGGACCCGAGCCCTTCCCCCACCCCAGCTTGCAGGCGGGAGGAAGACAAATGGAGCAGGGAGGGAGTGGAAGACTTGGGACTGCGGGACTGCTGGGTACCCAGCTCCGGAGATCTGCTCTGGGAGCACAAACCTACATTTCATGGTGCTTTCATGAGACTCACATGGAAAGTTAATACAGACAGAGTTCCTGGGGAGACTGGGATTCCGGCTGCTTGTGGAAAGCAGGGATCCATATCTGGCTGCTCTGGGACAAAAACTTATACCTGTGTGCCTGGCCCACTAGCTCATGCAGTGGAGACAGGCACAGGAGCCAGATGGCGGGGAACAGCTCTTTCCTCCCCCCAGGCACCAGTACTGCTCCCCTGCGACCCCCGACATTGCTTCAGGGGCTGAGCAGCTCCAGTATAGAGCTTCTGGACACTAGAGGGCGCCATATACAAACATGAAACGCCAAAGGAACCTTGTCCAGAGTAAAATTGTTAATACAACTCCTGAGAAAGATTTAAAGGATATGGACTTCATGACTCTTCCTGAAAGGGAGTTCAAAATAAAAATAATCAACATCCTAACGGAGGTATGGAAAGACATCCAAGAACTTAGGAATGAATTCAGGTGAGAGATCCAATCGTTAAAGAACACAATGGAGGGTATTAAAACCAGATTGGATACGGTGGAGGAGACAATAATTGAAATAGAAACCAGAGAAGAGGAATACAAAGAAGCTGGGGCACAGAGACGAAAAAGGATCTCTAAGAATGAAAGAATATTGAGAGAACTGTGTGACCTATCCAAGCAGACCAATATTCGCATTACAAGGATACCAGAAGAAGAAGAGAGAGAGAGAGAGAGAGAGAGAGAAAGTGTCTTTGAGGAGGTAGTTGCTGAAAACGTCCCCAGTCTCGGGAAGGAGATAGTCTCTCAGGCCATGGAGATCCACAGATCCCCCTACATAAGGGACCCAAGGAAGACAACACCAAGACACATAGTAATTAAAATGGGAAAGATCAAGGATAAGGGCAGACTGTTAAAAGCAGCCAGAGGCAGAAATAACATCACATACTAAGGAAAGCCCATCAGGCTAACATCAGACTTCTCAGCAGAAACCTTACAGGCCAGAAGGGAGTGGCATGATGTAATTAATGCCATGAAGCAGAAGGGCCTGGAACCAAGATTACTTTATCCCGCCAGATTATCATTTAAATTTGAAGGAGGGATTAAACAATTTCCAGATAAGCAAAAGCTGAGAGAGTTTACGTCCCACAAACCATCTCTGCAGTCTATTTTGGAGGGTCTGCTATAGATGGAAGTGTTCCTATGGGTGGATAGCTGTCACCAGAGGTAGTAAAACCATGGTAGGGAGGGTGGAGCAGCTGATTGCGAGGCAAATACAAAATTAAATTGACTATCCCCAAAACCGATCAAGGGATAGAGAAAAAGTGTAGAATCTGATACCTAATAAATAAAGAATGAAGGAGGAAGAAAAAGGAGGAGAAATAGAAAAGAACCTTTCTATTGTGTTTGTAACAGCATACTGAGTTAAGTTAGACACTTCGATAGTAAGGAAAGTAACCTGGAACCTTTGGTAACCATGAATCTAAAGCCTGAAATGGCAATAAGCACATACCTATTGATAATCACCCTAAATGTAAATGGACTGAACGCACCAAACAAAAGACATAGAGTCACTGAATGGATAAAAAAACAAGACCCATCTATATGCTGCTTAGAAGAAACTCACCTCAAACCCAAAGACATGCACAGACAAAAAGTCAAGGGATAGAAAAAGATATTTCATGCAAACAACAGGGAGAGAAAAGCAGGTGTTGCAGTACTAGTATCAGACAAAATAGACTTCAAAACAAAGAAAGTAACAAGAGATAAAGAAAGACATTACATAATGATAAAGGGCTCAGTCCAACAAGAGGATATAACCATTATAAATATATATGCACCCAACACAGGAGCACCAGCATATGTGAAACAAATACTAACAGAACTAAAGGGGGAAATTGAATGCAATGCACTCATTTTAGGAGACTTCAACACACCATTCACTACAAAGGACAGATCCACCAGACAGAAAATAAGTAAGGACACAGAGGTACTGAACAACACATTAGAACAGATGGACCTAATAGACATATATAGAACTCTACACCCAAAAGCAACAGGATACACATTCTTCTCAAGTGCACATGGAACATTCTCCAGAATAGACCACATACTAGGCCACAAAAAGAGCCTCAGTAAATTAAAAAAGATTGAAATCGTACCAACTAACTTTTCAGATCACAAAGGTATAAAACTAGAAATAAATTGTACCAAGAAAGCAAAAAGGCTCACAAACACATGGAGGCTTAATAACACACTTCTAAATAGTCAATGGATCAATGATCAAATTAAAATGGAGATCCAGCAATATATGGAAATAAATGACAACAACAACACAAAGCCCCAACTTCTGTGTGATGCAGCAAAAGCAGTCTTAACAGGAAAGTATATAGCAATCCAGGCATATTTAAAGAAGGAAGAACAAATGCAAATGAATAGTCTAACATCACAGTTATCAAAATTGGAAAAAGAAGAACAAATGAGGCCTAAAGTCAGCAGAAGGAGGGACATAATAAAGATCAGAGAAGAAATAAACAAAATTGAGAAGAATAAAACAATAGCAAAAATCAATGAAACCAAGAGCTGGTTCTTTGAGAAAATAAACAAAATAGATAAGCCTTTATCCAGACTTATTAAGAGAAAAAGAGAATTAGCACACATCAACAGAATCATAAATGAGAAAGGAAACATCACGACAGACCCAAAAGAAATACAAAGAATTATTAGAGACTACTATGAAAACCTATATGCTAAGAAGCTGGAAAACCTAGAAGAAATGGACAACTTCCTAGAAAAATACAACCTTCCAAGACTGACCAAGGAAGAAACACAAAATCCAAACAAACCAATTACCAGCAAAGAAATTGAAGTGGTAATCAAAAAACTACCCAAGAACAAAACCCCTGGGCCAGATGGATTTACCTCAGAATTTTATCAGACATACAGAGAAGATCTAATACCCATTCTCCTTAAAGTTTTCCAAAAAATAGAAGAAGAGGGAATACTCCCAAACTCACTCTATGAAGCCAACATCACCCTAATACCAAAACCAGGCAAAGACCCCACCAAAAAAGAAAATTACAGACCAATATCCCTGATGAATGTAGATGCAAAAATACTCAATAAAATATTAGCAAACCGAATTCAAAAATATATCAAAAGGATCATACACCACGACCAAGTGGGATTCATCCCAGGGATGCAAGGATGGTACAACATTTGAAAATCCATCAACATCATTCACCACATCAACAAAAAGAAAGACAAAAACCACATGATCATCTCCATAGATGCTGAAAAAGCATTCAACAAAATTCAACATCCACTCATGATAAAAACTCTCAGCAAAACGGGTATAGAAGGCAAGTTCCTCAACATAATAAAGGCCATATATGATAAACCCACAGCCAACATCATACTGAACAGGGAGAATCGGAAAGCTTTTCCTCTGAGATCGGAAACAAGACAGGGATGCCCACTCTCCCCACTGTTATTTAACATAGCACTGGAGGTCCTAATCAAGGCAATTAGACAAAACACAGAAATACAAGGAATCCAGATTGGTAAAGAAGAAGTTAAACTGTCACTATTTGCTGATGACATGATATTGTACATAAAAAACCCTAAAGACTCCACTCCAAAACTACTAGAACTGATATCGGAATACAGCAAAGTTGCAGGATACAAAATTAACACACAGAAATCTGTGGCTTTCCTATACACTAACAATGAACCAATAGAAAGGGAAATCAGGAAAACAATTCCATTCACAATAGCATCAGAAAGAATAAAATACCTAGGAATAAACCTAACCAAAGAAGTGAAAGACCTATACCCTGAAAACTATAAGACACTCTTAAGAGAAGTTAAAGAGGACACTAACAAATGGAAACTCATCCCATGCTCTTGGCTAGGAAGAATTAATATCGTCAAAATGGCCATCCTGCCCAAAGCAATATACAGATTTGATGCAATCCCTATCAAATTACCAACAACATTCTCCAACAAACTGGAACAAATAGTTCAAAAATTCATATGGAAACACCAAAGACCCCAAATAGCCAAAGCAGTCCTGAGAAAGAAGAGTAAAGTGGCGGTGATCTCACTCCCCAACTTCAAGCTCTACTACAAAGCCATAGTAATCAAGACAATTTGGTACTGGCACAAGAACAGAGCCAGAGACCAGTGGAACAGATTAGAGACTCCAGACATTAACCCAAACATATATGGTCAATTAATATTCGATAAAGGAGCCATGGACATACAATGGGGAAATGACAGTCTCTTCAATAGATGGTGCTGGCAGAACTGGACAACTACATGTAAGAGAATGAAACTAGATCACTGTCTAACCCCATACACAAAAGTAAATTCAAAATGGATCAAAGACCTGAATGTAGGTCATGAAACCATAAAACTCTTAGAAAAAAACATAGGCAAAAATCTCTTGGATGTGAACATTAGCGACTTCTTCATGAACATATCTCCCCAGGCAAGGAAAACAAAAGCAAAAATGAACAAGTGAGACTATATCAAGCTGAAAAGCTTCTGTACAGCAAAGGACACCATCAACAGAACAAAAAGGTACCCTACAGTATGGGAGAATATATTCATAAATGACAGATCCGATAAAGGCTTGACATCCAAAATATATAAAGAGCTCATGCACCTCAAGAAACAAAAAGCAAATAATCCAGTTAAAAAATGGGCAGAGTAGCTGGACAGTTCTCCAAAGAAGAAATTCAGATGGCCAACAGACACATGAAAAGATGGTCCACATCGCTAGTTATCAGAGAAATGCAAATTAAAACCACAATGAGATATCACCTCACACCAGTAAGGATGGCCACCATCCAAAAGACAAACAACAACAAATGTTGGCGAGGTTGCGGAGAAAGGGGAACCCTCCTACACTGCTGGTGGGAATGTAAATTAGTTCAACCATTGTGGAAAGCAATATGGAGGTTCCTCAAAATGCTCAAAATAGAAATACCATTTGACCCAGGAATTCCACTTGTAGGAATTTACCCTAAGAATGCAGCACTCCAGGTTGAGAAAGACAGATGCACCCCTATGTTTATTGCTGCACTATTTACAGTAGCCAAGATATGGAAGCAACCTAAGTGTCCATCAGTAGATGAATGGATAAAAAAGATGTGGTACATATATGCAATGGAATATTACTCAGCTATAAGAAGAAAATAAACCCTACCATTTGCAACAACATGGATGGAGTTAGAGGGTGTTATGCTCAGTGAAATAAGCCAAGCGGAGAAAGACAAATACCAAATGATTTCACTCATCTGTGGAGTATAAGAACAAAAGAAAAACCGAAGGAACAAAACAGCAGCAGAATCACAGTACCCAAGAATGGACTAACAAAGGGAAAGAGACTGGGGAGAATGGGAGGGTAGGGAGTGATAGGGCAGGGAAGAAGAAAGGGGGTATTATGATTAGCATGTATAATGTTGGGGGTGGGGGAAGGGAGGACTTTGCAACACATAGAAGACAAGTAGTGATTCTACAGAGTCTTGCTATGCTGATGGACAGTGACTGTAATGGGGTTTGTGGGGGGGACTTGCGGTAGGGGAGAGCCTAGTAAACATAGAAAAAAAAAATAGACCCTAAAACTCTTTTATGTATTCATAGTAAATAAACAAATATATAACTCCAGTGGGCATTTATTATATCCTACTGATTAGACAAAGATAGGACAATGACATTAAGGCACTTTATGATTTGGCTAGGGAGTCTAAGGGCAAAAGCCTGAAGCTTCTTTCTCAGTTGTCCAAGGCAGTGTAGACCCTTTAAACCCAGTTTGAGTGGTCCTAGACCTAGCACAGGTGTCCCTCCACCAGGAAATCTTATCATCTCAAATTCCTTATTCCCTTTCCACTGAAAGAGACATCCACTTAAATGTCCAATATGCTTTGGGATTGAGTAGTACGTGGGAAAAAAGTGTGTGCGATTTATGACAGGTGACAATTTTACCTTTGTCCCAAGATCTTCTTTTTGGCAGATGTTACAAATCTATAACCTAGAACTGCACAGACTCCTGACTGGCTTGCAAACCTTGTCGGCCTGTCAGGTTCTGAGCACTAAATCCTTGCCTGAGGACGTCACTGCTTTGGTAAACATGTGACTTGGTTCTGTGCTGACTGCCTAGGTTCGGTCCTGTTCCTTTGCTGTCCTAAAAGAGGTACTCGGTGTGCTCCAAGCCAAGACTGGTTTCAAACAATGGGGTTCACTGTCTGGATTTCAGCTGTTCCCCTGTCAGCTGTGTTTCTTTGTCTAATCTTCAGTCAGGTACTGGGCTCTTGGATACTGCCATCCACAGTCCTGGTATTTTCATACCCAACACTTGCCTCGTTGAGAATAGAAGACTAGGTGGCTATCAGGACAGGGGCCAAAACTAATGTTTACAGAGTGACTATTAAGATTAGGAGCTATACTAGACCCTACAAATTGTGTGTGTGTGTGTGTGTGTGTGTGTGTGTGTGTGTGTTTAATCCTCATTAAAAACTGTGATATAAAGATTATTAGTCCCATCTTATTAATGAAAAAACTGACACTCAGAAATCATATATAACTTGCTGGGGAAAGCGTACAATCAGTGCATGTGGAATTGCTGGCTCCTGATCACCACTGAACTGAATTCCATCTACGACCCACCAGTAGTAGCTGCATGTCTGCCTTTATCCTTGGCTTGCTTTCCTTCACATCTTTGTGGTGAGAATTGCCCATGTGGTTATTTATTTATCTTTTTCTAAATAAATCTTGGCTATTAAGATGAATTAGAGTTTCCTGGAACAGCCACTCTCTAGGACCCATGTTATACAGATTCTTCCTTAACTTCTTGACAATCAGGTGAGTCAGAAGAGCAAACAGTTTAATGGTTAATATACAGGTTTTAGGGCTAGACAAGTACGGGGTCAGGTTCTGGCCCCGGCACAAACCAGTGTGTAACTTGCATGTAATCACAAACATCTCTGTATGAAATTGTGCATGTGAAGCTTTTAACAGGACCTGAGAAGGAATGAGTGTTTGGTAAGCACTAAGTACTGCTGAGCTTCTGTTTCCCAGTAGCTGTCCATTATTATTATATTCTTGCAATGCCCTCTCCCAATCCTGTGCTCTGAGCTGAAGGCAAGTAAAAGCTAAGTAAGTGGCATACAAACCCAAGAAAATAGTCCCTCTTTTCTTCAGCATCTTGTTCTCAACTGCTTGTCAAGGGAAGAAAACACATGGGAGAGAAGGGAAAGATCCCATTCCAGTTATTTTCTGATGATTCAATTTATCTGTCAAAGTAAGTAATTAGCTGAAACTAGGAAAAGAGTTAATGGACTTTCAATAGAGAAGTTACCGGCAACCAGACCAATGACTGAAAGGTGAAACAGATTTTACTAATGAAATGCAAGCCTCTCCCTCTGTATCATTGATCCGCACCCAGCCAAGTTTCCCACACCATAATATTTCATACCACAGTAGCTTTAGACACAATCCTGGGGGCACTTTGCCCTCCAGGAATTTCAGGCAATACTAATCCAAAACTACTTTTTAAAACATTGAGTATATATTCTTTTGATAGCTAAGTAACTCCCAATAAATTTCTTGAAGTGTTTTAACACCATATTTGTTCATCTAGAAAACTAGTCCTTTTCTATACTGACTGCAAAGAGATTCGCCAGTGAATGGTGAGTACAAAAAACTGATAAACAATTTTAAATGCAAGTCAGTTGCCCTGAGTTTCCGTCATCACCGCCCCCTCAACCCCCGCCCCGTGTTACCTGATCTGAAATATATCATTTAGTGTCTCTGGCCATCATTTCCTCTTCCATAAAACAAGCAACTTAATGGTACAATGTGTGTGGTTTTTACCGTTAACAAATCACTCTCCTGTGCATTATCTCAGTTCAGATAACAGCCCCTGCCTGCCTCATCTATCTCCTAAGGTTGCTGTGGAGATAAAACAAGTTAATAGGTAGGAAAAGCTTCTGAAACCTTAAAAAGGCCAGTCAAATGCATGCAGTAATAACGGTTTCACAGTATAATTAGAGACCACTACTAAGAGGAACCATGTTTCCATTGTTCAAACAGATAATGTTAAACCATTAACACAGGCCTCCACTGTATACTTTAGCTAGTGCGCGTTTACTCCGCGTTCCTGGGTTCATAAAGCAGCCGGCCCCCACAGAGCACCCGCAGGAAGGCAGCCCCCAGGGCAGAGCCTCGTTGGCTCCATGCCAGGGGCGGCCTCTGATTGGCACCTTCCCAACAAGGGCAGTTTGTGGCTGTTATCCAGGAAACCCACACAGTGCAGAATTGCTTTTCCTTTTACACTTCCCACTGGTGTAGTAAATAGTAACTTTTGCCAACTATTCATAAACCACTATGCCACACACGTCTAAAGTACCTATTTTGAGATATTCTAGAAAACAGCAATCTTTAGAACAGCTTGTGTTTTAATTCTCACTTTTCTCTGTACACTTATAATTTAAAAGCATTTACATAATAAAAAGGCATTTGAAAAGTTCATAATTATGAGCAGTTTTGAAAACAAAAAGTCATAAAAATTAAATCTGGATAGTCCCAGACTCAGGAAGCAGCAATCTAGTTTTGCTTTAATTTGTAAACTTGCAGATCTAAATTAATATCTTTTAACACATAGTAGAGCGGTCTTTAGTCAGTGATGACTTTGGCAGGCATTCATTGAATGAGTTATTGACATACTTTCTCTTTATTGTTATTTTAAATATCTTTTTAAGTTAAATGCAAATTGTTATGTGAACAAATATATAGATAAGCTTTAAATTAGCCAGTTGCTACGCTCCATTTTAAAAAATGAATAGCTTTGTATTTTTAAAATTTAATGCTAACATATATTAAATGTACTATAAAAATTTTAGAAATAGAATTCAGCACTTCACAGACACCAGAATATGCTTGGTGAAAATTTAAAAGCTATATTGTCAAGTCCTAAGAGCTTTTGGTCAAACTACTCAACTGAAGAACAGGAGCTTGTTGAAAACTTTTAAAAATGTTTGTTAATGCCTTTTTGTTACTTTTAATGTGTATGTAATAGAGAGCTGCAACAGTAAGAATATGTGAAAGAGCGTTCTGAAGATTAAAGCAGGCCCCTCTTCACCAGCAGGCCCAGAC
This sequence comes from Manis javanica, assembly GCF_040802235.1. Taxonomy (NCBI): domain Eukaryota; kingdom Metazoa; phylum Chordata; class Mammalia; order Pholidota; family Manidae; genus Manis; species Manis javanica. The sequence goes on along the minus strand of NC_133168.1, from coordinate 24,893,373 downwards.
CACATAGAATTGTTCTTCTCAAAGCTTACAGAGGGTGAATGCTATCTTTAATAGCATGGTAGTACTTTCACGTTTAGAGTCACAGATCTATTCTCCACTGCTAAGAGAAACTGATGATGTATTTAAATATGAGGATTATGTTAAACTTTATAAAATAGGGAGCTATTACAAATACATAACAGATTTAAGCCCTAAAAAACACATCATTCATTTATTTGTAATCTGGTGCATTTTCTATCTTTCTTTCTTAATTTTTGAGATAAAGAGATAGAAGTAATAGAAAAAAGGAGAAAATGGAGCTTACATACCGGCCACTGTGCCAGGCTTTAACATACAGTATTTCACTCATGAGGTATAACAAATTTATTTTGTGGGCCCTAGTATTATTTCTTTAATTAGTTTACTAATTAAAAAGTTGAAAATGTCAGAGATAAGGAGTTACATGTATGTGATCGTACACTAAGATGCAGGGGAGCTAGGACTCAACCAGAATCAGAGCTATGGTCAAGCTGACCCCAAGGCCCACGTACTAAAAACATGTCCCAATGAAAGCAGTGAGTGGGAAGATTTTTTCCTTGTATAATTCTATCTTTATAAAATGTACAATTTGAGGATGCAAATAATTTGAATAACTAAAATGCATAAGTCAGGATTGAGGACAATATAGATTCCTAACAGGATACAGTACCCCCACCACCTGCAGTTCCACTTTCCGTGGTGTCAGTTATCCATGGTTAACCACAGGCCAGAAGCAGAGCCTCCTGATGAGTCATGAGAAGGCCAACAGGCCCAATGCCACATCACAGTTCGTACATCATTCATCTCACTTCATTTCATAACTTAGGCATTTTATCATCTCACATCATTCATGAAGAAGGGTGAGTACAATACATTAAGAAATATTGAGAGAGATCACATTGACACAAACTTTATTACATACATTGTTATTTTTGTTCTATTTTTATTAGTTGTTATTGCTGTTAATCTCTTACTGTGCCTAATTTATAAATTAAACTTTATCGTAGGTATGTATGGGAAAAAAACAATATATAAGGGTGAGTACTACCTGTGGTTCCAGGCACCCACTGGGGATCTCATAATGTATTCTCCATGGGTAAGGAAGACTATAATATTGTCAAACAATAATATTTTGAGAGCTGTGTAAAACCTTAGAGGAACCAAAGAAGTTTCATCTCATTATTTTATCTCAGTATTTCATCTCAAATTTTATCTCAGTAATCAAAGCTATGAAGCAGATATTTATTATTTCTTTTTTATGGCCTCCAAGAAACCAAGGGATTTACAGTTTACTAGCTAGTGTATTTCACATTTTCATGTGTGTTATTTAAAGCTCTTGGAAAACTCAAAATTATTACAGGTATATTATTAGCAAGTTTATGCTCCAAGTATGAGTTTTGTATGGTAAAAAGGTAAAGTAAATGTTGATACTTTTTTATTATGTCAATTGTGAGATAACCAGGAAAACATACTTAGTATTGGAATAATTTTCTTTGAACTATTGGTGAGAATAGCTGCTTACTTCATATAAATCAGATGGGTTTGCCACTGGAAAATAGTCCAACATCTCTCTCATTGGAGATGTAGATGATTTTCATTCTCTTTTTACGTAGAAGTCACAATTTTTAGATTCTTGCAGATCATATTCATTCTGAAAACATCTGATATAAGCTTGCCCACTCCCCCTCAGACTTGGGATATTTCCACTGTCTTTTTACTTAGCAAATAAACATAGAGATGAATACAACAAATGAAATATAGAAGTACAGGTCTATGTAGTAGTATAGAAAAGAAGGAGCTAGAAGGAAAACAAAGACAGCTGCCTGGGAACCAACATGTCACTCTCTCCACTGCACAATTTGGCTTTATTCACAGTATCTTTTCTTTCTTCCCTTTAGGTGCTCTTCTCTCCACACTCCCTTCCTCTTAGAGGAACGTTTCTCACTTCACTAAACCAGTAGGTCTAGGCACATTACTGTAATGCTCTATACCATCCTTGGAAATGAGATGCTTTTGACATATGCTGTTCTCTCAAAGCCACTAAAATGGTTTGATCACTATTCCAGTCTGATGTCTAGTAACCAAACGCATAGTGCCAGTCTGGCCTAAGGGAATCCCAATGTCAGTACGTTGCTTTGAAACAGAAATTTGTTATTGAGCTTCGGAAAGGAGCAAAGATAGAGTGATTAAAAATACACATATCTTGCAATAAGTAATTCGTTTCTTCAGAGTAGTACCCAGATGAGAAACAGGAATCATGCCGAATGAGAAGGTTAAGAACTTGACAGGTAATGAAGACAGACTTCCACAGTGTCGAAGATCTAGGACCCCGCTAGCCCCTGGGTTGCTTCTACCAACGTTTGGGGTGAGACTTCAGTTTTGATTTGAAGAAAGGCTGTTGGTGCCTACATATTCTAAGGCTGTATCTACTAGCAGTTGATTAAAAAGAAGAAGAAAGGAGGAGAGGGAGAGAAAGAGGGAGGAGAAGGAGGAGTAGGAGGAAGACAAGAAAGAGGAGATGGAGGAGGAGGGGATTAAGAGAGAAAAGAAGGGAACAAGCAGGAAAAAAAAGCATTGATTTCCATTTCTCCCAGTGAAGTTTGTTTTTGTTATTTGTTTACTTGTTCCCCTGTAGTCTTCATTCCCACAGGGAGGAAAAGACAGTTTAATGCTCATGTGACTGAAAAAAACAGTTAAAAATCACTGCAATGTATATCTTTCAGCCAAACATTGGGGCCATCTACATACTTTAAAATGCTTTCTGAAGTGTCCATATAACCACATGCGGCCTGCCAGCCTCATGCAAGTTCTCAGTGGCTTCTGACAGTGCAACAGGCAGTATTTATTTGCTGAAGCCTAGTGTGCTTTTTCCTTAAAGACTGAGGGTAGAAACAGTAAAGTGTTTTCTAGTTCAATGAGGATGTCACCCTAAAAAAGTATTTCCACCTCAGTGTAGAAATCAGTGTGTTGGTCCATCTGCTTATAGAAAATTCTCTGTAAAGGATAAATCAGTGTAATCAGTAGTATTTATTGTCCACATTCAGACATTGATTCCTAAGTATTAAACTACTGACCTTTATTCTGATACCAGTTTAGGGAATAAGAGAATGTTTACTGTTCCATGATTTAGAAGTGGATTTGAAATTTATTTTCAAAATTCCTATCCCAGTCAAGTCTGACAAAAATCTTATTGGTGTGGACATCCACTCATCAAAATACATAGTGTCTAGAAAGAGCTGGGAAAGAGTATTGTATGACATACCTCTTTTTCTTCTATTTTATTCAAAAGAAATTTTTTTTTAACTTACATCCCTTCAGGCCACTTGAGGGTCATTTAACAAATAATCATGTATTGTTCCAGCTCAGAATTAGGCGAATAAAACAAAATTTCTGTGCTCAAGGAGCTCTTTTGGTGGGACATGCACAGAATTACTGGTATGAGAATGAAATATGTGCTAATCAGGGAATAGAACAAGACAAACAAAATAACAGCAAAGCCTTCAGGAAAGAAATAGCCTTTGAACTGAGTCTTAAATGATGATAAGAATTCCCTCAGGAATAAGCCAAGAGAAAGAAAGTCATTCACACCAGAAGAACAGAGCATTAAAACATGTTTTAGAAAAGATTTTCAGAATTTTAGCAATTTTATTGGGCCAGGGAACAAGATACTAACAGGGGACTGTGGTTGATGATCCTGGAAAGAGAATGGGAGACTCCAACAGGAAAGGTCTTCTGTAAGATGCCTCAAAGCTTGGACTCCAACCTGTAGGCAATGGAGATGCCTTTCGATTGTCCTTTAAGATCGTGTAGCAACCATGTGTAACTTAGATCAAAAGTGAACAAGGATAGAGTCAGAAAAAACAGAATATTTCAAAAGCAACTAATTACAGAGACCTGCAAGAGGGCAGTGGCAGTGTGTCTGGAAAGTAAAGAACAAATATAAGGCACATTAAGAAGGCAGAAATATTGGGACTTGGGTATTGGTCAGTTTGGGGAGGGGACAAGATTAGAGAATCTAGAATGACTCTGACATTTCTGACCTAGGCCACTTATTAAAGAATGGCCACTTATTAATCACCGTGGAGGGAAAATCAGAATAAAGAATGGGTTTGGAAAGAAGGTTAGAATTTATGTAAGTTAGGCTTAGGGTATTTTGAGCTAGAGATGCCAATGAGATCAATGTATAATGCTTAACAGGCATTCAGATATGAGTTAAAAATAAGGGGGATGCAGACTACAGATAGAGATCAGAGTTATATGCAAGTGGGTGGCTATGGAAACTAAGGTAGTTTGTGGAGCCTGGAAAGAGTATGAATAAAAGGGGGCTAACGCTGCACACTTTAAGAAAATAGTTTATAACTAAAGAATCATCCAGTAGAAAAAATAAAGAAGGAAGATTTAATCTTAGAGAAGAAGGGAGGGTTTTGGTTGTAGATGGAAGTATTTTACTTGAGTAGAACAAGATTTCCATCTTATTTTGAAACTCAAGAGAAAGATAAACATAGATGTTTATGGATATGTTGACATAAAGTTGAGGGAAATAGGATGGCTTGTTTTCATGTATTATAAAAGGTAGCTTTATTTTTCTGAAAGATATTAAATAAGAATTGAATGGTTATTCTGTTAATATATAAAGGTTTGGAATAGAATAGTTACTGTAAGAAGAGACTGAGAAAACTTATCAGTAAGGCAGAGTAAATCACTTCATGGAAATAAAGCCCAGCTCTTGTGAAGAAAATAAATTTTTTTATTTTGGTATCATTAATCTACAATTATATGAGGAACATTATGTTTACTATACTCCCCGCTTCACCAAGTCCCCCCATCAAACCCCTTTACAGTCACTGTCCATCAGCATAGTAAGATGCTGTAAAATCACTACTTGTCTTCTCTGTGTTGCACAGCCCTCCCTGTGTCCCCTCACACACACTATACATACTAATCGTAATGCCCCCTTTCTTTTTCCCCACCCTTATCCCTCCCTTCCCACCCGTCCTCCCCAGTCCCTTTCCCTTTGGTAACGGTTAGTCCATTCTTGAGTTCTATGATTCTGCTGCTGTTTTGTTCCTTCAGTTTTTCTTTGTTCTTATACTCCACATATGAGTGAAATCATTTGGTACTTGTCTTTCTCCGCTTGGCTTATTTCACTGAGCATAATACCCTCTAGCTCCATCCATGTTGTTGCAGATGGTAGGATTTGTTTTCTTCTTATGACTGAATGATATTCCATAGTGTATATGTACCACATCTTCTTTATCCATTCATCTACTGATGGACACTTAGGTTGCTTCCATTTCTTGGCCATTGTAAATAGTGCTGCGATAAACATAGGGGTCATCTGCCTTTTTCAAACCGGGCTGCTGCATTCTTAGGGTAAATTCCGAGAAGTGGAATTCCTGGGTCAAATGGTATTTCTATTTTGAACTTTTTGAGGAACCTCCATACCGCTTTCCACAATGGTTTAACTAATTTACATTCCCACCAGCAGTGTAGGAGAGTTCCCCTTTCTCCACAACCTTGCCAACATTTGTTGTTGTTTGTCTTTTGGATGGTGCCAATCCTGACTGGTGTAAGGTGATACATCATGTGGTTTTAATTTGCATTTCTCTGATGACTAACAATGTGGAAATGTGTCTGCTGGACATCTGAATTTCTTCTTTGGAGAACTGTCTGTCCAGCTCCTCTACCCATTTTTTAATTGGATTATTTGCTATTTGTTTGTTTAAGTGTGTGAGCTCTTTATATATTTTGGATGTCAACCCTTTATTAGATCTGTCATTTATGAATATATTCTCCCATACTGTAGAATGCCTTTTGTTCTATTGGTGGTGTTCCTTGCTGTACAGAAGCTTTTCAGCTTGATATAGTCCCACTTGTTCATTTTTGCTTTTGTTTCCCTTGCCTGGGGAGATACGTTCATGAAGAAGTCGCTCATGTTTATGTCCAAGAGATTTTTGCCTATGATTTTTCTAAGAGTTTTATGGTTTCATGGCTTACATTCCAGTCTTTGATCCATTTCGAATTTACTTTTGTATATGGGGTTAGACAATGATCCACTTTCATTCTCTTACATGTAGCTGTCCAGTTTTGTGAACACCAGCTCTTGAAGAGGCTGTCATTTCCCCATTGTATGTCCATGGCTCCTTTATTGTATATTAATTGACCATATATGTTTGGGTTAATGTTTGGAGACTCTATTCTGTTCCACTGGTCTGTGGGTCTGTTCTTGTGCCAGTACCAAATTGTCTTGATCACTGTGGCTTTGTATAGAGCTTGAAATTGGGGAGCAAGATCTCCCCCACTTTATTCTTCCTTCTCAGGATTGCTTTGGCTATTCGGGGTCTTTGGTGTTTCCATATGAACTTTAGAACTATTTGTTCCAGTTCATTGAAGAATGCTGTTGGTAATTTGATGGGATTGCATTGAATCTGTAGATTGCTTTAGGCAGGATGGCCATTTTGACTATATTAATTCTTCTTAGCCAAGAGCATGGGATGAGTTTCCATTTGTTATTGTCCTCTTTAATTTCTTTTAAGAGCGTCTTGTAGTTTTCGGGGTATAGGTCTTTCACTTCCTTGGCTAGGTTTATTCCTAGGTATTTTATTGTTTTTGATACAACTGTGAATGAAATTGTTTTCCTGATTTCATCATTAGTGTATAGGAAAGCAACAGATTTCTGTGTATTAATTTTGTATCCTGCAACTTTGCTGAATTTGAAAATAAATTTTTAATACTATATTTTGCAGACTTGTGTGACTTTTTTTGTAAAGAGGAAAGTTTATTATTTCTTTAATGCAAAAATGGTAGTAAAATAGACAGGAAATTAGGGGTTTTGTCAAGAAACCATTGAAGTATTATATTTATTCAGAGTCTAAAGTGGTTTGCAGAAGACATGTAAAGCCATACTTGAATAAAAATAAAGGAAAGGACCAATGTACTTGGTATCTCATTGAGGCCACAGAGCAAGTATTGAGGAAGTAAGGAGATAGGATGCTAGGTCAAAACAATGTATTTAGAAGCATTTTAAATGTGTTTAGAAGTAAAGGAGCAAAACTCTGAGTTTAAAAGATCTGTGAATCTTCAGCAAATTTACATTCCTACTTCAATTCCAATTTCTCCCATTTTCCTAGATAGGTTTAGTATTTATATAGAAAATTGCCCATAAACTTATCTTCAGAGTTTTTGCTTCTCTGTCTTCAGCAACATTCATTGCTTTCAATAAACTTACTCTCATAAGAAATTAATAAATGTGATTATAATATAAATGAAAGTTATTTAAGATGAATCTCTTGGAATGCTCACATTTGGGCACTCCCTTTAAGAACCCCACTGCCATACTGTGAGAATTCCAAACCACATGAATAGCCCACATGTATATGAACCGATGACAGCTAGCATCAAAAGCCAGGTATGTAAGTTAACCATCTTGCATGTCCAGCCTGGGCAAGATTTCACATGATTGCAGCCCTGACATCTGACTGCAACTGTAAGATAAATAAGTGCCACCCATCTCAACCTAGCCAACCCACATAGCCACAACAGAAAAATAAGTTGTTGTTATTTTAAGCTAGTAAATTTTGTGGTGGTTCATTATGCAGCAATAGATAATGGAGCACTCTACTTCATGTTCAATTCTTCTAACTGAATAAAGTGTTAGTCATTACTTAATATCAATATTCTACTATAATGGATGGTTTTGTATCTCCTTTGTAATTCTTTATAAGATTTAAATTTCAACTAATGCTTTTCTAAATTAGATACCACCACTCCTTATTTCTTAAAATGGATTAAAACAAGTCAACAGAAGAATATGAACAAAATTTGGGTTAGAACCACTTGCTAAAGAGAAAAACCTTTAAAACTTAGCATGTAATTGGATTACCATAAACCATCAGGGATCTTTTAGCATTTCCTGGTGTGTGACATATTATCCCTTTGGGAATGGAGGGTTTAATTAGTGTTGATCTCACTATATTATTATACCCTAGACTTAGGAGTTAACCACACTAAAAAGGAATGTGCATATTTAATTTTACTTGTCAGCACCAAAATTATGAGCATTTCAAGGAAGTTATATTTCTAAAAGAATACTTAAATCTCCTTTCAATTCAATTTTGTTCTCTTTCATATTAGGGTAGTTTAAATAGTCAACCAAAAAGAAATGGAAACAAACAATCCTGATTACAATGAGTGTGTTTTCATTATCAGAAAACAACTACTAAAAACATATTTTTCATGCAAAGGGGAAAAAAAGACTAGAATGTGCTATATTAATGTTAGGTTGGCCTATAAAGGTATATTTCCACACAAATTAAGAAAATAGTTTGTCTTAATAAATATTAATATTGAAATCATTGCCACTCATGTAGCAAATGACACTTGGAACTCACTGTTGGAGGTATGATAGCTTATTAGTAACTAGAGACTTGGTAGAAAATTCAGAGTTCACACAATGAAGACTAAATATCCCAGAATCTTTCTTCAAGGACTGAGACGTAGAACTCATAGGACTCCTAACTTTGCCACCTCAACTGTGTCCTCAATGCACTCTGTTGACATTTTCAAGGTGATATGAAAATAATGAGACTAATAAATATTTTTCCCACTTTCTCAAAGAGCTATTTTATCATTTCTGTTTGAATATCAATGTACTGAATAGCCAAGAGAATTTTCTTTTTTACTTTAGTGGAAGTCTTCTTTTTAAAAATATTTCCTATAATGACTATTGCACATTTGTAAAGAAATAGGTGAAGTAGAAGTACACACAATTTCTCAAAATGTGAATTGCAGAAATGAAGTTACTATTAACCCAAATTATGTGCATTCAAAATAACATTTCAACAGCACTCAAATTACTCAAAATAATGAAAAGTGTTGATGTGTGGATCTTTTTCACTCTTCATTTCATGAAATTTTTTATATGTTTACCTTTTTCATTTCTTTCTCAACTTTTCATCCCATATCACTGACAAATTCCTTCTGTGTCAAAGGAAAAATAATTTTAACTTCATCCAAAACTATATGAAAGCTTCAGGACATTATTAATCTGTACGTGTGGGAGATAGATAGACCTAACACCTTATACTCACACATATCCATACACATGCTAAAAGTTAGATTTAATTTAAATCTAGTATCTTTGAAAATTGCTTTCTGTCATGCCATAAGTTACTGAGAAATTTTTCTATTGGCTTAAAAAAAACATTGGTTTAATACTTTCTCTTGTTTAATTTTTATGCACTACTGTAAAATATTGGACATATAGTCCAAAGCATTCACTTCTTATTTCTCAAGTTATGCTGTACTTTGGCATCAGGATACAATTACTTATATATTTTCTTTAATGCAGATTATTACGGCTGTGTTATGCCTGTCTGTATTTCAGATAACTCTCATTTATTTGAAGACTTCAGAGTAACAATGAAGCTGAGAGAACTAAACATAAATCTAGAAAGGTTTCATAGGCACATATCACCCCTTACACAGAAAACTCTTCTCAAAAGTACAAAACAAAGGAAAAAAACAATATCTTTAAGTTATAAACAACTAGGAAGAATAAATTATATACAGAGATATTGTGGAGAAAAGGACTTAAATGCATAAAATAATATACCAATAGACAATAGAGATACAGCATGTAAATATGTACATAGGTGAAAATATAACTTCAGAGTACAAAATAAGAAAAAATATAAAAGCATACATTAAGAAATGTCAACATAAACCAAAAATAAAAACCCAGGAATAATATGACTAAAGAAAAAGACTTCCTCTACTTGATAAAGAATATCTACGTAAAACCTACAGCTGACATCATACTTAAGTGAGAAACTCAGTGTTCCTATTAAGATCTGGTATGAGGCAAGGATGTCTCCTCTCACCACTCCTTTTCAACATCAGATTGCAAGTTCTAGGTAATGCAGTACAATATGGAAAGGAAATGAAAGATATACAAATGGGGAAGGAAGGAATAAAACTATTTTATGCAGATTATATCATTGTCTACACAGACTGTCTGAACCAATCAACAAAAATGTTTCTTGAACTAAGAAACAGTTATAGCAAGGTTGCTGAGAAGAAAAAAATGTTAACAAACAAAATTCAACTATACTATATCCCAGAAATGAGCAAGTGGATTTTGAAACTAAAGCACAGTACTCTTTACATTAACTACCCTCCAAAGTGAAATTCTTAGGTATAAATTTAACAAAATATGTACAAGGTCTATATGAGGAAAACTACAAAATTCTGATGAACAAAATCAAAGAACTAAATAAATGGGGAAATCTACAATTTCATGGATAGAAAGACTCAGTATTATTAAAATGTTAGTTCTTTCCAGCTTGACCTATAGATTTGATTCAATGTCAGTCAACATCTCAGTAAGTAATTTTGTGTATACCAACAAACTAATTCTAATGCTTCCGTGGAAGGATAAAATCCCCAGAAAAATCAACACAAAATTGAAGGTGAACAAAGTTGAAGGACTGACACTATCTGACTTTAAGAATTATTATAAAGACAGTGTAATATTGGTGAAAGAATAGACAGATGAATCAATAGAGCAGAGTAGAGAGCCCAGAGAAAGATCCACAAAAGCAGTCATTCAACCAATCTTTGACAGAGAAGAAAGACAATACAATGGAGCAACAATGCAACAATAGACTTTTCAACAAATGGTGCTGGAATGACGGGACGTCCACTTGCAAAAAAGAAAAAATCCAGCCACAAACCTCATATGAGTCATGAGGACTCAAAATAGATCACAGATGTAAATGTAAAACACAAAAGGATAAAACTCTATGAAGATAATATAGGAGAATACCTAGATGACCTTGGCAATGACTTTTTTTAGATGGCAACACCAAGGCACACACCATGAAAGAAATAATTGATAAGCTGTAATTCACAAAAATTTAAAACTCCTGTTTGGCAAAAGACAAGGTCAGGAGAATGAGATAAACAACAGACTGGGAGGAAATATTTCAAAAGACATATCTGATAAGGGATCATTATCCAAATTATGCAAAGAACTCTTAAAACTCAACAATAAGAAAACAAACAACTGGATTAAAAAATGGGCCAAAGGCCTTTACAGACATGTCACAAAAGAAGATATACAGAGAGCAAATAAGCATATGAGAAGATGCTCCACATCATGTCATCAGAGAAATTAAAATTGAAACAAAAATTAAATTACACTACCCAGCAATTTGAATGGCCAAAATATGGAACACTAACAACATCAAATGCCAGCAAGGATATGGAGCAACAGGAATTCTAATTCATTGCTGGTGTGAATATAAATTGGGACAGCCACTATGGAAGACAGTTTGGGAGTTTTTCACAAAACTAAATATACTTCTGACATGTGATCCAGCAATCGTGCTCCTTAGCATTTACCCAAAGGAGTTGGAAAACATATCCACACAAAAGCTGATAATTGCCAAAATGGGTATGCAACCAAGATATTCTTCAATCAGTGAATGGATAAATAAATCGTGGTCATCCAGACACTGGCATATTATTCAGTGTGAAAAAAATATATACTATCAAACCATAAAAAGATACAGAGAAACATTAAATGTATTACTATGTGAAAGAAGCCAATCAGAAAAGTCTATATACTCTTTGGTCCCAACTATATGACATTCTGGAATAAACAAAATGATGGAAACAGTAAAAAGATCAGTAGTTGTCAGGGTTTTGAATGGCATAGAGGATGAATAGATAATAAAAATGATTTTCAGGGTAGTAAAAATACTCTGTATGATACCATAATGATAGATACATGCTATGATACTTTTGTCCAGACTCAGAATGTACAACACCAAGAGTGAACTATAATGTAAACTGTGGATTTGGATGTTTATGACATGTCAATGTACATTCACCACTTACAGCAAGTGATAATGGAAGAGGTGATACACATGTGGGGGCAAGAGGTAGATGAGAAATCTTTGCATCATCCCCTCAATTTTCCTGTGAACCTTAAACTATGCTAAAAAAGTGTCTTAATAAATAAAAAAAGAATTTTAAAGAGAATAGAAAGAAGAAAATGAAATCAATCATTTCAGAAATTTATTCCAGAAAGGCAAGGAGGTTTCAATATTAAGAAATTATTTAATATAATTCATCATATCAACAGATATAAAGAGAATGATATAATCACCTCAGTACAGATGATCTTTTTAGAAAAAGGCATTTAACACATTCAGTGCTAACTTATGATTTTTTCAATGGATAAATGAAATAGTTTCCTTAAAAACTTATGTATATTTCAGCTTTATAGCTAGCATCTCAATGAAGAAACTAGAGGCATTCACATAAAAGTTAGGAAAAAGATGTTTTCTATCTGTATATTTTTAAACTATTTAATTGTATTGAATCTACTTGACAAAGCAATTAGAAAAGAAAAAAATTGAAAGCATAAGATTTAAAAGAAGAGGAAAGCTATTTCCCATTCGTCTATGACATGATTCGATATCTAAACCAATAAAAAACACCAATGGAAAAAAATGTGACAAGACTAGAAATTTAGAAAATTAGTATACAGAAAGCAGCCATAACAGATACAAAAAAATAATTCAAAAATATGATGGAAGAGTCCAATTAAAAATAAAAATAAGCTAGCTACACATAAATATAAGATAACTCTAAAAGATGCAATAATATAAGATAATTCTAAAAGATACGATAATAAACTTGAACAAATTGAAAATCTTACTAAGCTCTTGAATAGGAAGACTGAATGTCCCAAAATGTTACTTATTTTCCTTAGGTAAAATTGTAAATATAATGTGATCATGAGCAAAAAACACCATCATTTTTTTTCTTGAGATAGACAAATCGATTATAAAGATTATATGATAGAATAAGCTATCAGAAATAGCCAGAAAAGCCCTAAAATAAAGAGTAATAAGTGAGAGGTGAGAAGAGAAGCTACTCATACCAAATGTTCAAACATATTGTAAAGCCACTAAAATGAAAATAATGGTATTTGTACATGAATAGAAAAACAGATCAATGAGACAAAACTGAGAATAAACTATACATACAAAAATGTAGTAGACAATGAAGGCAGCATCTCAATCACAGAAGGAAAGTACAGATGGTGTAACAATCTTAGTCTTATAAAAATTAAATAAGATTTATTCTTTACATAAAAAACTAAGATAAATTCCAAATGGATCGGAGCTCTAAATTTAAATTTGGTGCCACACAAATATTAGAAGAAAATATGGGTAAATTACTTTATAACCTGCAAATATCCCTTGAGGTTAGACAACAGGAAAATTCTCTAACTAAAATTCAAAACCCAGAGCCAAAATAGGAAATGGTTAATAAATAAGTTAGCAAAGGGCAAAAACAATTTAAAAAATATATAACAAATGGGAAAAATATGCATAATAAGTCATAAAGGGCTAATATCTTGTGGATGAAGAACTCCTTAAAACTAGAGTTAAAAGACCAACAGCCCAATAGAAAAACAGCAATATTACATAAAAACATGTAATACCTGCAAATGATCCTTAAATATGAAAAATGCCCACCTTCACTCAAAATTATAGAAAAGCAAATTAAGTTTACTGAAATACCATTTTCAATGAACTGATTGGTAAGCATCTGTAAGATTGGCAAAATGCTCTATAAAGGCAGTTCTTAGAAAACAAAGTCATTCTTGTTATAATAATATAAAATGAGTAGAGAAGAATTTGAAAATATTTAGCTAATTTGTCTATGTATTATTTTGTGATCCTATTTTTAGATCCTGGCAAGCATAGAAAATATCCTACAAACAAGGCTATTAATAGGGGCATTAATTAAAGCTCCATCAAGAGGGAACAGGTTAAATAATCTATTGTACATCTCCTTAAAGCAGCACTATGCAGCTATAAAAAGGAATAAGGACAATTTCTACATCTTGATAGAGATAGATAGGTGATAGATGATAGAGAGATGATGATAAATAGATAGATAAATGGATGGATAGATAGATAGATAGATAGATAGATAGATAGATAGATAGATAGATAGATAGATAGATAGATAAATAGATAATGATAGATAGAAAGACAGGTCCAGGATATATTGTAAGTGAAAAAAAAACCCCTACAGAATGTTATTTATAGACTGACACTGTGTGTATAAGGAAAAGGTAGGGTGTGTGTGTGTGTGTGTGTGTGTGTGTGTGTGTGTCATTAAATTTTCAAGATAAAACCAAGTAACTATAACACAACAACAAAAACGACATTTTGTCTGTGAAGGAAGAGTAGAGCAAAAGGGTAGACAAAAAAGATAAAAACAAGACTTTTGTGAGATTTTTTTTCTATTTTGAGTTGTAAATATTTTATATAATTTAAAATCCTACTACAAAAATTAAAAAAATAAATAAATTATAACCTAAATTTTTAAAGCATCCTAAATAAAACAGCAACTTTCACTTTCAATGAATTTTATTTTATTTGCCAGCTAACAGACAGCAAACTTTCTGTTAGGTTTTCTGCACCCTTACTTGTGATCATGTGTAAATTATCCATTTGTACCTGTAAAACTTTCTTATTATGTATTAGAAAATAAAGGCTTAAAAAAAATTCGTGTGAAGACTTTCCCTGCCTCTAGAGTTTCACTCTCTCCCTTCATGTGCGATTATCTTGCTCAAACACTAACTCGATCATATCATTCCCTTAGCCAACTACAAACAAAAGCCTTCAGTTCATTTTTCAGAACAAGAAACTCCAGAGATTTTGTTTCAGGGGTATCTCCTATTCCCTGTATCTTCCCAACTTGACCTCCTTGTCATCATCCTTACTGGTTCCCATTCCTTCTTCATCACCCCCCCTCCCCATAGATTGCCTTTGTATCCAGGCCAAAAGCTTTCCAACTATGCCCCCCCCCATCTCTATTTCATTATAAGTGCCTGGTCTATCAAGCCCTCCTAACCTTTTCCCCACCTATATCTTCCTTCAGTGAAAAACTCTTAATCCAAAACAATCTTCATCAAATGCTATAGTTTACTCCTATTACTATTGAAATTGATTCATTATTCAACATCTCTTAGCTCCCACCAATATAATTTTTCTTTTAACAGTTTCTAATTCTAATCTTATTCATATCAATATGTATAACTTCTTTCAGAGTAAAAGCTCCATCTGTGCAGAGAAATATTGCTGGTGTATTCATCAACAGAATCAAGTCTGCTGTGGGCTGAAATGACTTATCCCAAGGTCCCAGAAGTTCTGCTCTAAGAGCCACATGTGAGTATCAATTAGCCAAGGAAATGTGGCTAATATCTGGCTGCTCTGGGAAAGACTGCATAATATTCATGAATCCATCTGTGCAACAAAATGCTATTAAAACTTATTAACAATTAATAAAGAATTTATTTGCATGTGACTAGGAACACAATGACCCAGAGAATAGCTTGAATATTTTAAAGTAGAAAGTCACGTAGCCTTGCCAAACAAATGTTATTTGAATCCAATTCTGATGTAAGTTAGAAGCAGCATGTCATTCTAAACTCACTTCCTGGCTAGGGTAAGTTTGTGTCATGGTTTCAGCAGATGACAGTTCTAATAATATGCATTCAGAAATAGGACTGACACTTTCTAAATGTCTCTCCAGACACAAATACTTTGACACCCTGGATCAAACACACTACTCGAAGACATTTACTAGGAAAAATGTCATCCTTTTAGTGACACCTATAATCTGACACACTGTTAGTAATTTGTATACCTTCTTGAAAAATTCACTTTGTACAATAAGTACAACCTACTAGATAGAAACAAGATTATTTCCCAAAAAACTTATTGAATGAAAGACGGAATTAAGATGAGCAAAGTTAAATCATTCATAAAACAAGATGACTATTCCTATGGCATAAAGACAGTACTTAGTCACAGAAAAAAAGGGTTTAAAGTGAAGAAAGTGAAAAGAAAAAATATCAAAAGATAAATGTAAGAGTTTGGCAAGACCAAAACATGCCTTCACCCTCACATCACTTTGACTCAAACCTTTACCACGCCCACTCCGACACACACACACACACACACACACACATCCATACCTGAATCCCCTACAAACACAGAACCACCAGGAGAAGGGAGGAGGCAACTGGAGAAAATGGATGGGCCTCATAAAGGAGGAAAAACGAAATGGGGTGGAGGAGGAACATGATAAGAAGGTCTTTAAATCAAGGATGACCTTGTACTTTTAAAATAATAGAATTGAAATCCTGAAATAAAAGATTGAAAAAAGTTCTCATTTTAAAAAGATTATAAAATCTAATCAAGATATCTTTCTCCACCAACTGAGAGAATTCAGCATACAGATAATGTTGGGGACCAGATAGTAAAAAATAAATAAAAGTTGTTCATGTGTGTATCTTACAGAGCTATACACATCATTTGATTTACTTATTTCAAATAAAATTCAGATGTGGGAATTCAGCACTTTCATTATCCCAACAAAAATGTAAGGCAGAGAAAACAATTACCTTAAAAGCAACAGAAATGAAACATTTCTCTAAAAGTTCCACTTTCAAAATTTTATATTTAGAACTCTTATGTAAAGTTTTAAGGGGAATTTCTTCTCTCCCAGTTATTAGGAATACTGAGGACTATGTTCTATTTCAATATGAAAATTAAATATATTGCTCTAACACTTTAAGCTTATAAATTAAAATTTGGACAGTAGTCATTATTAACGGTCAACAATGTATTAACCACTATCAATTAGGAGCTCTTAGAACATTTACAAGGACTTTGAACAGTAAAAACAAAAAATGAATATCAAGAGAAAAGAATAAACACAAGTGCAGTGTGTATCATTTTGTAAGGTTCAATAAACATGCTAAGAGACTTGAATTAAAACAAAACCCATCAGTTCAGTAAGCTTAACATCAAGCTAGAGTTTTCAACATAGACATCTGTTTGCTAGTTGTGTTTTTCAATTTTTTTAATTGAAGTAGAGTTGATAAGCAATATTATACTGTTTTCAAGTATACAACATAGTGACTTGACAGTTATAGACATTATTAAATGCTCACCCCCAACTAGTGTAGTTATTATCTGTCAACATAGATATTACAAAATTATTGACTATGTGTTCTATACTATAATTTCATCCCCATGACTAAGTGATTAATTTACATTATTATTGGGATTTTGTGCATCTTTATCCCTTCACCTATTTCACCACCCACACCAAACCCTCCACCATGGTGACCACCAATCACTTCTCAGTGTCTGTGAGTCTATTGCTGTTTTGTTAACTTCATTTTGTTTTGTTTTTAGATTCCACATGTAAGTGAAATCATATTATATTTGTTTTTCTCCACCTGGTTTATTTCACTTAGCATAATACCCTTTATGCTATAAACACATTTAAGTCCATCCATGTTATCTCAAATGTAAGGATTCTTTCTTTTTAATGACTGGATGATATTCCATTTTGTATATTTACCGCCTCTTCTTTATCCATTCCTTTTCTGTGGAGACTTTGGTTGCCTCTATATCTTGGCTATTGTAAATAATGTGTCAGTGAACATAGAGGTGCATATCATCTTTTCAAATCATAGATTTTTTTTCCATCAGGTAAATTCCTAGAGAAGGAATTACTGGGTCATATGATATTTCTATCTTTAGATTTTGAGGAACCTCCATACTGCTTCCATAGTGGATGAACCAACTTACATCCCTACCAATAGTCTAGGAGGTTCCTATTTCTCCACATCCTCGCCAACACTTGTTATTTCTTATCATTTGGATGGTGGCCATTCTAACTGGTGTGAGATGATATCTCATTATGGTTTTTATTTGCATTTCCCTGATGACTAGCTATGTGGAGCATCTTCTCAAGTGCCTGTTGGCTATCTGTATTTCATCTTTGGAAAATGTCTGTTCATATCTTCTGACCACTTTTTAATCTGGTTATTTTTGTTGTTGTTGTTGAGTCATATGAATTCTTTATATATTTTGGATGTTAATCCCTTGTTGGACAAATCATTTACTAATATTTTCTCTTACATTGCAGGTTGCCTTTTTGTTTTGTTGATGGTGTCCTTTACTGTACATGCATTTTAGTTTGATGTAGTCCCATTTGTTCACTTTTTATTTTGTTTCCCTTGGTTGAGGAGATATGTCCAGAAAAAAATTGCTCATGTTTATGTTCAAGACATTTTTTTGTATCATTTCTTGTAAGAGTTTTAGTGTTTCATGTCTTATATTTAAATCTTTAACCCATTTTGAGTTCACTTTTATGTATGGAGTTAGGCAGCAATCTAGTTTCATTCTCTTACATGTAGTTGTCTAGTTTTTCCAACACCAGTTATTGAAGAAACTGTCATTTCTGCATTGTATGTGTGGGTTTATTTCTGGACTCTCTATTCTATTCCATTGATCTATGGGTGTGTTCATGTGCCAGTCCATACTGTTTTGATTACTGTAGCTTTGTAGTGTAGCTTGAAGTCATGGTGTATAATACCATTAGCTTTGTTCTTCTTTGTAAGGATTGCTTTGGTATTTAGGGTCTTTTGTGGTTCCATATGAATTTTAGGATTATTTGCTCAATGTTGTTTAAAAATACAGTTAGTATTTTGAGAGATTGCACTGAATCTATAAATTGCTTTGCAAAGGATATCCATTTTGATAACATTAAGTACTCCTATCCATGAGCATGGGATAGATTTACATTTACTTGTGCCTTCTTTAATTTTTCTCATCAGTGTCTTTTGGTTTTCAAAGTGCAGGTGTCTCACCTCCTTAGTTAGTTTTATTCCTAGGTATTTTATTCTTTTTAATGAAATTGTAAATGGAATTGTTTTCCTGATTTCTCTTTCTGCTTGTTCATTGTTGGTATATAGGAATGCAAAAGATTTCTGTATATTAATATTGTACCTTGCAACTTTGCTGAATTCAGTTATTAGTTATTAGTTATTAGTTATTTTTAAAGTCTTTAGCATTTTCTATATAAAGTATCATGTCATCTGAAATTACTGACAGTTTTACTTCTTCCTTACCAATTTGGATGCCTTTTATCTCTTTATCTTGTCTAATTGCCATGGCTAGTACCTCCAGTACTATGTTGAATAAAAGTGGTGAGAGTCCCTGATCTTAGAGGAATAAATTTAAGTAAGCTTTTTATTATTGAGTATGATATTAGCTGGTGTTTTGTCACATGATGCCTATATTATATAGAGTTATGTACCCTCTATACTCATGTTTTTAGTTTAATCATGAATAAATGTTGAATTTTATCAAATGCTTTTTCAGCATCTATTGAGATGATCATATGTTTTTATCCTTCCTTTTGTTAATGTGGTCTATGATATTCATTGATTTATGAATACTGTACTATCCTTGCATCCCTGGAATAAATCTCACTTGGTCATGATGGTTGATCCTTGTGATTTATTTTTAAATTCACTTAGCTAATATTTTGTTGAGGATTTTTGCATCTGTGTTCATCAGGGATATAGATCTGTAATTTTTTTGTAGTGTCTTTGTATGATTTTGATATTAGAGTGATGCCGACCTCAGAATGAGTTTGAAAGTATTCCACTCTTTCATTTTTAGGAATACATTAAGAAGGATAAGAATTAGACCTCTCTAAGTATTTGGAAGAATCTACCTGTAAAGCCATCTGGTCCTAGATTTTTGTTTGTTAAGAGCTGTTTGATTACCAAAATAATTTTGTTACTGATAATTGGTCTGTTCAGATATTCTGTTTCTTCCTGGGTCAGTCTTAGAAGATTGTACTGTTCTAGGAATTTGTCCACTTCTTTAGGTTGTTCAGTTTATTGGCATATAATTTTTTGCCAAGTTCTCTTATAATTCTTTGAATTTCTATAGTATAACTTGTAACTTTTTTCATTTCTGATTTTGTTGTGCCCTCTCTCCTTTTTCCTTGATAAGTCCAGCTAGAGGTTTGTTTATTTTGTTTATTTTCTCATAAAACCAGCTCTGGTTTCACTGATTTTTTTCTATTGTTTTATTCTTCTCTATTTTTTTACTTCTACTCTGATTTTTAATATTTGTCTTCATCTAGTATCTTTGGGCTTGTTTTGATGTTTTTCTAGTTCCCTTAATTGTGAGTTTAGACTATTTATTTGTGATTGTCCCTCTAGGCCTGTATTGCTATGTACTTCCCTCTTAGAATTGCTTTTGCTCCATCTTAAATATTTTGAACCATTGTATTTCTATTTTCATTTATCTCCATGTACTGTGTGATTTTCTCTTTGATATGTTCATTGATCCATTGATTATTTAGAAGCATGTGTTTGTGTGGGGTTTTGGATTTCTTCATTTAATTTATTTCTAGTTTCATACCATTGTGGTCTAAAAGATGCTTTATACAACTTCAGTCTTTTAAAATTATTGACAATCTTTTTTAATTATTGAAGCTCCCTTTGTGTCTTAGTATGTGATCTATTCTGGAGAGCAATCCATATTCAATCTGGTTTAGTGGGTCATTAACAGCTTTTGCTTTCTTATTCATTTTGTTTGGGTGATTTATTCATTGTTATAAATGGGAGTATTAAAAGCCCCTAATATGATTGTGTTTATATTTCTCCTTTTTGGTCTCTTGGTATTTGTTTTATATATTTACATGCTCCTATGTTGGGTGCATAGATATTTACAAATGTTATATCCTCCTGTTCAACTGATTGCTTTATCATTATGGAATGTCATTATTTGTCTCTTGTTTCTTTCTTTTGAAGTCTTATTTTTTTTATGTAAGTACTGTTCCTCCTGCTTTTTTCTCTCTTTTATTTGCATGAAATATGTTTTTCCAGCCCTTCGCTTTCAGTGTAAGTATGTCTTTATGTCTGAAATGAGACTCTTGTAAGCAGCATATTTTGATTGACGCATTTACTCCATTTACATTTAAGATGATTATTGAAAGGTATGTACTTATTGCCATTTTATTGTTTTCTGGTTGTTTTTTTCCTCTCTTCTAATCTTGTGATTTGATGGTTTTCTTTAGTGTTATGCTTGGAATCATTTCTTTTTCTTAAATTTTTTTGTGTATTTGTAGTAGACTTTTAATCTGTGATTACCATAAGGTTCATGGATAATTTCCTAAATATATAACAGTCTAAGACAAGTAGATGGACACTTGATTTCAAACACATTCTAAAAGTACTGCTTTTTATTCTTGTTTCCTCCATAGTTTATGGATATGATGTCATAATCTACATCTCTTTTGTATCCCTTGACTAATTTTGTATTTAGTTGATTTTATTACTTTTTTTAAAAAAACTTTACATTTCCTTTCAATTGGTCTACTACTTTTACTCAAGGTTTAGTTTTAACTGATGGAAAATATTTAGACTTAAGGTCATTCCCATCTAAAAGAGGCTCTTTAATATATCCTGTAATGCTTGTTTAGTGATGGTGAGTTCTCTTAACTTATGTTTATCTGGGAAACTTTTAATCTCTCCTTCATTTCTGAATGATAGCCTTTCTGGGTAGAGAATTTTGGTTGTATATTCTTTCCTTTAATTACTTTGAATATTTTACACCACTCCCTCTGGTCTATAAACTTTCTGCTGACAAGTTTATGATAGCCTTATGGACTTGCCCTTATAGGTAATTGTCTGCCTTTCTTTTGCTGCTTTTAAGATTCTCTCTTTATCTTTAATCTTTGCCACTTTCATTACTGTATGTCTTACTGTCTTCCTGGGGTTCCTTGGTTAGGGGCTCTCTGTACTTCTAGGGCCTGGGTGTCTATTTCCTTCCCAAAACTGGGAAAGTTTTTAGCTATTATTTCTTCAAAGAGACTCTACTCCTTTTTCTCTTTCTTCTCTTTCTGGAATCCCTATTATGGGAATATTATTTCAGTTGGAATTATCACACAGCAATTTATAGCATTTCCTCATTTTTAGAAATTCTTTTTTCTCTCTGTTCTCCAGCTTGTTTACTCTGATGTTCTCATCTTCCAGCAAGATGATTCTTTCCTATGCTTCCAGCAGTCTTATATTCATTCCCTTGGTTTTATTTTTCATTTCAATTATTGTAATCTTCAGCTCTGATTGGCTCTTTTTCATATTTTCTCACTCTCTGTTGAAGTTCTCCCTGAGCGCATCAATTATTTTCTCCAGTTCAGTAAGCATCTAGACTGTTATTTTGAATTATCAGGAAGATTGCTAATCTCCATATCATGTAGCTCTTTATCTGGTGTTTTAATTTGTTCTTTTGTTTGTAACAACATTCCTCTGCCTCCTTATTTTTTTCTGGGTTTCTGTGTTTCTTCCTTTCATTAGATACATCAGCTATGCCTCCTGGTCTTGAAAGTACTAAGTTTATGAAATGGGCATCCTGTGGTGCTCAGAGCTCAAGATTCTTTGTTCATCAGTGCCTGGTTTGTGGCTAAGTCACAGTTACCTTTGGTGGGTTGTGTGTGGGGCCCACATTTCTGCTTGTCTGCTTTCAGTGGCTGATCTCTACAGCTAGACTCTATGTGCCCTTTGTTTGATATGAATTGCTTCTGCTGGGATTTGTTGTGGGTGGAGCCATCCTCCCCCAGCTGATCAGCAGTGGAAGACTGCTGCTGGGCCAAGGTGCCAGGTGGAGAGTTTAGAGCTGACTCCCACAAGTTTCTGGCCAGTTGAGCTGAGGGAGGTCCCAGAAAGCTGGGAAAGTATAGTCTGCCCTCCACTTGCCATTCAGCAAAGTTGGTCCACTGCTGGGCCACACAAGGCTGGGCTGGGGGGATAACACAGGAAGCACCTACATGGGGTTGAGCTGCCAGCAATGGACATGGAACCTTTTGGAGCTGGCTCCTGCAGGTAACTGACCAGTTGGGGTAAGTGAGAGCTGGGAATGTGTCATCCACCTGCCCTTTCTCCTCCAGAAAGAGTGAGTCCAATCTTCATCCCTCTGGCATACTTCCCACTACTAGTAAATCTTCCAAACTGCTGCGTCTGTATTGGGTCTCAGCATAACCTGTGGAACATGTCAGTCTTGGCCCCACAGAGTGCTCCAACTCTCTTTGGTGTCCAGTCCCATTAATCACTGAAGCCCAGTGCAATGTGGACTCATATTCCTGGAACAGATCTCCAAGGCCAGGTGTGCAAGATTCCTGAATGTTTACTCCCTCCCCACTTCATTTCTATCCCTCCCACTTGTGGGCTGGAATGGGGAAAATCTTGGGTCCCAATTGATCAAGGCTCTGCCCTTTCACCCTTGTCAATGCGTTCCTCCCATCTTCATTAGGTGTAGGTGGTCTGTTCTGCAGTTTTCAGGTCATTTCAGGATGAGCTGTGTTCACTGTAGTTGCTTCTCCAGTGTAAAGGTGGGAGGTGGTTTTCACCTTGCCATCCTACTGCACCACCTTCTCACCACAAATCTCTGTTTAATTATTTGTTTGCTAGTTGTTGATGGGCCCTAAGTATATGTACATATGCATGCAGGCAAATATACACATAGCTCACTTATATTCTCTCAAACTTCATTCCAAAAAGAAACTTAAGTTTTATATTTTACTCATATATACTAACATTTCTCTCATAAATGTTTTAATAATTTGTTCTTGAAAAGTGCCTTATATCAATTGTATTCTAAGTAAAATAATAATTATTCTTAAAAGACATGTAAATTAAAAAAGACATTTACAGTAGCACTTTAAATTATATAAATATCTGAAGTCTATTAAATAAATAATATTAAATGAGAATCAAAAAAAAATTTTTGGAGGAAAAAATAGAGAAATTTATATATGCCCATGGCTTAAATCAGCCCATGGAATCTTTTCAGGATAAAAAATCATCATCTTTGATGGCAGTATATATTCCATGAGGGTAGGGTTCTCTCTCAAGGAGAGACAGAGGATAGTCCATATCAAATTATCTTTGATGCTTTGTCAAAATATATGTCTTCTATATGACAGAATCTCAGATATAAGAAGGGGAAGGAAAAGGTTATTTTTAGAAAGCTGTCCAATTTATTCTGATATAACTGCTTTAGCTATGTAACCCACATTTGAAAACCAGTGTTGAAATTTCCTCAATTGCAAGAAGATAATATGGGTTTAATTCAATTTAATATATATTTATGGGTATTTATGATGTCTGTCTTTCTTAAATTCTCAGTTCATGTAAGCCTTCACTGACTCATCTCTCTCCACATACCTTCCCTTTCTACTGTATGATTAGGTGCACATTTCTGCTCAAAAGTCCCCTGGTACACCCCCTCTAAGGAGCAGTTCCTATGCCCCTTAGCCTGTAATTGTGGGCTGCTTTGTGTGTGAGAGGGCAAATATTCTTTACATATTTAGGACCTAGAAGAATGAGAATGTGTCTTGCATAAAGAAGATGCATACATAGTGTTTGATAAGTGAAGGAATGAGTGAATAAATGTATTCATTATTTCAATAAATACTGTTGAGTGCCAATTATGTATCTCAGGCACTGTTCTAGGTTCTGGCAATACTGGCACATTCACACAAATGAAAAAATCAATGAATGAGGAAGGAGGGAAGGATGGAGAAAGGGAGGATTAAATAAGAGTGAATAAGAAACAATCTCTCTTCTCAAGGTACGTGCAGTTTAATAAGGAAAACAACAACTTTTTACTCCTTCAGGTAGCAGTCAATCAGTCAACAACTATTTATTGAGCTCTACATTGTGTCAGGCACAACTGGAGCACAAGAAACCTCAGGTGCTTATCTCAGTGACCTCAGGACCTAGGACAACAAATAAACACTGAGTAAGTGGGCGTATCAGTGTGTAGTAAAATATTTGGTAGGTACACAACTGCTAGGGAGAAAACAAAGAGGATAGAAACTAATGGAGTAGGTGAGATAGGGACTACTTTTTACCGGATGTATAGGGAAAGTCTCTATATTGTTACCTTGAAAAGACCCTGAGAAAATACCACAGTTTAAATGCTTTGGCGTCTGTTACTTAATGTGCTATGTGTACAAAATTTGGTAACAGAAATTCTTATAAAGAGGATTTATGATAACAGACACACCCTATCATTCTCTACAAAGCCACACTGTCCTACCTATAAATTTCATTGCAGAACTAAGTCCATTTATCTACCAAAAAAATGCCTCAAATTCTACTATAAAGCACCAAATCAAACAGAGGACATGTAAGATTAAACAGTTCCCTTTAGTAATGACTTTTCTATACCCCACCCTCCCTATCTGTTTTCCAGCTGTTCAGCACCTCTCAATTCCCACTTTTAGACCATATTAGTTTTTTTAAGGAAACCTAAATCCCCTATTATTTAATATATAATAATTTTATACCTAAATACATCTCACAGCCTCAACTACAACTTACTATATTTTGAAAGTCATATGTCATAATTATTTTTAATAAATTTCTTTTAAAATAACTGCTGTCTTCTACCCTAAGCTTGTTTCCAGGATCCACATTTGCAATCATTACTCTTAATACTAGTGTATACTTGCCAGAATCTCTGGTCTTTGTCACAGGCTCCACCCATTTGTATTATTGATTCTCCCTGTTAAACAATCAGCCTCTCACATGTTGTTGATTTTTAGGACTAGAGAGGAAAGGGAAGACACGTATTGAAACACTGACCTTTTCTTTGTCACTTTTTCTTCTTAAACTGCTAGCGATGTAACTGGCTTATAATGCTAATCCTTTGATAGCTTCATCTGTCACCTTAATAAGAAGGCCCTCAGATGCATGCTCCCTAGCCCTACCCTTCTCGCCGTATTGCACACTCCTTGCCAGACAACAGTACCTGAAGCTCCACAGTTTCAGAATGAACCTTATCATTCTGCTGTCACAGCAGTCAGTCCTTCTTCTGACTTTCCTATCCATTTCTCCAACCTTCCAGTTATTCAAGGTCCAACTTTGGAGTACTCTTTTATTTTTCCCGCTCACTCACTGGCCAGATCCTGAAAACTTCTTTCTGCAGTGTATCACTCATTGTGCTATTTCATTCCCACTGTTAAGCCAATGACTCAGATCTGGGTTTTGGCAATAGGAAGTCTACCTGGTTTCCTAATTCCACCACCCATCCTACTTTTTGTTGCCAATTATCACCATATCAGGCACCCTAAAACAACAAAACCAACTACTGGATATCCTTTTCCCTGATCCTACAGAAATATATTAAAATTCTGCAGTCCTTTATTCAAAGCCTTCTATGACGAGAATCAAGTCTGCATTTCCAGTCTGAGCAGCCACACTGTTATCTGTCAAATTGTTCACTACTAATAGCACATGTTGCTCTCTCCATGCTAGACTTTTCCATGATGGTCTCAGCCTGAAGGCATCTTTCCCTCCCCAGGTCTTCCTTCACTCAGTAAAATTTTAATAATTTTATAAATTTATATGAATTGTTATTCTCTTCCATATGGCTTTTTCTTCATATTACAATTTCTCCACCACAGGATTTCACTATTGTTTCAATTGTTTACAAAAATACTCTTTTAATGCTATAAGTCAATTTAGGCTTATCTCAAAATGCCAGTTCCTTTTCCATTAAAAACATTGTATTCTCCCTCTTTAGACATTTTAAAGAATTATACACTTCTGGTATACTTATAATTTGCCTCATGTCACAGTTATATTGCTATTACTCCCATACTCCAAACCCTAAAATTAAACCTATATATTGGGATAAGATATGTTTTCTAATATATTTATGTATTCCCTTTTTAACGTGTACACTCATTTACTCTTTCATTCACTTTTGTATACAACATTAACCCATAGATTTAACATAGCTTACAGAGTTAAAGTGTAATGACTGAAATAACATTAAAATAAATTTAAAAAAGATTTTTAAAAAGTAGAGTATTCGAAGTAAGTAGTGAAAGAAGTAATCAAAATACATACTATTAAATACCATAAATAAAAGATTTGGAAGTCCCTCGTGATTTATCACAATGCCTTCTATCTACAAAGAGAGTAATGAATGCTTACTATTTATAAACTAACTTATTCTTGCTACATTTTTTGAGAAATAAGTCAAAATTCTCCAGGATTATTTTTTTGATTTTTAGCATATCAGCTATATTATTCTTGAACATTATATTAATGGCATCATAAACAAATAATGTTCTAGTATAAATTTAAAGAAGAAAGTAAATAATGAACAGACTCAAAAGTGACTTGACATTAAAAAAAGTGCATATTTATATATCAAAGGTGAACATTTATTTGCTCATTCAACAGCATTCAAGGACTACTCTGTAGAAGGTACATGTACCAGGTTCTTCAGTGAATCACATTCCACATCACGAGTTGTTCCCTCCTTTAAACACTACTATGGCTTCGTCCACTCCTAAGTCCCTTCTTTCAGTCTCTATTCCTTGACTCAGCCATAAAATGTAGTTCTTCGGGGCTTAACACTTGGTTCTCTCCTTTTCTCACTCAACAGTCTTCCTCTATCTCTAGGTAATATAATTCAGTATGGGTTGAACATGCAATATTAACTACCCAACTATATATTTCCAACCTAGATTTCTCCACTGGGCTCAGGACACAAAACATACAAAAGTGAACACTGATGTCGCTTGGATGTCTGAAGTGCATCTTAAACTTTGCGTGTCCAAAAGTGGACTTGGACCCTCACCCCAAAACATGTTCTTCCTGGGGCATTAGTAGATTGCACCACCGTCTACCCAATGATTCAACCCACATTTCTGGCAAACATACTTTATGCCTTCCTCCTTTCTTCTCATGCTTCCTATTCAATCAATCAGCAAATCCAGTTCTACTTCCAAGATATATCACACATCTGTTCTTACTGATTGCCCCACTGCATCATCCTAGCCTGAAACATCATCATCCTTTGAGAGGACTCTCTCAGCTAGAGAAATAGAGTAAAAATACATCTGATCTCTCCATCTCACATACATTTAAAATTGTCTTTGGGCTTCCAAGCTCCTTGTCTTATCCTGTAATGTCCTACACAGTCTTGACTTGTGGCCCGTCAACTCTCTCCACTCCAGTCACACTGACCTCCTTTCAGTCCCCAAAATGCTCCAAGCTCTTCCATGCTAGAATTATTTTGTTTATGCTATTCTACCCTCATTTATGCATGGCTGAATCTCTCTACTTTCAGGCATCAGCATAACTATTACCTCAGTGAGTTACTCACTGTGACTGTCAGCAGTTTTTGATTTTGCTTTTTTCAGAGACCTTACCATTTTTATTATCGACTTTTCTTCCTCGTTCTTCTGTCTTTCTCACTAATCTGTAACCTCCATGCAGGAGGTGCTCTTTCTTCTCCCCTCACTTCTATCTGAATCCCCTAGCACAATGCCTGGTGTGGAGTCAGCAAAATAAGTATTTTCCAAACAAAGATATTTTTAAATGTATGGATAAATCTTACACTATTATAAATAATTTAAATTTTCTAATTGTGGGCAGTCATCTACTGAACTAGGATGAAAGTTGTTATTTTTCATACTAAATGACAGAAGCAAGATTTGGGTAGATTTAACATTTAAAGTCAATGAAAACAAAAAGAAAGAAACCAATCATTAAGTATTTCTTAACTGAGGTATCAACTTATGAGATCACTTGCTTTTACTTATGTGGCTTCCTTATCTCTTAATTAAAAATCAGAAGTAAATACAGAACTTCATGGGGATTTTCTTTCTCAGTAATCTCAGTAATCATTTGGTGTATTTCTATGTTTTTAATTTGTGAGTGTCTGGGAAGGTTTAGGTTTTCATAGGATTACAGTCTATAAATCTCTGCATTCACGGTTTCTTTAAAGATCAAAATAACATGATTAAATAGGTTTAATGATGAAGTTCTCAGATGAGAGAACTCATACATTTTGCTTTAAATTCTGTAGAGTAGCTGGAAGTCCCTTCAGTTAAATTATGAGTCACATATTACAGCTTAGCAAAGGGCCAAATGCAGCTCAATCTAAGCTGATGTCTTGCTTCAGTCTAACTTGTAATATCAGTTTTTAGCATGAAGTAGAAAACCTGAAAGAAAGCAAAACAGGAAAATATAAAGAATCAAGAAATCTTTTCTTCTCCCTGAGAAAACAGTGGAAAAGGGGAGGTACCTTTCATAATTTTACATATTGTTATTCCAATAATCAAATATCAGTGTAAATATTTATATAAATACTAATAAACTAAACTACAATTAAATGACTTTTGAACTATTTTGTATCAGTATCCTTTATGATTAGCATGAAGAATCAAATATTAGCTATATCATGATATTTGAAGAAACATTAATAAACAGAAAATGTGGTAAAACAAGTATAAGATTAAAGACAAAAAGTATTTGCTAAAGGCTAACTTGGAATGATAAATAGTAATATTTGCCAAATATTTTACATTAAGCATCAGTCCAATTCTCTCCTTTTTTGCTCAGGAATAAGATGGAAAATTTCCTCAGAAACTACAAAATTCAGATACTAGCATTCTCCTATACCTTTACATTTTGGCAACAGCTTTCCCTAGAAGGAGCATCATATAAAGGAAAGAGGCTCTGAGTGAGCTACCTCTGAGTCTGAACATAAGCTTAAAATCTTCCTGGTTATATAACTTTATATCTTCTGTATGAATCAATTAATTTTTATTATCTTTAAAATTAGGAAGATAACATCTTGCTCACAGATTTATTGGGAATGATTATTATAAATGAGATTCTATATGTAAAGCAGTGGTCACGTAGAGGTGCTCAACAAATATTACTTCATATGACCCTGGATAAAAGTAGAGATTAAATTTTATCAAATGTTTGCTAGTATTTCACAGACATTCTCACATATGATAGGCAAACTTTATATCTGCCCTGTAAAGCTGATAATACTATCATTTTTTAGAGATTAAATTTTATCAAATGTTTGCTAGTATTTCACAGACATTCTCACATATGATAGGCAAACTTTATATCTGCCCTGTAAAGCTGATAATACTATCATTTTTTCTATGAATTTGATACTCAGAAAGGTAAATAACTCACATATTGCACAGTTAACACATTGGAATTGCAAAGGATTTAAAAATTTTTTTAAGCTATTACCTCTCTCCTTTTGGTTGATGAAAAAAGGGAAGTTTTCTATGATATTTGGAACTGTCTGAATTACTCTGCTGTGAAGAGCTCATATTGGCTTGACCCATGTAGTCAAATCCAAGAAATGGTAGAGAAAACTGCTCAAAAGAAATTAGTAAACCAAGACATCAGTTATCAAGTAAAGTGATTCATTAAGTGTGCCATGGTTTAATGTGTCCTCACAGTCTCCCTTTCTTACTCCCAGGACTAGATCAGCAAGCTCCATAAAGCAGCAGCAAACTATGTAGAGAAGCTCAACTAAGTAAGACAAATTTCTAAAGACAAGGGAAAAGGGGAAACTTTTGAATTTATCACTACTGTTTTTAATAGATTGTTTATTCTTCCCTGTTTTCAAATCCAACAGATTAGAATAATAGTGGTGAAACATGGTAAAAACTGTGGATAGATTGCAAATAAACTATTTCTGTAATTCCCTCTAAATTACTCTCCAAATCCAACTTTATTTTGAATATCAGAGGATGAAACCAAGGATGCACTAATTGCTGCCTATTAAAAATGGAGCCACTGAAACCACTCAGCCACAACACCTGGAAGTAAAGTTGCATAATAAACTACAGAATATTTTGCCTTAATAACAACTATAGTTGCACAAGGGCCTGGCTAACTCTTTGCTCCCAATAGGTATTTATAAAATAGTTATAGTGGCCAAAATGAATTGATTTGACTAAGAAAACAGAGTTTGAAAATACTAAAATCTCTTCTTCTGAAGCTATCATTATTTCTCAAAAACACCAGCCCACGTTCCAGAAGATATCTGTTCTAAACATTAAATATGACTATCTGTTCTTACCATTAAAATTTAGTTCATGAATATCTTAAAGCATTTGAGAGTAGTTTACTTAATTTTGCCCTTCAAAAAAAATTTTTTTTCCAATCCACATTCAGCTAGCTTTGAGAAATCTGGCAATCATGTATTATTTGGTACTGATGATGACTGTCCCATTCACCTTCTCTCTCTGCCTTTGAAACCAGATCTGGAGAATATTTCTATTCAAATATTTTTCCCCCTTAAAACATCTGGCTATTTTGTTTTTATCTCCCTTCTCAGTCAGGTTCAAAATTGGTATAATCTATGATGACACAGCACCCATATTCATGGGATAAACCAATACAGTTATTCTGAGATACCTATTGGAACAGTTGTATGAAATAGTTGAAGCAGAAACTGAATCAGAGAATTTAGGACAATGTGCACACAGTGATTGCTGATAATTCTTTGTTTTTCTGAAGCCTTCTTTGTCTGCTGTTTGATTAAAGAACTCAAAAGGATAAATACAGGATTCTTGTATAAATGTTTCCTGGTAGCCAAGACATTCATAAGCTATGTCTGATGGATGCCAAAAAGTCCTGCGTTACGGTGACAAGACAGGGAACACAAGACAGTGGACCTTGGAGCAATGGAAGCCAGAGCATTTTAGTGAAAGAAGGTGTTCATAAGGAATACAGAAATGACAGGACAAATTTAAAAAGAATTTCAAAGTTTCTCTTATATATATCTGGGTATCCCCGAATGTCGTATGTCTGGGCAAGAACTAACCTCAGGGGAAAAACAGCCACTCCGCATAAAGGGCAGCACACTGCCAGGACACAAGGAAAGGCAGCGCACGGTGACGCCAAGACGGGCTGTCCGCTGACGGTCAGGCTAAGCAGATCGCTCAGTGACGGAAGAAGCAGGGTCTACTGACCAGAGAGCTCCTAGATGTCCACGTGAAAACACACACACGCACACCCCAGGGAATCGGGAGTGAAACTGAGAAGCACAACTATGAGCCTCCAAGTCGGACTTGGTGAGGTGGACATGGTGGAATGTGTCCGTGTCTTAAACAGTGTTCCTTGCTAATTTTTAAGATTTTATTTTTTGAGCAGTCTTAGGTTCACAGCAAAATTAAGAGGAAGGTACAGTAATTTCCTGCCCCCACACATGCACAGACTCCCCCAAAATCAACAGCCTCCACCGGAGTGGTGTGTTTATGAATGAACTTACACTGACACATCATAATCACCCAAAGTCCATAGTTTACCTCAGGGTTCACACTTTGTGTTGTTCAGTCCCTGGGTTAATAAATCTGTTGCTAACTTTTGGCTGCGGCCAGTTTCTTCTAATGATAGAGTCCTGATAAATGGGAATAGTCAGCTTGTTTCTGTGAATAAATTTCCCAGTTATCTTGATAGAGATTGAGTCAACAAAATAGTGTAAGGAAACAAAAACAAAACATAAATTTTCCAACAGTATAATTTCTAAGAGCATCCCAATAAAAAGGTTTACATCATTATAGATGCAACACACAGAATTTATCCATTCCTCTGGACTGTCATTTAGCACCCTGTATTGAGTATCTTCCATATGAATATCCTGGAATCAAGAGCAGATGACATCTCCTGAATGACCATACCATGCTGAGCTCTCAAGAAGCTTACAGACAGAAAATAAAGAGATAATTCTCTTGAGACAGATGGGTATAGAAGGTGCTTCAGTGACATACAAATGCCAAGTGACTGGTAATAGTTACAGATTAGACAGGGACCCCTGAACAATGAGATGGCAGGGATCTCTTCACAGATGTCATGTCCCCTGGGGTAAGACTTGAAGTAACGGATGAAAATAATGAAAGATAGTCATCTGAATAAGCCTTCAAATGAGACAATTATCTTACTTGTCAAATATATCATATAATTATAATTGTATTTACCAAATATGATGGTGATGGATGGTATGGCAACACTGGCAGGGAAAAGAAAATCATACAACTGAGAAATTAACTGGACTGGACCCAGTGACATTCTGTTACATGATTTTTTGCCCAACAGACATGGTACCTACTTCTAAGTGCAATGCTAACTCATGGACTTTTTAATCTAGTTCACAAACTGCAATGATAACTCCTCAAAATAATTTGTGCAGTAAAACTGGAATTGTACATTCTCTTGCCTCCATGGAATTGTGAATGGGCCTTCTCCATGGGAACTGAGAAATTTAAGGCCTTCTCTGTACCCTTGTATAATTGTTTTTCTAGGAGATGGTGGACAGGACACAGAGAAAAACTCATAACAGCAGGACTGCGCTGTCTTCACTCTGTCTGTCTCTGCAGTTACTGATTAATGGCTCTACCTTGGAAATTTTCAGACTTTTTGGAAAAATAGCAAATGACATAAATCCAGAATATGTTAGTATGTAGAAGATTTATGCCTTGCTTCCTTTACTTTGGCATACTTGGTTAAAACATCAAGACACTGTAAAGTCTTAAGAAAATGGAAATCTTGATCTAAAATAAGTGTCCCCTCTTTCCCTACTCTCCATTTCTGTTTTCTTCTAGCCATTTTGCCATCACCACATTCATACATACTTATACATTTTATATGTCTCTGAATTTGAAAACTGTACCATTAATTTGTCTATAGCCACACACACACGTTTTAATCTTCTTTCTACAACACATGTTTCAATGGATCAGGTGCTGGGATCAAACAAGTAAGCCATGGGCCTTGCTTCCTGAGAAGTTCAGGATAAATTAGACAATAGGAACTGAAGCAGACATACAGGCATTCAGACAGCTGTATAAACACTGACTAATGAATAATGTATATGCATTTTAAAAATGTGAGTAAATATGGGCTGTGTAGGGGAAAATAAAAAGTGAACTGAAAAACCTTTCTACTGTTAGAGCTGAAAAGGCCTTTGAGACCATCAAGGTCGGTAGGCTCACTGCAGAGAAGGGAGACCTGCGAGTACAGGTTCAGAAGTGGGTGGAGGAGAGGGAAATCATAACACCACCTCCCGTTGGTAGAATAAGGCTCTTGGTAGGTCATGTTTCTGAATGCTTTGAGCAGAAGGGACTGAGCTTGCTGTGCAAATAATTAGATAAATAACCCCCCTGAAAACAAGGTTTATTCAAAAGGTGACAACTTGCTCTTGCAAAGTGATGTAACTGAAAAGCTTTCTAAATTTCTGTTTGGGTTCCAGAGCTACCTCTTGTACGTCAAAGCAATTCCTTTTCTCAGAATAAGATGCCTTATATAAATCTTTTATTGCCATCTCAAACAAGCTTCCCAGATTTTTGCCAGAGACACAGAAAATAGCCTCTGGGATAGATTTCAAGGTTTCCTTATAGTCAGACCAATGCTATTAGGTTTCAGAAAAGATATTCTGACTTCTGGGTTAAGGGATGAAACTACACAGAACCTCTGCTCCTGAATATTAGCTTTCCCCTCTTTTTCTCATGGTGATAAGCCTTCAATGAAAAGGCAAGAAAGCCAATTTTAGTAAGTCCAACTCAATGTGTATGGGTTCAGAAGATCCCCAAATATCCTATGTAATTCTAAATGTAATATGTAGTTAAACAAGTAGTAATATAAAATTAATACTTTTGTTTCTGACCCAAAGGTAAATTACATTATTAAAATGTAAACCCTAATTTCCAGATACTGTAGTAATAAAAATTTGGGGAAAAAAACATGAAAATGTTGAAAGCCTGGCTTTACTTAGGAAACTCTGAGTGTCATTAATTTATTCCCAAGTGAGTGAGTCACTGGTATGGACAATGCCTTCCCTAAAATAGCCACGTGGAGTCCTACATGCACAATACACTCAGTAAAGCTTGCTCATCAATTTACTGACTCACTAATAATCTACGTCACTGCTTTGTGTCATCAGTTCAAAACATCTTTATCTTTAGATAGTTTATGGAAATCCTTGGTCCTTGAAAATGAAAAAAACATACCATTACTGTTTGCAGGTTTCATAATCCTCTCTTCCCTTTTCTCATAAAATTCAAGTGACAAGGTGGAATACCAGAATCCTCACAGTGACAAAGCAGTCTCCTTTAATCCTTTCACACAAGATGCCCTTTTATCTTTATTTATCTCTCTTGTTTTGGTATAAATAAAAAGCCCAGAAGTTGAATGTTACATCTTGAGATGATTTCAATCCTTGTTGAAGAGTCTTGATTGATGAATCCCTTCAGTAACAATATCATCTCAGCTAAGTAGTTAAATCATTAACATTGCATACTAAAGAGCACACTCCCAGGAAGATTTAAGAATCAGGTGTATAATTATTCTTATTTAATTCCCTGAAAAATATAAAACTTTCAGCCTACATTTAATTCCCTGAAAAATATAAAACTTTCAGCCTACTGCTTTTTATATTTAAGAAACTAAACGTTTTTATGTGTTTAAGCTATATGGTCTATTTACTACTACAAGATGTTTGAGGTAGCTTGACAGTAGAGAGAACACAGCATATAAAATATGGCAAATGGAAATGAAATGGAAGAAAAAAACTGGATAAAAAAGCAAAAGAAATGAAGGTTCCTAACAACCTAAAATGAGCAGATTATTTTATTTGTTTCTGATTTTCTGACATTTAAAGCAAACCCCACTTGTGCTCTAAGATCTAAGTCAGACGGCCCCTGTGGAGTCACTTGAGTTCCTAGCACTAGCAGTTCTTTTCTCCTCCACAGCTCTGCAGAACCTTTTATATTTATGCTAATGTGAGTACCTCACTGATTTGTTGAAATACTTTGCTTATAGTAACTCCAGGGGAGTGGGGATAGAGGGAATCCCCGGGGCAAAATACCTTTGAAACCAAAATCAGTCAAAGGGAGAAATAAAGTTAAGAAAACCGTTTATTTCTTACAAGTAGTCATCCGCCTCTCTCTTGACCAGGCTGCAGCAGATGAGAGCTCCACCCAACCTATTGGGTCCAGATAAACCCTGGCACACCCTTGTGATTAGCTACTGATGTGTAAATTGCTTACTTCTCTATCCACAGCTTGGAAACACTTACTGATATGCCGATGAACTAAAGCCAAGTAAGAGATTCTGGAAATATTACAGTTTTACCCACACTTATAAATCCTCTTTTGCTCATGTGGTCAACTCATAACTCCCCAAAATCAGAAGTCAAAGCTCTTTTTTGGTTCCTATTCTTAAATCAGTATTTACCATCTCCAGGAACCTGCTTTTCATCCTCTATAGAAACTTTTGCAGCTTTGTCATTATCTTCTGAGCTCTGAAATATGTACAGGTTGACTGTGTCAGTCTGAACACTTGAACTACCTTCATTTGATTAGGACAATTTTTTTTCTAATATTGAATAATTTTTACATCTTAATTTTTCCTATACACTTCTCCTAATGTTAGAAAGATATCAGAGTTCCATAACTGATTTTCAATGAAATCTCATTCTATTTATATTTTTAATTTTTTTTATTCTGTTTCGTGAGCTTACAACTATCTTTCAGAATAGATAATTAATTTGGACTGTATGATTTCCTTTGTAAATTTTCAGAAAACATATTTCTAGTTCCAAAAATTTTTGCTTGTTTTTAATAGTAGTAGTCTGTTTTTTCTTTCTTCTTTTTTTAATGTATTTAATATCCAAACCAGTGTTTGTGAGAATATAATCAGAATAATTTCCAAGTTTTCTTATGTTCACTGAACTATTTCTTTTTTCCTCTGTAGTCAGTTGTTCTGTTTCTTTAACTTGCTTCTTTACATTAAGGTTGCTGTTTTTCTCCAACTCTGATGAGTTTTAGTTGATGATTCATATCTGTGAATAAAAGACTTGATTAATGAATTAAGGTAGCTGTCACATCCTCTCTGTATAGGTCTAGATATATTTCCCCAAAGGGCTTTTCCCTGGGATGACACTTTTTTTATCTGAGTAAATTAGTAAAGACATATCAACAGTTAGGCCCATTTTAAAATGTGTGGCCTGGATAAGAAGGCAGGCTTCCCAAATACCAAAATAACAAGAATATTATTCTGGGAATGGAGTACTTCAGCACATTTTTCTCTTGGTCTGAGAAGTCTTTCCTTTTATACTGCTGTGGGGTGAATCACAGAATTTCTGGAATCTGCCACCTGGCCTTACCATTTACATATCAATAGGTGTTTACTGCTGCAGCCTCCAGGGCAAAGAGTGGAGAAATGGCCATTCTCTCCTCCTCTCTGTGAAGGGGTGGGCAGGAAGTAGAGCTCACGCCATGAGGGGAGAGCATGAGTGACAGCTGGAGGAGACAGATGGGGCCGGGCCTAGCTAGTGAATTCAAGCAATAAAAATGGTTTCTCCCAAGCTATTCTTTCCCTTGACTTATTTCAGTTTTACCAGGTTCAAAGGGGATTCATCATGGACTGGGATCACCCTTCCTCCCAGAGCTACAATTGCCTTTCTGTGATTGTAGAGCTTTGATATACCTGGAATCAGCTCAGCTTCTGTCCTAAATGACAAGGTCACACTGGATTGCTAGCCCAGCCTATACAGTCTATTTAGTTTCTATAGGAAGTTCTTGGCTTATCCTAGGGAAAAAATGCCAGTGCTGTCAGTCACACTGGGGGCAGGTGGTGAGGGGCCACATTGGTCCTGTTAGCCTACAGACAGACTTTCATTATATTTTTTTATTCAAGTATCATTGATATACACTCTTATGAAGGTTTCATATGAAAAACATGTGGTTACTACATTCACCCATATTATCAAGTCCCCCCCAGATGCCATTGCAGTCACTGTCCATCAGTATAGTAAGATGTAATAGAGTCAATACTTGTCTTCTCTATGCTATACTGTATGACAAATTTTTAAATAATTACCCTGATTATTATTTCACAGCTCTCCCCCAACCTCCATACCTTACCTACTAACTGAACTTGGAGCTTTTACCAACTAATTCAAGACATTTCCTTTGCTGATGTTGGACTCCCTATGCTTCCTCCCAGGCAATAAGATCCTAGTCTCCAGAAATCATTCCCAATTTCAATTTTGCTGGTAATATCAATTTTTATTTGCAACACAGCTATGGATTTTTTCCACCCCGTGAAACAACTTTGCTGTTTCAATGTAACTGGGGAGGGAAAAAAGGTAAACTGCCCTCTGTGTTCACCATTTTTGAGCTAGAAGCTCTGCAAATTTGGATTACCAGTTGGAGTTTAGATTTAGCTCCTCATTCTAACTGTGGACTTCCAAAGGTAAGCATCTGTTCTCTATTATACTTTTAAATGTTTATTTAACTGATTTCCCATTCTTCAGAATGATTCACATGTCTATTAAACTTTAGAAAGATTCTAGTATTATTCAGAAAATTTTAGAAGTCAGACTCATAGAAATTCTCTTTTTCTTTGCAATAGCCTTTAAAAACATGAAGGTCAGTTAAACTTAAGCTCAGGGATAAATCTGACATGTAAGTCACAGATTTTAATATAGCTATGGCTATTAAAGGGATAAAAATGCCCTTCATATATATCTTTTAACAACAACAGAAAAAGTAGCCTTCTTAAACATTTTCTTTAAATCTTCTATTCAGTTTCAAAAGTATATCTGGTCTGAATAAAATCCAAATAATTAATATGTAATATATGATACATCACAATATCATATATTTTATAATTTTAACTTTTAATTATTTGAAATATATTATGATGTATATATTACATTCATATACCAATTTTCCTAAATAAAAAGCAAAAGTAATTCCTAATTTCATTCTCAATTCCTTCATCAACTTTCATAAAAATTATCTTGCTAAAATTCTATCTAACACTCTTCTTCTAAAGTTACAGGTCATACATTCATTCTATCTCACAATTAGAGGCAGCCTTCTATTCTTTGCAGTCACTGAGAATGAGAGGCACCGACTTTCTCAGGTTGCTCTGAAATCGTAAGTGCACTTTGAATAGAATAGTAGCTCTAGCTTCTCTCTCTTATGAGTTATTTAGGTTCAATACTTTCAGTAATTCCAAAGATAAATTACATTTCCATTTCCTTTGTGTTTCTCCATCTTGAGTCAGAATAGAAATGGGTGTTTTCTCTTTGTTTCCCAGTGAAATTTATTTCATTAATTTTTTAATAGGGCAATAAACAATATATTATTCAGAATTTTCCCAGATTTTTTGACATCCCTTAAACCTCTTTTCACACACCTCAAAAACATTTTAAATCTTTTCTAAGTAAAAATTCATTCTGAAATTAAATCTAATCCCCTATGACTAACTAGTAAAAAAAAATTCAATGTTTCATTAGTCATTTTAATTTTTCTCATGAAATGAAAACATATGTATGAGAATGAAAATAGATCAGATAATACAAAAATTATGTCATGAGTAATCCATTTCACTGAATAAATTAAGTCAAAATGTAAGTGAATGCAATGAATAACACTACATATGAAAGTGTATACGAAATGTGGCCATAAGGGTTTAGGTGGATTAATGTGGGCTAAAGTACACTTAGCATCAACAGTGAAGTGGGGACACATTTTCTTAAACAGATAATTTTTAGTGTTGCATATTTGGGAATTTGATGTCATTTTTTCATCTAGAATAATAAAGCTAAAGATGGTTAGTTCACATTAATCAAATTGACAGTGCTGTGAATAAGATCACTGCATACCAACATAGTTATTTACTCTGAAAATGTACCATCACTGAGTAGATCAAAGTACCTTTGTAAGTGGTTAGCACATTCTCTTCCCAAAGGGGAAATGGAAAGTCAAAAGGCTACTATGTGCATACAGATTCAAATTAAGGGAGTATTATGATATTGATAATACCTCAAAAAGATATTAATAGGTATTGAATAAATGATTGCTGAAATAAAAAGTAATCAATGATGCTATCATATTACAATAGCTTGATGCATTCATTTCAACTATAAGATTGTGCCTCCTAAGGGAATTAGATCTATATTTTATACTGTAATTTATTTATTTATTTTCATGGTTTCTTCTCCTATTAATCTGTGGGATTGGTGAGAGCAGGAACTATGTCTTATCCTGACAGAGTGCCTGGGATTATTAGATACTCAATTATTTTTATAACTGAACTGAAAAGAAATGTTTATTTTAGCTAGGCACAATAACATCTTCCATTTAAGAAACTTAGGGAAATTCCTAGTTTCAATGGACATGGGCTTTTAAAGATGGAATTTATAGGGAAAGTAGCCTAGATATGTTAACTTCATAAAGCTCCCCATCTCAGAGACACCTATCAGAACACAAGCCGACATCTCAGTCTTATGCACACATTTGCCTGGTGAATCTGGTCAGGTTCTCTATAATTGTGCAAGGTATATTTTTCTTCTCCTTGAAGTTTTTCACTCAACTTTTACTTGTTATTGCATTATTTCTACTGCAAATTTGACATTGACACTGCATCTCTGAGGACCATCAACCGGCCACTGGAAACAGTGGCTATCTCAACCTACTCTCTTCCCGGAATTTCTATCTAACCCGGGGTCCTGACACTAATTGTATGTGCTCAGTCAGCACCACCTTGACTTTCAGTCTCCGTTCAAAAAATGTGGCTTAATGAGCTTTCCAGGAGCTCTTTGCTATCCCAGTTTATGGCATCCTCATGGGCCTTGGCAATAATATAGTAGTAAAAATAGCTAATGGTCATTGAATACTTGTATTTAAATTACAACATGTATGGAAATTTATTCTTTGCTTCCTTTTTATGTGCCTAGCTTTCCAACCAAACTCCATATAAAATACCTCAATCAAGATTTTTGATAGACTAGTCATTAAAAAATGAATAAATTTATCAAATAATAAACATATCAATAAATTAAGCAAGTTATATGCTCTTGGCTGAGTTTCTCACTTACACAAGACTGCTTTGTTTTCTATCTCCTATTTACCCAGCACTGGGGAAATCAACTTATTGGTTTTCTCCTTCTAGATTTGGAACTTACTGGACTTTTCTCCTTCTAGATTTCAGCTAGACTACCTTCATTCTGTTGTGACACATTTAATGTACTGAGGGACTCTTACAGTAGGCATCTCAGTATCATTGGGGAAAGCATCTATTTCACTGACAACACTTTTGTAACTATATTTTGAGGAGTTCTTCTGATTTTTATATTAGCAACACAAAGGACTTTTGCCTTTGGCACAATAATCAAAACAAGTTGAACAAGCTATTAAATAACCATTATTTTTGTTTTTAATATGCTACAGAGCTTAGGAAGCAAAGAACCCTAGTTGAACTGTTAGGCAGGAAAATAGATACGAGTGGGGTGGAAAGAGAATAAGGCCAGGAAAGCTCACTAAGAAAAAAGACCCAGAGTTAATCAGTTAAAGCTCAAAGCTAGGAATAACTTGGCCTGGAATGTTTGAATATTCCCCAGATAAAGGAGGGTACCTCAGCACAGTCCATGTCTTTATTGTGTTAATCATGCAGGCTCAGCTTATTGTTTAACTTTACCTATATGCTGTTTTTTTCCTCCAGCCCTAATCAAGTAATTTGAAACCTAGGCAACTAATTTAGCATGCAAGCCCAGCTGTAAACAACACAGTAAAAGGCAGGAAGATAAGAAGTAAGATTTGTAACTTAACTTACTCTTTAGCAAACAGACAATAAATCAGCCCACTTTGGGGGCTGGGCAGGAGGTCTTGTTTGACATGCTCCCAGACCAAGATGCCAGTTATCTCAGGGAGAAATCACAATAGTGAATTTCTTGTGCTAAGTTAACTTTAAATATTCAGGAACCACTTAACAAATCTACACCCAGCCCGTGGTCACATCCTTGAAAAATCCTTAAAAAGGGGAACCTGAACCTTTCAGGGAGCTCCTCTCTCTGAGGTCACCCCCACTTTCTAAGTGCATAACCTTTTAATCTTAAACTTTCTCTCTCCAACCTATCAGGCGCCTCTCCCTTCTGAGGTTGCCTGCAGCACTTTTTCTTTCTTTAAGTAACTTCAGATAAAACTTTTACTCTGTTTCACTACTGTGTCTCTTTGTTGCAGTGGGGAGAACCGAGGAAAATGCATGCTTCCCCAACAGAACTAAATTCCAAAAAGTGACAAGCTCTTCATAGGAGAGAAGAAACACATGCCTGCTTTCATTTCTGGTGGAGTGGAAAAAGGAGTAACCTGCCATTAAAGGATACAAGGAGGAAGAAGCCTTTTCAGTGACCTGCTAATGATAATGGGCAGGCTGGCATGACAGATGCAATTCCAAGAAGACCCTACCAGGGAGCAAACCTGCACTCACCCAAACACTTTTCCCACAGATCTCCCCAGGTATGCACTAAAGGCAACACAGGTCTGAGGGAGATCCTCCTGAGGGGTGTGTCAGTCATCCTGAAACAAAGGCCAGCACCTTGAGAAGACTGGAGGTGAGAGGAAATGAAAGAAATCCCTTGAAGGTGCTCCAGTCTTGACAGTTTTGCAGGTACCCTCCCAAAGCTAACAGCAGAATGAGAGGTTAGAGAGAGATCGCCTATAATGTAAAAAGATCTGGAGCTGAACTGTCGACTACAGACAAAATCCTCATGGGTCAGAATGCTGGTGACTTTGCTATAAAACACAAATATATCTCCAGAATCACATCAGAATGGAAATGTTAGAGTTATCAGATTATAAAATAATTATAAAATAATTACAATAAAAATACTAAGGGATATAATGGAAAAGATGGACCCCATGTGTGAAGTGATGAGGGTTGCCAGTGGGTAAATGGAAAATGAAGAACTGAAAGAGAATGATAGAACTTAATGACAACTGGGCATGGCAGGAAAGACCAGTTCACTCAAACTGAGGACAGCAGAAAGTGCCCAAACTGGAACAAAAAGAGGGGAAAAAAACAGGAACATTCAATCTCTGTAAATCATTGACAAACAGTTAATATTCATGTAAAAGTGGATACAGGTGGAAAGAGGAAATGGAAGAAGAAATATCTGATAAAACATTGGATGAGAACTGTCTAAAATTTATGAAAGTCATCCTCCCACAGATATTGGAAGCTCAGTATAACCAAAGCAGAAGATATACAAAGAAAAATCATATCTAAGCACACCCTAAACAAAATGCTGAACACCGAAGATAAAGAAGAGATCTTAAAAGCAGCCTGAGAAAAAAAGATAATATTACAGTAACAAGAACATGGATTATGTCTGACTTTTCAGCAGAAAACAGACTAATAAAATCTCTAGACTGATCAAGAATACATAGCATAGACAACACAAACTGATCACAGGAAAGCAAGAAGGATTATCATTATCACTACAGATTCTAGAAAATACCCTTAAAATCTTAGATAATCATTTGATAATTCAGATTAAGTGTACAAAGTCCTTAATGACACAGATTATCAGGCCTAATACAAAAGTAACTTTTTGAAAACCTTAAGAAACCTTTATCTGCTAAAGATATTACATTTGTAATTAAAAACTTTTCCACAACAAATAAATACTCTAGACCCAGAAATCTTCACTGATAAATTTTATCACACATCTATGAAATAAATAATATAAATCCATATAAACTTTTTTCATAAAAAAAGGTGGAAGGGATTTTTCCCAACTCATTTCTGAACATTAGTATTATCCTGATACCAAAAGTCACAAGAAGAAAGTAACTGTAGACTAATATCCCTTATAAACACAGATGTAAAATTCTTAACAAAGGGGGGTGGAGCCAAGATGGCAGCATGAGTAGAGGAGCAGAAATCTCCTCCCAAAACCATATATATTTTCAAAAATACAATAAATACAGCTATTCCAAAAAGAGAGACCAGAAGATATAGGACAACAGCCAGGCTACATCTACACCTGCGAAAACCCAGCGCCTCATGAAGGCGAGTGTATATTAATTATGCCTTAATGAAAAATTTAAAAAATTAAAAAAAAAATCTTAACAAAATAT
This sequence comes from Manis javanica, assembly GCF_040802235.1. Classification (NCBI taxonomy): domain Eukaryota; kingdom Metazoa; phylum Chordata; class Mammalia; order Pholidota; family Manidae; genus Manis; species Manis javanica. The sequence continues at coordinate 24,849,675 of NC_133168.1, read as the reverse complement.
TAGCACATCAAATCCAGCAACAAATACAAAGAACAACACTTCATGATCGTGTAGAATATATCCCATGAATGCAAGATTGGTCTATATTCAAAATTCAATCAGCCAAATTACTACTTAACACAGAACAAAGAAGAAATTAGGATTCTTTTAATATACAACCAATAGGTAATAGTAGAATTATATTAACAGATGCAGGAAAAGTATATGATAAAATTCAACATTCATCTAGGATAAGTTTTCAACAAACTAGGAAGAGAAAGGGGTTTCTTTAATCTGATATACAGGTTATCTATAAAAAACCTATAGCTAACATGTACTAAGTGATCATACTCATCATACTTAGATATGCTTTCCCTCTAAAACTGGGACAGAGCAAAGATTCTCCATTTTTGGCTGTGTACAAGAAAAAGAAATAAATGGCAAAACTATGAGATGGAAAGTTAAACTCTCACTGTTCACTCTTGACATGATTATGTATGGAGAAAAATCTATGTAACTACTAAAATATTACCAAGTGAATGGTACTTTTACATGCTAAAAGCAAAAGACTGGAAAGTGAAATTTAAATATACTATTTATAATAGTATTGAAACCCTCAATATCTAAGAATATATCTAAATATGTGCAATACTTCTACATTAGAAATAAAATACTGAAGGAAATTAAATATTACCTAAATAAATAGTCAACAGAACAGAATAATGATTATAAAGCCAGACCCACATATGTATGATCAATTGATTTTCAACAAAGGATCAAGTGAACCAATGGGAATAGAAATATCTTTTTTCCCTCAGCTTTACTGAGTTATAATTGACAAAATTTTAAGACATTTAAAGCACACAACATGATTTTATGTACATATACATTGTGAAAAGATTCACCCATTGAGTTAATCACCACATCTATCACTTATATATATATATATATGATGAAAACATTTAAGTCCTGCCCTCTTTGAAGATTTTAATTAACCGTATAGTATTAACAAGTATAGTCACCATGTTATGCACTATTCATTTTATTCTTATTCATCTTATAACTGAAAGACATGTGCCCTTTTACCAACCTCTCCCTATTCTCCCACTCCCCAGCCCCTGGCAATCAATTTTCTCCTTTCTATTTCTATGAATGAGATTTAAACATTTTTTTAGATTCCCCATATAAGTAAAAACATGCAGTATTTGTCTTCCTAACAAAATGGTGCTGGACAATCTGGATTACCTATAGAAAAAGAAAATGAACTTCAACTCTTAATTTCATTCCAAATAGAAAAATTTTAAATCTATCATGTTAGCAGCTGATTTAGAATTGGTGTGAACCAAGGGAATCGAACTGTTTGTTTAAAACAAAACAAGACTTCCACTTTGACCAACAGGAAGAAAGACTGGATTTGCCCTCTAATCCATGAGGAAATGAATCAACCAGAAAACAAAGAACATGAAGCAAAGTTTTGCAGGCACTGAGACTTAGGCAATGAAGAAGAGTGATCCCTGAGAGAAGGAAAATGAAGCAGGTGAGCCCCCGGCCAGCCAAAGCGTAAGGCCCAGGGTACAGCACAGAGCGGAGGAAGCTCCTTCAGAGGGTCACACAGACCAAGGAGGCTGCCATTCACAGAAAGGGGTGGAGGAATGCAGGAATTCTAGGGACCGACATGATGAGAATGATCAGGCATCCACCATGATTTGGTTTTTCCTTCAGTCAGCAAATCCTCTTTATTTTCTTTTCTTCATAGAGTTGTTGACCAGATCTTGGATTATTTAGTAAGTAATATTACTAAGGCTAAAAATTGGCTGGTTGCAAAGTGGTATGGGTAATTTAGTATAAATCATTTTTACTCTAAGATAGTAAATGACTTAATGAGCCTTGTCATCACAAACACCTGTGAGAGTTAATCTTCAAGTACGGGGCCTTTCCCACATCTCAGGACAGGCCCTTCACTCTGTTTTGTCTTCAACCACAGAGTAAGCGGTACGACAAGGTTACAGCTGCATTGTTTCATCCTCAAACTGACTGAATTTTAGCAACAGATGAAATCATTTTTACTGACAAAAATGTAGACGGTTTATACATCTCTTTATTACTTGGGCTGGAAACTTCAGAAGGAATATGAAACACCCATCCTTTCATTCCAGGCTTCTTGTAGATTAAACAATGTCACATCTGCTTGTGAGTTAAAAGAATTACTCTATGGCTTTTACATTTTTATCTTCATATTCCCTACCTTTATAAATAACATACATGTGACTACAGCTCAGTTGTACTCTAATTGAGATTATTCTATCTATACATTATATCTCTTTATAAAACAAACACCATATTGTTTACATATACCTCTTTAGATGATATGGGAAAAACATTCATTGTGTATGATAAGAAAGATTACTACATTTTTTACAGAAATGTTAATGACTTGTAGAAATTATGACTTCAACTATACAAATTGCATTTTTATCCAGTGGATGTTTTATGATCCTATGGAGCATAGAGAACATTATGTCCATCCTCCTCAAACATATTCTATTAGCCTTAAATGTGTTATTAAGGTATTTATGATTAAAGAAATTAGGAAACAAACCAAAACTAGAACACAAGGTAAAGTGCAACAGACAACAGAATGAATTTATCAAGTACAGGTCAGAGTTTAGCCATAAGGATACAAAGCCAGGAGAAGGAAACATGTAAAGCTGCTGAAACAGGAACAAAGTGCTCAAGGAGAAGACACAAGTGTGTTGTGCTGGTATCTGATACAAGATGGGGGCTTCAGTGGGACTGGTAATACCCCCCAGGGAAGGTAGTCTAAGAATTTGTTCTGTTTTCTCTAAACTATAAATATTTCTCTGAAACTTGTTCTTATTCTCTATTCACAGAGAAGAGCTATTTAAACCTATAGTATGTATGAGGGGCTTTGACTCACAGACTCCATTTGCATCTTCACAAAACTGGTGTGTACTCATTTGAGTCCTTGGAAGCTTTAAAACAAGGCACACTCTTTGCCTTCTTGCTATGTTGTCTTTGGTTATAGTTTTCCTCAAAATAAACTACTTTATCCATATGAAATTCTGTCAGTGCAGATCCCTCGATCAGGATCATGGCAAATTTCTTCCTAAGTAGCTGGCGTGCACCACTAACCAATTTAATGACACACAGGAAGGACAACCAGTCTTGAGCCTACAAATTATCCTAATTATTGAGAAGAAAATTTCATCATCAGCTCTTTCATCTTTACTTCCTCAAAGCCTTAACATTAAATTAATAGGCATTCCATACTAATGCTGATCTTCCTAGGCACAGTGAATATTTTTTAAGAAAATGAATGATTTTTTATTTCATCTATAACTATTGCTTCTCTTTTGCTGCATATCTTTGAATAGAAACATTTATCACATGTTGAATGACTTGTCCATTGCCCTTTTGAATTTTTCCTACTCAAATAACTTTTCACTTCCAATGAGCTCATTCTGTTTCATGATAACCAGCACTTCCTCTTAAAACTTCCCTTGCTTTTGTATCTGTTGACCATAATGGAATTAATAATGGCTAACATCTCAAAATGAAAGGCAAACCTAAGAAAATCATAGTAATTGCTATGGTCTTAATGTTTGTGCCCCTCCAGAAGTGACATGCTGGGATCCTAATGTCCAAGGTGATGGTGTCAGGAGGTGAGGCCTTCGGGAGGTTATTAGGGCCTGGGAGAAGAGCCTTCAGGAATGGGGTTAGTGGCCTTATAAAAAAAGCTCCAGCAAGATCCCATGCCCCACAGACTTCCAGCCTCTAGAACTTTGAAACATAAATTTATATTGTTTATAAGATATCAAGTCTGTGGAATTTTGTTACAGTAGCCTGAATGGACCTAGACAGTATTCTAGCCAAAATGTGATGACTGAAACATTCACTTCTCATGCCAACTGTCAGAGTAGGCTGGGTTGAGTCATTATTCTTTTGCTTTTTGTTTTTGCTTTTTTTATTGAATAAATTTATAACATTGTGTAGGTATACATATGAATATTACTTTGATACATTTATGTATTGTAATATGATTGCTGATGTAGTCATACTTACTATATTACATAATTATAGTACAATATTACTGTCTATATTCATTATACTGTGCATCAGCTCTCTCTGGCTTATTTACTACTCATTACAAGATTATACCCTTAAACACCAATACTTTTATCCCTTCCCATCACATCTCCTGGTAACCACCATTTTACTCTATTTTTTATAGGTTTAACTTTTCTAGATTTGACATATAAGTGATATTGTCATATAAGTACTTGTCCTTCTGACTTAGCATAATGTGCTCAAAATCCATCCATGTTGTCACAAATGAAGGATATCCTCCTTTTTCAGAGCTTAATAATATTCCATTGATTGTACCACCTCTTTTTTCATCCATTCATTTGTTGATGGGCATTTGGGTTATTTCCACATCTTGGCTATTGTGAATAAGGCTGCAATAAACATGGGAGTCCATATCTCTCATTGAAATCCTGTTTTCATTTTCTTTGGGCATATACCCAGAATTGCTGGATCGTATAGTAATGCTATTTTTAGTTTTTTGAGGGACTTTCATATTGTTTTCCATAGTAGTTAGACCAACTTACATTACTACCAACAATGTAAAAGTTTTTGCTTTTCACCACATCCTCACCAGCACCTGTTGACTCTTGTCTTCTTGATGACAGCCATTCCAACAGGTGTGAGATGATGTCTGGTTTTGATTTGCACTTCCCTGACCATTAGTGATGTTCAACTTCTCATGTGTTTCTTGGCTACTTTTATGTCCTTTTCAGAGAAATGGTTATTTAGCTCTTCTGCCCATGTTTTAATAGGATTGTTTTGTGTTATTGAATTTACTGAATATATAGTTTAGATATTAACCCCTTTATATGGTTTGCAAAATTTTTCTCCCATCCTGTAGATTGTCTTTTCTTTTTGTTAACAGTTTATTTGCTGTGCAGAATTTGAGTTTGATGTAGTCCCATTTGTTGATTTTTTCTTTTGATGTTTGTGGTTTTGCTGTCATGTCCAAAAAATTATTGCCAAGATCAGTATTGCTGAGCTTCTTCCTTATGTTTTCTTCTAGTTTTGTGGTATCAGGTATTATGTTTAAGTCTATCCATGTCAAGGTAATTCTTGTAAGGGGCGTGAGTAAGGACCCAATTTTGTTATTCTGCATGTAATTATCCAGTTTTTCTCACCACCATTTGTTGAAGGGACATCCTTTCCCCATTGTGTATTCTTGGCTTTCTTGTAAAATATTAGCAGGCTGTACATGCTGGGGCTTAATTATGGGCTCCTATTCTGTTCTGTCAATTGGTGTCTGTTTTTGTGCCAGTGCCACACTGTTTTGACTAGTGTGGCTTTGTACTATAGTTTGAAATCTAGACAAGTGATACCTCTGGTTTTGTTGCCTTCTCTCAGGACTCATTTGGATATTTGGGGTTTTATGTTGTTCCACACAAATTTTAGGATTGTTTCTTCTATTTCTGTGAAGAATGTTATTGGTATTTTGTTGGGGCTTGCATTGCATCTATAGATGGCATTGGGTGATAGTATTTTTAAAATATTAATTCTCTGATCCATGAGCACAGGATGTCTTTCCACTAGTTTATATCTTCTTTGATTTCTTTCAGCTAAGTTTCATAGTTTTAATTGTACAGATCTTTCACTTCCTTGTTCAAATTTATTCCAAGTATTTTATTGTTTCTGATGCTATTATGAATGTGATCAGGTTTTCCTTAGTTTATTCAGATATGTCATCACTAGTGTAAAGGAATCCAATTGATTTCTGTGTATTGACTTTGGAGTCACTGTTATTTGGACTATAAGTTGAAAGATGCTGTACATAAAACACAGCATGATAGGTAGTTGCTTTCTCTGTCTTTCCAACCAGATGGGACTTACATGAGGACAGAATCCATGTTAAATATCTTCAATGTTTCCCATCAGAAATGTTCCATAATAATAACCCTTAAGGTGTATTTTCTAAACTCAACAAAACAAATTCATAAAGATACCTGATTTCAAAAAGGAAACAGAAAAATTCTTTAGAGTCACATTTATCTACCTAAGATTCAACAGCAGAATTATCTGAGAAAATTTGCTTATGCTCCTGACCCATGTTCTCCACACTGAATAGGTATTATTTAAGGAATTTTCCTGAAGATTCTGATGTTTCTGACTTAGATCATAGCAATAAAAGATTGAACCTGACTTTTGTGGTTATTGTTATTGTTACAATCACAAAAGCAATAAAGAATTAAATATACATATTGCATGTACTTTGTATACATTTATAGATACATATATATTTATAGACAGGCAGACATATGACACACAAATAGTAGTAAGACATTTGATCTGGCCTTAAATCCAAGAAATAAAAATGTGAAAGAGCAAATGAGAATAATGTAAATTTTTTTAATGTGTATTGAGATGAATTAATTATAATAGAAGAAACAAAAAGAAAGAAGAGAATTTTTTTCAAAGCGTCACATGAGCTGCTATGCCAATCAAGGTATTAAGCCTGGGCTTCTTACAAATAGAGACACTTTTATGTGTTCTTCAATCTTTTTAAATGAATGCAAGGCAGGTAATTTACTATATTTCTCAAGATAAAAAATTAGGCATGAAACATGTATTCATCTTATCAAAGCATTTTAACAATCAAAAAGTAAAAGTGAAGCTCAATATCCAGTTTTAATTCTGTAATCCCAAAGATAGGCTTAAAAACAACAAAAACAAATGAGAGAATGAGGCCCCCACAATTATTTTTAAATTACTAAGAAAATTATAAACCATACCTCTCAAAAAGATAAAATTGAATAAAAGAGTAAGTTATTTATACTGATTCAGTATCAGTCTTCATAAAAAACATAATAGACAACTACAGTAATGCACTCAGCATTAAGTAAATGTAGGTCTCTAGTTAAAATCTGCCTGTGTTTAAAATTCTGATATTTCCAGAATATCTCACCTGGCTTTTGTACACCTGTATATCAACAGGTGCTCAAGCATGGAGAGAAGTATGGCTTTAGTGCATTTGCATCATTCCTCAGGGGTGGAGAGAAGTTCATTTCCACATCAATGGGTGATTACCTGGTCAACTAAGGGCTTATCTATACCTAAGAGGAGAGGGGGAGGGCCGGTTTTGCTTCTGCTGGAGCAGGAAAGAGAGAAGGACCCAGACCCCAGTTTGTAAGCAATAAATGAATTTTAAACTTTATTTCTCCCTTTGACTGATTTTGGTTTTTAGGGGTATTTTGCCCTGGGATTTCCTGTCCCCGGACTTAAACTGCCCTTCCCCTTTTATCAACTGCATCATTTCTCTACTGCTACATAGCAAATCATCCACAATTAGCAGCTTAAAAATAACAGGCATTTTTTTTAATTGTACAGTTTAAGTGGATCAGAAATTCAGGTATGGCTTAGCTAGGTGGCTGTGACTCAAGGTTTCTCATGGCCTGCAGTCACAACTTAATTGGATAAGAAGCATCTACTTTCAGTCTTACTCATCTGATAGCTGAAGGCCTTGATTCCTCCTTGCATAGGTTGCTACATAGGGCTGCCTCTTGACTTGCTGCTGACTTCTCTTAATCTGTAAGTGATTCAGGAGAGAATGAGTAAACTCAAGCACCTTCAAGATGGAAGCCACAATCTTTTAAAACTTTATCTTGGAAGTGACATCCCCTCACTTCTGCTCTATTCTTTTCACTAGAAAAAAGTCACTAAATCAAGCCTACACCAATTCTTTGAGAATCACACAGAGGGATTATAATAAGGCATCAGATGTCATCTCAGAGACAGTCAACCTTAAAAGGAACACTGAAAGAAATTTTGTTATTATGTATAATTCACAGCTCTGATGATCCCAGCAATTAAACTAGGTAGAGTTATAAAGAGGGTAATCAAAATTCCCATCAAATGCAGCAGATTATTTCTACAAATTATGATAGAAAAATCCCCACAATCTCTGATGATTTAGTAGGTTTCTGGGATCGAAACCTAACACTGCCCTCTGAGTGTCCTCTCAAATTTCCACAGAGAAGGAAGATGGCCTGTCCACTCCATATACCACATGCCTGATGGGATTGTGGGAGTGGGCTAGTGGACTCCCAGGTGTGGCGAAAAAGTTATAGCTCAAGAGTCAGAAGGACTGCCTCTAGCTCCAGGTCTGATAATAAATTTGTGGATATCAGTTTCTCTATGTATAAATTTAATATTTTAAAGAGTTCCCTATGTCCTGCCAGTATTCTGTAAATTATGATTGGAAGGAAAACCTAGTAATATTACTTTCATGAAACACCCACTATTGTTCTTCTGCATGTATAAGGTAAATATAAAGTCTTGTTTGGGCTGCTTAAATTTCCTGTGCAACTACAATCGTAAAGGTACTCCAACACTAAGCCTAGATTTAAATATCAAGAAACTAGTTAAGTGCTGTTTTGTCTGTGAATAAAAGTCTCCCTTATTCTTTTTCAAAATGTAAATAAGTCCTGATTGTGAGGTATGTGTGTATAAAGGTTGCAAAGATAGTACAGAGTTTTCATATACCCTTTACTTAATTTTCCCTGAGTAACACTTTGCATAATCATAGTACATCTGTCAAAATGAGGATAACACTGGTATGTTGCTATTAACTCAAGTCCAGACTTTATTCAGTTCTACCAGTTTTTCCACTAATGTCCCTTTTCTGATCCAGGATACCACATTGTATTTAGTCATCTAGTCTACTCTCCTCCAATCTCTGAGGGTTTCTCCATCTTTCCTTGTCTTTTATGACCTTAACAATTTTGAGAAGTAGTGGGTAAGTTATTTTGTAGAATGCTTCTCAGTTTAGCCTGTGTGATATTTTTCTCATGATTAGGCTTAGGAAATGGTTTTGGGGAAGAATACCAAATGATTAGGTGACACCCTTACCATATCCTATCAAGGGGTACATCATTTCAGCATGAGTTATTACTGAGGCTTCTCTACTCTAACACCTTTCTCTTTTTTTGGCCTATAGTCTATTGATAGATGCAAGTCACTACATCCAACCCACACTCAAGGGAATCCAGGGCAGATTTTTGTGACCCTTTATCTAGAGACAAAATTCATTTTGGAAATTTCATTATGAATATATCTCCTTTCTAAATTTAAATCTCTGTGGGTTTTCATAGAAATTAATTTTACAGTAAGTGCTTTTTTACTCTGTACTTCTTTCTTATTATGCCTACCTAGGATAACATTGTAAATAGTAGAGGTAAATAAGAAATATTTAATAATCAATTAAAGGACAAAGCAGAATATCAACTACTGTCAAAATTGCATTAAATGTCATTAGTAATTTATCCCCAAGTCAGTGAGTGATGGTTATGGTCATGCTATAGATGAGGAAATAAAAACATAAAACTTGAATTTTTGTATAAATTTTACCATCCTGCAGAACCAGGAAATATCCCATAGCTATAGTTTTATAGCAGGAGAGCACTTTACATTATTCTTATTTTAATGACAGATATTTAAACTAAAGATTCCAAAAACAAATGCTACAAAGTATCTATCCTTGCTTGGGTTCTAATTTTAAGATTTCTTGGCTTTTAATTTTCTAACTAGACTGCATGAGCCCTGACCATAGCTCTGAAGGTGATCTTTAAACAGCTCTAAGGGCTACAAAGTAGTTGTTTGCTCAACAGACCATCCCCTTCCTTGAAAATTTAAAATAACATTCTTGTTCATTCCCTTCATTATTTAAAAAGTTTGGGTCTGATTCTCTAAGTAGTGATTTGTGTTAAAAAATTTTGAGACTGGCAGAAAAAACTCTCTAAAAAGAGCTCCTACAGCTGTGACATACTCTTGCTGAATGGTTTCAGTCTGGAGGCATTTAGAGTATGAAGTAAAAGCCTTCACTTCTATTGGCTATGTGTGAGTTGTTTGGTTTCTTGGCAGGCATGCTTTGCAACTTAAATATGCCCCATAAATACTTTCTTTTTGTTTGGTGTTTGGGGGCCCCTTGTTCTAGTAGGTAACCAATAAATTAAGCAAAACAAATTAAATATCCCTTTTTCATGCTTCGGTTATACATCTTTAAGAAGAAAGTGGGGCCTAAATTTTCTACTTAATTGACTAAATTCTAGATTTTTGTTTTGCTTGTTATAAACCCTCAATGAGTTTGTAATTTCTGTTTAGGGCAAGGATAATCTTGTGTTTATTTATTTCTATAGGGCTCCATAAAGTGCTCAGCATAAAACATGACTTCAGAGTAGAAAGAAAAAAATAAAACTCCTTACTTTAGATTTTACTCATTCTTAAAAGTTTTATGAAACATTTGCTAATAATTTAATGCTGTAAATTAAATCAGAAGATGGTTTAAATATCTAATGACCAAAAGATACTCCAGTATATTAGTAATATTATTTTATACAACTCCTATGTTATATATAAATGGCTCTCATTTATTTGTATAGTAGTCTTCTGCATATTTACTTTGCACTTCTCTACTAAACTCCTTATATAAACTTCTAAGAAAAATCTAAGACTCTTTGTTCATTCTGTCTCTTCAGTTCTCTATTATAAGTATTATGCCATAACAGCACAAGCATATTCATATAAAATCTTATCTTACATATATTGTCTCATTGTATCTCCTTTCTTCTTCCACTATGGAGGGTCAGATCCTCATCACCATTGCAGTAACCACCCCCTGTAGCCAGTTCTTCCCTTCTGCAGTTCATTTTATAAATTGTTACTACATTCATCCTTGTAAGTCACATCTGATCCCAGTCTTGTCTCTTTCTTACTAAAATAATCCAAGGGTTTTCTATGCACAATCAAATAAAGTACAGAAATATGGTCCCTAACAAATATTTCAAGAAAAATACAACATACCACAATCCAAGTGTTCATGGGAAAAAAATGTTTAAGATGAGCAATAGAAAGAGAAGATAGGTAGATAAATAAGTAAATAGAATAAATGTGAAGGTACTTATCTATAATTTAAGGAATTTTAATCCTTTCTTGGCAGTGAGGAGTAACTGCAGAATTTCTAGCAAGAAAGTGGTATAAGATTTGCATTTTAGGGACAGCATTCAGACTACAGTACAGTTACAAGGGAGAAAAAAGGGACTGATTAAAGTGGCATAGAAGCCCATCTGTCTTGCCAATGGGTTCAGCCCTGGGCAAGTTCACTATGGATTCAATGTGACCAAAGAAAATTGACAGCAGAACGCTCTTTGGGGTGAAAGGGTTATACCCAACTTAATTTTCAGGTGGCAGGTCAGTCACTAGAATCCCATTCACTCAGAGCAAGTCTGTATGCAGCAAGCTGGTCTCTGCCTCTGGGCCTCTCTGTCAATACAGCCATCCTCTGGTCTTCTCTGCCTGCACAGCCGTCCTCTGGGCCTCTCTGCCTGCCCAGCTATCCCGCACAGCCATCCTCTAGGCCTCTGTCCTCAGCACTGCCATCACTCCAGCCTCTGCTCTGCTCTCCTGCAGCCTTGCAGCCCTGCCACCGTGTCGTGCCCAGAGCACTGGGCAGAGCTCTTTATATAGAGTCAACAGCCATGTATTGCCCACAGTTGTGCAGTGGGTTAGTCAACCACAGCCCGGTGAGAATCCTGGCCACAGGAACTCTCATTTTATCCACACTCCACCCCTCCAGGATTCTCTCCTCTCAATCTATGTGCCCTAAGTTCTCTGCAATGGTCTCTGTGCAAGGAAGCTGGAACATTGTTCTGCAGCCTCTCCATCAAAAAGTCTGGCAGACACACAGGCTGGACTCGTGGCTCTGTCTCTGACCTCTGCCTCTTTGGTCTTAATGACTGGAACTGCTGCTCTAGTTTCAGCTGTTGCCATAGCTCTAGTACGATCTTATTTGGCTTCCCATCTAATTTCCTTCCATCTATTCCTGCCCATATATCAAATCAACCCACATCTGAGACCTTGTAACCCTCACGAGGGCCCTCAAATTCTTCCTGTCAGTAACAGGTCTTATTTCTTTCTGGGTTCTCATTGCTTCAGCTCCTGTACATGTCACCTTGCATTTTGTAATCGCTGCCTCAAGGCAGGCTGCACTGTCAGGGAAGACAGCTTTCCCATCTCTGATCCCAACAGAACAATTCCATCCACCCCTAAGTTCCACAGCCACGGGCTCAGCCTGAGTGTAGGGGCGGACCATAGAGTGCTCCACAACCTGGGAAGGGGCTGCTCCTCTTCTTGGGGAACTTTCAGCTGCTGGGTCTTAATTTTCTTTACAACCACTGGGCATGCTTTCAATATAGGAGGGGCCATGCCTCTGGCACCATACCCTCATCCTTCCCCAGCTCCTCCATTTCTGGGGCTGATGGCACCTTTCTCTCCACTCCCCCAGGTGCCTCCTCTGCTACAATGCCTCGCAGCAATGCCAGCTCAGTCTTCAGAAGCTCTCCCTTCACCTCAATGCTTCGCAGCTGAGATTCTCATGCCACCTCTGCCTGTGCTTCCCTCAGGAGTTCGTCCTTTTCCTTGATGGCCTCTTCCTCCTTCAGAGCACCTGGCAGTGCTGCCGTCTTGTCTCCAATGGCACCTTGCTGCCGGTGCTCTCGTACCGCCTCTTGCATCAATGCCATCTCCTTCCTCAGGGAATCCACAGAAGTCTGTCTGCAGATTGCATTCTCATGCCAGCGTTTCTTGGGTCTCCTCTGTAGACCTTTTTAAGACTGGTGAGAAGCAGCCAACCCACAGTCCCCACTGCTTCATGGGCACTCGGCTTCTCAAAGGATCTACTTACTATACCAAGGGCCAACCCCTACTGCCTCAGGTGTCACCTCCACTTGCCTCCAGTCCTGGGGTGGGGCCCAGTCCTCTAGGAGGCAAGCCACCTCAGACCACATACCCACTGGGGACAATCCACTGTCTCCCCATTCACAGGGGCAGCCCGCTGAAGCACCCCTCCCATAAGGGCAGCCTGTCTTTTTCCTTGGTCAACAATGAACCCTGCCAACTTTTGCCAATTGCCTTGTCAATGGGTTTCAGCCCTGGGCAAGTTCGCTATGGATTCAGTGTGACCAAAGAAAATGACAGAAAAATGTTCTTGGGGTGAAAGGTTTATACCCAACTTTATTTCCAGGTGGCAGGTCAGTCACTAGAATCCCATTCACTCAGAGCAAGTCTGTATGCAACAAGCCAGTCTCTGCCTCTGGGCCCCTCTGTCTGCACAGCTGTCCTCCAGGCTTCTCTGCACAGCCGTCCCACACAGCCATCCTCTGGGCCTTTCTGCCTGCACAGTTGTCCTGCACAGCCATCCTCTCTGGGCCTCTGTCTTCAGTGCTGCCACCACTCCAGCCTCTGCTCTGCTCTCCTGCAGCCTTGCAGCCCTGCCACCGTGTTGTGCCCGGAGCACTGGGCAGAGCTCCTTTTATAGAGTCAACAGCCATGTAGTGCCCACAGTTGTGCAGTGAGCTAGTCAACCACAGCTCGGTGAGAATCCTGGCCACAGGAACTCTCATTTTATCCATACCATCTCAGTTAAGTCCATGTGAAAGATAATAAGAAGTAGAGAGGATATATCATCAGTAGCAGAATTGAATGTAGTTGATGAAAAATGAGATAAATAAGGTAAACAGCCAAAAGAGCAGAGAATGACTGTACAGTTTCTGGTTTGGATGACAAAATGGATGTTTTTATCCAATGGAAGAACAGTTTGGTTGGAGGTGGAAGGAATGGTTGACCAAGAGAGGGGAGTGTGGCATGAAGAGCTTTGTTGAGGTTGAGGTCCTGTGGAACACTCAGAGAATATCTTTATTATGAAAGTATTTAGGTAAGATCCTGTGCACAATTTTTTCTTATTTCCTGTGGTGTCCAGTTCATTGCCTTCAGTTTTCAGTCAATACTTCCCTAAATGAATGAACAGTCAGAAAGGAAGGAATGAATAAGTGAAGGATTGCATTAAGGTTCCCAGATAGCAGAGAGGTGTTCATAATTTTCCTCTACCTTGTCCTCTGGGCTGGAATAGAGTAAGAATCCCAAGAAGAGAGAAGCCTTACCAGAGCAGGAGTCAGCCCTGTACTACAAATGCTGTCAAGCTGCAGGGGCCACATCACATTTACCTGGTCAATGGAAAGAACTAGCAAAAATGGAGTTTCCACTGATCAGACTCCAAATGTCCTTCTGTGGTAGGAGAGGCAAGAAAAATTTTGTTGCAAGTGGTCCCTAATGCTCCATGTGCTTGGAATTCTACCTTTACTTTGCTTTTTCTTTATTGCTCCCTTTTCTAAATTTCTTTTTGTTTCCTTGGACATTTCTCTTCCTTTTTTTTCTTTGTTTCCCTATTTGTTACTTTTACTAATTCTTCCTCTGATTTTTTTTCACAAATATCATTTATCATATTTCAGACATTGAGAAAAACTGTAGAGAAATTGGCTGGTTCTTGTAGAAAAATTCAAAAACAATTAAATCCATCTAAATGGAAAATTAATTCAGCTTATGGTTAGAGGACAGTTAAGTATAATGTGCTGTATTGTAATTATTAAAAAATACAGAAATGGTAAAAACTAAATCCAGATCAGTAAAACAATATTTAGTTAGGGTTTAAGGTGCACATAAGAACAGTTTGTGCACTAGGAGTCCTCAGACCAATGGTGTAATGATGCTCAGAGGCATGGATTTCAGAATGGCTGATAAGGTGAGAATGACGAAGCTGTTTAAACTTTACAATGATTGGTTATTATTGTATATTGATTGACCCTATATGCTTGGGCTTATATCTGGGCTCTCTATTCTGTTCCACTGGTCTATGGATCTGTTTTGTGCCAGTACCAAATTGGCTTGGTTACTGTGGCTTTGTAGTAGAGCTTGAAGTCAGGGAGCGTAATTCCCCTGCTTTATTCTTCCTTCTTAGGATTGTTTTGGCTATTCAGGGTCTTTTGTGGTTCCATATGAATTTTAGAACTATTTGCTCTAGTTCATTGAAGAATGCTGTAGGTATTTTGATAGGGATTGCAATGAATCTGGAGATTGCTTTAGGCAGGCTAGCCATTTTGACAATATTAATTCTTCCTAACCAAGAGCATGGGATGAATTTCCATTTATTAGTGTCCTCTTAAATTTATTTTAAGAGAGTCCCATAGTTTTCAGGGTATAGGTCTTCACTTCCTTGCTTAGGTTTATTCCTAGGTATTTTATTCTTTTTGATGCAATTGTGAATGGAACTGTTTTCCTGATTTCTCTGTCTGCTAGTTCATAATTAGTGTATAGGAAAGCAACAGATTTCTGTGTATTAATTTTGTATCCCACAAATTTGCTGAATTCAGTTATTAGATCTACTAGTTTTGGAGTGGATTCTTTAGGTTTTTTATGTACAATATCATGTCATCTGCAAACAGGGACAGTTTGACTTCTTCCTTGCCAATATGGATGCCTTTTATTTCTTTGTGTTGTCTGATTGCCATGGCTAGGACCTCCAAAACTATGTTGAATAAAAGTGGGGAGAGTGGGCGTCCTTATCGTGTTCCCAATCTTACAGGAAAAGCTTTCAGCTTCTCGCTGTTAAGCATAATGTTGGCTGTGGGTTTGTCATATACGGCCTTTATTATGTTGAGGTATTTGACCTGTAAGGTTCCTGTTGAGAAGTCTGATGATAGTCTGATGGGTTTTCCTTTGTATGTGATCTTTTTTTCTCTCTCTAGCTGCTTTTAAAAGTCTTGTCTTTATCCTTGATCCTTGCCATTTTAATTGGTCTTGGTGTTGTCTTCCTTTGGTCCCTTGTGTTGGGAGATCTGTGTACCTCCATGGATTGAGAGACTATCTCCTTCCCCAGATTAGGGAAGGTTTCAGCAATTACCTCCTCAATGACACTTTCTATCCCTTTTTCTCTCTTCTTCTTCTTCTGGTACCATTATAATGTGAATATTGTTCCATTTGGATTGGTCACACAGTTCTCTCAATGTTCTTTCATTCTTAGAGATTCTTTTTTCTCTCTGCCTTAGCTTCTTTGTATTCCTCTTCTCTAATTTCTATTCCATTTACCATCTCTTCTACTATATCTAATATGCTTTTAAATACCTCCATTGTATATTTCATTTCAGATATGGAATTTCTTAATGATTGAATCTCCAACTTAAATTCATTCCTGAGTTCTTGAATATTTTTCTCTACCTCCATAAGCATGTCCATGATTTTTATTTTGAACTCTCTTTCAGGAAAATTGGTGAGTTCAATTTCATTTGGCCCTTTTCCTGGGGTTTGTGAGATTTGAGTCTGAACCATGTTCTTTTGATATTTCATTTTTCTGTGTGGTGCCCTCTAGTGCCCAGAAGCTCCAGTCTCTGGAGCTGCTTAGCCCCCTAGAGTGAGGTTGGGGGTCATAGGGGGGTGGAGCTGGTGCCTGGGGGGAGGAAAGATCTGTTTCCTGATTCCCATCTGCGGTGTCTGTCTCCAGTATCAGAGCCAGTGGGTCGAGCACACAGGTGTAAGCCTCTGTGCTTTGCGTCTCTAGCTCTTGTAGGCAGAGCCTCCCTCTGGCTGGCCTGCCACCAGCATAGTGACTGCTGGTTTGCAAACTGGTGCTGGCAGGCTAGAAGGGAAGTGCAGCTGGCTGCATATCACAGTGGAGGGCCTGGGAGCTGGGCAGCCAACCAGAGGATGGAGCGCCTGAAGCTCCTCAAAGTTCCCAACCTGCTGGGAAGAACAAGCCCAGACAACCTTGTCCAGCTCTCCCTTCTCCCACCCAGCAAGCTCTGTGCAAACCCCACCCCTTCAGCAGCTCTCTCACTGCTAAGAAGCCTCTCAGACTGCCTGCCTTTCCTCTGTCATAGAATGGCCAGATGTGGATCCTGTTCTTCACAAATGGCCAGAATCTCAGTCTCTCAAGCACTCTGCCTGTCCCAGCTCCCCAACCTCCAGAGCACCACACAATACAGGTTTCCACTCACCAAGCAGATCTCCAGGGCTAGGTATTCAGTAGTCCCAGGCTTCCACCCTTTCCCCAATCCATTTCTCTTCCTCCTGCCAGTGAGCTGGGGTTGGGGAAGGGCTTGGGTCCCACCAGATCAAGGCTTTCATACGTTACCCTGTTTCGTGAGGTCTGCTCTGTTCATGAGGCCTGTGTGCAGTCTGGTTCAGCCTTCTTTCTTGTTGCTATTTTAGGATTAGTTGTATTCATTAACTATATTTTCATACTATTTTTGGTTTTAGGAGGAGTCTTCATCTCATCTCTCATACTGCCATCTTGAATCTCCCACTGTCCATCCAGCATCTCTTTTGTCACTCACTGCATAAGGCACCATGAATTAAAGTTTCAGGAGCCCTTCACTGACTTGTCTGGAGAGATTGTTTAAGGGGAGTGAGTCTAGTGTGGGTGTTTGCGACCATTAACTTGATATGTGTGGGTAAAATTGCAATATTTCCAGAATCTTTTGCCTGGCTTTAGTGCATATCCATATCAATAGATGTTTCCAAGGGGTGGAGAGAAGTAGTCCATCTCCATATTGATAGGTAATTACAAGGGCAAGCAAGGGCTTATCTGGACTTGAAAGGTTGGGTTGGGTCCCTTCTTCTGCAGCTGGGTAGTGAGAGACTTGGAGAACAGAAGTGGATAACTGCTTTTAAGAAATAAATGGGTTTCTGCCACTTTATTTCTCCCTTTGACTGATTTTTGGTTTCAAAGGTATTTTACTCCGGGATTTTTCCCTGGATTTACAGCATGTTATGACTCAGTGTTTAGGAACTATAAGACTGCTTTGTTCCCTATAGTCTTAAAAAGAGTTCAAAGCCCATGTTAGAAACCTTCTTGCTAAAGGTTGGAGAGATTCTAAAGACAGGAGAAATTCCCTAAATGCAGGGAATCTAGGCTTACAAATAAAAGTTGGTCTCAAATTTCAAGGATATGGGGTATTCTTATTGCTTGAGTAACGACTGTGGTGCAATTTCCCTAAAACTACAAAACATAAATGTTTCCAAAATTTTTCTGAGAATTCAAACAAGAGGAAAATTCATCCTAAAGCAAAGCTACCAGGTTATGTATTCTTCCAGTTTCTATGCTGTATTAACCAAATATCCATCTCTAAGATAGCAACTCACTCCTACCTATTCACGTCCAATTAGGGGACATGAATAGATGAATAGAAATAAAACATATGATTTATAGCAATAAATTATATGTTGGATACATTTATATTATTTTAATTTGTGAAAATTACTAAATGATTTTTGGAACTAATAATTGTAGTTCAATGATTCTAAATATAAGTTCTATTTACAGTCCTGGTAAATTTCTGTGTCAGCTTATAAATCCCTGGTGAAAGAGAATAATGAATGGAGTGAAACCTGTTCTGGTCAGTCTCAGAATAAACCAGCCAAATAAAGGAAAGAAGACTGCAATAAGACTAAGGACAAGTCCACCTCTCTTTTATCCTTCAGCTTTTATTGACTGCCTTAATAGTTTGAAGAGGATAGAAAAACAAGAGTCATTTGTGAACTAATGAGAAATCTGTTAAAATATGCCATCCAAGCCTGAAATAAATGTTCAATTAATCTCTAAAATTGCCAGCCAGGAAATACAAATCAATAGCACTCAGAGGGCCAAAATAAATGGATTCTTACAGGTAGAATATAAGAGCCTATAGATGACTTCTCAGGAGGGAAAGAGACAAAATTGGTAGCCTGAAGTATTTTAAGTTGATTACATGGGTAATGTGTCAACATGAAGATTGCAATGATCCATGCAAAGGACCATGAACACTTTTCCTTTTGGAATCTCTCATTAGTAGTACAAGTGTTTGGGCATTTGGAATTATTGAGCAACCTTATTTTGTAATTATTTGAAAACTGCAGTCCCATCTGTAGTTAACAGTTCCCACAGTTCTTTTTAGTTTTGTTCTGCAGAAATTGCATTCTAATGTGTTTCAGCTATGTTTTTACTTCCCCAAGAAGGATTGCTACTCAAATAAAAATGGATCCAACTCTACAACTTAAAAGTTAAAAATTAAAATACATGCTATTATTTCTTCTCCAAGCACTTCTATATTTTACTGCTTTCTTATTTTTATTATTGAAACACTAAAGATATATTGTTTGAAGAAGAATTAAAGCTGTTTCAAAATGGTCCTTTTTTCTTAATTTTTTTCAATAGGGAATTAAATGTTCATCTAGCATATTTGTCCTAGCATGTTTTCTACAATGGTAACATATTGCAAAGCAAGTATATTACAACCGGAATATTGACACCAATGCAACCCTATTATTTCATTCAGATTTCCCCAATTTTACTTGCATTCCATTTGAGTGTGTATGTATGTATACATGCATGTATTCAGTTCTATGCAATTTCATCACATGCATAAATTTACGCTATCTACTGCTACAGTCAAGCTGCAGAGCAGTTCCATCAGCACAAGGATTCCTGGTTGTGCCATTTTATTTGTATCCCCACCTTCCAGCAACTTCGTCATCTACCATCCTCCCTAACTCCCGGCAGTCACTATCTGTTCTCCATGTCTATAATTCTGTCATTTCAAGAATGCTATCTAAATGAAATCGTATAGTATGTGTGACTTTTTTTCAGTCCATATAATTCTCTTAAGATTCACCCAAGATGTGTGGTACCAATAAAACTTAAAATTATTAACACTACTAAGTAATACAAAATACTATAATCTTAATCTAACTTTAGGATCACTAACTGACTTTTTTTCATCTTTAAATAGTTTAGACTAGTGCTTCTTGATCACCTACAGGCTTGTTAAACTAAAACACAGCTACTTGGGCTCTGCCCCTAGATCTTCTTATAAAGTAATCTTAAGAGGGCCTGAGAATTCACTTGTCTGAAAACTCCTCAGTGAGGCTGAGGCTGTTGACCCCATTTTGAATAGCATTGTTTAAAATTTTAAGGTCTTATCATTCTAATTTTAAATATTATTGTAAAATAATTCACGGATACTCTTCTATATCCAAAAGTTGTGGGTCTAAAAGAGAAGGTAACATGTTCTCTGTCTTTTCAAGAAATTCTCCATTATGCCCAGGAGGAAAACAGACTTTCTAAATCAGGTACTAAATAAACAGATAGAAAACAAAGACAAAGGAGGAAATACAAATAGCCATAAACTAATTAAGCAAAAATGTTTATAAAGATAGTAATCAAGGAAATGCAAATTAATGAAATGATCTCATAACATCTCACTGGCAAATACTTCAATATTTGGTAACATGACATGTTAGTAAGAGGATAGAAAAACAAGAGTCATTATAGCTAACGGACACAGCTACTTTAGTGGTCATTTTTTTCATAATTTTTTAATGCCAACAAAGGAGGATCCTGAACTCCCCTCTTTCTGTGACATACCAAATGTACAACTACATACTAGAAAAATTCCCTCTAAAGAAATACAGAAACTAGATGAATGATTCTTACATATAAGATGAACAAGAAAATACAGTGAAAGGGGTAAGAAAGGTTAAGACATACTTTCCTCATAAACACCACCATGGCACACCAACATACATCAGGAAGGGAACGCCAACTCCCAGCTTCTCCCCAAGGAATGTAGGGTTTGGACACACATCTAGTATGCTATCTTTTAAAACTCTCATCTGAATGGATAGGTCCCTAAAACATCTAGCTTTGAAAGCCAGTGGGGCTTGTGTCCATAAGACCCCACAGACTGCTGGATACAAAGAAAACAGTTCTAAATGGTCTCTATAGGATTTTCTGCAGTCAGCCCTCCAGGGCTCAGTGCAGAGGGAGCAGCAAAAGATGCCCATATCAGAGTCCTTCCATGAAAAAGATCTATTTGCATACATCAAAAGCTGCTGACTGAGAATAAGGATTCTTATTTAGCACACATCTAGGGACTGAATGAGATCTTTCCTGGACCAGGGACGTCTGTGGACACCCCCACTAGTCCACCTCGAGCAGCCAGTATTTCTCTGCAAGAAGTTTATCCACACATCTGGCACTACAGGTTTTCCAGCTGCTGTCCAAAGAATGAGTCCCTGAATCACCTGTTTCTGAGAGCCAGCTCAGGACTGTAGCAAAAAGAGATATTTTTAACAGGCACAGGATAACTCCCTTCTCCCCTTCCCACAGCTTTACACCTCGGGAAAATACAGGGAGAGCAGGCAAAAAAGCCCACTTCACAGTCTCTTCCAAGTAGGAGCCTAACTACATACTTTGCCAGCTGTTGTCTGAGGGTCCAGCCTGTAATGAACTGGCATCCAGGTGTTGACTGCAATCCTCTTTAGGGGCACAGATGGGTCTTGGCACACCCTCAAACACTGTGAGGCACCAAGGACAAAGGAAATGCTTGGATAGTCACAAAGGTTTAAGAGACAGCCAAAAACTCAGGCTGGACTGATTGACAGGGCTCATTTCCTTCATAAGAGCATTCTCAAGACTTGGAGAGGTGGTTGCTTTATCCAATGCACAGAAGCCAAACATAGCATCAAAGAAAATAAACAGGAGAATGTGTTCCAAATAAAAGAAAAATAAATAAAACTCAAGAAACAGACCTTACTGACATGGAGAAAAGTAATTTGGTTAATAGTTCAAAATAATGATCATAAAGATGCTCACATAGGTCAGGAGAACAATGCCTGAACAGAGTGAGAATTTCAAAGAAGAGTAGAAAATATGAAAAAGTACCAAAGAAATCACAGAACTTAAGAATAGAATGATTAAACTGAAAAATTCAGTACAGAAGTTCAACAGAAGACTAAATTAAGTGGAAGACAGGATCAGTGAACTTAAAGATAGGGCAATGAAATCCATCCAGTAAATTTTAAAACACCAGAGAGACTTCTAGAACACCATCAAAGAAATCAATATATATGCATTATTAGAAGTCTAAAAGAAGAGAGGGAGAAAGAGGTGGAGGGCTTATTCAAAGAAATAGTGGTTGAAAACTTCCTCAAACTGGAGAAAGAAAAAGACATTCAGAGACAGGAAGCCCATAAAGTTCCAAAAAAGATGAATCCAAACAACACACAAGACACATAATTAAATTGTCAAAAGTTAAAGACTAGGAGAGAATCTTAAAAGAAGCAAGTGGAAAGCAACTTGTTACTTACAAGGGAACCACCATAACATTATCAGTAGTTTTATTTTTATTAAGATATCATTAATATACATCCCTTTGAGCGTTTCACAAGAAAAACAATTTAGTTGGTACATTCACCCATATTATCGAGTCCCCTCCATACCCCTTGCAGTCACTGTCCATCAGTGTAGTAAGATGCCATAGTCACTAGTTGCCTTTTCTGTGCTACACTGTCTTCTCCATGAACCTACACACACACACACACACACACACACCATGTGAACTAATCATAATAATACCCCTCAATCCACTTCTCCCTCCCTCCCCACCTGCCCTCATCCACCCATCCCCTACCCATCCCCTTTGGTAACTGCTAGTTCCTTCTTGGGTTCTGTGAGTCTGCTGCTGTTTTGTTCCTTCAGTTTTCTTGATTTTTTTTCTTGAGAGGGCATCTCTCATATTTATTGATCAAATGGTTGTTAACAACAATAAAATTCTGTATAGGGGACTCAATGCACAATCATTAATCCACCCCAAACCTAATTCTCATCAGTCTCCGATCTTCTGAAGCATAATGAACAAGTTCTTACATGGTGAACAAATTCTTACATAGTGAATAAGTTCTTACATGGTGAACAGTACAAGGGCAGTCATCACAGAAACTTTTGGTTTTGGTCACACATTATGAACTATAAACAATCAGGTCAAATATGAATATACGTTTGATTTTTATACTTGATTTATATGTGAATCCCACATTTCTCCATTATTATTATTATTTTTATTTTTTTTTTTAATAAAATGCTGAAGTGGTAGATAGATGCAAGATAAAGGTAGGAAACATAGTTTAGTGTTGTAAGAAAGCAAATGTAGATGATCGGGTGTGTGCCTATAGACTAAGTATTAATCCAAGCTAGACAAGGGCAACAAAACATCCACAGATGCAAAAGATTTCTCTCAAAACAGGGGGTGGGGGTGAGTTTCTAAGCCTCACCTCTGTTGATCCCCAATTTCTCACCTGATGGCCCCCCTGCGACTGTGCCTGTCTTAGGTTGTTCCTCCCTTGAGGAATCTTACCTGTCTCCTGCTAACCAGTCATCTTCTGGGTCCATACAGGGAAATGTAAAGTTGGTAAGTGAGAGAGAAGCAATATTGTTTGAAAAGGTTAGCTTTTTACTTCTTTGCAGATTTATGCCCTGTGGCTTTTATGCCCAGCATTTGTCTTGAGGTATCTTTACCACTTGGAAGAATTATGATACTCGGTAAATTCTATCTGAGGCATGAATTCTATTTAAGGGTTGTAATTAGGAAGGAAAAATAAAAGCTATAGAAGTAGCAGATGGAAGAAAACATGGGAAGATTGATTATTTCTTTGACATATCTTCTTGTAGAGTAACTTAAGCATGTATAGGTTTTAAACTACTAATTAAATTACGTACACACAATAACATAATAGAAATACAGCTACATAACCAAAGCAGACCTGCAATTACCAGCCATCTCCAGTGAAACTAAGAAAACCAGTTAGGCACCCTAAGCATTTGTGAAAACTTATCTATGATATGATGGATATTGTCTAACTGAATTTGAATAGTTGGAGAAAAATCAGACAAATTAAAACAACACATTCTTGGGAACTGTTCACATCCCATATGTTCTTTTAACAGTAGATAGTCTGTAGTCTCAAGATTTTGGAGCGCTGCAACTTGCACTTCTCCTAATTCTTGGTTGAGTTCCAACAGTATAGATCCAGTCAAATTTGTTGTTTTACTGTATGCACAGGCCAGCTTAGATATCTCCTTCTTCATTCCAATGGCAATTCCAGGAACCAGTGGGATGAATGCAGCTACAACTGCAACAACGCCAGGAACTTTGTTGAAGTTTTTTGATGATCATTTTCTGGAATGGCTCTTCCAGAGTATGTTGATGTTGGAACTTCTTCTTCATACTGTATCTTAGTTCGTTTTCTGGGTAGCCAAATTAGGCTTTGATCCTCTGTATAAACACAAACAGACCCTTTGCCCACACATTGATATGCCCTTTATACCATTGTGAAGAACTTTTCGGAGATCACCACACAGGAACTGCTTTTTTTTTTTAAGAGAAAGGAATATTATCAGAAAAATGTATTTCCATAGCTGATCATCTGACACCCTTTAAATGATCAAAATTAAGGATATTTAAAGCATGCATTAATCATTGATTTACAGTTAGTTTTATCCTATCAGGGATTAATCCCCCTTTCCTTTCTTTATTTATTTTTGTTACCATTAATCTACAATTACATGAAGAATATTATGTTTACTAGGCTCTCCCCTAGACCAGGTCCCCCTTATAAAACCCTTTACAGTCACTGTGCATCAGCACAGCAAAATGCTGTAGAATCACTACTTGTCTTCTCTCTGTTGTACAGCCCTTCACTTTCTCCCCCCCCTTTATGCATGCTAATGTTAATACCTCCCTTCATCTTCCCACACCCTTATCCCTCCCTACCCACCCATCCTCCCCACTCCCTTTCCCTTTGGTACCTGTTAGTCCATTCTTGGGTTCTGGGATTCGGCTGCTGTTTTGTCCCTTCAGTTTTTCCTTTGTTCTTATACCCCACAGATGAGTGAAATCATTTGGAATTTCTCTTTCTCCGCTTGGCTTATTTCACTGAGCATAATACCCTCTAGCTCCATCCATGTTGTTGCAAATGGTAGGATTTGTTTTCTTCTTATGGCTGAGTAATATTCCATTGTGTATATGTACCACATCTTCTTTATCCAATCATCTACTGATGGACACTTAGGTTGCTTCCAATTCTTGGCTATTCTAAATAGTGCTGCGATAAACATAGGGGTGCATCTGTCTTTTTCAAACTTGAGTGCTGTGTTCTTAGGGTAAATTCCTAGGAGTGGAATTCCTGGGTCAAATGGTAAGTTTATTTTGAGCATTTTGAGGAACCTCCATACAGTTTTCCACAATGGTTGAACTAATTTACATTACCACCAGCAGTGTAGGAGGGTTCCCCTTTTCTCCAAAGCCTCGCCAACATTTGTTGTTGTTTGTCTTTGGGATGGCAGCCATCCTTACTGGTGTGAGGTGATATCTCATTGCAGTTTTAATTTGCATTTCTCTGACACTTAGCGATGTGGAGCATCATTTCATGTGTCTGTTGGAGATCAGCATTTCTTTTTTGGAGAACTGTCTGTTCAGTATCTCTGCCCATTTTTTAAATGGATTGTTTGCTTTTTGTTTGTTTGTTGAGGTGGGTGAGCTCTTTATATATTTTGGTTGTTAAGCCTTTATTGGATCTGTCATTTTCAAATATATTCTCCCATACAGTAGGGTTCCTTTTTGTTCAATTGATGATGACTTTTGCTGCACAGAAGCTTTTCAGCTTAATATAGTCCCACTTATTCATTTTTGCTGTTGTTTTCCTTGCCCAGGTAGATATGTTCAAGAAGAGGTCACTCATATTTATGCCTAAAAGGTTTTTGCCTATGTTTTTTTCTAAGAGTTTTATGGTTTCATGACTTACATTCAGGTCTTTGATCCATTTTGAATTTACTTTTGTGTATGGCGTTAGACAGTGGTACAGTTTCATTCTCCTACATGTAGCTGTCCAGTTTGGCAGCACCATATGTTCAAGAGACTGTCATTTCAAAACTGTGTGTCCATGGCTCCTTTATCAAACATTAATTGACCATAAATGTTTGGGTTAATGTCTGGAGTCTCTAATCTGTTCCACTGGTCTGTGGCTCTGTTCTTGTGCCAGTACCAAATTGTCTAGATTACTATGGCTTTGTAGTAGAGCTTGAAGTTGGGGAGTGAGATCCCCCCTACTTTATTCTTCTTTCTCAGGATTGCTTTGGCTATTAGGGGTCTTTGGTGTTTACATATGAATTTTTGAACTATTTGTTCCAGTTCATTGAAGAATGTTGTTGGTAACTTGATAGGGATTGCATCAAATCTGTATATTGCTTTGGGCTGGATGGCCATTTTGATGATATTAATTCTTTCTAGCCAAGAGCAGGGGATGAGTTTCCATTTTTTAGTGTCCCCTTTAATTTCTCTTAAGAGTGACTTATAGTTTTCAGGGTATAGGTCTTTCACTTCTTTGGTTAGGTTTATTCCTAGGTATTTTATTCTTTTTGAGGCAATTGTGAATGGAATTGTTTTCCTGATTTCCTTTTCTATTGGTTCATTGTTAGTGTATAGGAAAGCTACAGATTTCTGTGTGTTAATTTTGTATCCTGCAACTTTGTTGTATTCTGATATCAGTTCTAGTATTTTGGGGTGGAGTCTTTAGGGTTTTTTATGTACAATATCATGTCATCTGCAAATAGTGACAGTTTAACTTCTTCTTTACCAATCTGAATTCCTTGTATATCTTTGTTTTGTCTGATTGCTGTGGCTAGGACCTCCAGTACTATGTTAAATAACAGTGGGGAGAGTGGGCATCCCTGTCTAGTTCCCAATTTCAGAGGAAAAGCTTTCAGCTTCTTGCTTTTCAATATAATGTTGGCTGTGGGTTTATCATATATGGTCTTTATTATGTTGAGGTACTTGCCCTCTATTCCCATTTTGCTGAGAGTTTTTATCATGAGTGGATGTTGAATTTTGTAAAATTCTTTTTCAGCATCTGTGGAGATAATCATGTGGTTTTTGTCTTTCTTTTTGTTGATGTGGTGGATGATGTTGATGGATTTTCAAATGTTGTACCATCCTTGCATCCCTGGGATGAATCCTGCTTGGTCATGGTGTATGATCCTTTTGATATACTTTTGAATTCTGTTTGCTAATATTTTATTGAGTATTTTTGCATCTACATTCATCAGGGATATTGGTCTGTAATTTTCTTTTTTGGTGGGGTCTTTGCCTGGTTTTGGTATTAGGGTAATGTTGGCTTCATAGAAAGAGTTTGGGAGTATTCACTCCTCTTCTATTTTTTGGAAAACTTTAAGGAGAATGGGTATTATGTCTTCTCTGTGTGTCTGATAAAATTCCGAGGTAAATCCATCTGGCCTGGGGGTTTTGTTCTTGGGTAGTTTTTTGATTACCGTTTCAATTTCTTTTCTCGTAATTGGTTTGTTTAACTTTAGTGTTTCTTCCTTGATCAGTCTTGGAAGGTTGTATTTTTCTAGGAAGTTGTCCATTTCTTCTAGGTTTTCCAGCTTGTTGGCATATAGGTTTTCATAGTAGTCTTTAATAATTCTTTGTATTTCTGTGGAGTCTGTCGTGATTTTTCTGCTCTCATTTCCAATTATGTTGATTTGTGTTGATTATCTTTTTCTCTTAATAAGTTTGGCTAGAGGCTTATCTATTTTGTTTATTTTCTCAAAGAACCAGCTCTTGGTTTCATTGATTTTTGCTATTGTTTTATTCTTCTCAATTTTGTTTATTTCTTCTCTGATCTTTATTATGTCCCTCCTTCTGCTGACTTCAGGCCTCATTTGCTCTTCTTTTTCCAGTTTTGATAATTGTGATGTTAGGCTATTCATTTGGGATTGTTCTTCCTTCTTCAAGTGTACCTGAATTGCTATATACTTTCCTCTTAAGACTGCTTTTGCTGCGTCCCACAGAAGTTGGGACTTTGTGTTGTTGTTGTCATTTGTTTCTATATATTCCTTGATCTCTATTTTGTTTGTTTATCCATTGATTATTTAGGAGCATGTTGTTAAGCCTCCATGTGTTTGTGAGCCTTTTTGTTTTCTTTGTAGAATTTATTTCTACTTTTATACCTTTGTGGTCTGAATAATTGGTTGGTAGAAGTTCAATATTTTGGAATTTACTGAGGCTTTTTTTGTGAGCTAGTATGTGGTCCATTCTGGATAATGTTCCATGTGCACTTGAGAAGAATGTATATCCTGTTGCTTTTGGATGTAGAGTTCTATAGATGTCTGTTAGTCCATCTGTTCTAGTGTGTTGTTCAGTGCCACCATGTCCTTACTTATATTCTTCCCAGTGGATCTATCCTTTGGGGTGAGTGGTGTGTTGATGTCTCCTAAAATGAATGCATTGCAGTCTATTTCCCCCTTTAGTTCTGTTAGTATTTGTTTCACAGATGCTGGTGCTCCTGTGTTGGGTACATATATATTTAGAATGGTTATATCCTCTTGTTGGACTGAGCCCTTCATCATTATGTAGTGTCCTTCTTTATCTCTTGTTACTTTCTTTGTTTTGAAGTCTATTTTGTCTCATATTAGTACTGCAACCCCTGCTTTCTTCTGTCTGTTGTTTGCCTGAAATATGTTTTTCCATCCCTTGACTTTTAGTCTGTGCATGTCTTTGGGTTTGAGGTGAGTTTCTTGTATGCAGCATATAGATGGGTCTTGCTCTTTTATCCATTCTATTACTCTGTGTCTTTTGATTGGTGCATTAAGTCCATTTACATTTAGGGTGACTATTGAGTGATATGTACTTATTTCCATTGCAGGCTTTAAATTCATGGTTACCAAAGGTTCAAGGTTAGCCTCGAGATTCTTTTCTTCTCTCCCTTCTTATTACTCCTCCTCCATTGTTCATATGTTGGGTGTTTTGTTCTCTGCTCTTTTTAGGAGTGTTCCCATCTAGAGAAGTCCCTGTAAGATGCCCTGTAGAGGTGGTTTGTGGGAAGCAAATTCCCTCAGCTTTTGCTTGTCTGGGAATTGTTTAATCCCAACATCATATTTAAATGATAGTCATGCTGGATACAGTATCCTTGGTTCAAGGCCCTTCTGTTTTATTGCATTAAATATATCATGCCATTCTCTTCTCGCTGTAGGGTTTCTGTCAAGAAGTCTGATGATAGCCTGATGGGTTTTTCTTTGTAGGTGACCTTTTTCTCTCTAGCTGCCTTTAAAACTCTTTCCTTGTCCTTGATCCTTGCCATTTTAATTATTATGTGTCTTGGTGTTGTCCTCCTTGGATCCTTTCTGTTGGGGGTTCTGTGTATTTCCATGGTCTGTTTGATTATTTCCTCCCCCAGTTTGGGGAAGTTTTCAGCAATTATTTCTTCCATTTTACTTTCCATCTCTTTTCCTCTCTCTTCTTCTTCTGGTACCCCTATAATACGGATATTGTTCCTTTTGGATTGGTCACACAGTTCTCTTAATATTGTTTCATTCCTGGAGATCCTTTTATCTCTCTCTATGTCATCTTCTATGCATTCCTTTTCTCTGATTTCTATTCCATCAATGGCCTTTTGCATCTTATCCATTCTGCTTATAAATCCTTCCAGAGTTTGTTTCACTTCTGTAATCTCCTTCCTGGCATCTGTGATCTCCCTCCAGACTTCATCCCATTGCTCTTGCATATTTCTCTGCATCTCTGCCAGCATGTTTATGATTTTTATTTTGAATTCTTTTTCAGGAAGACTGGTTAGGTCTGTCTCCTTCTCTGGTGTTGCCTCTGTGATCTTGGTTTGCCTGTAATTTTGCCCTTTCATGGTGGTAGAAATAGTTTGCAGAGCTGTAACGAGTGATGGCTGGAAGAACTTCCCTTCTTGTTGGTTTGTGGCCTTCTTCCCCTGGGAGAATAGCGACCTCTAGTGGCTTGTGCTGGGCAGCTGCACGCAGACAGGTCTTCTGCTTCCTGCCTGGCTGGTATGGAGTTTATCTCTTCTGTAGCTGTGGTCATGGCCTGGCTCGGGCTGCTACTCCAAAATGGTGGAGCTGCGTTGGAGGTTAAGCTGCCTGAAGGCCATTTATCTCTGTAAGGGGCCTCCATGCTCCCTGCTGCCCAGGGGGTTAGAATACCCAGAGATCCCCAGATTCCCTACCTCTAGACTAAGTGTCCCGCCCTGCCCCTTTAAGACTTCCAAAAAGCACTTGCCAAAACAAAACAACAACAACAACAACAACAAAAAGAAATTAAATAAATAATTTTAAAAAAAAACAAAAACTTCTCGCTTTTCTTTGTCCTCAGGTGCCGGCCTCAGGCACCCACTCACCATTCTTGCTGCCCTGTTTCCCTAGTATTGGGGTGCCTGTCCCTTTCAGATTTCCAAAAAGCACTCACCAAAAAAAAAAAATGAAAAATAATGGCTGCTCGCTTTTGTTTGTTCTCCAGCGCCAGCCTCAGGCACCCGCTCACCAGTCCTGCCAGTCTGTTTCCCTAGTATCCAGCACCCCACACACTGTGTGTCTGTGCTCTGGTGTGGATGGCTGGGGCTGGGTGTTCAGCAGTCCTGGGCTCCCTCTCCCTCCCCGCTCCAACTCCTCTCCTCCTGCCAGGAGCTGGGGAGAGGGGCGCTCAGGTCCCGCCAGTCTGGAGCTTGTATCTTACCCCCTTCATGAGGCACGGGTTTCTCGCAGGTGTGAATGTGGTCTGGATGTTGTCCTGTGTCCTCTGCTCTCTATTCTAGGAAGAGTTGTCTTTGTTATATTTTCATAGATATATGTGGTTTTGGGAGGAGATTTCCACTGCTGTACTCACGCTGCCATCTTGGCTCCACCTACTTGATTGTTATACTCCACAAATGAGGGAAATCATTTGGTATTTGTCTTTCTCTGCCTGACTTATTTCACTGAGCATAATACCCTCTAGCTCCATCCATGTTGTTGCGAATGGTAGGATTTCTTTTTGTCTTATGGCTGAATAGTATTCCACTGTGTCTATGTACCTCATCTTCTTTATCCATTCCACTATCAGTAGGTTTTTAAGCAGAAACTTTGCAGGCCACAAAGGGGTAGTATGATATAGTCAAAGTGCAGAAGGAAGAAAACTATCAACCCAGAATACTTTACCTGGCAAAGTTGTCCTTCAGAATTGAAGGAGAGATAAAGAGTTTTCCAGAAAAGCAAAAGCTGAAGCATCACCCCTGGACTGGCCTTACAAGGAATGTGAAAGTGAATCTCTGGAATGAAAAGATGCTAATTGCTGACAAGAAAATTTGAAATTATAAAACTCAACTGTAAAGGTGTATATACAGTTAAATTGAGAATGCTCTAATGTTATAATGATGGTTGGTAAATTATAATTGGAGCATACAGGTCAAAAGGGAAAAGTATTAAAAATAACAACTATAATAATTTGGAAAGAGAACATAATGTAAAAAGATGTAAGTTTTGAAACTAAAATGTGGGGGGAGTGTGCAAACCCAGAGCTTTCATATGTGTCCAAAGTTAAGTTGTTATCAATTTAAAAGACTGTTATAAATATAAGATGTTTTATGTGTTCCCCATGATAACCAGAAAGAAAAAGCCTGTAGTACATAAACGATAAAGTAATAAAAACACCATTACAGAAAAGCATCAAATCAAAATGATGAAAACAGGAAGAAAAGAATGAAAGAATTGCAAAACAACAAAGAATCAATTAACAAAATGGCAAGAGTAAGTCTATACCTATTAACAATTATTTTTAAATGCAAATGGACAAACTTTTCCAATCAAAAGACACATAGTGGTTAAATTGAATCTTAAAATAATAATAAGATCCAACAATATGTTGCTACAAGAGAGTCACCTCACCTTTAAGGATACACATGACCAAAAGTGGATGGAAAAATATATTCCAGATAAAGGAAGGCTAAAGAAATCAGGAAGAGCTATATTTAGATGACAAAAACTGTAATAATAGAAAAAGGAGTTTATTACATAATGATAAAGGGGTCAATTCATCAAGACAATATAACATTTGGAAATATTTATGCACCCAACATAGGAACATCTAATGTAATGCAATATTAAGAGACTTCACTGACAACTTTCAACAATGGATAGATCATCCAGACAGAAAATCAATAAGGAAACATTGGACTTAAACTACACACACTAGACTGCATGTGATTAACAGACATTTATAGAATATTTCATCCAATGGCAGAAGAATGTACATGGAACATTCTCCAAGATACATTATATATATATATATATATATATATATGTTATATATGTTATATATATATGTTAGGCTACAAAACAATCTTCATAAATTTGAGAAGACTGAAATCATATCAAACATGTTTTCTTATTATAATGGTATGATGCAAGAAATCAATTATAAGAAAAAAAATGGAAAATTCACAAATATGTGGAGATTAAACAACACACTCTTGCAATTGGAAGTCCAATAGATCAAAGAATAAATCAAAAGAGAAATGAAAGAAATCCTGAGCTAAATGGAAATGGAAACACAAATACCAAAACTGAGATGGTATTTCATGAGATGCAGCAAAAGCAGTTATACAATGGAAGTTTATAGTGTTAAATGCCTAACATAAGAGGAAAAAGTCTCAAATAAACTAGAAAAAGAAAAACAAACTATGTCCTAAGTTAGCAGAAGGAAGGAAATAACAAATATTAGAGTGGAAGTAAATGAAACAGAGACTAAAAGGTAATAGAAATGATCATTGAGTTTAAGAGCTGTTCTTTTGAAAAGATCAAAAATAGACAAATCTTTGGCTAGATTCACCAAGAAAAGAAGAGAAGACTCAAATAAATAAAACTATAAATGAAAATAGAGACATTACAACTGATACTATACAAATACAAAGGACCATGAGACTACTATGAGCAATGATATACCAACAAATTGGACAACATAGAAAAAAATGGGTAAATTCCTACAAATACACAATCTACAAAGATGGAGTCATTAAGAAAAAAGGTAATTTGAGCAGACCAATTACTAGCAAGGAGGCTGACAGAAATAAAACTCTGCCAAGAAAGAAAAGTCCAGGACCAGTTGGCTTCACTGAAAAACTCTGCCAAACATACAA
The DNA here is from genome assembly GCF_040802235.1 of Manis javanica. Taxonomy (NCBI): domain Eukaryota; kingdom Metazoa; phylum Chordata; class Mammalia; order Pholidota; family Manidae; genus Manis; species Manis javanica. The sequence continues at coordinate 24,816,990 of NC_133168.1, read as the reverse complement.
AGAAGAATCAATACCAATGCCTCCAAAAAATAGAAGAGGTAGGGAACACTTTCTAAACTCATTTAACAAAGCCAGCATTACCTTGATATGAAAACCTGACAATAACACAAGAAAAGAAAATTACAGGCCAATATCCCTGATGAACATAGACAGAAAAATCCTCAGCAACATATTACCAAACCAAGTTCAACAGCACAACAAAAGATCAAGTGGAATTTATTCTAGTGATGTAGGGGTGGTTCAACATCTGCAATGTGAAAACACCACATTAACAAAATGAAAGACAAAAATCACATAATCACCTCAATAGATGCAGAAAAAGCATTGACAAAATTCAACATCTTTTCATGACAAAAACTTTCCACAAACTGTGTATAAGAAACATATCTTACTGTAATAAAAGTCATATATTAGAAGCCCATACTAAAATCACACTACATGGTGAAAAGCTAAAAGCTTTTCCTTTAAGATAAGGAATGAGATAAGGATGCCCACTCTTGCCACTATAACTCAACATAAACCAGATGGCCTAGCCAGAGCAATTAGGTAAGAAAAATAAATAAAAGCCATACAAATCAGAAAGGAGAAGAAATAAAACTGTCTATATTTGCAAATAACATGATATTATGTATGTATAGAAAACCCTAAAGACTCCAGCAAAAAAATCTGTTAGAACTAATAAAAGAATTCAGTAAAATTTCAGGATACAAAATCAATATACAAAAATCACTTGCATTTCTAAACATTAACAATAAAATATTAGAAATTAAGAAAACAATCTCATTTACAATAACATCAAGAAGAATAGAATATGTAGAAATGCGTTTTATCAAGGAGATGGAAGATCTGTACACTGAAAACTAAAAGATTTTGAATAAATAAATTGAAGAAGACACAAATAAATGGAAAGGCATTTCATGCTTATGGATTAAAATAATTAATATTGTTAAAAAGCCCATAGTCCCCAAAGTGATCTATAGATTCAATACAATTCCTATGAAAATTCCAATGCGTTTTTTATGGAAGTAGGAAAAAGATCATAAAATTCACTTGGAGTCAAAAAAGACTCCAAATAGCCAAAGAATTATTGAGGAAGAACAAATCTAAGGCATCACACTTACTAATTTCAAACTATACTACAAAGCTATAGTGATCAAAATAGTATACTATTACCATAAAAACAGATATATAGTTCAGGGAAATAGAATACAGAGCCCAGAAATAAACCCATGCATATGTAGTCAATTAGTTTACAACAATGGATCCAAGAATATACAATGGGAAAAGGATAGTCTCTTAAATAAATGGCTTTGGGAAAACTAGATAGCCCCATGCAAAAGAATAAAACTGGACAATTATCTCACACCATATACAAAAACACCTCAAAATGGCTTGAATACTTGAATGTGAGACCTGAAATCATAAAATTCCTAGTAGAAAACATTGGGGGTAGTCTCACTTGACAACCATCTTGGCAATATTTTTTTAGATTTGACACCAAAAACAAGGCAACCAAAGCAAAAATAAATAAGTGAGATGACATCAAATTAAAAAGCTTCTACAGCAAAGGACACCATCAACAAGACAAAAGGCAATCTACAGAATGGGGGAAAATACTTGTGAATCCTATATCTGATAAAGGGCTAATGTTCAAAATACATAAATCATGCCTACCACTCCAGCAGGAAAAACCAGCAACAACAAAAAATTCAATTAAAAAATGGGCAGATAAACTGAGTGGATAATTTTCCCAAGAAGACAAAGATGGCCAATAGGTACATGAAAAGGTGTTCAGTATCACTGATCAAAATGAAGATGCAAGTCAAAACCGTAAAAAGATCTCACCTCACACCGGTTAGAACAGCTTTCATCAAACCACAAAAGACAAGTTTTGGCAAGGAAATGGAGCAGCAGGAATTCTGTTTGCATTGTTCTGAAATATTATTCAGCCATGAGAAAGGACATCATTTGTAACAATACAGGCATTATGCTTTGTAAAATAAGTTTGACAAAGAAAGACAAATACTGCATGACATCACTTATATGTGGAATCTAAAAAAGTTGAACCTATTGAAATGGAGACTAGAATGGTGGTTACCAAGGGTTGGGGAGTGAAGGAAAAGGTGAGATGTCAATCACAGAGTAAAAACTTCCAGTTACAAGGTGAGTAATTTCTGGAGAACTGAAGTACAGCATAGTGACTACAGTCAACAATATTTTATTATATACTTAAAAGTAGCTAACAGAGTAGATGTTAAATATTTTCATCACAATAAAGAAATGGTAACTATGTGATGTCATGTAGGTGGTAGCTGATGTTATGCTGGTAATCATTTTGCAATATAGAAGTATATCAATCACCACACTGCACACCGAAGCTTATGTAACATTTTATGTCATATATCTCAATTAAGCTGGTAAAAAATTAAAATAACTGACATTACTGAATACTTGCTATATGTGCTAGGTACTGTTTAAAGTAATTAATAATAAAAATAATAATAATTACAGGAGCTGCTGTAAGCACACTATACAACCTTATGAGGCAGGTATTATTTATTTTTTTATCTCTTTATCTCATAGAATCCTAGAAGTACTTAATACTAGAAAGAGTTTAGGAAAGAAAGAAATCAACAATAAAGCTGGGAGTTAGCAGCAACAATTCAAGAGGCTTCTCTCTGGGGCATAGTCATTAACTGACTCTACTCTAGTGACATGGAAGTCAGTCTCCCCATTAGAGATCAAGTTCCCAGAAGAGGGGTTAGGAGAGCTCAGCTAGAGGGAGGTGTCTACCAGGGTCAGTCAGCTTTGTTCAGAGTGGTGGGGTTACCAACTCAAGACATAGTCATTGGAGGCCCATCTCTACGTTTTGACTGATCTCTGAAGTGAGTAGTTAGGGTAAGGGGGCAAAAACAGGGAAGCAAGAAAAAGCCAGGAAGTTCACCCCAGCTCTCATCTCACTTATTCTGTGAAGTCCCTGGCAGAGGCAAATAATGATTGGGAGTTATTAATTCAACTAACATTTTGAAAATGTTTCTTGAGCACCTAAGCTGTACCTGACACTTTAATTTGCCTTTAGATAATACACTGTGGTCTACAAAGATCTTTTACATAGACTTTTTCTTTTTAATCCTGAAAACAACCATAGGAATAGAAGCAGTTAGTATTCTCCCCCAGTTTTACAGATGAAGCAGCTCAAACTGACAAGTAATCTGCTCAAAAGTCATGTGTGGAAAGGGGGAGTGGAACTGACACTTTTTAATCCCCAGCCAGTCTTCTTCCCATTAATACTTGAAGCAAGTACTTAATATCAGCTTGGGGAAATCGTACTGAAAGCAACTTACTTCACTGAGAAGGAAGAACGTAATGTCCAAGTTGGTGAGAAATGGTGTCCAAATGAAAGATTTGACTAGCGATAAAATGAAAATGGTAGCAGAGAGAATTTATTCAGAATGAAGCAAGTTCATTTACAGGATTTATCTAATAAATGACAGTGAGGAATAAATTAGATTTTGTTATTCTAATTTAGGAGAAAATTCTGTATAGAATAAATAGAGCAATTTTCCCTGATGATTTAAAAATACTCCATACCTATATCAAAATGATGAGCAATGTTGTCAGGACAGCATTAACTTCGAGAAGAAAATATGTGGTAAAAAATATCAGGCTTAATTTTAATATTTTGGAGAAGATACCATATAGATTACTAAAAAGATAACTTCATTCCAGATTCTCTTCTTTGCGTCATCTCTGTCATGTAAGGATTGAACTGAAACTACAGAGCAAATGAAATTGTCAGGTCAATGTTGCAGTCTCCTCCTCAGCCAAATTGATTCCTCATTAGGAAATAGTCTCAGGCTATTCCCGGTGAGGATAAAGCTCAGAAATAACAAGAATAAGAAATTGGCTAAGTATCTTTTGCTACTAAGCAAATGACCGTGTGATTCACCTTGCTTCCTGGATTTTCTTTTCAGGAATTACTTTATGGTGCCTCTAAACATTTCTTATATAGAATGAAGAGATTATTTTAACCAAACAGAATATTGTCAGCCTCATGGTCTCCTGTTACTGAGATGAAGGATGGTCTTCTGCTTCTGCAGTTTTCAAGTCTAAATATTTAGATTTTAAAATTCAGCATGCTTTTCATCAAAGTTATCCTGCAGATGGTTCCAAAGACTTCATGTCAGCCAGCTGAATTATCAGTGATGTGGTCATTGTCATTCTCTGTGATAAATGTTGGATTGATTTAATTATATTAGCTCACTTATTATTGAAAGAAAAACGTTTCTGTTAGTGTGGTGCTGAAGGTCCTTTCATACCTCCAAGATATGGGAAGGGAAGAAACCCAGCTGCAGAACAATGTTTCGCATTCACTGGTGCGTATTCAGTGTCTGGCACAGAGGACGAGGCGGGGGACGCCAAGCAGTCGGGAATCGTTGCATCTGGGGAAAGGAGGGGAAAGTGGGAGGAGTGGCGGATCGGAGAAGGGGGACATTCATGTCTTTTTCTAAATATTTCTGTGTGGTTTGAATCTTTTACAACAATAACATATTCATGTATGACTTGGGTGATTTTAAAAGGACAATAAAATAAAAGATTCATTCAGTCAATGAGAAATGGGGCTTTTTACTTGCCCTGCTGCTTAAAGGTTGATTTTTATGAAGCCAATTAGTGGTCTTCGTTTCTAAGGTAAATTTTTCTTTGGGTCTGTTACCTGCTTGTTCATTTCTTTCAGAGATTTTAATTATATTTAAATTATTTACTTTAAAAAGGTTAAAAATATTAAAATATGTTAGATGTACTTGAATTTTTAACTTTTGGCAGCATTACACAGAATCTGGTGTAGAAATGAGAATATACTACCACAAATTAAAAGATACACTCTTACAACTTTGTTTCTAATACTTTTCCAGATTGAAGATAAAAAATGTGTCTCAAAGTTCTAATTACTTAGGAGGTATCATCCTTTCTCCACAGCCATTTACCAAACTCTACAAGCAGCTTAAATCCTAGCTTTAGGTCCCTAAACCATTTATCTTCCTTTGTTGTTTCCTCTGTAGTTCAATAATCATCATTAGTTGGGTCGTGCAGTACACCTTTGCTGAGAGAGGCAGGGAGACCCCGGCTGTCCTTTGGTCACTTGGACGAGCTCATTGTCTTCCATTTACATCAGCTCTAAAGCTGGGGATACTAGGTGCATGTTCTTGGTTTTCTGTTCTTCTTAAACTCCTTGTTGGCCATCTTGCCTTTACCCAAATCTCAATTGTCATATGTACACTTAATATTCTCATGTCTATATGTATATAGCCCTGATCTTTCAGGTGAGCTCCAGGTTCCTACCTTTAGCTGTATAGTAAACATTTCTAATTAGTGCCCCTCAGGTATGATAAATCTAAAAGGTATAAAAGTGGGCTCATCTCTCTCCACCCCTACCCCAAAACTACTCTACCTCCTAAGAACTCAGTGGTTTCTAGCCAATGGCAATTTTGCCCCCCAAGAATATTTGGCAATGTGTAGAGACAACTAAGGTTGAAAAATACTGCTGATATATGCTGGTAGATCCAGCTATGCTTCTAAACATCCTTAAATTTACAGGACAGTCCTTCCCACACATAGAGCAAATAATTTTCTGACGCAAAACATTAGTGGGGCCAAGCTTGAGAAGATGTTAATTTCCAAAATGGTTGAGAAATGGTTAACTTAACAGTGAATTAACAGTTAAGGGGTCAACATCTAGACATAAGGGCATCATCATCCATTGATGTCATTCCTATTTTCTCCCTCTCTCTGATTTCCCATATCTCAATGTTCATCAGTCCCATATACTCTAGATACAATCAATCTCCATGTTGCTGTCACTACAGACATCTTTAATTCATACTTTTGTCTGAACTACATCACTCTTTTTATTAATCTCCCTCTTCCAATCTTCCTCCACATCAGTTTCTTTATTGCTACTTGAAGGATTGTTCCAAAGCACAAATATATTTATGCCACTCTCATGTAAAAAACCACTATCTGAAGCTCATAACCTATGGGTAAAGTTCAAGCTGTTTTTGTTTGATCCCTTTAGATTTCTTTAGTTGCTTGTTTTGCATCTCAGCCACCAGCTACCCAAATCCTCAACACATAATTACTTGAAAAGCTATTGGACTTATTGCTATCTTCCAGCCTCTGTACATTTGTATGTCAGCATGGAATGCTGTCCCCTTACTTGATTTTTTCTGGTTCATTCATACTTATTCAAGATATAGCTCATATATAACTTTGTCTCAGAGTACTTTTTTTTCCCTACCAACCCAAGTACAGATAATGTCCACTCTCCTCAAGGCTCATGGTTGAAAATACAGCAGGAGATTCTGGATGACCTAAGTGGAAAAGGAATTTATTAAAAGGGTTATTAGCAGCTGTACTGAGTTGAATAATATCTTCCAAAAATTGATGTCCACCCAGAGGTTGTAAATGTGATTGCAGTTGGAAATAAAGTCTTTGCAAATGTAATCAAGTTAAGATGAGGTCATTCTTGGTTAGGTTAGGGTGCACCCTAAATCTCATATGACTGGTGTCCTTATAAGAAAAAGGAAATTTGAACACAAAGATAACATACCCATAAGGGAAGTAAGCCACAGGCACAGAGGGAGAGACCGAAGTGATACATCTCGCAAGTAACTCCAAGGATTCCCAACAACTGCCAGGAGCCAAGGAGGAGGCGTGGAGAAAATTCTCCTTCACAGCCTCCAGGAGGAGCTGATACCACGACATCTTGATTTCAGACTTCTGGCCTCCAGAAGTAGGAGATAATAAATTCCTGTTCTTTAAGCAGCCCACGTCATGGATATTTGTTATAGCAGCCCAGGGCAACTACTGCAGAAGGACAGATAATCAATAGGAAGGATAAGGTGTGTTGTTGCTAGTCAGTCAAGATACAAATCCTGCTCCAGAATGATTTTCCCAGAAACCTGTCTCTTGATACCTCCCATTATCACCAGTACTGCCGACACTCCACAGACACTTGTGGTACCACCGGCTCCACCATCTCTCGGCAGTCAGTGTAGCATCTGAACCCTAAGTCCGTCCACGGGCTCCATCAATGCTTCTCACCTGCCCATGTGACTGCATTTCAGTGTCAAGTTGGATGAAAAGTGCTCTTTGCAGGACCAGCTATGTAAGTTGTGGGGCCTAATACAAAATGAAAATGGGGGTCCCTTATCAAAAAATTATTAAGAATTTCAAGGCAGTAGCAACAGAGTATTAAACCAAGCACTGGGCCCTTCTAAACGCTGCACACCTGTGACGCTAGCCCTGGCTTTTAGCCCACAATTAAAAGCACAAACCCACAACTTCACTGAGAGGATTCAGTACTGCCCACTTTTTCCAGTCCTGATAGAGAAAAAACAGGACCCTCCTCCCACTTATGTTTACATTCCCCTAAAATAGGGAGGTGATTTGATGTTTGGGAACAAAAAGGCAAACGTTCCAAGGTAAAGCTTATACATATTTCATAGCACTGTTTTGCAATTGGCTACTTTCATATCTACCTCCTTTACTAAATTGTTAGAAAACAAATGTTTAATTAAACAAGTACAGTTTTCTCTTCCTGTGGCCAGCACTTTAAATCAGAGATGACTCACATAAATGATACATGAAATTTTCATTTCCTTGATCTTTTTCTTCTTGTGTAGATAATTTTATTCTAATCACAAGAAGTATGTTTAGGAAATTTTGATGCTTCTTGCTTATTTTCATATCTACCTAATTGGCATGGAGAGCATTTTTTTTCTAAGTATCAGTTATACTGAAGAAGCATTAAATGTATAAAAAAAACATAGTCCAGGTACAGTTTTTAAAAATATCAACCATTGTTAGGCAAATCGATTTCCATGTGTCCTATTTCTCTTCTACCAAATCATAAAAGACTCTTTTCTGACAGCCCCAGATGACTTCATGTGCTCATCCAGTTTCTGTTCCAACTTTACTAAGCAGTCCAACCTCTGGAAAGATTGGATCTCAAGACTGAATGAACTCTCCACATTCTCTTTTGAAAGATAAACATTCACTCTATAAACTTCATTGGCCTAAACAACAGAAACATCTGTTTAGACTCATGGGCAGCTTTTTGGCTGAGTTCAGCAACAAGGGAGGCTTAGGAAGCGTGTTAGGCAGCTGTGTTCTGAAGCACCCAAGCATCGTCAGTGGTCAAAATGATGCACTGTAGAGATTATCAAGCCTGGGAATAACTAAACTGGATAGCTATCCATAAACAATCTTTGGTAATGCTATTTCACTGTCTTCCTATCCCACGATTTTTGTCTCCCATGAGAAATAATTTTAAGACTTTAATAAGCATGAAATGTTAAAGATTGCTGAATGAGATAGGGTCATTAGATAATTTAAATGAACATAAATATGGAATTATAAAACAAAGCCTAGGAAAGCCTCCCAAAGGTTATTTATTCTACTCACTAGTGCCTGTCAATCACTCTCACAGATTAAAAACACAAAATATTACTTTCTGCTGATTACAAGTAACATCAGAAATGTTATCCTTAGAACTATAGTCCTGTGAGTTCAGTGGCTCACTGTGAGTGGAGTGATATTTATCAAGAAGCTACAATATGATAGGCTCTGTGTGATCGAAAATGATATAGAAAGAGAATTGTATTAACTGAAACACATTTAACATTAAACTGAGTCATGCCTCTAAACTGTGCAAAATTACTTATTCTTATTGTATCAACATAGACATGAGACAAAGGGAAAGTAAATAAATTACATGATTTATGCAACAATCTAGTGTCTGAATCAAAATTAAAAACCCTTGACTTTAGACTCACTAGCCTAAAGAGTCCAAAATTCGAGAATTAGGGATAAATTCAAATAAAACAGCTTGATATATGCCATGTGAAATCTATTTTCCCTAGAACAATTCCTTTAGTCTGGGTCATAAAGATAATTTTCATAATGACAAGCAGGTAACCATCCAGTTCCAGAAAGTAGATGTCCTTTGGTGATTTTATTATTTTTGTTTGTTCTTTTGTTTTATTTTATTTTGTTTCATTTTGTTTTTGTTTTGCAAATAAAAGGAAACACAACTCCTTAAACGAATTGAAGAATAAAGAGACTTTATGTAATTGCAACCCGAGGGGCTCTCATATCTCTCATGTTTGTTATTTTCTGCTTATTTATTTCTTTCTCCAAGGCTGATTTCTTCCATGAGTCTGGAAACAGGTGTAGGCATGTCCTACACTTCACATGCCTTTCTTCATCAAGAGAAGCTATTTTTTCCCCCAGATAAAGTCTTTAAAGTACCAGGGGAGGGCTGTGAAAGGTATGGATTGAGTTATATTCCAATCTCTGGGACAACTAGCTGTAATTGAGTACTGAGTACTCAGCATCAGTACTGAGGTTGAATGAACACACTGGAACTAGGTCATTGAAATGGGTTAGGAACATTTTTCCACAAGAATGTAGTTGCTATTTTCAAATAAAGAAAAAGGTGTTTTTATGGATTGGATTGTGTCTCCCAATCTCCCCAAAATGATGTGTTGAAGTCCTAACCCCTAGTACCTCAGAATGTGACCTTTTTTGGAAATAGGGTTGCAGATGTAATTTGTTAAGATGAGGTCATACAGGAGGAGCCCAGTCCCTAATCCAATACAACCTCTGTCCTTATGTAAAGATGACATGTGAAGACCGAGACACACAAGGAAAGCATCCTGTGATAACAAAGGCAGAGACTGGAATTAAGCAGCTACAAGCCAAGGAACATCTCAAACTTTTCTGATGCTGGCAAAGCATCAGATACTAGGAATAGGCAAGGATGGACTCTCTCCTGCATAGGCCCACCGAAAACTTGATTTCAGACTTCTAGCCTAGAGCACTGAGACAATAAATTTATGTTGTTTTAAACCACCTAATTTGTGGTACTTTGTTATAGTAATTTTAGGAAACTAATACAAGTGCTAAATAAAAAAATTATGTTTCCATTTCACTGATACCTTGGTAATGAGGGTGGGTGGGGGAACACAGACAAATCATTCAGCTCATCATGATAAGTAATCATCTTGGGAATAATATACTGAATGTGCTCAGAAGCCTACACAATGGCTAGAAATCACTTGAAGGATTTGGGGACATTCAAAGAAACAAAAGGAATGATTAGAGAATGTCAGAAGGATAAATATAATCAAAACATAGTGCCAGGGTTTTATGAGAGGATTCTTAATTTTTCCTGTTTCAAATATTGACTCCCATCTCAGGTTTTATTTCTAGGACCTTCCTTTATTATACATAGAATAGAAAATTATTTAAACACTTATATAGCATGATGAACTTCTACATAAAAAACTTTCCCTTCAAAGCTTAACAAACAACCCTATAAAATGTTAGGAAAATCTCTTCACCCTTTACAGATCTTGTCTCCCTTGACTACTTTTTCTAGTTTCAGAAAGGATCATTACTACTTCTTTGCTATATTTAACAAGCAATAAAACCATTTTTTAAAAGGCAGATGTTGTCTGACTGTTGCATATTTGGCCAACATGGTCATTAAAGCATCCTCTAATGAGTAAAATAACCACCATTAGTGGTTCCTTTGGGTTGCTTTGAAAGACAGGCATTAGAAACCCAACTTTTTAAATGGCTGTGTTTTCTGGGAGAGAATAGCATGTCAGCCAAATTAACCACTAAAATTTCCGGTTTGAATTGGGAGAAGTATTTGGCTTATTTGTATATTTATTTAATTTGCATTCTTTCTTATTCCAGAAAAGATTTCAAATGGTTGAGGAATGTCCAGCCCATTTCCACCACTGATTAGCTGTGTGAGTTTTCAAATTGGGGAAAATAAGCCCTTATCAGGGAATTGTTTAAGATTAAAAGGAAAATCATATGTGGGAGTTCATTGTAAACAGTAAGTGCTACCTGGAATGTTCATTGGTGTTGTTTCCTAGTTAGGATCAGAATTCTAAAGACGTGAGACCAACAAGTGTTTTTGGAAAGAGAGCTGGGCTGGGGACTGGGTACTACTCAGCTTGGTGAAGGCCATATACAGAGCCCTGATCACCCTGGGAAATACATAAACCAGTGAGGAGAGATGCAGAGATGACCAAGGAGAAAGTTTAAAAAATAAACCTTACATGGTACAGCCACGTTGTAAGACAGTTTGGTATTTCTTACAAAGCTAAACATAGTTGTACCATATGCTCCAGCAGTTATTCTCCTAGGTAAACAAAGGAGTTATCAGTATGAAATGATGTATGTTAACTAAACTTATTGTGGTCATCATTCACAATGTATATATAAGTCAGGTCATCATGCTGTATACCTTAAACTTATACATGTTATGTCAATTATATCTCAATGAAACTGAGAGAAAAAAATGTGTGTCCGTACAAAAACCCACACATGCATATTTATTGAAGCTTTATTCATAATTGCCAAAACTTGGAGCAACCAACATGTCCTTCAGCAGAAGAATGAACAAACAACCTATGGTACACCAGTGCAATGGAATATTCTTCAGTGAGGAAAAGAAATAAGCTATCAAGCCACAAAAAGACATGGAAGCAATTTAAATGAATATTGCTAAGGGAAAGAATCCAATTTGAAAAGGCTTCATACTGTATGATTCCAACTATATAAGAAAAGCAAAACTATAGAGACGTAAAAAGATCAGTATCTGCTAGAGGACCAATGTAAAGAGGGAAAGATACATAAGTAGAGCATAGGGAATTTTTAAAGTGGTTAAACTACTCTGTATGATACTATAGTGATGGATATGTGATATTATCAAAACCCGTAAAACTATAAAACAAAGTGAATCTAATGTAAACTATGGATTTTAGTTAATGATAATGTATCAATATTGATTCATCCATTGTAACAAATGTACCCACACTAATGCAAAATGTTAAAAATATGCGAAACTGTAGATAAGGTAGAAGAATTCTCTGTACTTTCTGTTTAACTTTTCTGTAAACCTAAAACTTCTCAAAAAATAAAGTAATTAATTTAAAACAAAAGAAAACAAAATTACCTACTCCACAACAAGATTTGTACTCTACTCTGGATGCTGCTGACATTGCCACCGAGACTTTCCATAGGATCACAGAATGATACATGCAGAAGCACTTTCATTTATAAAATTTATTCTCTAATCTTGTTCCAAATGGGATTTAAGTTAGCTGGATGATAATGCCTGAGTACCAGTCCCACAGTAGTTAAGTAACTGTTTGTCTCTCGAAACCAGGGCTGGACCAGCTATGCGGTCAGTCTGCTCCTCCATGTGGTCTCTGGGGTCACAATAGAATATTAACACTAGGGATACCACAGAACGCTCCTTTCTGTGCTGATTTGCAGATTGGCTGTCTGAACATCTGCAGGTATTTAACACAAATTCTCTGACCTCAGAAATCCGTTAAGGGTTTCCCCTAATTCAAGCATAATAAGTATCTTACCAAGAAGAAATCACTGTCATCAGTCCAGTTACACAGGATATTTGTGAGCAGCTTTAGATGTTTCTGTTCAGACAATAAGCATTGCTATTTCTTACTTCAGAATATTTGCTGTTTCATATGCTTCATCTTTAACCCTACTTGTTTTGGTTCATTTTATTTCTCTTTAGTAGTAACATATCATTTAATCTTTTATTCTTTAAAAAAATCACCAATCAAGAAATATGGTCTAATGAATGCAATGCACCAAACAGAACTCTTACTCCCCTTGGACTCATAGACAGTGTTATGTGGGAGCTGAAAGGCTCTTGGGGCAGTTTCCATTTTCATCCTTAGTTTAAGAAGCAGTGGGCCATCCCCCAAAGAAACTGAAAGCTGAGAGCACCAGATATTGCCAGCAAACCCTCAGATGCTCAGAAGAAGAAGGGAAAGAGTCTCTCTTTTAGATCTAAAGGGAGCATAAACCTGCCAAGAGAGGATCTTTGAATCACTGAGTTTTTCAAGAAACAACAGATTTGTGGTCTCTGACCTACATACACTTCTACTACTGACAAATCTACCTTTTCTTTTGGAAGACCCAGAGTCTAATCCTTTCACAGGTCTAACTGTCAAAACCAGTGTTTTCCAAAATATAATATATATATTCCACTATTGGTATGAGAAGATTTGGGGCAATGGATGAATAATGGTAGTACATGAATATTCTGCATTTATTTTACTGTGCATTGTGCAAATATAACTAGCACACCTAATTTAAGGCTTTATGGATATTATTGCTTGGGAACAGTAAAAAAGTATTTTTAAAGAAAAATAGTATAGGTGGTACACGGCTAAGGCAAAATCATAAAGTGGCAAAACCAAATAATAAAATTTGGGAAACACAGCTTTCAACAAACAAAAGGGACACATTAGAATTTTATAAAAATGACTGTAATAACTGATTCTTTGGCTTTCTTAAAAAGTAAATCTAACTTAAATAATAAATATAACCAAGGGACATGAAAGTTGAGGAGAAGCCAAATAGCACTGAGATTATGTCCAGTAAATTCTTAAGACTGGTTGATTCTTAAACTTCCCTTCAAAGTGAAGTCATGGTTAGAAGTCCAGAGTTCTTTGTAAGACCTCCTTTCTTATACCTTAGTCTTCCTAAAAAGAATGTAAATCCATCGGGATTCTCATAACATTTCCTATTTAACATTGCCAAGACAAACTTTTGTGTTCACTTCCAAATCTACTCTGTATTTTTTGCACCTGTAAATGGTATCTTTAGGCAGCCAAGTAAAAAATCTTTCATATTCAAACAATCATCGTGGACTGTCAGTGTCTTTTCACCTCCCTTCACACATCCTTCATCTGACCAACTCGCATTAGTACTTCTGATTTAACTCAAGCATCACACTCTCTACAAAACTTCTGCCCCGACCCGGAGCCTGCGCTGGGGAACTCTCCTCTGTGAATCTGCTCCCCACACTAAGGGTGTTTGTCTGCTCAGCTGCCCCCTAGTAGGAACAGAGATTCCCAAAGGTCAAGCAAGCACTCTTTCTTACTGTTTATTATCACCTCAGTCCCAACAAAGCACTTGAAATCAGACAGATACACATTAGATTTTTCTTTATCATGAAGGAAGGGAAAGAGGGAAGAAATAAAGAACTGAAAGAACCATCAGGTAGAACAAAATTTGATCCTTTTGAAATGTTTATCTCAACCTAAGGAAGAAGAACATACAACCATTACTGGGATTGAGGTTTTTCAAAACAAACTGACCAAAAAAAAAAAAAAGTAGTGCTCAGTCCTTAATTTAAACTCTCCTTGGAAATGTAAACATGGGCTGTTATTTGATAAGGAAGGTTTGGGGGACACATTTACCAATAACTCTGTCTTTCCCCTTCACTCTCATGTACTCATGCTGTTACAAATTTTTCCCTATCCCTATAATCTACTTGGAATAGACTTTTTAACTAGTAATAAGACCTCTTCCATCCCACAGAGGCAAGATCTATGTATGCTGAATTACCTCTCACTACAAGTTTATCTTGGAAATTGGCTTTGTTTAATTATCCTTTCTCCTGTTCACATGGGCTGAACTGGAAAACCCATAAATACCTTACTCTCCAAGGCGCTTGTAGATCTAAGCTCATGTAAGATGATATGATTGAGCAAATCAGCAATTGTAGAATCCCTACACCTTAGCCCCAAAATAAACATAGGTGCATTTTGTTCTCTTAACCCATAGAAATTTCTTTGAAACTAGAAGAATTGTTTTAAAATGTGGCAAATAAAGAATGAAAAGCAAAAGCCCTGTCATCCTAAGCTTCCTTTAGAGCTCTTATGAATGAATCCTCTATATACAGATCTCTTCTGACAAAATAATCGTAGGTTAGCCCCACTTCATTCATTCACTCAAATATTTTTTTGAAGTGTGTGTACAAGAAATTATCACAAGCAAAGGGGATAAAGCAGTGAGCCAAACTCCTGCCTTCTTAAATCTATAGCTATGGGAGAAATTGATAATAAGACAGACAAAAAAGTTTATAATTATAAATCACATTACAAACTTAGAGGAAAAAAATGCAGTGCCATAAAAACACATTATATGAGGGACTTATTTTATTATGGGGATTAGGAAAAAAACTTTCCTTGAGGAATAATGATGATACTGGTGACGGCAATAATATCATTTATTTAGTTCATATGTCCTATAGTTAGGGAGTGTTATTATCTCTAATTTATTGATGAGGAAACTTTAAAAAATGTAAATGGCTTGCCCAGAGCTACAAAGTTCGACAGGGAATTGTTAGCTGTGATCTAAAAATAAGAAGGGTTCTGGCCTGGCAATGGGGAATATAGGGAAATGCATTTTAGTACAGGCCACAGTGAATGCCAAGACTACACTGGGGGAGCATGGCCGAGAGGAACGGAGAGCACACGGTGTGGCTCCTGCTGAGGAAATCTATTAGTATAAAGGGAAGGGTGGCGGAGGTAGGGGCTGGCCACCCCACAGGGGACTTTCAACAATGTTATGGATTTACTTCTTTCTCTTAAAACCAATGGTAGCCAATGAAAGTTTAAAGTAGATGAATGACACAATCAGATTTGTATTTTTAAAAGATTACTCTGACAGCATTGTGAAGAATGAATTGGAGAGAGCAATGTATTTTTTTTAAACTTTGTTTAACATTGGAGGGCTTAGCTGCTGGAACAGAAAAGTACATACTCCTCCCTATCTTAATCCAGTTTTCTGATAAGACCCACCTGGAATGTGTCTGAGGGGTGACGTAACAGAAATGTATGCTGTACAAATATGCTCCAAGATATACCATCTATCAGATAATACTGTGCCCTTGTAGAATATCCATAGGATAAAGTTCTTTGAAAATCTAGGTTAAAGGAAAATCTCAGTTATTTCCTACAGGTATGCACCTATACCCACAATCTGATACTGTATAACATAATCAGGAATTTTTCTGGTATATTGACTTTGTCTCAATTAACTTGTAACCTCCCTAGCAGCCAGGACCATATCTTTTTATCTTTTAATTTTCTTGTATCCATAGTAATGCCTAACAGGATGCTAAAGTTACATAATCCATGACATACATATATATATATTTTTTTTAACTGAAATAATATCAGATAATATGAAAGCAAATCTAGAATTTTGAAATAAATCAACTTGGCTACTGAACAGAGATGGAAAACAAATCATCATGCTAGAAGAGGATTGCTTCAAATCCTTCGTGATACTAATCCTAGTCTCTGGAGACTGAGAACTCATTTTTTGGCAGCACAAATAAGTTGAAAAAAAATTGTAACGAATAGACACACATATCTCATTAATTAATTACAGTTGTGTAAGTTCTTAGTGGCCCACCCACCTCTTGTTTGATTTTCTAGCATGCCCTTGCAGTGCAGAGAAGTGATGCTTTACCTAAAAATGGGTTTATTTGAGATAATTACTACTGTCCGCATTTTACAGGTAAGAATTAGGCCCGGAGCTACCAAGTGTCCTCCTCAAAGTCCCACAGTAGTCGAATAGTGAAACAGGGACTTGATTCCAGGTTCATGTGGCTCCAAAACTCATGCTCTCCCCTCTGTACTTTACTGTCTTTCTAAAATGAGATTTAAAGTAAGGGGTGGGGATTCAGGGAAAACAGAACTATGCTATTCCTAATTCATTGAGCACAAAGGCCTCACTAAAGAAATAGGGGCTACATGAAGCCAAAGGGAGGAAAACATTTCCTCAGTTGCTATAGGTTTTGAAGAGTTTAAAGTATTCACGTGGAAGCATTTGTAGTACTTTGCAGCTTTTTAACACCCTTGAGAAGAACATGGAGCAAACATTTTCATCAGTCCGGCCCGAACCTCCTTTCCAGGAGTCAAGCTAGGCAGAGAAATGCCAGGATGACTTCAGCCAGCAGCACAGGACATTCACAAACCAGGTGAAGGCAGGACTGTGAGCAAGGGAAGGTCCGAGGCACCAACAGATGGGGGACAGCTAACAGACTAATGCTGAAGGGTGTCTACACTTCAGTTGCCTTACTTGTAATATGGAGCTGATAAGAGACTTAGTCATTAAAGGGAAAGTACATGTAAGACACTTAAAGCCACGCCCTGATCAATAATTCTTAGGTATTGTGGTGAACATAGAACAGGCCAGACTGAAGGTAGAGAATCTGGAAATTGAGGTTGGAAAGGTTCCCAGAAGCAGGATGTGTATAAAGACAAAAGCCTGAAGTAATAAAAGTCAGTTCAAGATGATACAAGGAAAAAAAATGAGAAAGAGTATTATTTCACAAAGTCAGCACAAAGATGAAAACAGTCTTTGTTCCCTGCCATCCTGACTCCTCCTCTCTGCGTGCATATCCGAATGAGTCAGAAGGCAGAATCCTCTCCGGAAAATCGCCTATCCCTAGCCTGGGGTATTAACAGAGAATTCATAGTAAAACTTTACTAATAATAGCTAACATTAAGTGATCACTTCCCATCAGAGATTTGAGGAGCCAGCTCGGGATTCACCGTGTTCCCTTTGCCCCTGTGACGACTGTGGGGTCAAGTGCAGCAACAGGGAGTCTAGGAGCCGGGCCCTTGAGTGCCACTGATAAAAGCCCCCTGCACACTGCATTGTTTATGCAGCATGCACAAGAAATAAACTGCTGCTCTTATAAACCACTGAGATTTGGGATTGTTACCACAGTGTATTCTAACCCAGTGGCTCTCAAAGTGTGTTCCTGGACCAGAAACAGCATGATTTGGAAACTTATTAGAAGTGCACATTCTTGACTCTCATTCCAAACCAACTGAATCAGAAACTCTGGGGATGGGATCCAGACATATTTTAATCTTCAGGTGATTCTCACTCATGTTAAAGTTTGAGAATGCTGATTTAGTCTGTCTTCACTGGTAGGAACTACATTTTTGGAAAGGAAATGTCAATTATGATTCCAGGTTTACAAATGAGGAAACTGTAGCCCAAAGAGGTAACTTGGCCAAAAATCACACAGTAAGTGGCAGAACCAAATCTGGATGCAGCAATTTGGATCTAAATGTTAGGCTCTTAACCATTTTGCTATCTCCACTACATACGGTATAGTAATGACTTCATTAAAAATTCTAATGTGAAAAGAGTAAATGACTTCACCATAGAAAAATTTCATAACTTTGCATTTTATTACTACTTTCAAATATTTATATTCACTTTGTCTAAAAAATAATGGCACCTACAAAATGATGACAAAGAGACTATTTGAGACATCCTTTAAATATATCATTATGGTTTGTCAAACCAGTGAGTCGAGCTTGGTGGACAAATATTCTCAAAGGGATTACATAGATTTTGCTAAGGTTAGGTAGCACTCTGGCCATTTTTGCTCGCCTCAGGTTTTTGTAGTGACCTTAAAGCTGTCTTTCCTCCAGATTATTGTCCCAGGGTCATCTATGGACAGGCTAAACCTTCTCCCATGGATTCAGTTAGAATCTGTCCATAGCAAAGAGGCCAGTACAGCTAGAGAGGTTTGAGGGCAGAGGTGTGAAAGGTAGATGAGGTCAGAGATATAACAGGAGTCAGATTGTATACATATAGGACTTACAGTCTATTGAAAATTTTTAATTTTTACTTTGATAGAGTTTTAATAGATGAAAAATGGATTCTATGATTAGAGAAACAATGTAAGTGAAGATAAATCAGTTTCTTTACTCTAGAACTTGTCATATAGTCTTTACTTGTTCATGAGCCTTGTGTTTGTCCAAGAAGTTAAAAAGTATGACTGTACCATTGAGTGGATAGTGAATCTAATAACCAAAGTGGAGAATCTAGAAGGCAGATTAAATGTGACCAGATAGGAAATAACAAATTGAATTGACATGTAAAATTTGAAATGCCTATGGGAAGTACCAAGTGGAGGTTCCCAAAAGAGAGTTGAGAAATGAGTTTAGATCTCAGGCAAGACATGAGAGATAAATCCATAGATTTTAGAATCAAATCAAAATAATATTAATTAAGTGCATATGGTTATGCTGCTCACATGAAGAAAAGAGTGAAGGATCCATCCCATCTTTAGAAGGACTAGGATCTGAATTTCCTGAGTTATTTGCATTGTGTAGAGCCCTTGGCTCGGGTTTCTAATTCATTTTGTTCTGTAGATACGCAGCTTGATTCCTAAATTCACTTATCAACCTAAGTTCCTTTATATTATGCAGTATCTTCATATTTGGGCTTACTGAAGTTCACCAACAAATGCAAGAATGAAAGAAAGTGTGGAGGAAAAGGGAAAAGGGAATGAAGGAAATGAAAATGAAATACAGAGAGAGAAGGAAAGAGAAAGAAAGAAAATCTATTCACTCAGTTTTCTCTTCTGAAAACTGCTGTGCTTCTGTTTTATGTAATCATTGGTTTTTTTCAGACCAAATGTGACAAAAGCAATATATCCAAGATATGACTCTCCTTTCCAAAGTATTCAGAGATAATTTGGCTCACATCTCAAGAATCACCTTTGTTTTTCCTTGTTTTTTTTCTGGAAACAAAAAAACTGGATATTTTGGTAACTGAGTAACTTGGATCTTTGCTTAGTTTGATGGCAAATTTGAGCTAATGGACCAAATTAGCAAAATGAATCAGAGTGAACATTCTCTGGCCAGCCTCATTTAATTTCTACTATAGAGTCACCCAAAGTCTATTTCATGGGGAATGTGTCTATCTTCCAAAGGCCTTATGCAATACTCTTAACAGTTTTGTAGTTCTAGTGGGAATGATTTATCCATTGAACTTGATTGTTAGATTAAACCATATCTAATTCTACGACACTGACTATAAATGCAAATACTTGAACTTGATTCATAACTATCAATCATGCTTAGAATTTGAGTCAGTTAATCCTGCTGGAATCTTAGTCTCTAAAGACCAAAGTCATGAAAGTATGTTTTGGCTTTAACAGGAAGATATTTTTTTCCTTGCCATAGTCCTTTGTTTTAAAATCATTTCCTTGAGAAGTCCTAGAGACTTTTTAATCTGTATGTCCTTAACCAGTGTTCAATTCAATTATTAATATAAAGCCATGAGATAGTTACTTTAGTTGAAAAAGAGAGAATAAGTGTTTATTTCTTGTTACTCAACACAAAATATTTTCACATTTAAATATTTCATCAAACCTATTCTCAATAATGACTGATGTTTATTTAGTGATATCACCATTAATAGCATATTACCACATTCCCTCTGATACTTAACAAAGCCTAAAAGAGGAACATTTGCCAGCAGATATCAAGCAGCTTTCCTGTTAAGCTAGCAAGCTAAGTCTTAAGAAGCACTAATTTTTTTTCTAGTTACAGAAAAATCTGTGTTATAGTACAAAACCTAACTGAATAGTTGCTTCACATGCTTTATTCAGAGGGAAATAATAACAATAGTTAACATCTATTCAGTGCTTACCAATGCGTCCAACACTTTCTCACAAAGGTCCATAAGAGAGGTACTTCTTAAATCTCCGCTTTTATTCCCAACTGTAAATGAGAAAATAAAAACACACCAAAATGAATTAAACTGTTGAAGGTCACAAATGATAGGACCAAGATTTGACCCAAGCAGTAAGAATCCAGCATGTGTGCATTTCATCCCTACATTACACTGCTTCTCAGCTAGAAGGAGACAGAAACCGAAAGGGAGAGAGGTTGATCCATCGGAATGAGCTAATCAGA
Organism: Manis javanica; assembly: GCF_040802235.1. Taxonomy (NCBI): domain Eukaryota; kingdom Metazoa; phylum Chordata; class Mammalia; order Pholidota; family Manidae; genus Manis; species Manis javanica. The sequence continues at coordinate 24,796,348 of NC_133168.1, read as the reverse complement.
ATGTGTTTATGGTAACAGACAAAGGAACAATGAAATAAAATCGAAATATGTATGTAAGAGATGGTATTGCAACAGTTCTGGGGGGATTTTTTTTAAGTATAATTGACAAAATTGTAAGATATTTAAAGTGTACAATATGACAAAAAAGATATACATTCTGAAAGCATTCTCCACATTGAGTTAACAAATCCATCACATCACAAGTTTATCTTATTTTGTGTGCATGAGAGCATTTATATTCTACTCTCTTAGGAAGTTTCAATTACATAATACAGTGTTAATTATAGTCTAATAAAACACTCTAGAATTAGAGAAAGAAAGCCTGTTTTCTCAGTGGAAATTAATGTTGATGCAAAATGATCTATGAGATTTTTTAGGTTAAGTGTTTTTGCTTTTGGTTTCTTTTGGTATCAGTCATAATTACAAACTGTGAAATCCAAAGAAAGTCATAAGGACATAAGGACATAAGGATAGCATTATCTCTCTTATCTGACAGGTGTTTTATAATAGAAGTGACAAAAAAGCCTGGTTTGCCACAAAGAGTCCTACTACCATCTTGTTGTTCCAGCTCCATTTTCAATTATTCCACCATTCATTTCCAATGAGTCCCTGTTGGGTGATAAATTTTATTGTCACCTAGATATAACCATGCTTTTAATTCCTCCAAAAAGTATAAAATGAATGCTACCAAAGGCAATTTTCATTTTCTAAGTTTCTCTTAACTGAAAACTGAGGGTTCCCATGAAATGGTTTGATATTTGGGATAGTCATAAAATATCTTAAGCACCATTGCTCAATAAGTATAACTATTTTAAGAACTATATTTTAGCTTTGCAAAAGGTCTATACTGTAAGCATTAAGTAATTAAACTAAAATCTCCAGTATCTTCTGACTCACATTGGAAAGAATTCATATTTTCAAGGACAGTAGCAGTAAGAGCAAGACCACTTGACATATTGACATATTGAACATGCACTTATGTGATGATGTTTTCACCCCAATTTTATTTTTATTTTCAGAACTTGATAAAAACATAACAGATTATTTAATTTGATATTTGTCTTGTTATCTATTTTCTAATTTATTAGGTGACCTGTGTTACTCTCTAATTTGTTCTATTTCTGTTTCTATTATTTTAAATCTAAGTTGGGGCCATGGGTGTGGTCTAAAGATAGTGCATTTGTTTTTTATTGTTTTGTAACAAATTACCACAAATTTAAAACATTATCTTACAGGTTCCATGGGTCAGTTCTGCTTGCAATCAAGGGGAGGAGTTAATACAAAAACCTGCTTTATTAGAGGTATTTAAGGTATCATTGATACATACTCTTATGAAGGTTTCACATGGGTAACATTGTGGTTACTACATTCACCCATATTATCCAGTCCCCTCCACACACCCCATTGCAGTCACTGTCCATTATCATAGTAAGATGCTATAGAGTCACTACTTGTCTTTGTGCTATACTGCCTTTCCTGTGAACCCCCTACATTGTGTGTGCTGATCATAACGTCCTTTAATCTCCTTTCCCCTCCCTCCCCACCCACTCTCCCCACCCCCTTTCCCTTTGGTAACTGCTAGTCTCTTCTTGGAGTCTGTGAGTCTGCTGCTGTTTTGTTCCTTCAGCTTTGCTTTGTTGTTATACTTCATAAATAAGTGAAATCATTTGGTACTTGTCTTTCTCCATCTGGCTTATTTCACTGAACATAATATCCACCAGCTCCATCCATTTGTTGTTGCAATAGTAGGATTTGTTTCCTTCTTATGGCTGAATAATATTCCATTGTGTATATGTAACAGATCTTCTTTATTTATTCATCTACTGATGGACACTTAGGTTGCTTCCATGTCTTGACTATTGTAAATAGTGCTGCAATAAACATAGGGGTGCATATGTCTTTTTGAATCTGGGATCTTGTTTTCTTTGGACAAATTCCTAGGAGTGGAATTACTGGGTCAAATGGTATTTCTATTTTTAGGTTTTTGAGGAACCTCCATATTGCTTTCCACAATGGTTGAACTAGTTTACATTCCCACCAGCAGTGTAGGAGGGTTCCCCTTTCTCCACATCCTCACCAGCATTTGTTCTTTGTCTTTTGGATGTTGGCCATCCTAACTGGTGTGAAGTGATATCTCATTGTCATTTTAGTTTGTATTTCCCTGATGATTAGCAATGTGGAACATCTTTTCTTGTACCTGTTGGCCATCTGAATTTCTTCCTCTATCTAATCTGTTTTGAAGAAAAACATATTGCACAGGTGGCAGGACTTTCTGGAAAAGGAAGTAGGGAGGGAGGTAATATGTATATATTCACAATGATCAGCCAGAAGAGCATAAATGAGGCATTGCACACCTTCCACTGACTGACTTACACTTAGTAAGTAATGCTCTGCTAGCTCAGCACTGTGCCTGTTATGCTGCTCTGTCTCCACCTCTGTTCCCACAAGAGTTATGCACCCTGTACAATGCATTGAGACCCTTAGAGTTTATACTTTCTAGATCTAAGCCAGGCCATCAAGACACGAAATGCCTCACTTATTATAGGTGAACATTTCAGTGAAGTACTCTTTTTAAGAAATATTTCTTTCTCCAACCAGCAGTCCTATTATGCAAATAAACTAATATTTGGGTTGCCTAGAAAGATACTAGAAGAATTTGTGTGTGTAGCCATATCATTTCACAATGTTTTTGCAATTTAGATTATTACTTCTACTTAGTAACATGTACAAATGATAAATGAATTTTAAAGATCTTTAAACATAAAACAGACATTCAAATATACCATGGAAGGAATGAATTACGGGCAGGGTAAGAGGCAACTATCTGATCACACTTCCACCTGCTCATGTGTTTCACATAAGTAGCTCACTGGCAAAGAATATGCTTATGAGCTTTGGGGCATAAAACAAAACCATATAAGTCTATTTTTATTGATGTCACCAAAAACTCATTGTCTGTCAACACAGTTCAAATGTCGTGAACTCAACTGAGGAAGAGTGCTTGTTACTCAACAGGAAATAGAATCATATCTTTTCTGGGCCTTTATTTGTTCCCTCTGTAATGAAAATTTTGTGATGTAAACCCTTTCAGCTCAATATTTTCTCCATTATGGAATTTCTCAACAATATAAAGGCAATAAATCCCCTTATAAAATATTGGACAATTTTCCTTGTGAATGACAATAAACAATAGAGTATAAATAACATACAAAAACTCGATTGCTTTCTGTGTATTTGAAATCTTCTAAAAGTTTCTAAAACATTTCAAAACACTATATCAAATTCATTGCTGCAGGACTATTGGCAAAAGTACTTTATTTAAAAGAAAACTCTTACCATATCTGAGTCTATATTAAATCTTACCAAATCCCTGAGAAATAGATCTCCAGAAAGGTGATAATGAAGACTATTAACTCTAGTGAAACTCCAGAAACTTTGGGCCAGGACACAAAGACACAAATTGCTGGAGAGTTATAAAAAGAAATGAAGACACTGTCTTTACAAATTAAAAGAAGAAACAATGGATCACATTTACTGTTAACTAAATTTAGTCCCTGTCACATTGAAGTTAAATAAACCTGTATCTAGCAATTTATTTCCCATCAAAGCTGAAGGGTGGATATTGAAAACAAAACTCCATATCTAACCTATAATTCCCCTCCTATGTAAAATTTGAATGCAAATTAAAAGCATTAGCTGCTATTATTATTTTCAGGCAGTTTTTTAAAAAACTTTGGTTGTGTTAGCTACTATAATTTAGTGTGTTTGCTGAATTCATTACTTACCATCATCATAAGGAAGAAATGCTACCTCTACAGAGTTTTCCATGTGTCTCGAAGAAGGAAGACAAAGTTTAGGTATTTATTGAGATTTTGAAATCTGGTCTGTGGTGCATCTTTAAATAAAGGAACTCAGAATACATTTGAACATCTGTTTCTTTTGACTTTTTAAAAATAATTTTACTGTTTTTGCATCTTACTAATTAACAGATGATCTACATTATGAAACAATACAACTACACAAATTCTTCTAGTATCTTTCTAGACAATTCAAAATATTAGCTTATTCTTATTACAGAACTGCTGGTTAGAGGAGAAAATAAGAGTACTTAACTCGCCCCAGTAAGAACCTAAATGTGCATCTATAATTAAAGGAAGCATTTCATATCTTCTGATGACTGACTTAGACCTAGTAAATAATGTTCTGCTGGCTGGCCACAGTGCATGTCTATGTCTCTTTCCCCACCTCTATTCCCAGAAAGATTATACCACCTGTATAGTGCATATTTCTTCAAAACACAGATAAAGAAAAGGTTTGTCTTTTGGAAGCATTTTTTTTTTCCTCCTGATGGATCAATTTGGGATTAAGACCCTTACTGATTCTCTAAATTACTCCTGAAATCTGGAGAGGGTTTCAGGTCATTTGATGCCACACCACTTCTTAAGATTAACATACTGTTCTATTCGAGAATGTCTTTTGGAACCATCCAAGTGAACACTCGCCTTCTTAAGTTTTCAAATCAACAATTATTAATTAATGACCTTTCTTGGGCCAAGTACTGTTAGGCGATTTGGAAAACACAAATGATGCGGTCACTGCCTTTGGACTAACTTTGGTTTAAAATAACCTAGAGACAGAGCAACACGGAACACAGATCATCAGTAATAAATTAGAAAATAGATCACAAGGAAAATATAAAGTTAAGTCATCAGATGTGTTTATTAAGCTCTGCAAAGAGAAAAGAATTTGGGGTGAAAAACTTCATGCATGGTGAAGGCTGTTTCTTAAAAATTTGTTTATGAAGAACCTAAAATTTCTGTGTCAGATTCTATTTATTGACTGCCTGAGTTTTGATCACCAAGCCATTTTCCTGCTCATATAGCAACTCTCCTAGAAAATACTGTTTTCAAGCACAGAAAACTTAATAAAGAAAAAACGTGTGGCAGATAATCTCAGCGGACATTTAAGTATGTACTGATCATCAAACAATTCGAACAGTAGAGGGAGATCATTCAAAATAGCCAGCCCACTAATAACCCTTGTTAACCACCTTTGTTTATTATCTTTCCAGAAAATAAATTCTAACCATACACAAATATATATGGATTAATTCATTCTTTTCTTTTTAAAAAATGTTTATTTTTTAATAGGTTATATATTCACATGGTTCAAAATTTAAGATACAAAGAAGGGAGAGTAAAAAAGTCCTTTTTCACCCTGTCCTCTAAGAAGACATTCCTATCCTTGAGGCAATTTGTATGCCAATCATTGCATATACTTTCAGAAATAATTTATGAAAGTACAAGGAAATATTTATCTATGTCTAGTTTAATTTCATGAATATCTGCATGTTATATTTTTAATTTTTCTGGTAACAGGCAGGGTTTTTTATAACTCAGCACCTATTCTGGCCAAGCTTCTTAATTAGCACCTTGTTCCTCCACCCTTCTTTATATACTGAGGAAAAAAATGTGAAAAAATATATGAAACTAAACAAAAACCTTGCATACATTTTCCTTTAGTATATTGGTAACATATAATTTGGTATGTTACCAATCAGTAACACAGTTTGAAAAACTATGCAAAATGCAGTGCATTGATGGGGAAAACTTGAAAGCATTTTCACATTTAAAAAAAAATGAAGATTTTAGTTGACTCCAAATTTATTTATTTATTTTAGGAGTCTATTTTTTTTCATAAAGGTATCGTTGATATACACTCTATGAAAGTTTCACATGAAAAGCACTGGTTACTACATTCATCCATATTATCAAGTCCCCCCAACAACCCATTGCAGTAACTGTCCATCAGTATAGTAAGGTGACAGAGTCGCTACTTGCCGTCTCTGTGCTACAGTGTCTTCCGCATGACCCCCCACACCATGTGTGCCAACCAGAATACCCCTGAATCCCCTTCTCCCTTGCTCCCCACACACCCTTCACCACTCCCCTTTGTTAAGCACTTGTCCCTTCTGTGAGTCTGCTGCTGTTCTGTTCCTTCAGTTTTGCTTACTTCTTATACTCCAGAAAGGAGGGAAATCATTTGGTATTTGTTTTTCTCTGCCTTGCTTATTTCACTGAGCTTAATACCCTCCACCTCCATCCATGTTGTTGCAAATGGTAGGATTTGTTTACTTCTTATGGCTAAATACTATTCCATTGGGTATATGTACCACATCTTCTTTATCCATTCATCTACTGATGGACACTTGGGTTGCTTCCATTTCTTGGCTATTGTAAATAGTGCTGTGATAAACATAGAGATGCATCTGTCTTTTTGAATCTGGAACCATTTCTTGGCTATTGTAAATAGTGCTGTGATAAACATAGAGATGCATCTGTCTTTTTGAATCTGGAATCTTGCTTTCTTTGGGTAAATTCCTAGGAGTGGAATTCCAGGGTCAAATGGTATTTCTATTTTTAGTTTTTTGAGGAATTTCCTATTGCTTTCCACAATGATTAAGCTAATTTACATTCCCACCAGCAGTGTAAGAGGGTTCCCCTTTCTCCACATCCTCACAAGCATTTGCTGTTCCTTGTCTTTGGGATGTTGGCCATCCTAACTGGTGTGAGATGATATCTCACTGTGGTTTTAATTTGCACTTCTCTGATAATTAGCAATGTGGAGCATCTGTTCATGTATCTGAATTTCTTCTTTGGAGAATTATCTGTGCAGATCCTCTGCCTATTTTTAATTGGGTTATTTGCTTTTTGAGTATAAAGATACATGAGTTCTTTATATATTTTGGATGTTAACCCCTTGCCATATATGTCATTTACAAATACATTCTCCCATACTATAGTATGCCTTTTTGTTCTACTGATAGTGTCCTTTGCTGTACAGAAACTTTTAGTTTGGTAGTCCCATTTCTTCATTTTTGCTTTTGTTTCCCTTGCCCAAGGAAATGCATTCAGGAAAAAGTTGCTCATGTTTATATTCAAGATACTTTTGCCTATGTTTTCTTCTAAGAGTTTTATGATTTCATGACTTACCTTCTGGTCTTCGATCCATTTCAAGTTTACTTTTGTGTATGGAGTTAGACAATAATCCAATTTCATTTTCTTACCTGTAGCTGTCCAGCTTTGCCAACACCAGCTGTTGAAGAGGCTGTCATTTCCCCATTGTATATCCATGGCTCCTTTATCATATATTAATTGATCATATATGCTTGGATTGATATCTGGGCTCTCTATTCTGTTCCATTGATCTATGGATCTGTTCTTGTGCCAGTACCAAATTGTCTTGATTACTGGGGCTTTGTAGTAGAGCTTGAAGTTGGGGAGCATAATCCCAGCTGCTTTATTCTTCCTTCTCAGGATTGTTTTGGCTATTCTGGGTCTTTTGTGGTTCCATATGAATTTTAGAAAAATTTGCTCTAGTTTGTTGAAGAATGCTGTTGGTATTCTGATAGGGATTGCATTGAATCTGTAGATTGCTTTAGGCAGGATGGCCATTTTGACAATATAATTCTTCCTGTCCATGAGAATGGGATATATTTCCATTTATTAGTATCTTCTTTAATTTCTCTCATGATTGTCTTGCAGTTTCCAGAGTATAGGTCTTTCACTTCCTTGGTTAGGTTTATTCCTAGGTATTTTATTCTTTTTGATGCAAATGTGAATTCAATTGTTTTCTTGATTTCTCTTTCTGCTAGTTTATCATTAGTATACAAGAATGCAACAAATTTCTGTGTATTGATTTTGTATCCTGCAACTTTGCTGAAGTCAGTTATTCTGTAGTTTTGGGGTGGATTCTTTAGGGTTTTTATGTTCAACATCATGTCACCTGAAAACAGGGATAGTATGACTTCTTCCTTGCCAATATGGATGCCTTTTATTTCTTTATGTTGTCTGATTGCCATGGCTAGGACCTCCAGAACTATGTTGAATAAAAGTGGGGAGATGGGGCATCCTTGTATTGTTCCCAATCTTAAGGAAAAGCTTCCAGCTTCTCAGTGTTAAGTATGATGTTGGCTGTGGGTTTATCATATGTGGCCTTTATTATGTTGAGGTACTTGCCCTCTATACCCATTTTGTTGAGAATTTTTATCATGAATGGGTATTATATTTTGTTGAATGCTTTTTCAGCATCTATGGAGAAGATTATATGGTTTTTGTCCTTTTTGTTGATGTTGTGGATGATGTTGATGGATTTTCAAATATTGTACCCTCCTTGCATCCCTGGAATAAATCCTACTTGATCATGATGAGTGATCTTTTTGATGTATTTTTTTAATTTGATTTACTAATATTTTGTTGAGTATTTTTCCAACTATGTTCATCAGGGATATTGTTCTACAATTTTCCTTTGTTTGCAGTGTCTTTATTTGGTTTTGGTATTACAGTGATGCAGCCTTATAGAATGAGTTTGGGAGTATTTCCTCCTCTTCCACTTTCTTGAAAACTTTAAGGAGGATGGGTATTAGGTCTTCACTAAATATTTGATAAAATTCAGCTGTTAAGCCACGTAGTCAAGGGAATTTGTTCTTAGATAGTTTTTTGATTACCATTCAATTTCATTGCTGGTAATTAGTCTGTTCAGATTTTCCATTTCTTTAGTTGTGAGCCTTGGGAGGTTGTATTATTCTAGGAAGTTGTCCATTTTTTCTTGTTTATCCAGTTTGTTACTATATGATTTTTCATAGTATTCTCTAATAATATTTGTAGTTCTGTAATGTCCATAGCAATTTTTCCTTTCTCATTTCTGATTCTGTTTTTGTGTGTAGACTCTCTTTTTTTTTTGATAAGTCTGACCAGCATTTTATCTCTTTCTTTATTTTCTAGAATAATCAGCTCCTGCTTTCATAGATTCTTCCTATCCTTTTAGTCTCCTCAATTTTATTTATTTCTGTTCTAATCTTTATTATGTTCCCCCTTCTACTAACTTTGGGACTCATTTGTTCTTTTTATTCTAGTTTCATTAACTGTGAGTTTAGAATGTTCATGTGAGATTGTTCTTCTTTCCTGAGGTAGGTCTGTATTACAATATACATCCCTCTTAGCATGGCCTTCACTGAGTTCCACAGATTTTGCGGTGTTGAATTATTATTGCCATTTGTCTCCATATATTGCTTGATCTCTGTTTTTATTTGGTCATGTATCCATTGATTATTTAGCATCATGTTATTAAGCCTCCATGTGTTTGTGGGCTTTTGTTTTCTTTGCATAATTTATTCCTAGTTTCATACCTTTGTGGTCTGAGCAGCTGGTTGGTACAATTTCAATCTTTTTGAATTTACTGAGGCTCTTTTTGTAGCCCAGTATATGATCTATTCTTGAAAATGTTCCATGTGCACTTAAGAAGAACGTGTATCCTGCTGCTTTTGGATGGAGTGTTCTGGAGATGTCTGTTAGGTCCATCTCTTCTAATATGTTGTTCAGTGCCTCTGTCTCCTTACTTATTTTCTGTCTGGTTGATCTGTCCTTTGGAGTGAGTGGTGTGTTGAAGTCTCCTAAAATGACTGCATTGCATTCTACTTCCTCCTTTAATTCATTTAGTATTTGTTTCACATATGTAAGTGATCCTATATTGGGTGAATAGATATTTATAATAGTTATATCAACCTCTTGTTGGACTGACCCCTTTATCATTATGTAATATCCTTCTTTGTCTCCTGTTCTTCTCTTTGTTTTGAAGTCTATTTTGTCTTATACAAGTACTGCAACACCTGCCTTTTCTCCCTATTAGTTGCATGAAATATCTTTTTTGCATCCCTTTACTTTTGGTCTGTGTATGTCTCTTGTAGGCAGCATATAAATGGGTCTTGTGTTTTTATCCATTCAGTGACTCTGTGTCTTTTGTTTGGTGCATTCAGATCATTTACAGTTCGGGTGATTATCGATAAGTTTGTACTTATTGCCATGGCAGACTTTATATTAGTGGTTACCAAAGTTCAAGGGTAACTTCCTTACTATCTAACAGTCTAACTTAACTCACTTAGTATTCTACTACAAACACAATCTCAAGGGTTTTTTTTTTCCTCCTTTTTCTTCTTCCTCCATTCTTTATATATTAGGTATCATATTCTGTACTTTTTGTCTATCCTTTGACTGACTTTGGGCATAGTTGATTTGATTTTGCATTGGCTTTGTAATTAATCAGTCTACTTTCTTTATGTGGTTTTATTTCTTCTGGTGACAGCTATTTAGTTTTAGGAACACTTCCATCTATAGCAGTCCCTCCAATATAGACTGTAGAGATGGTTTGTGGGATGTAAATTCTCTCAGCTTCTGTTTATGTGGAAATTGTTTAATCCCTCCTTCAAATTTAAATGATAATCTTGCCAGGTAGAGTATTCTTCATTTGAGGTTCCTCTGCTTCATTGCATTAAATACATCATGCCACTCCCTTCTGGCCTGTAAGGTTTCTTCTGAGAAGTCTGATAGCCTGATGGGTTTTCCTTTGTACATGATCTTTTTTCTGTCTCTGGATGCTTTTAATAGTCTGTCCTTATCTGTGCCTTTTTAATTTAATAATATCTTGTTATTATCTTCCTTGTGTCCCTTGTGTTGGGAGATTGTGCACCTCCATGCGTAGAGAGACATCTCCTTCCCCATATTGGGGGAGTTCTCAGAAATTACCTCCTCACAGACAGTTTCTATCCCTTTTTCTCTCTCTTATTCTTCTGCTTCCCCTATAATGAAAATATTTTTTCATTTGGATTGGTCACACAGTTCTCTCAATATTCTTTCATTCCTGAAGTTCCTTTTTTCTCTCTGTGCTTCCGCATCTTTGTATTCCTGTTCCCTAATTTCTATTTCATTTACCCTGTCCTCTATTTTATCTTATCTCCTTTTAAATCCCTCCATTTTATGTTTCATTTCAGATACTGTATTCTTCAACATTTGTATCTCATTCTTGAATTCCTCCCTGAGTTATTGAGTATTTTTCTGTAGCTCTTTGAGCATGTTTAGAATTTTAATTTTGAAATCTCTTTCAGAAAAATCAATGATTTCAGTTTCACTTGTCCCTCTTTCTGGTGTTTGTGGGATTTTGTTTTGAATTGGGTTCCTTTGATGTTTCATACATGTAGGTGATGGCCTCTAGTGCCCAGAAGCTTTACTCTCTGGAGCTTCTCAGTCCCTGGAGCAATGGTGGGGGAGCAGGAGAGCAGCACTGGTGCCTGTCAGGAGGAAAGAGGTCTTTCCTGCTTCCTGGCTGCAGTGCCTGCCTCTACTGCAGGCCCAGTGGGCCAAGCACACAGGGAGAAGCCTCTGTGCTTTGCACTTATAGCTGCCTTAAGTGGGGCTGCCCTCTGGCTGGCCTGGAGCAGTGGTGGGAGTAGCTGGTTTGCTAGCTGGTGCCTGCTGGGAGGAAGGCACAGCAGGCTCCATATCACAGTGCGGGGCCTCGTAGCTGCACAGCCAGCCAGGGGGATGGAGTGCCTTAAGCTCCTGAAAGTTCCCAACCTGCTGGGAAGAGTGCACCTAGACAATTTTGCTCAATTGTCCTTTCTCTGAGCAGCAAGCTCTGTGCAATCCTTGCCCCTTTAGCAGCCCTCTGTCTTTCAGAAAGTCTCTCAGAGTATCTGCCTTTCTTCTGTCCCAGTGTGGCTGGTTGTGGACACGTGTTTTCCACAAGGGGCTGGAATCTCAGTCTCTCCAACTATTCCACCTGTTTTAGCTTTCCAATCCCACTAACCTCCGGAGCACTATGTAATGTAGGTTTGCGCTTTCAGAGCAGATCTACAGGGCTGGATGTTCAGGAATACTAGTTCTGCAACCCTCCCTGCACCATTTCTCTTCGTCCCTCCAGTGAGCTGGGGTAGGGGAGGGCTTGGGTCCCTCTGGATCGTGGCTTTGGTACTTTACCCTTTTTCTTGAGGTCTGCTATTTTCCCCAGGGGTAGGCTGTCTGTCACAGCCTTCTTTCCTGTTGCTCTTTCAGGATTAGATGTATTTGCTATATTTTCATATATGTGGTTTTAGGAGGGGGTTTCTATCTCACCTCTCATGCCACCATCTTTAACTCCTGTACATAACTGACTCCAAATGTATCAGGTCCAAGAGATTTATACAGGCTAAAAAAGCTAACATATCCCTACAGTTGTATTAATAGAAGTATGCTTTTAGTTAAACTAGATTAAATTTGGAATTTTGTCTCATCTGGGCACCATCATTTCAAAGGTATATTGGCAAAGTCATACATCCAGAAGAGGTTTATCTGAATAAGGACTTCCTGGGAAAACTAACTGTATGAAATTTGCTTTATGGGACTAGAGGGTATGGTTTTAAAGTAGATAAGCAGGGATAAGAAAGTGTAATGAGCTTCAAATACATTTAAGGTTCTCATGCTGAAAAGTTACTGTTGTAATAATAATAATTATTATAATCCATAACAACATGTGTGGATTCTGAGTTGCTTCAGAAGGACTGTCTGACAGAGAGTAGTCTACCTTAGGAAGCCACTGTCCTCAGAAGCTGAAATTGTTAAACACAATCATGCAAAAATTTCCCAAGAAACAAGAAATACCCAACTCTTCCAGGGGCTGGAAGGAAGAGAACAGAAAGGGAGGAGCGTCTATAAAAGCATGGATCTTAGGAAAACTGTATTCAGGTAATGTGGGTTGGAAAGATTTCAAGAAGTCTGGGGCCAGAGGCTGAGGATGTAATGAGTTACCTGTCCACCAGCACCACCAAGTCCTCAAGATCAGACTTGACCTTTTGTCTTTGTCACAATAAACTTTCTCAAAGAGAATATGCCTGGTTTTTCATTGCCTGTGGTTTTCCCAGTTGGAAACTCAGTAAATAGTGAGATTGTTGATCAGTGCCAATTGCAGGTTGATTGTCATAATTTCTCACTATGACTTGCTTTTAGAAGGTATCCATGTTAATATTTCATGGCATTGTGACTTTCCAATGCTAAAAAAAAGGATTTTTTACTTTATTGCAGCATAGCAATAGATTTATCTATCATACAAACAAAAATAAAAGTGTGATAATAGTTTTTAATGTGACAGGAAATGTTTATATCATTTTTTAAGACTACAACGTTTGCATTTAAAAGTGCTCAAGCATAAGAGGAAATAGAGGGATGTACTATGATTATATGGAGGCAAGCCTTATTACCTCTGAGGGAATAGGTTTATGAGCAAAGCCTGCTCACCACAGCTGGGCAGGACTTGGAAAGCACAGAATGGTGAGAAGAGTGGAAAGTCGGCAACCATAGAAAGAGGGTAGCCCCAGGATGGAATTAGGAGGTACAACAAGAAACATTTATGTACAAAAGGAATTTTTGTAAATTATTTTGAAATTGATTGTGGGATTTCAGTAAGATTAATTTTGTTGGACAATAAATTATGCATAAGTGGAAAAAGTTCAGGGGTCAGAATATAGTTCTTTTATTGTGCATTAAAAGACATTGCATTTTTTAAAATTTCTGGAATTGCTTTATTATTAAGAGATCCTGTTTTAAACTATTGAATAATGCACAACAGATCTTGTTTGAAAATTAAATCTATTTCAAACTGAAGGCATAGTATCACTTAAAATAAGAAAACAATATAGACATTAGCACTGTTTAGGGTTCTGTCATATGCAACAGAAAAGTGTAGTTCAGTATAAGCACCTCAGGTGCTTTTCAGCCAATAATCCAGATATTTGGTCTACATGACAACAAACATCCAATTTGTCTAAGTAACTGATACTTTACTAAAATGATTAAGTTCTTTAAGACAGATGCACTCTGATAATTTATTTAATTTTGGTATCACTACATCTATATGATAAAAATAACTTTTGCATAGAAATTTGTTGGGAGATTTTAAATTATTTGGCTTTTCATTTCATACATGAACTCTGCATTTTTCTTTATTCTATAAATCCAATCTCTATTTCCTTTCTTATATACAACAGAGAGGACATTTACTAAACACTAAAGAGATATGGTATGCTAATAACTATAAAACTAACTTCTTTGCACATGAAATATAAAAATTCACATCTCTAATTCTCTTCATCAGGCCACTTCCTCTGGCTTTAAAGACCTCTATTAAATAGTTAAGCAGTTTGCTTCATGTTCATAAACACTCAGCCACTATTTAAAAGTCCTGACAAAAATTTATTAATGGACCTCTTAAATAATAATTAATAAAATGTCAACAGTCTTAAACTTCACTGAACCTAAGTTTTGCTATTTCTCATCATTCCCAGTCTAATTTGACTTTCGCTTTAATGAGTTCCCTTCCTCTCAGACACAAACCCACATTCATTTCCTTTTTTCAGGACTCTATCAATATGCTACTCTTAGCTATATCGTAACCAGTACATTCAGTCTGTACTTCATCAGTGAAAGAAGTTGTTTATTCATTTTATAAATATGAGTTATGGATGAGAACTTTGGGTACACAGAGAGTGAGGCAAAAATAAGAGAATAACAGTTCTGACTATGAATGCAGGTGCTGTTTAAAACTCTCCAATGCTTTGACATAGAGAAAAGTTTTACCTGTTGTAAGAGATTTCACATGTTTTGCTAAATGAGTTTAGATTATACTTTACAGAATACTACTCTTCAGGTCCAAATTCCCAGTAAATATCTATGTCATCTGAAAGATAAAGAAAAAAAGAAGGTTCTTTATTTCATAGCACAAATAGTGCCTAAGGCACTTGTAACTCCCAACTTTAAACCAAAACAAGACTCTTGTTTGCATATGACAAGGTTAAATCAACTCCAAATGATGCTCAAATTGGACAGAGTTTGGATTTTGCCACCATATTCCCAATTTCCGTTTAGGTTAAGAACAGTCTCACTTTTAACTGCGTCTCTGAAAGGGACTGCTCTTCTTCCAGCTGCTAAGAAAGGAATCCTGACTTTAATTAATCACCGTCACACATGCCAAAACAGATACCCCAATCGCAGAAATGAATTTCCCTAATTTTTAAAGAGATAATATAAATAAAATCCATATTAATATGTATAAGTTAAAGATAAACATAATGTGTTACACTTTTCAGATTAATAGATTATTTAAGTTATACTCAATAGGATTTAGAAGATATCGGGGAAAAGCTTCATTTAGATAAATGTTTTCTTTTACATATAAAAATATTACTTCTATTTCTTCATTATTATTATAATTTATACCTTAAATTTTCACAGTGTACCTGCCAGCAAATTTTATTGTAGATTAATACTGCTTTGGATTTAAAAAATACACACAAACAAAACAGAGAAAAGTAAACTTGATTGTAGCCCAAAAATAGTTTATATTTAACACATTTCTAAATTATTTTAAAAGATGGTCAACACCTGAAAGAAAAGAGGAGCTATTTCTATTACAAGAGAAAGAAATGAATGATCTGAAACCTGAAGCAATAACCTGAAAAAAAATGTTCTCAAAGTCTCTGAACTTTTTGCTTTACAGAAGTAGAAACACAAGGACTTCACCAACCCACCTGCTTTTTAATTGAGGCAGATACATAGAGCTGATTTCCATTTGTTTCCTCTTCCATGCACTTCCATCTAGAGAAGAAAAATAAGCTGTCATTGTTTGAGACATCCTGTAGTGGTGGAAAGCACAGATGTTCTATATGCTCTTGTGTCAGTTATTTCCCTTCAAGGAGTTGTAAGAATTTGAAATAGCACATAAGATCCTAGCAAACACCAAGGACTCAAGATATGCTCACTTAAATTCCTTCAGACTTCCCCATCTTTCATTTATTGATTCATTCACTTAATTGTTAATAACTAGATAATATGCAATCCAGAATAATACTATATTATCAGACTGTGATACTGCAATAAAAAATTAACCCTAACATTTCAGTAACTTAACCAAAATAGACTTTTATTCCTTGTTTAAGCTAGAGTCCTGTTCATTTAGAAGGTGAGGCAGCTCTTCTACAGTCTTTCAGGATCCCTGGCTGTCAGCCGCTCTACCATCTTCAAAATGTAGCTATTAAGATCAGTCAACTGTTAAGGGAGAACAGAGAAGCACATGGGGCTTTTCTTAGGCCAGCTCTGGGACCCAGATTCCATTCATTAGAACTCAGTGAAATGGCCACAGCTATTGCAGGTGAGGCTGGGGAATATAGTTAGCTGTGATACAAAGAAGAGAAATCAGATTTGGGTGTATAGTGGTCTCTACCACATCAAGTTTAGAGGGAAAAATAAAAAACTATAAATCTGTTTGAATAAAAAATTCTAAATCTTGGATTACTTTTTAGTAAGAAAACTATAAATTTTTGTTTCAATTATGTTCACTGTTATTCTTTCTATGACAGGTAAACATAAATGTACAGATATAAACATGTGAGACATGTGCTCCAGAAACTTTGTAAGAGACAGTAAAGCACAAGGGTTAGAAGTGTACACTCCGTCAGGTGTCTGGAGTCTCCTATTCCTCATTGTGTGACTGAGTAAATTCCACCTTCTTTTCTAGTCTCAGTTGTCTTTATCTGTAAAGCAAGAATAATAATGCAACCTACTTCATTAGGATGCAGTGTGGATTAAATGAGTTACACAGAAAGCAATCAGAACAAGGCTTAGTACATAGTAAGTGTTTGGACAAGTTCATGCTGTTATAATAAAAAACACTTTATTCATCAAGCCTCTATTTTATATCCTTGCTACAACCATTTTTTACTTCTTTTAAGCCCAGGAAATTGTAAATGAAATGTAAAGGTATTTCAACTGCAATTCAACTAGCCAGTGTTTCAGTGATCTTTTCAAGTCCCTCTTCACTTATAAGGTGGAATGAGAACATCTAGGACGAAGGAAGACGACTAGAGGAGCAGCACTAGCCGCCGTGTACCGTGTTTCTCACCTCAGTTCCAGCCCCCCCACTGGGAAGGAAATGGTAGATTGAAAGCCGAATCGAAGAGGGCAGCGTAAGGGCGAGCAGAGATTTCATGCGCTCCTCAGACTCTGACCAATCAGTTGCTCAGACGGGATGAGGGACGGAGGTATGTAAGTGTAAGAGTGACTGAGCAGACTGATGATCTGGGAAGCCTATGGGGCCCGCTGACAGGGTTAAAGCAGGTCCGAGCACAGAAGCTCCGAAGCAGCAGACAGAGGGACTAACGTTTCCTGGCACTACCAGAGCTGCATTTATTAATAGCCAGGAATATCTGTTTCAATTCCTGGCAATCAGATAAACTCATTCTGGACACACTGTGCCTCTTTTATTGTTATTGTTCTTTTTAACAGCTTTATCGAGATACACTTCACATGCCACATGCCATTAAATTCACCTTTTTAATGTTTACAGTTCAGAGGTTTGAATATGCATACAGAATTACACAACCACAATTCTAGGAAGTTCATTACCTGGAAAGAAACCCTGCACCTCTTAACAGTCACTCTCCATACCCCCTTCCCCAGGGCCCCTGGCAGTCACCGATCTACTACCGTCTGTCTGAACAGGTTTGCCTATTCTGGGCTTTCATATAAATGGAATCATATATGTGGCCTTTTGTGATTGACTTGTTTTGCTCAGCATAATGTTTTCAAGGTTCAGATGTTGTAGTGTGTATCACTACCTACTTCTTTTTTATGGCTGAAGAATCTATTGCTCAGATATACCACATTTTGTTTATATGTTCTTCAGTTGGTGGACATTGGTTGTTTCCACTTATTGGCTATTATGAAGAATGCTGTTATAAACATTCACATATAAGTTTTTGTGTGGACGTTTTCATTTCTCTTGGGTACATACCTAGGAGGGGGATTGCCTGGTCATATGGTAGTAACTCTAGGATTTATTTTTGAGGCATTGCCAAACTGTTTTCCAAAGCAGCATTTTACATTCTCACCAGGAATGCATGAGAATTCCCATTTTTCCATATCTTCACCACACTGGTTATTGTCCTGTTTTATTACAGCCATCCTAATGGGTGTGATGTGGTCTCTTACTGTAGTTTTGATTTGCATTTCCCTAATGACAATGATGTTGAGCATCTCTTCATGTGCTTTTTGTCTATTTATATATCTATGGAGAGCTGTCTATTCAAACCCTTTACACATTTTTCAATTAGGTTATTTTTCTTTTCATTGTTAAGTTGTAAATTCTATATATAATCT
This sequence comes from Manis javanica, assembly GCF_040802235.1. Lineage (NCBI taxonomy): Eukaryota > Metazoa > Chordata > Mammalia > Pholidota > Manidae > Manis > Manis javanica. Next base: position 24,778,331 of record NC_133168.1, on the reverse strand, counting down.
AGATGCAAGTCCCTTATCAGATGTATGATTTCCAAATATTTTCTACCATTCTGCAGGTGTCTTTTTACTTTGATTGGGTCTTTTGAAGTGCACAAGTATTTCATTCTCATTCTAATGATGTCCAATGTATTCATTTTATTGCCTAGCTTTTGGTTTCATGTTTAGGAAATTAGTGTCTAGTCAGAGGTCTTGAAGATCTATCCCTATGTTTTCCTGTAAGACTTTTATAGCTTTAACTCTTACATTTATGTCTCCAACCCATTTAGCACATAATGTAAGGTGGTATCCAATTTCCTTCTTTTGCATGTGGGCATCCAGCTGTTCCTGTACCACTCATTGAAGACTGCTTTTCCCCTATTGACTTGTCTTGGCACTTGTCAAAAATCAATTGCTAGGAAATACTGATGTATATATTTCTGGACTCTATCCCTTTACCTTGCCTCAGATGTAACCAATAACCCAAAAGACAGCAGAGAAAGAAAACAAACCCAGGCAATGGGAATTCTCTATTGGAGTACAGCACAGCTGTCCAGCTTTGCCTTCCCTGCCTCCCAGTCCCTACAGTGTTTGGTAGGCTTTCCACTGACAGGCAACAGCTAATAGGAATGGACGTTTGAATGTCACTGGTGGTGGTCTACAGGCCAAAATAAATCGCTCTGCTTCAGGGGCGTCTCCTGACTTTTAACGCTCCTGTTCACCTCACCTTGGAATTCAGCTTTACTCTCCCGCCTCTCTGGTGACCCTTCTTCAGTTTACTTGATTGACATTTTTTCCTCTAACCACCCACACATTAAAATTTGATGTTCTACAGGGATCCATCCTCAGTCCTCTCTTTATGTAAATATTTTTGGTTTTCATCCACTAAATATTCATATCCTTTTTACCAATAACAGAACCTTGATTGTACCTGGACACATTGCTCCAAAGCTAAATAACTACATTTCCCAACTTTCCTTGCAATTTGTTATGTCCATGTGACTAAATCCTGCCCAGTAATAAGTAAACAAAGTGCTGTGTGAATCTGGCAAATTCCTTAAAAAGTCAGGGCATGCATCATTTTGTTCTTCCCCTTGTTGGTAACCCAGAATGCATTTGGGATGGCTGGAGCTTAAGTTGTTTGGACTATAAAGATGAGGGAATACCCTACAAATGGCAGAATAGAAAACCTGAAGGAGACTGGGTCCTTGATGACCTTAGGGTCTGCCATGACAGTTCTAGACGTACCTTTCAGTAGTCTTAGTCCTACCTCTGCCCTTTTTTATATAAAAGAAGGGGAAAAAGACAGTTCTAACATTTTAAAATTATAATCATTTCTTTTGTTAATTTTTTAAGAAACAATGACAACAACATGCTGTGTATTACATCCCCAGGACTCATTTATCTTATAATTGGAAGTTTGTAGCTTCTGATCACCTTCACCCTTTCACTCACCCTTATACCCCTGCCTCTGATAACCACCAAATGTTCTCTATATCAATGAGTTTAGGTTTTTTGTTTTAGATTCCACATATATGTGATATCATATAGTATGTGTCTTTTTTCTGTCATTTCACCTAACATAATGCCCTCCAGGTCCATCCAAGTGGTATCAAATGACAAGTTTTCCTTCTTTTTCATGGCTGAGTGATATATATATATATATATCACATCTTTATCCATGGACACTGAGGTTGTTTCTGTGTGTAAGCTATTGTAATAATGCTGCAGTGAACAAGGGAGTGAATAAATCTTTTTGAGAGAGTGATTTTATTTCCTTTGGATAAACAGCCAGAAGTAGAATTGAAGTATATGCCAGTCCTATGTTTAATTTTTTGAAGAGCCTCTGTACTGTTTTCTGTAGTGGCTGCCCCAGTTTACATTCCCATGGACAGTGCCTAAGGGTATCCTTTTATCCACATCCTTGCCAATACTTGTTATCTCTTATCTTTTTGATAACAGTCTAACAGGTGTGAGGTGATATCTCACTGTGGCTTTGATTTGCATTTCCCTGATGATTTGTGATGTTGAGCATCTTTTCATGTATCTGTGGGCCATTTAGATGTCTTTTTTGTAAAATATCCATTCAGATCCTCTGCCCATTTTTTAAAATCAGTCTTTTAAACAGATTTGTTTTTCTATTGAGTTACACAAGTTCATTACATATTTTGGATGTTTATCTCTTTTCAGATGATTTGCAAATATTGGCTCCCATTCTATAGGTTGCCTTTTAATTTTGTGGATGGTTTTTCCCTTGCCATGAAGAGGTTTTTAGTTTAACGTAGTCCCAGTTGTCGAGTTTGGCTTTTGCTCCCTTTGCTTTTGATGTCAAATACAAAAAAAATCTTTTGCTTAAACTGATGTCAAGGAACTTGCCTTTTATGTTTCCCACTAGGAGTTTTATGGTTTTAGGACTTAGGTTGAAGTATTTGATCCATTTTAAGTTGATCTTTGTACGGTGTAAGATACCAATCCAGTTTCATTCTTTGGCATGTAGCTGTCCAGTTTCCAAACACCATTTATGGAAAACAATGTCCTTAGCCTATTGAATATAGTTGGCTCTTTTGTCATAAATTAATGGACCATATATGCATGGGTTTAATTCTGGGCTCTCTATCCTGTTTCATTGATCTAAGTACCTGATTTTATGCCAATACCATACTGTTTCAATTACTATAGCTTTGTAGTATATATGAATTCAGTAAGTGTTGTACTTCCAGTTTTGCTCTACTTTTTCAAGATTGTTTTGGCTATTTGGGGTCTTTTGTGGTTCTAATACAGACTTTAGGGTGTTTGTTTTTGTTTCTGTGAAAAATACCATTGGAATTTTCATAGGAATTGAATTGAATATATAGATTACTTTGGGTTGTTATGGACATTTTAACAATATTAATTCTCCAGTCCGTGAGCATGGAATATCTTTCTATTTATTTGTGACTTCTTTTATCTTTTTATTTATTTGTATCCTCTTCAATTCCTTCTTTCAATATCTTACAGTTTTTCATGTATAAGACTTTAACCTCACTGTTTAAATTTGTTCCTAGGTTTTTTTAAGCAATTGTAAATGGGATTGTTTCCCCAATTTCTATTTCTGATAATAGAAATGAAATGGAGCTTTATATATTGATTTTTGTTTCCTGCAACCTTACTGAGTTTCCTTGTTATTTCTAACAGGTATTTTTTGGTGGAATCATTAGTGTTTTCTATATGTAATATGTCATCTTAAAGTAGGACAATTTTACTTCTTTCATTCTGATTTAGACGCCTTTTATTTCTTTTTCATATCTAATTGATCTAGCAAGACTTCTAGTACTATGTTGAATATAAGTACCATAAATGGGTATTCTTTTGTTGCTCCTGATCTTAGAGAAAAAACTTTCAGTTATTCACTGTTGAGTAGGATGTTAGCTATAGGCTGTCATGTATGGCCTCTTTTATGTTGAAGTATGTTCCCTCTATATCCACTTTGTTGAGAATTTTTATCTTAATTGGATGTTCAGTTTTGTTATTTTCTTTATCTACTGAGATGACCGTATGATTTTTAATCTTCATTTTGTTAATGAGGCATGACACTTTGATTGATTTATAGATGAACTATCTTTGCATCCCTGGAATTAATCCCACTTGATCATGGTGTATTATCCTTTTAATGTACTGTTGAATTCAGTTTGTTAACATCTTGTTGAGAATTTTTGCATCTATATTCATCAGGGATATTGGTCTGTAATATTTTTCTTCCATTGTTCCTCAACTGACTACTCTCTAAACCACTACAAGAGATGATTTTGAAATGTAAATAAGATCAATTTACTCCTTTGCTCAAACTCTTCAAAGGCTCCCAACCTGAGCAAAAGACATCATCACAGTGGTCTAAGAGACCATACAGGGTGTATCCTTGCCCCATTAAACTCTCTGACTTTACATACTTGCTCCAGTGACAGTGGCCTCTGCCATTCTACAGATTCACCTCACACAGATCAGCGCTGTTCACACTGGTCGCTCCCTCTTTCTAAAATACTCTCTGCCCAGAATGCCACAGGGTTCATTCCCTCAACTCTTGGAAGTCTTAGGGTAAATATTACCTTCTAAATAGGGACTACCCTATATAGCTCATTTAAACTGGCACCCTTTACTCCCCTTTTACTTTTTTTCCTTCTTTCTGTTTCAATGACACTTAAGCACAATATAGGTACTCATTACCTATTTGCTAAAAGAGTACAGATTATGTCTTTAATCTGACCATTATCAAAAGGCTTGACTCCATTGCCTGGTCAAGGACCCTTAAAGGGACATATTTTAACAACTGCTAAGGTTACAGTTTTGCCACTGCTGCTTCAGTTTGGACACAGGAGCAGTTTACTTTTTCACCCCTGTAAGGATACAAGCATAGGACTCTCAGTCAAGGCAGTTTTTGACCATATGCAGAGAATTCCTCCTAAGCAAAGAAGGAAATCCTCTGCTTTTTATTTTTCCTTGAAGGCTGACTAAATCCAGCTGCAATGTCCCTATCTTAAGACCTCTTTAAAAGTATAATGTAGCAAATAATACCTCTCACATTCTGAAGTTGCTGTACTTTTCCCCTTTTCTGGCTTCAGTCCCTATGTGGTTATGCCCTCCAAGAGGATTGCTTGTTTATGCTTTGCTATTATATTAAAATGGTCACTGGCTGGCTGAACTACAGTATCTATACCATCCATTACCCAACTGCCTTCTCAATGCATCGCCACGTTTTAGTATTTATTATTACAGCATTCCACTTCCAGTAGCAATTCCTACCATATAGTTAGGAATGTTTGGCTGCACATATTAGGAAACAAACTGGCTTAGACAAAATAGAAATTTATTCATTTCTTATGCAACAGAAACAGAGGCACAGGCTCCTTCTAGTGCTCAACTCCAAGAAACTGCAAGTATGGACTCCATTCCTATGGTCCAAGCAATATGTTAGAACTCCAGCTATTTTTTCCAGGCAATGGATGAAGTGGAAAAGGCATGAAAAAAACAACCCTATCTTCAACAATTCTTCTAGGAATCACAGGTAACACTTATGTTTATATCCCAGTGACTAAATATTTCGCATGGTCAAATCCACATTCAAGGAAAGCTGCAGATGAATGTGGGGAAATATATCATGGGGGAAATGTATCTAAACTAAAAAACAGGATTCAAGTTTCTAACAAAGAAGGAAATACTGGATTTTGGGACAGCGAGCGAACTCTGCCATGGAAATCAACCCATTAACCTTACAAAAGGGGAAAAAATACTGTGAAGTGATATTCTAATAATCTGAATCTGGAAGACTCTCCAAGCATTTCTGCATGCCATCCTATAACTTTGAAAATTATCTATCCTAAAGAATAAGCACTTAGACTCGTAACATGCTACTGAGAGACCAATAATGAAAGGAGACACAACACACCGCTGGAGGTCTCCCATCCATCACAGAGTGTAGTGTGGCTTGCATCAAATAAAATACTCACACAGATTAACAAAGCTGGTTGTTCACTTGAACTATATAATGTGGGGAACATGACATATATGTTAAAGTACTGTTCTGGACACAGTTCCCCACTATTCATTCCTACTTAGAAAAATTTTGAAGCATCATGTTTTTTTGCCTTTGGGTAAATACAACACCCTCTTAAAATACTGAAAGGAATGGACATAAACAAACTTTAAATCAAAAAATATAATTAAGACCTCTAAAGTGGTTACAGCTTCAAAATATGAACTAAACACAGCATTTGAAAAACTGTGCTGCGGAATTGAGGAGAATTGGCAGAAACTTTTTAAATAGCTCTACTGTTACATCCCATGAAATTAAACCCAACTGGTGTTTAAGAACAAAAGAAATTCCAAGAGTCAAATTATTTATTTTCAGAGAATCATAGCAACCCAGGATCACCTTTCTGGGAGCTGACAACACAAACCTGTGTTGTCAGACTACAGTCTGTGCACTTTCAGTGGGCTCATGTGGGCTGAGCAGGGGCTTTGAGATCAAAGTCCCTCGCCGGTGCTCACGTTCCAACTGGACATTCATTACATTTTAAGGACAACCCACTTGGAGAAATGAGATGCACTCCAAAAATACAGGCATTATCTTTAAAAAAGATAAATGAATCCAAAATCTGTAGCTTTCACTTGTTTTTCAACTCAAGAAGACAAACAAACCCAGAGATTTCTGCCTAGGAGCATTTCTGAATTTCCAAGGAGAAAACTAGTACCATAAGTCCAATAGAGGAGAAACAGTAATATTCAAAGAAAAAAAAAATTTAAATAAGAAACAAAAATTCCAGGAAAAGACTATCAGCCCTTTGAACCTTGACACTGGAACAAAACTGAAAATCGTGAGATAAAAATTTAATTTGTGATAAAGATAATATAATTCCCATTGTGAAAAACAGAAACTCCAAATGTACCTAATTTATTAGAGAAGTGCTGAATTTTTTTTCATATTTCAAAAATGTACTTTTGAGGACAGAGGATTTTTAGATCAGTTTTTGTGTTACCATATTGTCTATTCTTAAAGTGAGGGAGAACTTTTTCAAACAGAAAACTTAAAACTACAGAGGAAAACTTTGATACACTTATATATTTATGTTATGACAAATACAAATCATAGGCTGAAAAAAATATGCAATGTATTAAGACAATATACTAACACAAAAGGTTAGTATGTCTAGTATAAATTATCCTAAAAATTATTATTTTTTCTCTTCCATATATTTACACAAGTTCAAAATGATATTCACAGCATCTTCTAAATTTTGGCCAAGAGTCAAAAAATGCATTTAAACTTTGGAACATGCCTACACAGACAGGAAGCTGACCCAAACAGTAATTGGGGCAGACACCCAAGAACCAAAGGGCTGGGAAAGTCGGGAAGAGCTGAAAGGATTCTTCAGCCAGTTTATGAACTTGGTACGGTGTGGGACCTCCAGGCTGACAGGTTTACTGCAGTTCCATTTAACTGGCGCCTGTCCCTTCTATTCCTTGCAGAGCCTGCTTCTGTCCTATGTAGTACTGTGCAACTGACTGGGATAACTTTTCAACTTCTGGGGCAAAGTGTACAAACTCATGGTTCCAGATCTTAAACGCTGGATTTTGAATCAACTTAATGAAGGTAATAGGAAGACCCCAAGGATGTGTCCTATTTACAATCAACCATTCCGAGAGAACCCTTGTGATCTGTTCTTGGATAGTTTCAGTATTGGCCTCTGCAAAAAGATCCAGCATGGTGGATCTGAAGTAGTGACTGTGGCTATTGGGGTACTGCAGCTGATGTGCAATTGCATTCAAGAAGAGATACCGACCTTCAGTGTCCAAGTACACAGTCAGGTTCTGGAAGATGTCCATGTGAGCCAAATGGTGACGGTGCTCACTGAAGGTGTGCTGCCCTTGTTGTGGATGTGTGCGATGGCCTGAGTTCCCACATAGAGCACCAGTGCATGTATGATCTGGAGGTTATAGTGATTGCCAGGCTCATTAGAGACCTGTGGGTTGCTGCGCAGATCAGACAGAAAAGTGACTGGTGACCAAATTTTAAGGTAGGAATCCAAATTGTTTTTGAACTGAAGTAGCAGCATTTAAGTAAAATTGGTGAGAATCTGGAGTGCAATGTTAATTTCACTCAACATATCTACCTTCAGATTAGGAGTGAAGGTCTGGGGGCCCTATTTTTTGGGAAGGCACTCAGGATCAGATTTCTTAGCTGGATACAGTAAGGTGGGATCACATCACAGAATCCATAATGGTAATCACAAAGGAGCTCAGGGAAATCATGCGAAAGAACCAACAGCACTTGTTGAGGATTTGCATAGGTTTGGTGAGTTCCACATTTCTAAGAAAAGGTGCTAAATATTTGAAGAAATCAATCAGTAGCTGTGCATACATAGGCCATCCCTTCTGTTCTGGCCTATGTGCCAGCATTCTTGCAATAAATATCCAATGGGAGATCAGTTCAAGCCAAGCATGCACAAAGTCAGGAGCTTTGGTAGGGTTCAGGATATGGAATGCATTGCAGAAAGCTGTAAGTGTCTGGAAATTAATGGTTTCCAATGCATGTTCAGGTGCACTGAGTTCCAAGAGCAGCATGATAAAAATTAAATGGTAGGGAAGCTGCTGAATCCACTTTGCTAAACATCATGATCTTGCAGGAAAACTCCCACCAGTATACCAAGGACCTTTGTGACAGTATTGGTGGCCTCCCCTGAGTGTTTCACTAGCAGTGCAATGAATCAGAAGCATCCAGGTTGTGACAGCACTTGGCTCGGGTCATCGTAGGATTCGCAGCAGGGTTGTGCTGCTGCTCTGCCTGAGCACGGTAACTGATTTCAACACACATTTCAGTACAAAGAAAGAACTTTGTTATGAGGTCATCAGTCTTCAGGATTCCTTGTTAGTGCATCTTTCTTTCCAAGAGCTCTATCTGTCCATCAAACGCAGAGAAAGCTTTGGTACTGGCACAGCCAGCTGCAGCTGAATGGTAGAGATCCACCCACCTCAGAAGATACTCTGCCCTCTCTCCCTCAGGCCTGGAGGATCCTTGTACTCTGAGGCCTGAGAGATCCCAGAATACAGCATTAGGGCCTCCATGAGCTCAAGCAATCACTGCTTCATAGTCAAATCACACTGCTTCCATCGGCTGGGGCAATCCTCTAGGGCGCTGCCACTGGAGTGAGCATTAATTCCCATGAGCACTTCAGGGGTGTGGAATGGATCTGCCTCAGTACCATGAGCAACACTCCTCTCACCCACCCGCAGGATTTTTACCAATTGCGTAGCAAATGCCATTGCCATGTAGTTTAAACCATTCTCCATTGACTGAGCTGGGTGAAGATCATACTGCTGCATATTAAGCAAATGATTATGAATTAGAAACTCCACTGCCTCCATATTATATTTATATTCATCTCGAAATTTAATCAGGCACCTTGTGATCCATTTCTTAGACCATGGAGACCCATAAGACCAGCCATCCTGAAAGGCTTTTAAGACCAAGAGGTGGCATTCCTTGTAGCACAGCAGGAGGTCAACATCAGCACCACTTGTGGCATTACTAAGCCTTCCACAGCCTTCTGGAGCAATCTCAGAGCAGCTCCGGCATCCTGAGAGTTTTGAGATAATACCACAACCTCCAAAATATTTGTAAGAGCCTGAGCTTGTGGATTCATGGCCGAAGTTGGAGACATAGCATGTAGGTGCTGTGCCAGTTCTGTAATGCACTCCTCATAAATCTGAGCTACATCAGCAGTTGTCTAAGCTTGCTTCGTGGGCTGAGCTAAAAATCCTGTGGGCTGACTTGAATCTTTTGTAGGTAAGAAGCCAGGCACTTTGCATGCAAAGTCTTCATAAACAGAGAGCTGCTTTGGGTCCACACCATCCACTCAGCTTGGTATGTTAAACAACAGGATCCCAGTACCTGCACCCTTCTTGCCTAGCATGTTTTCTCAGCTCAAATTCAGTTGCTAACCCTTGTCTATTTCAGGGCCTGCTTTTTCTACTGAAGTCTTCTGAATAAAACAGCAAGCTAATTCACAGCTGTCTTGAGCTAACTGAGCAGCTGCTCAATACATCATTTCCCTTTGTTGTGGGGATGCAGTACGAAGGACTGAGGCAAAACTGTTTTTCAGATTAGTAGATATGCTCATGAGCTAAAGGTTCCTTGCAAGTAATCATAGCCATTCCAGCTGTCAAGTTATGCATCATGCGATGAGCTGCTATTCCCATTCAAGATTCCTCAGAATCCAGGGCAAAATCCTTTCTATTTGCTCACAAGAAGTCACGGCAATCCTCATTGATCAATCCACCATAGGATAGACCAGCACCTGGACAGCCCATTCAGTTGCTTGGCGCACACACTGCTTCAGCTGTGGACGGGCCTGAAACAACTGAATTGCTGGGTTTAGAATAATGTGTGGTGCCAGGCCTGCAAGACCCATCAATAGACACAGACATCATGGTAGCTGTACTGTGGCTGGTGCTGTGGCTGTAATGGGAGGGAGTTCTTCAGGATGCATGATATCTTTGTTTGGAGCAGAGAGTTGCTCATCTAAGTTCTTTAGGTAATCTTTATCCTTTAAGAGGTTCCCAGGTTTTAGCTCATTAACGTCTAATGCAAGGTTCTTGCAAGGTTCAAACTTCAAATTTCAAACATCAAACTTCAAGTTTAATGTTAAATCATGTTCCTGATGTAGGTTTGCTAATACCTTCATAATTGTCATTGTCCAGGGATTGGGTGGCCCTAAAAACATACTGCACATGTCAGACTCCAAGACTTTGGCAACAAAGGGCACTGCATGGAGCAACTCTTGCTGTTCTTTAATGTGAGCCTGTAGCAGCAAAGATTTTATATCCAAGTCAGTGTGTAAGATGGGTTTATTTTTAGCTAGTGTTATCATTCCTAGCCAGTGTCCCAAGTTCTGCAGCAAAAAACAATCTGAGAAATTGGCTGCAGCTTTATCAGAGGTCAGGAGCACTTTGATGTTTCTGTAGGTCTCATTCAGAACCATCGTACTGAATTCAGGATTCTTCAGAGTGTCAAGGAAGTTTGAATATAGGCTGTAGAAGTCTGGCTCAATACTGACTCTCTTTATAACCAGAAGTTGTGAAACCCAAGGCATAAATTCTTCCTTCACAGTTGCCTCTAGTTCTTCAACCTTTTGTGTCATATTTGATTGTGAGAGATTGTTGAAGATAAAAGCAATTTTCTCTTGGGTATTTTCTGAGAGCTGTACTATTCTCTGTTTGATCTGTAGCCACATGTATCTATATTTGTAGTATTAATAGAAGGTGGCACATCATTCTTAAAGCTGACTCTGGTTGGCCTGATGAGTGTAACTGTTTTAGCAACAGTGGTGCTTACCATGTCGAGGAGGTTACCATAGTAGTAACTCGACCAGTGAGGGGAGCTTTTGCTGGATCTTGGGACTGAGCCTGGGCTTGACTCAGTGCAATACTTTCAGGGGTTATGAAAGAGTCCTGCATTTTCACAGAAGGGTCTCTAGATTTCTGTCCATGCTTGATATACTCCTGTAAATGATGTGGAAATAGCATAAAGTGACTGACAATAGCCAAGTGCTGACAATACTGGGGATAGTCCTTTAATCTGTTTTGCTGTCTAGTGCAGCAATCCCAGACAAATACATTTTGGACCCAAGGTTTACCTAAGTCTTCAAGAACGTATCGCAGGGCAAGACTTAGCACTGTAAGTGACCAATCCCACCAAACAAGCAGACTATTGTATGCGACTATTTATCAGGGGACCAGGGGAGAATCCAATATTTTTCAAACAATTCTTTAGCATATAGTTAAGTGCTTATTGTTCCCTCTTTATGGCAGAGTCTTTAAACCTCTGTAGCATTTCTAATACCTCATCAACAGACATGGTAGGATGTGGTGGGTGATTATATATTCTCAGGAAAAAATGGGAAAATAATATGAACAAACCCATCAGAGAATAGGAATTGCAAATCTACAAACATGAGCACTGACTCGGTTTCCTCCCAATCCCCCTTTAAAGGAGACAGTCAACAGCAGCCTACCCACTAATAATTACACATGGCATCAGGAGGTTAGTTTCTGCCTTTTTCCAATCCATGGTTTCTTCAAGGTAGCAAAGTCTGTAAAAAAGGCGTGGATTTGCTACAGTATTTATCACCTAGATGGCTTTGACAAGCGCCACCAGGAAAAGCAACATATCACCATGATTGAGGATTTTTTCTCTCAAGAGTGCAAGCTAAATTTATTCCTATAATACTGATTCAATTTATATTTTCCTTACTTGGGTGAGGTAAAATCTCCTTAATAATCTCTCATGAGCTCTCACCCCAATCAAAAGAGAGCTGATAAACCATGGAGGGCCCCACCCCCACTTTGGACCCACTTCACTGTAAGAAAGAATTTAGTCCTGAACAACCAAGACAGTGACACATGTGATATCCTACAATCATGTCATCTGTTAATCCCACTTTAAATGATGACTATAGATTTATTTATATTTTCTATTTATTCATGAGCAATTTTAACACATTTTAGAAAATGACCTATTTTATCTAAGTTTTCAAGTTTTTCAACATTAAAGTTTGTGTTACATATGATGTGACATCTCCAATATATTTAGCTATTTCCTATTTTTATCCCAAATATTGTTTGCCCTAATTAATGATGGAAGCGTTCTATTTAATCATTATAATTACTTTTTAAATAAAGTAATGTTTACTTTGTTAATCCTTTTTAGTGTATCCTTTTATGTTGTTCATGAATAACTGGTTCTTATTTCCTTCTTTCTGTTTTGTATTCTTAAAATTTTTTGTGTATTATGATGTCTTGACATCTTAAGAAACCTGTCTGGCTGGAGAGTGACCCTCCGGGAATCAGCCAGTTCTTAAGCACGTGAAAAGCCAGCAAGCAGAACGCCTTCTCACACGCAAACCGACAGGTACGGAGCCACACCTTCTCTCTGGCTCTCACACCACAGAGGCAACATTCCTCTCCGTTAATCACCCCAAGGGGCAGACACCAAGCAACTACACTATGCCCAAAGCCTTCTGAAATTTATTCAAACTAGCCAGTCCTAAATTATTCACCCTGCTGTGCCAAACCTTTTCTGTGGCAACCCCAGTAAAGGCTGCAGCCTGAAATTCCTCCTTCTGACCCCTCATCATCCTGGCATCTTCTCCGTGTGGCCCTGCGTAGGTGATGTCTCTTGCCTTTAAGACCTGTGAGTATAATAAACTTGGTTTTTCCTGAGCTTCTCTTCTGTTTCCTCTTGTAACCACATCTGACTATCTCATGAAAGACTACAGAACAATTTGGATTCACTTTAAATTAATTTTTTTCAGGTTCTTGAGATACATCCTTAGTTAGCTATTCTTACTTTTTCTTAATTGAGTATCATTGATATTATTGATATACCATCTTATATTAGTTTGAAGTATACAACACAATGGTCCAAGAGTTACCCATATTATTAAATCCTCACCCGCTCCAGGGTCAAGATAGAAAGAAGTTACAGCATCGCTAGCTATATTCTCCATGCTGTACTACCACCCCTGTGACCAACTAATAATATGATTGAGAATTTCTGTGCCCTTTTATCATCCTCACCCTCCCTACCAAGCCACCCCAATCCCTCCCTCTCCCCCACGGTAACTACCAGTCACTTCTCAGTGTCTGTGAGTCTACTATTTTGTTTACTTCTGTTCTTTAAATTCCACAAATAAGTGAAATCATATGGCATTTGTCTTTCTCTGCCTGGCTTATTTCATGCAGCATAGTACACTCTACATTGATCCATTTAGTTGCAATTGGCAGGGTTTCTTTTTTATGGCTGAATAATATTCTATTGTGCACATGTACTATATCTTCATCCATTCCTCTCTTGATAGACATTTTGGTTGCTTCCATATCCTGGCTATGGTAAATAATGCAGCAATAAGTTTAGGGGTACATGTATCTTTTCAAGTCAGGAATTTTATTTTCTTTGGGTGAATTCCCAGAAGTGGAATTACTGGGTTGTGTGGTATTTTTAGTTTTAGTTTTTTTAGGAAACTCCATACTGCTTTCCCCAGAGGCTGCACCAATTTACATTTCCACCAATGCATAGGAGGGTTCCCTTTACTCCACATCCTCTTTCTTGTCTTTTGGATAGTGGCCATTCTAACTGGTGTGAGGTAGCATCTCATTGTGGTTTTGATTTGCATTTCCCTGATTATTAGCAATGTGGAGCATCTTTTCATGTGCCCATTGGCTGCCTGTATTTCTTCCTTGAAAAAATGCCTATTCAGGTCCTCCACCTAATTTTTAATCAGGTTATTTATTTTGTGGAGTTGGGGTGTATGCGTTTTTTATATATGTTTGATGTTAACTCCTTATCAGATAAATCATTGATGATTATTTCTCCCAAACTGATTTGTTTTGAATTCTGCTGATAATGTCTACTTCCAGAAGCTTTTTAGTTTTATGTAGTCCGACTTGCTCCTTTTTCATTTTGTTCCTCTCACCTGAGGAGACACATCCAGGAAAAAACTGCTCATTCTTACATTCGAGAGATTTTTGCTTCTGTTTTCATCTAAGACTTTTATGGGTTCATGTCTTACATTTAGATCTTTAATCCATTTCGAGTTTGCTTTTCTGTATGGAGTTAGACAGTAAGCAAGTTTCATTCTCCTGTAAGTAGCTCTCCAGTTTGTGCAACACCAGTTATTGAAGGGATGGTATTTTTTTCTATCATATATTCCTGGCTCCTTTATGGTATATTAATTGACCATAAATGGGTGGGTTTATTTCTTGGTTCTCTAGTCTGTTCTTGTGCCTGTACCATACTGTTTTGATTACTGTAGCTTTGTAGTATAGCTTGTAGTCAGGCACCATACTACCCCCAACTTTGTTCTTCTTTCTCAGAATTGCCTTGGCTATTTGGGGTCTTTGTGGTTCCATATGAATTTTAATATTGTTTGATCTAGTTCATTGAAAAATGTCATTGGTATTTTGATAGAGATTGCATTGAATATGTAAACCACTTTGAGCAGGATAGCCATTTTGACAGTATTAATTCTTCCTATCCATGAGCACAGGATAGATTTCCATTTATTTGTGACTTCTTTAATTTCTGCCACCAGCATCTTATAGTTTTCAGAGTACAGGTCTTTCACCTACTTGGTTAGGTTTATTCCTAGGTGTTTCATTCTTTTTGATGCAATTGTAAATGGAATGGTTTTCCTAATTTCTCTTTGTGTTAGTTTGTTGTCAGTATATAGGAATGCAACAGATTTCTGTGCATTAATTTTGTAACCTGCAACTTTGTTGAATTCAGTTTTTGGTTGGAATAGTGTTTTGGTGGAGTCTTCAGGGTTTTCTATATATAACATGTCACCTGTGAATAGTGAGTTTAATTTCTCCCTTATTACCAAATTGGATGTCCTTTATTTCTTTATCTTGTCTGACTGCCATGGCTAGCACATCCAATATTATATTGAATAAAAGTGGTGAAAGTAAACATCCTTGTATTGTTCCTGATTTTATAGGAAAAGCTTACAGCTTTTTGTCATTGAGTATGATGTTAGCTGAGAGTGTGGCATATATGGCCTTTATTATACTGAGATACATTTTGTTGAAAATTTTTATTGTTAATTGATGTTGAATTTTTTTCAAATGCTTTTTCAGTGTCTATGGAGATGATCGTGTGGTTTTATCATTCTTTTTGTTCATGTATTGTATGACATTGATTGATTTACAAAACACTGTACCATCTTTACTTCCCTGGAATAAATCCCTCTTGGTCATGATGGATGATTCTTTTGATGTATTTTTGAATTCATTTTGCTAATATTTTTTGAGGAATTTTGCATCTACGTTCATTAGGGTCATTGGCCTATAATTTTCTTTTTGTGTATTGTCTTTGGTTTTGGTAAGAGAGTGATGCTGGCTTCACAGAATGAGTTTGGAAGTATTCCCTCCTCTTCTACTTTTTGGAATACTTTAAGAAGGATGAATATTAGTTTTTGTTTAAATGTTTGGCAGAATTCTGCTGTGAAGCCATCTGTGTCTGGACTTTTGTTTGTTGGGAGTTTTTTGATTACCAATGCAATTTCATTTCGGGTAATTGGTCTGTTCAGATTTTCTGTTTCTTCCTCAGTCAATTTTGGAAGGTTGTATTTTTCTAGGAATTTGTCCATTTCTTCTCGGTTGTCCAATTTATTAGTTTATAATTTTTCATAGAATTAACTTGTATACTCTTTTTCTTGATAATTTGAACTTGAGGTTTGTCTATTTTGTTCATTTTCTCAAAGATCCAGCTCCTGGTTTCTTTAATTTTTTTCTATTGTTTTATTCTTCTCTATGTTATTTATTCTGCTCTGATTTTTATTATGTCCTCCTACTAACTTTGGTTTTCATTTGTTATTTTACCAGTTTCTTTAATTGTTAGTTTAGTCTGTTTACTTGGGATTGTTTATGTTTCTTAAGGTAGGCCTGTATTGCTATGTATTTCCCTCTTAGAACTGCTTTTGTGGTATCTCACAAATTTTGGACTGTTGTATTTTTGTTTTCATTTGTCTCTGTGTATTGCTTGATTTCTGTTTTGATTTGTGATTATCTAGAAGCATGTTGTTTAGCCTTCATGTGCTTGTGGGCATTTTTGTTTTTTTGGTGTAATTTATTTCTAGTTTCACACTTCTGTGGTCTGAGAAGTTGCTTGATACAATTTCAATCTTTTTTAATTAATTAAGGACATTTTTGTGGCCTAGTATGTGATCTGTTTTACAGAACATTCCATATACACTTGAGAAAAATGTGTATCCTGCTACATTTGAGTGGAATGTTCTGTAGATACCTGTTCAGTCTATCTGGTCTAATGTGTTGTTCAGTGCCTCTGCTTCCTTATTTAGTTTCTGTTTGGTTATCAGTCTATTGATGTGAGTGGTATGTTAAAGTCTTCTACTATGAACAAGTTGCAGTCTATTTCCCCCTTTAATTCTGTTTGTATATGTTTTACATATTTAGGTGTTTCTATGTTGGGTGAATAGATATTTATAATGGTTATATCCTCTTGTTGGAAGGATCCATTTATCAGTATATAATGCCCTTCATTGTCTCTGGTTAGGTTCTTTGTTTCAAAGTTTATTTTGTTATATATAAGTACTGCTACTTCTACTTTTTTCCCCTATTATTTGCATATAATACTTTTTCCATCCCTTTACTTTCAGTCTGTGTATGTCTTTGGGTCTGCAATGAGCTCTTGCAGGCATCATATAGATGAGTCTTGTTTTTTTATCCATTCTGCCACTCTATGTCTTTTGATTGCTGCATTCAGTCCATTTACATTTAAGGTAATTATTGATAGGTATGTACTTATTGCTATTTTATTAATTGTTTTCTGTTGTTTTTGTAGCTCCTCTCTGTTCCTTCTTCCTCTCATATACGCATCTCTTGGTATTTGATTTCTTTAGTGTTATGATTGGATCTCTGTTTACAATTTGTTTTATGTTTGTGATTACCAGAAGGTTCATGGATAACTTCCTAATTATATAACAGTCTATATTAAGTTGATGATCACTCTATTTGAAACACAGATAAAATTACTTCTTTTTTATTCTTCTTCCTCCTCATTTTATGTATTAGATATCATAATCTGTATTTTTTGGGTGTGGATTGTTTGACTTTGTGTATAGTTTGTTTTACTACTTTTGTTTTAATTTCATATTTGCTAGGTAGGTAATTTGTCTACTATGTTACTGTGGGTTTATTTTTACTGGTGGAAACTATTTCAGCTGAAAAACATTTCCATCTACAGAAGTCCCTTTAACATATCCTGTAATGCCAGTTTAGTAGTTTTAAATTCCTTCAGCCTTTGTTTATCTGGGAAATGTTGAATCTTCCCTTCAAATTTGAATAATAACCTTGCTGGGTACAGGATTCTTGGTGGAAGGTCCTTCTGTTCAGTACATTAAAATTTCATGCCACTCTCTTCTGCTGTGAAGTCTGCTGATAGCCTGATGGGGATTCCCTGATAAGTAATCTTTTTTTCCTCTCTCTCTGATTTCCACACCGTCTCCTTACCTTTAATCTTTGTCCTTTTAATTATTGATATTGGTGTTGTCTTCCTGTGGTTCTTTTACTTAAGGGCTCTCTGTGCTTCCATGGCCTGGATATCTATTTCTTTTCCTCCCCAGATTGGGGAAGTTTTCAACAAGTAGCTCCTCAAAGATGCTTTCTATCCCTTTGTCTCTCTTTCTCCTGCTGGTACTCCTGTTATGCATATAGTTTCACTTGTAGTTGTCAGCACAGTTGTCTTAGCATTCCTTCACTCCTAGAGATCCTTTTTCTCTCTGTTCCTCAGCTTTGTTTTCCTGTTCTCTAATTTCCATCTCACTGACTGTCTCCTCTATTTGAAGCAATCTATTATTCATTTCCTCCATTGTATATTTCACTTTAGTTACTATATTCTTCAGCTATGACTGGCTCCTTTTCACTTTTGTATTTCTTTGCTGAAGTCCTACCTGAGATTGTCAATACTTTTTCTCAGATCAATGAGCATGTTTATGACAGCTATTTTGAAAATTTTATTAAGGTTGGTGACCTCTGTTTCATTTAGCCTTCTTCCTAGTGTCTTATACTATAGTTTTGTTTGGAACATATTCCTCTGCCTCCTCATTTTCTCAGGATTTCTGTGTTTCTTCATTTGTATTAGATAGATCCATTATGCCTCCTGGTATAGAGAGTCTTTATGAAGAAGGCATCCCATGGTGCTCAGACACTCAAGACTCTTTATTCTCTAGTCCTGGTTCTCTTCTGTGGTGGAAACCCAGTTGTTGTTGGTAGGTTATGTGCATGGTTGCCTTTCTGTCTGTCTGCCAGCAGTTGTCTATTTCAGCCCATAGTTGATGGTAGGTCACCTCAGCTGGCCCTTTGTGAGTAGAGCAGTGGTGCTTCTGCTGGGAGAGTTGTGAGGGGGGTCACCTTCTGTCTGCCCTGAAGATGACAGTGCTACAGAGCTAATGGAGTGGGCAGAGTGGTTGTTCATCTCTGGAGCTGGCACTCAGCACTGGGATGTGCAGGCGGATGGTATCAGCAGGGCATGCAGGCACACAGTATCCAGTTATGTGGTTGTACAGCAGCTGGGTACCTGTGTGCATGGTCATGTGGTGATGGAGGGGCACATGACATGTGGCTGGGCCACCCATGAGGAGAAGGAAGGCTTGGAGTTGGCTCCCACACATGCCTCCCCAGTTGGGTTAAGGTAGGGGTGAGAAAGCCAGGAAAGACTTCCTCAGCCTGCAGGGAAGCAATCTCTCTCTGCTTCCCAGGAAACAAATTCTGACTAATGTTGGGCATAGAGCACTGGACAGGCAACCAGGTGTGCATGGAAGTACCTCATGGCTGAGCCACCACCTGTAGAGATAGAGTGTTTGGGGCTCCCATGAGCTCCCAACCAGTGGGGCTTAGGGAGGGCTGTGGAAGTGTCATCTACCTGCCTTTTTATCTTGTAGCAAGAGCTCTGTTCAACCCTCACTCCTCTGGCACCCTCCCCACTGCTGGTAAATCTTCCAAACTGATGCCTCTGTGTCAGGTCTCAGTGGAACCACTGGAGCACGCCTGTCCTCCACAAGCTGCTGGAGTCTCAACCTCTGAGAATGCTCCAACTCTCCCTGGTGTCCAGCCCCATTAGTCACCAAAGCCCAGTGCAATGTGGACTTGTGTTCCTAGAACAGATCTCCAGGGCCAGGTGTGCAGAGTTATTGAGTACTTATCCCATTCCTTCCCTGTTCCTCTTCCTCCTGCTTGTGGGCTGGGATTGCGGAAGATCTTGGGTCCCAACAAATCATGTCTCTTCCACTTTACTCTTCTTTGTGTGGTCTTCTCTTCTTCACCAGATGTAAGGGGTCTCTTCTGCAGTCTTCAGGTTGTTTTCAGGGTTAGTTGTATTTGTTGTAGTTGCTTCTTTGTTGTGTGTGCATGTAAGAGGAGGTTTCTGTCTTGTCTCTTCCTACTCCATCTTTTTACCCTCCAGTCATCCCCTTAGTTTTCAACATTTAGATTTTATCATTTTGTAGTGTAAACATCTAAGGCTATATATTTCCCTCTAACTATCAATTCAACTGCATCCCACAAGTTTTGATATGTAATAATATATCATTTACTTTTTAGTATTCTCTGGTTTTTATTATGAAATTTTCTTTTATAGAATTGATATTTGGTTCAAATATATGAGATTATATAAATGAGATTTAAGATTGTATAATACTGATAGACTCTTATCTGTGCTTTGATAGAAGCTTACTTTATAGAATAAGATATAGTTAATTTTTAACTATATTTCACATTTCAGTTGGTGGATGTAGAGTTCTATAAATGTTTTATAAGGAATGTTTATTATTTAAATCTTCTGTATAATATCTAATTTGTGGTCTTCCTAATCTATCAGTTACATAGAAATATGCACTAAAATCTCCCACTATTATAATGGGTTTTTCAGTAAATCTTTCTAGTTCTAGTTCTGTTAATATTTGCTTTATATGAAATGAATATTAGGTGCATGACAGTTTGGTTGTTACATCTTCCTGGTATATTAAAACATTTGTGACTTTTATAGTCTTAATAATGCTTTTTCTTTCATAACTGTTTTGTTTAATAATAAAGGAGCAGTATCAGCTTTGGTTATATTTGACTGCTATCTATTTATCCATTCTTTACAGACAGTATTTCTATATCTTGAGTTTTATTTGTAACACTTGGAAATAATAAAAGCAGAAATATATTTTTATCTAATCTTAAACATTTCCATATTTAATTGATAAATTAATTTTTTACATTTTTTGAGATTATTAGTGTTTTTAGACTGATTTTTAGAGTATGATTGCATTTCATATTTGCCTATTTCACTTATGCTTCTCTTTTTTTTCTGCCTTCTTCTGTACTTTCTTTTAATAAGTAGGAAGAGATACATTATTTTTATTCCATTAGTACTTGATCTTGATATATAAGATAAATATAAAACAAGTTACAAAGTTTACTTACATTTGTACTTTCTTCTTAAACAATCATGTGTTAGGCTGGAGAAAGGAAAAACAAGGACGTGCAAACAGAACAGAGAGATGCCATAGGGAGAGAACAGACCAGACCCCAAAGTCCGTGCCGTATATGGAAAGGGGACAGCTCTCCCTGAATTCCATCCTGATGTGCCAACTGGGACCCGGATGTCAGCCTCCTCCCTCTTGGAAGGAAAAAAAGTTTCTAGTTGACTATTATATCACCTTTAGCCAATCATACCTCTCCACACCCCCTAGGATAGCTTGCCGACTCCTCTCCCTCCTAATCCCTTATAAGCCCCCCCACCTCCCTAACCAGGTGTGATTTCTCTGGCCTGTGACAAAAAGGCCACAGAACCTCACCCGGGGGGATTTAAATAAATTACCTGGCCCTTTGTTGCCTCTCTTTGCCTGCTTATTTCGGCTAGAATCTATCTTACATAAGGTGCTGAAACCCAGGAGGAGTGTGAGCGTTGGGTCCTGACCAGCCACAGGCGGCCCCGCCACCTCCTTCCCCAACCTGGAACCTCAGCCTGCTCTCCGCTGCGTAGATTATCTTCTGGTGAGTCCCTCAGTTTCCCCTGGTCTGCTTCCCTCCCTAACTCTGTTTCACCTGGTCTGTCGAAATCGTAGCTACTTCCAGGTCTTGGGTATTCAGCCCATCCATTGCAAGTATCCAGGATACTCACCTCTGGCCCTGTGTTGGGGGAGACGCCCCTCATCCAGTCTCCTAGGCTGTCTCCCCTAAGTTGGTGCACTTGGGACGCTGGGCGCTCCTCTCAGCAGGATTGTTTTTTAGGAAGTAGCACAGACATAGGGAACCAGCCCATGAAAGCAGAGGCTCAGACCCCATTGCATTGTCTCATTTCTAATCTGGCTACTCTCTATCTGTCCCGGGAAGTTCGCAAACGGAAGCTAGTCTTTCTTTGTTCTGAGGCTGGGCCTCAATATCCCTTGGACAATCAATCTTGCTGGCCCCCTGAGGGAACTTTTGATTTTAGCCTCCTCATTGACTTAACTAATTATTGCCACCAGAGAGAAAAGTAGAATGAAATCCCATATGTGCAGGCTTTTTGGACTTGACGGGAGTCAAGACCTTTATGTTAAGTGTTCTGTAACTCAGGTTCTGCTAGCCTGATCTCCAGTTAAAGATTGTCAGCCTCTTCCTCTGCTCAGCCCTTCCTTTTCACATCTGCCAGGAAACCTCAGTCGCCCATCTCCCTCAGCTTGCAATCCCCTCCTCCTCTCTCCACCACCATCTTTAAGTCCTCTGTCTTCACACGTGTTGCCTCCATCTTAAAGTCCTGCACTCTCAACCATGCCGTTGTCCTGCTCTCCTCTTCCAGTGGCTGCACCACCCCCTCCCCCTCTCCTTCCACCTTCACCACCCTCTTCCGTCGCCAGAACACGCCCCTCCCGCCCGCTAGCTCCAGAAGCCACAGACAAGAAGCTGAGAAGAGAGAGGGCAATTAGATATCAGTGACTTAAGTCTTTGTATCGGTTTGTCTATCTGTGTATATGTTTTTATGAAAAAAGTGTTGCTGACTGTAGTTGTTGTATCTCAGTTTGTACGTTTGTGTGTCTAAGTGTATAAATGAAAAAATGTTAAGCATTAATGCTAATTTGGGTTTGGCTGAGGCGGGCATGTCCTTGTTATCAGCTGCCTAAGTTTACCTAAGGTCATTTAAGTCAATGTTATCTGCTAAATCTTTTAAGAATAAAATGCTTAAAAGCTTGGCTTTGTCTAACATTCAGTAAAGGTTTTGTAAGTAATTTAGCATAGTTGTTAAAAATAAGTAAACAAGCCTAGCAAATAAATATCTTAATAATAATACTGTATTAATGTATAACAGTATATATATATATATGCAAACAGCCTGAGAATTTTTGTAGTAACCAAAATTCTTAAAGTTTGCTAAGTTATATAGACATATTTTGTGCCTAATAAGAAATTGTGCTATAAAGCACATTTTCAAAAATGATAATATACATTCATAAATGTATCAATGTGAAGAATGATAGTATAACAGTTTACAGTAGCCTATTTTTCAGTGTCCACTGAAAGTTAAGTTCTAATCAAAACTACTTAAAGTAGTAAGAAAAACATTTCTGCATGCTAAAAAATACTCTTGATAAGAGAAAGTAACTTTGTTCTAAAGTACAGCTGTTTATTTAGAAAGAGAGAGAACACTGAATGTAAAAAGAAAGTTGTAGAAAACTTGTGGAAAAGTTGATATAGTCATGCTATGTGAAATTAAAGCAAGTGAGTCTTGATATCAAGTACATAGCAAAATTAGAATTTTGTTTTCAGTTAAAAAGACAAAGTTTTCCTAACTGTTAGTCTGCTCTTAATATTGAAAGATTGCAGAAAGTTCTAATTGTTTTATCAAAGCAGTTTCTTATGCTTAAAGTCTCAGTGAGTTGTCGGAGTCTTTAAGAAAATGACATCTTAATATTAAAAGGACTAAAAGCTAAACTTTGATAACAACTGTGTAACCTTCTTTATTTGCCCTTGAAGTACTTTGTTGTCATTCTAGTTAATTAGATAAGTGTTGCTTCATAGCAACCTGTAGTCCTAATTAAGTAAGTGCCTTAAAACTTTTAACAACTTCCCAAAATCAAATTCAAAAAAAGTGCTTTTGCCTCTAGTTAACTCTGATATTTTCCAGAGAGCCCCTGGAACATGTCAGAAAAACTTTTTCTCATTAAAGAAAGTATTTGGCTAATTTAGCTTATTTATCTGATATATAAATACCTGCTTAATTACCTGGAGGGCACTGTCAAAAAGAATGATGCTAAACTTTGTTACTGAATGTTTTGTGTTACAGAAATATCCACGTTTCTTTATAACAACTGTCTTACAGTAAGCTCTCATCAGATCTTCATCTATACTGTCATCTATAGATCTGTCATCTATACTCATCTGTCATCTATACATCTGTCATCTACACTCACTGTTTTATTACTCCTAAACTAATAAAAAACTAGATTTCAGCAGAACAGGTATTAGTAACCTAAGATTAAGTAAACTAAGGAAGATGATTTTGTGGCTTTTTGTTTCAAATATTGCTGATAAAGTGTTTTAAGCTTTTTCTCTTTAGCTGACAACAGTTTACTAATCTTTATAAGCAGAATTGAAACTTTATCTTTCTCTCTACCTGATCCCTCCAGAATTTAAAAACTCTCAGTGACTATTTTTATATTTCATGGCAGTATGTCTATTTGCACAAGTTCAATAAGAATCTGCTTTCCTTGTAAGAAGACCAATTAAAAACACTGGTTATACTACCAAGGCTTTGACTGGAATGTCATACCTGAGAGACATGTGTGTAAGCTCAGATATGAACAGCTTTAAGGAACTAAAGTTGACTTTATAGAGCCAACAAAGCCCCTTGGAAGAACTGGCCTGGTACCTTGCTTACAGGGTTCCCAGCAGCCTTACCAGGTGAGTAAGGAAGGTCACTTCCTGGCAGATGCAGGAACCTCATGATGTTTTAACCTTGAGAAGAAAAGAATTCACCCAAATGTACAGGTACTGCAGGCACAACCTGATGGCAAGTCTGGCTTGGCTTTCTAGCCTAGAGAGGCCTTTAAAAGTTCAATCTGAAATTTCCTTACAAAAAGTTCCAGCAAAGCATATGTAAAATAGCCTGTGTAATCAATTGCTCTTCTTGCTGCACTTATGCAAATAATAAAACCAACTGTTAATTATTTTCTTAATCTGGCTACTTCTAATAAGAATAAGGGTGATTTTGGAGAAGAGTATTGTTTCAATAATGCAGTCTTATCTATGCTGAATCCTAATGCTGGTCATTGAGATGTGAACTCGATCCAGAATTCCAGTCCCCCATAATAGCCTGGCTAATGCCCTTATTGGGCCCCTTAATAAAAGTTTATGGTTTACTCTTAGTTGCCCCTTTTTTCCTCAGGTTCCTCCAACAGCAGCTAACCCAGATAACCCAGGTCACCACCAACCACATGTTACTTCACCGTTACTCACCTATTCCCACTGAACCCCCTCCTTTGGCCTAATACCAGCCTCAAACCCCCACCACGCCCCTTGTCAGCCGAAAGTTGCTAGATTGAGTCATCACCCATTATGACCAAAAGGCTGGAATTTTAGAATTTATCTTACATCATGGGCTTTAGAATGTCATAATTGTATTATAACTATACCAGTTTATGTTATTCTTACCCAGAATTCTATTTCTCTTATTACTCAAATAAGACATTTGTATTCTTTTTTTGTATATATGTGGGCATACGTATATAAACACACACACAATAATTTATTAGTTTAGATTTACACATTTCTTTAGATTTTCCCATGTGTCTACTGTTTCTGCGTGAGTCCCAGACCTTCCTTTGGTATAACTTCCTTCCTTCCTTTCTTCCTTCATAGAATCAGTCCTCTTGAGTTGTGGTTGAACTTATATATAAATCAGGATTGACATTTATTTCCTCAAAGCATGTTTGCAATATTAATATCTTCTATCTTTATTGGTGTTGCTGAAAAGTTTGATGTGATACTACTCATTTTTCCTTTAAAATTAATCGAATTTTTTTCTTACTGCTTTTAAGATCTTTTCTTTGTGTTTTTTGTTTGGCAGATTCCCTGCAATGAGTTCAGCTTCTTGAATCTGATGATACACATCTTCCAAGAATTCTGAAAATCTGGGTTTCCTCATGTTTACTCTTCTCTGTTTCTGAAATTACAGTTAAACTTATGATATATTTTGTTATATATTTTTTATATATTCTCCATGTCTCTTTTCTTGCTTATTTTCCATTTTTTGTTCTTTGTGTTGAATATGAGTAATTTCCTTAGATTCTTTAGATTTACCTTCCAGTTCACTAATTCTCTCTTCATCTGTGTCTAATAATTTATTAGTGCAACCATTTCGTTTTTTTACTTCAACAATATATATTTCTAAATGTTCCCTTTTTTCAGATCATCCCATCCATTTTTGTAAATTGTATTCCTTATTCATATATTTGTTTTCTATTTTTTAAGCACTTAAACATTTTTAAAAAATATTCAATACCTGAGGTTCTAGAGGATTAACTTCTGCTATATTCCTTTTTTTTCCTTTTTTTCCTTTTTTTGACTCAGCTTGTATAATTTGTTCCCTCAAATGATTTGTAATGTTAGATTATGAGTCCATGTTTAATTGTCCTCTATCTGTGGGAATCTTGTACGAATTGATTTGTGTATACTTCAAGAGGGGATTTGCTTTTGCTTCTGTCAAGATATCCAGTTCATTAGAAACCCAGAGGACTTTTAGTGATGACCTAAAAATTGGATATCACTACCCTAGTTTTAGGTCAGTTTCTAAGACTTAGTTTTCTAAATCATGCAAGAAGTAAAATTTCACCACAAAACTCAGGGTAGACCACTTATTACCATTTTTAAAGGGAGACTTTTTTCATTAGTACTCAGGTTTAGATTAAGTCACTGTACCATCTCTCATTTCTAATAGACATTTTTTCCTGCCCCTCTAACTTTTCACTGAGCATGCATCTCATTTTTATAACCCACCTTTCACACAGGATCAAATCCTTGTTACCTGCCCTGCTGTGGCTGATAAAATGCAGGCTTCTAAAAGGTCAAATGCCCTAAGATCAGTTGCAAATTCAGCATCAACTACCACTTTGATATAGGATCTCATATTTATATACCTAAAGGGTACATAATCCTTACCAAGAAATTAAGATTTCTTGTAGAGGTTTTTTGGCCTGGAAAGGAGAAAGAAATCAGCCTTCCCTAGTGGTAGGAGTGATAAACTGAGAGATTTTGATGCTATTGATGTCCATGTTCAGCTTCATGTAGATCAGGCTGGTTTTTGAAGAGAACAAGATCAAGGTGCAGGGTGAAGCATAGATGAGAGGTGGTAGTGGCATTCTGGCAATGTAAAGCTCCTGCTTCTATTTGTTCCTGGCTCTTAGGTGATCCAGTGTGTCATTGCCTATCCTTTCCATTTTCTTCCTTTAATTACCAAAGAATAAAGTACACTTCTAATAAAATTCCTCTCTTTTTTTTGATGTTTGGGTATGTTTCTGACATTTACAATCAAAGAAGTAAAGATTAATAAACTATTTTTATGCATCTTTTTTCTCTTTAATATCCTACAAAGCCTACCTATTGCATGGCAATAGACATTGTTGAATTGAAGTGACTTAATAAGATGGGCACAGGGCTTCCTTCAGACTGAAAATTAATTTTTGGTTTGGTCTCAGACTACTTCCATTTGATGCTGTTAACATGTTCCAACTATCAGGAACAGAATAAATAAAGCAACCCAAGAAATGACTTAAAATTGCTTAACCCCCAAGAGGGACCAGAAATGATGCTTCTTTCCACTACAAAGCTCACCTGTTTCTCTAAGGACCCCTGAAAATCAAGCTAGATATGATAAACATTCAGGTCCTAATCTGAACTATCAAAAAAATATCCAAAATTTTTCCTGAAGACCCTTCAGTGGAGTAATCTCATAGTTATAAAACAGAAGAGAGAGCTCATTGTTAAATGAATGACTAAGTGATACAAGAAATAGCACTGCAAGTCTGAGACAACTGACTAGGTAACTTATGCCAAAATTTGTTGTATAAAAATATTTTTGTGCCTCAAATTAGCCATGTTGCCTGTCATTAATGATCAAGTCTTTGGCGTTCTCTTCACCTCCTGGATGCACAAAATTAGTGCAGTGAGCCACTGGCCAGACAGAATTAAGGACTATAGAAATTAAATCTTTGTGTTATCTTAGATGTTGGATCTCATCTAATGAACATGTAATAAGGAAGGTTTCATTCTCCTCACTTTTCTTCATCCTTAACTCTACTTTATACAATACATCCTTGTCTAGTGGTCCTATGGAGACTTGTTCTCACTCCAGACATGAGGACCAAGATTTGTATCCTATGTAAACATATTACCCCATTAAATTTTTGAAGAGCAAAGGAAAAGATGGAAACAATATGAATGCCAAAAAACACATACTCTTCAAATATCTTTTTAAGCTTTTCACATACTAACATTTTTATTTAAATCACAGATTATATATTTCAAGATAAAGTGTTCCTATTTTGAACCCATTATCTTCCCACATCCTTTCTTAAGCTCCAGAATTTATCTATTTGTACTTTTGGAAAATACAAATCTTCTGGGAGACCCACTAACTGGCTGTTTTAGTCCTTTGTCTTTGAGAAATGGGCTCCTTCCCAGTGAAAGTTTCTAGAGGGATTTTTCCAAAGGAATCAAACCACAATGAAGTGACTGCTCAGGCAATTATTCTAGGAAAACTCTCTCTGTGAGTTAGCCAGACAGGATGAAACTGGACAATTTTCTTTAAATCCTAAAGAGGAGAATAAGATACTTGGGGATGAAAAGGGTGAGGTGCCAAGAAGAATTTTCCCACACATAGTTAGGAGCAGTTGGGGACTGAGGCAGAAGACCAAGGGCCGCACGTCTGCCCCCCTTTCACCCCCACAATGCCTCCTCCCCACAGTGCCTCCTCCCCACAATGCCTCCTCCCCACAATGCCTCCTGCCCACAGTGCCTCCTGCCCACAGTGCCTCCTCCCCACAATGCCTCCTGCCCACAGTGCCTCCTGCCCACAGTGCCTCCTCCCCACAATGCCTCCTCCCCACAATGCCTCCTGCCCACAGTGCCTCCTCCCCACAATGCCTCCTCCCCACAATGCCTCCTGCCCACAGTGCCTCCTGCCCACAGTGCCTCCTCCCCACAATGCCTCCTCCCCACAATGCCTCCTGCCCACAGTGCCTCCTCCGCACCAGCGGCTTCAGCTTGTTCTCTCGGTAGCTCTCCTTGGAGTCACAGCCTTGCTGTCCAGTGTCAAATGAAAATAACGAAAATGAATAAATAAATGCCTTACCTGAAGAAGCTGTGTCTACTAGTCAAGCATTAAAACTCCAGCACATTTGATGTATTTGTCCCCCTGAATATAATGATCACTGGAGCTAGTGAAGTCTACTTTTGTACTGAGCAAAACCTCTTGGTTTAGTCCTTCAATAAGTTATCAGCATGCTCAGAAGTATTTCCTTTAGGTGAATCTCTTGCCATGAAGAGTTTTTAAATTTGGAAAATAATTCCATGAGGAATTACTACTGAGAACTATAATATTATTAGAACTGAGGAAGACTGTAAAATCCCTTCTCATAAGAAAACGAAGACCTAGACAGCTAGTTGGTGGCAGGGTTATAGCCTGTGTCCACGATTCCCTGTCCTAACTGCCTGATCACCACCCCGTATTGGGCTAAGTAGGATATAAATTTAATAATAATTCACACAGATACAATTTTTACCTTGTTTCTGAAATGTCAATAGGCATAAATTTGTGAATTGCAAATTTTGTCATCCTTTCTCAGTGAGAACTGTCGATAAATTTGGCTTAACTTAAATAGATGTTAACAATTCAGTGCCTTCACTTTATTTCATTTTTCCTATTCAAACATTAAAGTTAAAATCTCTGACCATAATAAACATATAAAGAAATTAACCTACTTCTACACTGTCAGCAGGAGGTCTGCAGCCATCCTAACTGCTAGGAAAAGTATGTAATAAACTAATTCTCAAAGTTATTCTTAAATCCAGATCAACAATGAAATAACTCACAGAATAAATATTCAATTTATAATGTAGGCTTGTATTGCTACTGTTTTTCTTAAATTAATATCACTTCCAAGAAGGTCTAAATGGGAAGAAATTTCAGGCTAGCCTCCATATAAAATATGTATATGAAAAAGGAGAGATAATACATTAACCTAAATGATATAAAATAACAAAATCAGAATTGATTGGAAATGGCATATTTGGGTGTTGTTCAGTTACTAATGAAAAACATACTGTGTTTATGTAAACAATACACTTGAAAAAGTGTCCTTAAACTTTAGACATGTAGCAAATGAGAAATTTCCCTGGAAATGATAAACATTTGAATAATAGCTTAAAAGCTGCTGAGTATGGAACTTGAAACTGAAAACAAAATAGGCAGTGAGGAAATCTGAGGGCTGGGCCCAAGGAACACTGACACCAAAACCACGGTCTTGGCACTCAAGTCGCCTCATGCCTGTTTGGCAGGCAGAAATCTAAATGTAACACACATGTTGGCTGGGGTTACTCTCTCCTTTGAGAGTCCCTATAAAATGTGACTGCTTCCATGGGTTTTATATTCTAAAGCTGAATTTCTCATTCCAATATTTTGTTCTTGCTGAACTCACCATCTCGCTGCCATACTTTTGCTCTGCATTGTCTAGATTAGCAATAGAGTCTCCTGTCCTTGATTTCAGCTGGAACACTGCTCACACAAGGCACATGTAAGTGGCAGGCTTCACTAAGAATGTGTGGTAACAAGGCAAGGAGTGTCGTGACACTAAATCGAACAGCAAAGGACTTGATCATGGAGTGGAGAGATCCAGTGCTCAAAAGTCCTTTGGACACTTTTCTCTAGTCACTTTTTTCTATTCTCACTTTTTTATTATACTCCCTCCCTTTCCTTCTCTTCTCTCTTCTTTGCCCCTCAAGTCCCAATTCTCCTCAACCTCTAAGTATTTTCTTTATTTCACTGTCTTCTAGAGTATGTCTTCATATCCCCATCACTTCCCCTAAAGCAATCAGTTAGGATGTTTTCCTTAATAAAGACAGCTGCCTCCCTAAGAGGACCTCTCAGCTTAGGCATTAAAATAACAAAGTTCTCCCTAGCAATTTACACAATAGGAGACGATAATTCCATAAGACACGAACTGAGGCAGTACAAGCAGTGGTGGTTGCAGAATAAGAAAGCAATGGAGGCCTCAGTTTTGTTGTCTGTGTTATCAGAGTTATCAGTTCTTTTCTCACACAGTTATTGCGGGGAAGTGATTGTGAGTATGAACTCTGAGTTACAGTCTAATGAAAGACTCACTATTCAGCATGCAGCCCTGCTTGGTCCACAGAAAGTCTTCAACAAATTGAACAGGCACTCTTCTTGGTACACCTCAGGGAAGGAGGGATTGAGAATGTTTCAAAAACAAAAAAATCAGCCAAGATGATCCTTTTAAAACATTTAGCTGTGAAACAGGCTACCATGGGTGCATGCTAGGGAGATGGGGTACAAGGCAAAGATACCTGGGGAAGAGCATACCCAGTGAATTTACATCACTGAGTAGTGGCAAGCAGACGAGTACAAGTAGGCTGGGCCGGGGCTTAAGGACAGGATAATGGTTTTGGATTTAATTCAACAAGTCGAAAAAAAAATACTGCTCTCATAAGTGATGGGACTAACAAATAAACAAATGCCTTTGGTTGCATAATCTCATCAGAGCATCCAGAATATGAGATATAAGAGCCGGTGCGCTCTGCTCTGGTCAAACAATACCTAGAGGGCTACTGGCTTGGGACTGCACTCTGAGGAACCCTCAGAAGAGAGGAGTGGCAAGGAAGTCTGGGACTGACACAGCAGAAAGGACAAAAGGAATAAGGGTGGCTGCCCTACAGAGTAGAAACTGCCCGGAGGAACTGTGATAGATGACGACATTCCTGAGAACATGGTTTGGTAGTTTTAACCTCTGAGTTCTCGGTGCCTGCATATGGTTGCTTTCAATAAAGGTCTGTTGAATAAATGAATGAATAATTGAATGGCCAGCTGTCATACAGAACAGAAATTAAATTTGTTCTTTGTGTCCCCAAAGGGCAGAGGGTGATGAAAGTTGTGGAGATAGAGACAGATAGCAGCTTCACATAAAGAAGACTTAACATGTACAAACCCTCAAGAGTGAGTGGATCTGCTGCCAGAGCTGGTCAGGCTGTCACTCACACACTGGGACAGGCAAGCTCCTGCCAGAAAGGAGACGACTGAAGCAATTTTGCACTCTGTGACACTTCAGCTTAGTCAAATTTTTTAATCAATAGGATGAGATAGATCTCTTACAATGACTTGTGAGTCTCATGTATTCAGTACCAAACTGCCCTGCAGAATTCTCTTCTTAAACCTAGTTTTCATATTGCATTTTGCTGTTTCATGAGTCACAAACTGGTGAGAAGCCACCTTATATGGACACACACAGGCAATCCCCACTGCTGCTATATACACACATTACATAGAGTAATTTATTCAGCTGAAGATCAAAAGTCTCATCAGCAGTCAGGCAGCCTTGCCAGCAAAGGCAGACACAGCATGGTTTAACACACTTTGCTTTGCCGCTATTGCTCTTGAAGAAGGTGTGCAAATTGTTATTGAGATTTTTCTAGCAAGATAAATGCCATATCTTTCTTTTATATTTGCATTAACATCTCCACTTGGACTAATTTTTGCATAAACAGCTACATTATTATTTTTACTGTAGCCAGTACCCCAACTCCATTCTTGAATTAAATTTAGCACCAACAAAGTTGTAACCTCGTTCTTAGAAGAAAGCAAAATCAATATCCAGGGGTGGGTGAATAATACTGCTGCCTAGGCTTACCACAATTCCTAAAAACCCACTACTTTGCAAAATTATATAAGCAATTTAACTCACATGTTTTTCCTAAGGAATTAAATGTCTTATTTGAATGTATTGTCCAGTAATTTTTTAATTCAGTCATTCTCTCTGATAGCTTCTAGGAATTATGGACAAAAGAAATCTTAGCACCAATGTAATCATGAGACTGGATAAAGAAACCCTAAGAACAAGGCAAAATCCCCAAGAAGAAAACATGAAGGAAATATGGAAGGGTTTTGTCTTTGATAAAAACAAAAAGTCTTGCTATGGACTGAATGACTGTGTCCCACCGAAGTTCATATGCTGAATCCTAATCCTGAAGGAGATGGCACTAAGAGGTGGATCCTTTGGGAGGTGACTAGGTCATAAACCAGAACCCTCATGGATGGCATCAGTGCACTCACTGGTCATGTTAGCTTCCAGTGAGGAAACAGCCGTCTACAGACCAGGGCCAGGAATCGGCTGGGGCCTTTATCTTGGACACTGCAATCACCAGAACTGTGAGAAATCAATGGTTGTTGTTAAAAGATACCCAATCTACAGTATGTTTGTTATAGCAGCTGGAATGGGCTAAGACAAGTTTATTTTATAATGCCTTGATAACTGTACAAGTTTAACAGCAATCTAAATCTGCCTAGTGGCAGTCATCCTTCCAGAAATTGTCAGAACAAAATTCTGACCCATTTTTAAAAGATAAAAATCACAATAATTTAAATGACTACCTTTGGACACTTTTAATGGTAAAAACAGAATCTAAAGGAATCAAACCCAGTTCTAAAAAAAGATGAGAAACTGAGGTATTAGAACACTTATTAAGGCGATTTAGGCATTGAATTTATGTGTCAGCTGTAGTTTTAGGGTTAATGACAGTATTTTTAGGTTATAAAAGTGCATTTATTTATTAAATATTTATTGAATAATGTCTCTAGCAGGCACTGTCATGACTTTCCTTTATTTAAATAAAAATAGGACAAGATCCCTATCCTAAAGAGCTCCTAAAAATTGTACCATTTTATCATTCCCTTTCATTTAACTCTAGCAATTCCTTGCTTGAGACATGATTAGATAATATGTAAAACTGAACACATTTTGAAAATAATCTAAAATTATATCATAAGGAAAAATAGGTTTTGAATGAAACATTAATACTCTATAAATCATTATTTTCAAGACTGATGCAATAACTTACAATTCTAACAAAAATAAATCTGTTTAACATAATAGTTTAGATTGAAAGTCATTGTCTTCCACAGTTTTCCCCTCAAATTCTACATAACCTATCTCTCTTTCTCTCTCAGATTTTCTTTTTTCTCACACTTTGTGGAAATGCTGACTTTATAACGAGCAGCAGAATGATCTGTGATAAGAGAAGGGGGAACAGATTTCACAGCAGAGGAAATACAATCCAACATAGTCATAAATGAATGGAAAAGATAACAATGAATAATACCAACAGTGAAAGCTGTAAAGAAGATAATGTCGTCTGAAAAGCAAAAGTTTACCAAACTTTCATTTGATCTTAAGCAGCATTAACAGAGATCCAGTGCACAGAGTCAAAATATGAATTCCAAAGAACATTAGGGCTGCAGAATGCAACATCAGCCAAACAAAGCTGCAGTCAGGGGATGATTTCCATAGCAATATGTAAGTTACTGAAATGCTGTGTAATACAAGACTTCTAGTTAAAGTTACATATTATAACTTTTCTACAAGGAGCATATAATTTTCTACATTTATGAAATATGCTTGACTATCTACATTTTTGAAGAATGTACATAGTCATTCTTGAAGAAACACCTTGCCAAAGTTTTCAGATATCAGAAGGTTAAAGAAAATGATATATTTACAGTGCCCATTAGAGTGCCTGGCCCACAGCAGGTGCTCACTAAAAGGTAGTGGTAGCTGTGGTTACAGTAATGGAGGTACTGTTACTGGACAAGGTGAGTCGCGGATTTCACGATGACTGGCCTGCAACAGAAGAGGAGAGAGAAGGGGAAGCAGCAGATTCTGAGTGTCATGACAGGCTGAGTGAGCGTGCAGAGGCATTGCATCTAATTATTATGACCATATTATGAGGGAGGTTTATTCTGTCAGTTTTACAGATGAATAAACTGAGGCTCAGAGCATACAAACAGTTCCACAGTGAGTAAATTATAGGCCTGTCTGAATTCAGGATTAATTTGCCTTTGTAAAATTACATGAATCCCTTAAATACAGTTTTGATTTTATACTTCACAGAGGTTTTGTTTTGTTTTGTTTTGGATATTTGCCTTATATTACACCAAATAGTTTAGAGCAAAAAGGTTAGTTCTAGAGAATAAAACAGAGCTGAGTGTGAATCTCATCTCTGCTATTTATTTATGTTACCTCATCAAGAAATGAAAACCCCCCTCCCTCCCTCCCTCCCCTCTTCCCTCTCTCCTTTCCCTCCTTCCACATATTATTAGTGATATTTGAATAAACCAAGTGAAGGGAAAAGTGAGAAGGATAAGGTTGAGGGACAAAGTGAGATACTGGAAGGCATTCTGGGCCACGGGGGGAAGGTTGAGTTTTATGTTAAAGATAAGGAGAGCTATTGTGGGATCTTAAAAGCAAGGTAAGAGTGTTGTAACATCATCACTGAGAAGATCCCCTTCGCCTCTGCTTGAAGAATGGATGATGGCGGTGGGCGGTGGGCGTGGGGTTTAGGGCGAGACTAGCGTGAAAGCAGAGAACCAGTCAGAGGCTAATGTGTGCGGTGAGGAAGAGGCGGCGGAGGCAAGGGAGGCAGTGGGCCTGAAGCGGAGAAGAGAGCTTCAGACCTATTTTTAAAGTGGAATCAATAAGGCTTGCTAATGTGACATCTAATTATTCAGAAAGGACTCCTATATTTTTGACTTGAGTGACCTGGTAACACTGTGCTTTTACTTGAAAGAGGTTTGAGAAGATGGATATGGAAAGGGGGAAATCCAGAATTCTGTTTTGGACCTGTTAAGTTGGAGGATCTGAGCTACATCAAAGGGGAAGTGTCAGGTGACATTTGGACATGAGAGTAAGGAGCTTAGGGGAGAGGTGTGGGCTCTAAGGGGGATGTGGGCAGCATAACTCAAGAGAGGTCACATCCTTGGGAACTGAGGAAATCACTTAGGGACAAAGGACAGAAATTGAAAAGAGGACAACCTGGGGCTAAATCGGATTTACCCCAAGTGAGGTGGTGGAGAGTGAACCAGCAAAGAAAACAACAAAGAATGGGCTGAGAGGGAGGAAAGAAGGGAATCAGGAGACTGAGTGGTTCAAAATGAAGAGAGTGAAGCCCTACTAAGTGACAGGCATGGGGGATTAAACAATAGTGAATTACCAAAGGCATTAAATGGAGTTATTTTTGGAATATTGACTCTCTCTTCCTCTAGGCTGGGACGCAGACTGCAGGTGATGCTACAGCCTCTGGAAGGAGAGGCACTCTCCCTGCATGGTGGACAGATGCAAGTATGGGCTGGTTTAGGGATGAAAACATGAGGGTGCTTATGTCTGATGGTGACGATTTTCCCAGTGATGCATGAAGCTCTTCAATCAGATCAAACCTCGTATATATGCAACCATGTAGAACAAGGGCCCAGTCTCAGTCTGCATGAGTCTCTGTAACAAGGTATCCTGCAAAGCGACATAATGGCAACAAGATGGTAAAATTTCAAAATATACTACAGTACAAGAATAAGTGAGTTTTCTGCCAAGGTTGAGCCTATTAAGTACTTGACTGAAGAAAATAATGGATTTTTAGCTGCTCTGAGGGCAGCCTTTCTAAAAGGGACCAAGGGCCCAGAGGAAAGAGGGGGTGTTGGCTGGGAAGAAGTTAGAACTTCCCTTCCTCATTCCTCTTTCCACCGCAACTCTTACTTTGCTCAAGGCCATGGTCACACTCACAGAGAAAGAACAGGAAGAACACATAAGACTCCATACCTCAGGGTAGTTAGCAGAGACAGAAAGGGGCAAATGTGCGTTCTTAGGCTGGCCCCAAACTTAGTTCCTATTCTGATTACACCTAGTATAATGGAATGTTATAGCAAGAGTTCAGCTGAGATGCCTGCAGATAAAATCCACCTCCAAAATATGAGGGAAAACATAGTTTGAGAACTTGGCAAGCAAAGGCTCACCTGTTAATGCAACTATAAAACTGTGGAAAGCTGATGAGGCCTTTGTTAATGCTTGTTCTAAACTAAAGTGCACATCAGGTTTCACAAACTAAGTAAAGGCATGCATAACTTTACTAAGCTAAGGGAATGGCTGTATTTGTAAAGTATTCATAACTTATTCTAGTTTTCACATAACTTGGAACCGGCCTTGGTCTCTAAACTGAGTTTTAGGAAAAACTCATCAAGTACAGGAACACCTTTTACACTGAAATCGTCCCCTGCTTTCTCCATAATCCCAGCCTGCTCCTGCTTGTCCAGTCTCGTTACATCTGGTGCTGGACCCCAAGCTCCTCTCCCAGATTGAAGAGGGAGCTCTCAGAACTGTATGAAAAAAGAAAAAAAAAAAACAAGATAGCATTACATACCTATTAGAATGGAGAAAATCCAAAACACTAAAAGCACCGAACACTGGCGTGAACGTGGAGCAGGAGGAACTCCCAGTCATTGGTGGAAAGGCAGAATGGAAAACACCACTTTGGAAGACAGTTTGGCAGTTTTTTACAAAATCAAATGTACTCATTACATGATCCAGCAATTGTGCTCCTTAGTATTTTCCCAAATGAGGTGAGAATTTATGTGCACATAAAAAAACTTCACATAGATGTTTATAGAAGCTTTATTCATAATTACCAAGACTTCAAAACAACTGAGATGTCCTTCACTAGGTGAACAGATAAATAAAATGGTACATCCAGACAGTGGAATTCAGGACTAAAAAGAAATGACCTATCACTCCATGGAAATAAATGGAGAAATATTAAATGCATTTACTAAGTGAAAAAATCTACATATTGTATGGTTCCAACTGTATGAAATTCTGGAAAAGGCACAAGTATGGAGATGGCCAAAAAAGATCAGTAGTTCTCAGAAGTTAGAGGGGACAGAGGAATGAACAGGAGCAGTACAGGGGACTTGTAGTGCACTGAAACTATTCTGTACCACATTACAATGGTAGGTAGATATCATTATACATTTGTCAAAACTCATTCAATGTACAACATCAACAGTGAACCCTGATGGACCATGGACTGTGAGTGATGATGCTGTGTCACTGTGGGTTCCTTTACTGTGACAAATGCATCATGCTGGTGGCAAATGTTGATAGTGGGGAAGGCTGTGTATGCGTGGGGGTAGGGAATATATGAGAATGCTGTATTTTCTGTCCAATTTTTCTGTGAATCTAAAACTTCCCTAACAAATACGGTTCATTAAAAAAAATTGGATGGAAAGCTACCCATTCAATAAAGATTTATAAGATACAGGTTGCTTTCATATATAAAGTGGTCATTATAAAACATACTATTTGATTCTCTCTTTAGCTGAAGAGTAAAAAGATCCTTTAAACTTTATTCCATAGTGATCCTGGAAGCTCTATGGTTCACCCCCACATAGCCTTAGTTCGAACAGTTTGTAACATATCCTTACGTATTTCTAGAATAATCCATGTTTGCATGGATTTTACATTTTTACAAACTCTAAATTAAAAAAGAAATCACATGTGAAAAGAAAGCTGGTATGAAGTCCTAGTTTAGGATGACTTTTTAAAGTTTTCTAAATCTGTCTTTATTTTGAGAAAGTGACTTCAACAGGTCATGGTGGGCCTGAATTCAGACAGAACAAGCCCAAATTCCATCCCTTACTGCCATGCTAAACAGGAAGAAACACATAAAACTGTCAGGCCATTTCACTGAAAGGTCTGTATTGGAGTTAAAAAAAAAAAAGGAACATTTCCAGTAGTCATCTGGAAGGTTTTATTTCATTTCTTTGCCTTATAAAGTCGTGCTTGGTCATCTTATTAAAAGACAACCTCACTATAGAAAACACAAGCTTGCTCCATGAAATTATGCACCAACAAATATTGATTTGCACCAGATTGGACCCTGGTTGCAGGAAGGCAAAGCCATGGCCCGAATACTCCCATTGATTCAGGATAGAAGAACTGTGTCCTCTGTCTGTTTTGACTCTCCAGGATTCCCTAACTTGTCCCTCATCAAAAATATATCAGTCTGCGGAGTGAGGTGTTGAATGAATGTGCCAGTGGGTGTGAAGCTCTGGGCAGGAGTGGAGCTCTCTTTCCATCTCCGTGTAAAATCCTGCCTGCCACTGGCAACCTGGCCTTTCTTCTCTCACCACTGCTCTGGCTTTGTGCTAACTTTTTTGCTAAGCTTTCACTCAAAGGTCATTTCACCCAGTACCAGAATAAAATAGACATACTCTTTTATCCTCACGAATATGGTAGACTTAAGGTAAATGTGGCACCGTTTGGGAATATAGCAGAGGGTGTGTTGAACTTAATACTTTTATACAGCAAAATCTGATGAAACATACTTGACCCTTCAGTCCACACTCTTTATCCACTTGCCTTAGGGAAAGCAGACAGTCACATTGCAGGGAGTTAGTATTCTGACAAGGGAATGAATGCTACAAAGGCACTAGAGAACACATTCTCTCAAAAGATTCTCAGGGGCCTGAGAAGGGCAGTCATGGAAGCTTTTATTGAGAAGTGATGACTGAACTGAGCTTGAAAGATGGGGAGCATCTAACTACATGTAAGATGTAGGATGGGTAAAATGTAGGATGGGCAAGGCTGGAAAGTATCTCATTGACCCCATTCATCATTTCAGGAAACTCAGTCATAAAGATGAAGTAACTTTCTCAGGATCACATAGTTGTTAACTAGCAGAACTAGGATTCAAACCATTCCCAGAGGGGACAGAAAGACCTAGGTTCAAATCTTAATACAAGTTACTTCGCCTCCATAACTCTTATTTCCCTCATTTGTAAAGTGGTGATGAATTAGTTGGTTACTGCAATGACTGTAAAATAAGAATCGGTGAATCAGTAGTATTACTTCTTCCATCATCATCTATTCCACTGGAATGTAAACTCTGAGTACACAGGCGGCATGTTCCTCTTGCTCACCGTTGTATCCAAGCACTTTACCCAAGGCCTGGTATGTGATGATGATTCTTATGTATGAAGAAATTATTGAGTAAATGAAATGGCAGAACATATATGAAGTTCAGGGACTGGCAGCAGTTTCTCAATGAATGTTAGCTTTCCTTACCTATTACCATGTCAATAAGACAACCCCCTTTAGCCATATAATTCTATTTGGAATATGTTTGAGTACCTGTCCGTATCATTTGGTATTGGCATCCGGGTTCAATACTACATGTAATGGCTGATAGTTGTCCAGTCCGTACCTTTTGGCAATAGGTCAGCAAGATCCACTGGTACAGGCAGTAATACCATTTCCAACAGAGACAATAAATAGGAAGGAGAGGATTGGTATATCCAAGACAGAATGTAACCCTTCCTAGGCCCAAGATCTCAGACTTGTCCCCAGGGGAAGATAGCTACAAACAAATGCTATAAATCATAGAAAAAAAAATCTCAAAATGTTTTATATTTTCCTGTAATGAATGTGCACATCTCTTGCTACTAATATTCTGTCCCTTTTATAAGCATAGATCTCAGCTTTTAATGGCTGACTGATCGTTTTGGGAGCTGAGAAGCCCTGGAAATCCCTGAGTCCCATGGGCTTCAGTGAACAGCATCATCCAAGAGACCTTGTGCAGTGGGTGGCAGAGTGGATGCATTTCTCACCAAGTGCCCACTGAAATGGTCACAGCTATCAGATGAGAGAGCTACCTGGGCTACTTACACAGAGAAGTGGTGGAGAGGTTGGGGTTTGCTGATGTCCTCTCTGACACTTGCCATCGATCCCATGACAGCTGCTAGAAGCTTAGCCTTCCCTGGGTGATGATGGACAGGTCAGCTTCAAGGAGAGAGCCACAGAGGGCGCAACAGAAAAGAATGAAGCATCACTTTCACTTGCTTTTCTCTTTAGAATGAGAAAAATGTGTTGGGGAGTTTAAATACAGCTATCAAACAAATTAACATGCTGATAAAATTTCTGAAGAGGACCCACTTTATCTGATCCCAGCACAGATTACCTTGTGTTACATTCCATGACAATCTATTTTAATTATAAAACACCATTAATATTATTAACTCTATTGTTTCCCCACTATACCCCTTATTTTATTCCTGTAGGCCAATGCCCCACAGCTGGAAGTGCTAATAATGCAAGTGTAAAATTCCTGGTAATCTGCGTGTTTTAAGAATGTGCTCATTAAAAAAAGGAAAGAAGCGTTGGAAAACGCCCTGCTTCCGCAGCAGCCCTCCCCCGTGCTGAAGAGCAGAGCTCTCCTGGCGCTTAGTTTCCGGGGATGCAGTGCCGCTGCCCATGCAAGGCAGGTCAGAAACCGGGAGCCGGAGGCTTTCCGCAAAGTGCAACACTCCGTTCCTTCCCTACAGGTATCCCCTACAGCTCATAGCACGGTCAAGCAGAGGATAACTGTAAAATGGAAATGTGCACTGCATATGGGAAAATGCATACTGAATATAAAGCAGATGCCTAGAAGGCTCAACTGGAGAGAAAAAATAACATTTAAGAGGTTGATTTGAACCATTTAATTTTTTTTTATTTTGACTTTCACAAATAAGGTAATTAAAATGAGTTATAGAAGGTTTGCAAGATTGCCAACGTATTGCTCTTCTATTCAAAAATTATCTGCATATTTAAAATACCTGGATGAGCAATAAGAGACACTATGGTCTATAGAAAAAGGTACCTATCAGATCTGCTCAAAATGGAAATAACTTCATTTAAATGAAAGTTTGATAAACACCCCTTTGCTGTCCAATGCCTAACCTCCTGTTTGTAGCAGACATTCCAGTCCCTCTTTTCTGTTGATTTAGCCTGTAATATACATGAAATATCCAAAACCCCAAGTTACCCAGATTCACTTGTCATCAGTGGTTCCAGGTTTATCAATGAGAAAGAGTTAGGGGTAGCAATCTGGTTGGAACAGAAAACCAAGGGATTTATCAGGAAATTATATTTTCATAGAAGTGACATAATTTTTCTTTAAATGTAAGTTATAGAAAAATAAATATAACAAACTTTTATACTAAAGAGGCTCTATTCACATTTCATATAATTTAGAATACTGCTAGTTCATATGAGAGTATTTTATTATTATGTGATCACAGCACTTGGGGATGCTTTTGGTTGCAAGTGACAGAACATTTGGCTTAAATGTTAGACCATGAAGACTTAAATTACCTTAAAAAATAAGAAATAAGGACAAAAGCAATTCTAAATTTGGTACAGCAACTCAACTGCTCTGCCATCCTCAGAATATTGTATTTTTGTCCTTGGGAATGTCACCTCATGATCTCAGGATGTCTGCTGAAGCCCAAGCTTCACATTCTCACACAACAGCATTCAAGACAGGAAGGAAAGGACCTTCTTTAAGACTCTGCATTTTTTTAAACTTAGGAGAAAATCTATCCCAGGGCTCTCCTGGCCGACTTCCTTTTTACATCCCTCTGAACATAACTGGGTCACATCTACCCTAAGACCTATATAAAGCAAAGTTGAACAGAGTTTCTAGGAGAGGCGTAGACTGATTGTGAATCATATCCTGGGATGGCTGAAGAGCTTACCTTCCCTAAAATTCGGGATTGCCATCTGTTACCTGAACACAGTTGTGATGCCATCAACAGGGAAGAATGGGCGGCAACACAACTGCAAGGGGCCTATGTGACATGAAAGCTTCTAGCCAGCACATCCCTGGGTGCCATCACTCCCTGTTTTATTAGTGACAAATCCTTGCTTCAGTCATGGGTTTGTGCATTTTTAGTCAACCTGGGACAATGAAAATAATATAAAAATGAGTCTGGTCTCTAGTCATTCAAAGGTGTCAATGTATTTCATTGTCATCCAGATCACAGCTGAAGAAGGGGAAGTTACTAAGATGTTTATAAGTAATTAAAAGTTATACCTGACTTAAGACATACTTTTGTCATGGCCAGAAAACATCTCTTAGATTTTTACTCAGGAAAAATGATTGTTCAATGGTATGATCTCAGAGGCAACAGTGAGGTTTACTATCTCTCTCCTTCTGTCTGGAATTCCTGTGATCTGGACTTGTTCTTTAGAGGTTCCGTTTCTTAGTTAAGACTTTCGTTCATATTAAAACGTAATTGTTGCAGGATGGACAATTATTTAAATTATACATTGTTGCATAACAATGTGAGCAAATTTTCGGTTTCCTGAGAACCAGTTTTGGTGAGCAGAAGAGAGAGGCACTGTGACGAAGGGAGACTCTGGTAAGCTGGAAGGGAGTCGGTAGGGAGCCAGAGAGACACATTAGAGGCGGCGGAGAACCACTCCAAAAGAACAAAAACCGATTTCACACTCAGTCTTTGAGTCTCAGTGTGTTTTCATTAGAAAATTAGACTTGCATTATCCATTCTATCCTGGAAAAAGAAGATTACTTTTGTTCTTTTTTAGTTCTTCTGCTTTCTCCTAATTTTGACAAGTAGTAAAAGTTTTCTGCAGAGCACTTATTTTTTAACATGAGTTTTCCTAAAATTGCTCTAGAATTTAGGTATAGTTCAAAACCTGCCAACCAGTGGACTCCATAAATTACAGACTAATAATATAATATGATGTCTAAGGCATTGTGGTAGCCATTTTTAGGATGCAGAAGGATTCGGAAAGAAACAGTTATAAAGTCTGAAAATCATCTTCTGCTTAGGTCTTGAACCAAACAAGCCTAAAATTTTCTCCTTAACTAATTTTGATAAAAGACTAATCTCTAATTCTCAATATTAATCTATATCTACTCTGATATAAGCTTCAAAATAATATAAAATCTAGAAATTTAAGTTTAAAATAAAAAGCATCATCACTGAAGAGCAGCTATATAAAAATAGTTTTTTGGTTTTTTTTCCCCAATGTCTATGA
Organism: Manis javanica; assembly: GCF_040802235.1. Taxonomy (NCBI): domain Eukaryota; kingdom Metazoa; phylum Chordata; class Mammalia; order Pholidota; family Manidae; genus Manis; species Manis javanica. Next base: position 24,735,357 of record NC_133168.1, on the reverse strand, counting down.
AACATGTTTGGACTCACAAATATATATAACACATATAACCAAAGCATTGATGAAATATACATTTCTGGTCTAATACATTTCTAAAAAGTGATAATATCCAGTGTTAGCAAGGGAGGGGGAACTGACACTTTTCATGCACTGCTAGTGGGCCTGTAAAATGGTGTATAGTTGACCCTTGAACAACGTAGGGAGTTAGGGGTGCCAACCCCACATAAGTTGAAAATCTGCATATAATTTTTGACTTCCCCAAAAGTTTAGTAATCTACTATTGATCAGAAGCCTTACCAATAACATAAACCATCAATTAACACATATTTTATATGTTGTGTATTATATACTGTATTCTTACAATAAAATAAGCTAGAGAAAAGAAAATGTTTTTTCAAATTGTCAGTTTCCAAATAATTTCCCAATGTAAATATTGAAAAAAAATTTGTATGCAGGTGGACTTGTGAAGTTCAAACCCATGTTGTTATAGGGTCAACTGTATATTTTTTTTTTTTGAGAGGGCATCTCTCATATTTATTGATAAAATGGTTGTTAACAACAATAAAATTCTGTATAGGGGACGCAATGCTCAATGTACAATCATTAATCAATCTCAAGCCTAATTCTTGTCAGTCTCCAATCTTCTGAAGCATAATGAACAAGTTCTTACATGGTGAACGAATTCTTACATAGTGAATAAATCATTACATGGTGAACAGTACAAGGGCATTCATCACAGAAACTTTCGGTTTTGATCACGCATTATGAACTATAAACAATCACGTCAAATATGAATATTCGTTTGATTTTTATACTTGATTTATATGTGGATCCCACATTTCTCCCTTTATTATTATTATTATTTTTATTTTTAATAAAATGCTGAAGTGGTAGGTAGATGCAAGATAAAGGTAGAAAACATAGTTTAGTGCTGTAAGAGGGCAAATGTAGATGATCAGGTGTGTGCCTATGGACTAAGTATTAATCCAAGCTAGACAAGGGCAGCAAACATCCACGGATGCAGAAGATTTCTCTCAAAACAGGGAGGGTGAGGTTCTGAGCCTCACCTCTGTTGATCCCCAATTTCTCACCTGATGGCTCCCCTGCTACTGTGCCTGTCTTAGGTTGTTCCTTCCTTGAGGAATCTTACCCGTCTCTGGCTAACCAGTCATCTTCCGGGGCCATACAGGGAAATGTAAAGTTGGTAAGTGAGAGAGAAGCCATATTGTTTGAAAAGGTTAGCTTTTTACTTCTTTGCAGATTTATGCCCTGTGGCTTCTATGCCCAGCACTTGCCTCAAGGTATCTTTACCACCTGGAGGAATTATGATACTCAGCAAATTCGATATGAGGCACGAATTCTATTTAAGGGTTGTAATTGGGAAGGAAGAAGAAAAGCTATAGAGGTAGCATATGGAAGAAAACATGGGAGGGTTGATTATTTCTTTGACATATCTTCCTGTAGAGTACCTTAAGCATGTATAGGTTTTAAACTACCAACTAATTTGCACTCACATATTAACATAATAGGAATACGGTGAAATAAACAAAGCAAATCTATAATTACCATCCATCTCCAGTGAAGCCAAGAAAACCATTTAGGCACCCTAGGCATTTGTGAAGATTTGTCTATGAAACGATGGGTACTGTCCAACTGTACTTGAACAGTCTGAGAGAAATCAGACAAATTAAAGCAGCCCATTTCTGGGATCTGTTCACATCCCATATGTTCTTTTAACCGTAGATAGTCTATAGTCATAAGATTTTGGAGTGCTACAACTTGCACCCCTCCCAACTCCTGGTTGAGTTCCAACACTACAGATCCGGTCAAATTCGTTGTCTCACTGTATGCACATGCCAGCCTAGACATCTCCCTCCTCATTCCAATGGCAAGTCCAGGAAACGGGGGGGTGGATGCAGCCACAACCACAGCATCGCCCAGATCCCTGTGGAGGATTTTTGATGATCATCCCCCTGGCACAAGTCCTCCAGAGAGTGCTGATGCTGGAAGCTCCTCCTCATATCGTATCTTAGTTCATTTTCTGGGTATCCAAGCTAGGCCTTGATCTTCTGCATAGAAACAAACAGACCCTTTGCCCACACTTTGACATGCCCTCTATACCACTGTGCAGAACTCATTGGAGGTCAGCACACAGGAACTGCTTTTTTTTTTTTATTATTAAGAGAAAGGAATATTATCAGAAAAGAGTACGTCCATAGCTGATCATCTGACGCCCTTTAAGTGATCAACATTAAGGATATTTAAAGCATGCGTTGATCTTTGATTTACCAATAGTTTTATCCTATCAAGGAGTAATCCCGCTTTTCTTTCTTTCTTTCTTTCTTTCTTTTTTTTAATCTTTAATCTACACTTACATGAAGAATACTACGTTTACTATGCTCTCCCCTATATCAGATCCCCCCTAACAACCACATTATGGTTACTGTCCATCAGCTTAGCAAAATGTTGTAGAATCACTACTTGTCCTCTCTGTGTTGTGCAGCCCACCCTCCCCTTTCTCCCTCCCCCCCAGGCATGCTAATCTTAATACCCCCTTTCTTCTTCCTCCCCCTTATCCCTCCCTGCCCACCCATCCTCCCCAGTTCCTTTTCCTTTGGTACCTGTTAGGCTATTTGTGGGTTCTGTAATTCCGCTGCTGTTTTGTTCCTTCAGTTTTTCCTTTGTTCTTATACTCCTCACATGAGTGAAATCATTTGGTATTTCTCTTTCTCCACTTGGCTTATTTCACTGAGCATAATACTCTCCAGCTCCATCCATGTTGCTGCAAATGGTTGGATTTCTCCACTTCTTATGGCTGAGTAGTATTCCATTGTGTATATGTACCACATCTTCTTTATCCATTCATCTACCAATGGACATTTAGGTTGCTTCCAATTCTTGGCTATTGTAAATAGTGCTGTGATAAACATAGGGGTGCATCTGTCTTTCTCAAACTTGATTGCTGCGTTCTTAGGGTAAATTCCTAGGAGTGGAATTCCTGGGCCAAATGGTAAGTCTGTTTTGAGCATTTTGATGAACCTCCATACTGCTTTCCACAATGGTTGAACTAATTTACATTCCCACCAGCAGTGTAGGAGGGTTCCCCTTTCTCCACAGCTACGCCAACATTTGTTGTTTGTCTTTTGGATGGCAGCTATCCTTACTGGTGTGAGGTGATACCTCATTGTAGTTTTAATTTGCATTTCTCTGATAATTAGCGATGTGGAGCATCTATTCATGTGTCTCTTGGCCATCTGTATTTCTTTTTTAGAGAACTGTCTGTTCAGTTCCTCTGCCCATTTTTTAATTGGGTTATTTGTTTTTTGTTTGTTGAGGCGTGTGAGCTCTTTATATATCCTGGATGTCAAGACTTTATCGGATCTGTCATTTTCAAATATATTCTCCCATACTGTAGGGTTCCTTTTTGTTCTATTGATGGTGTCTTTCGCTGTACAGAAGATTTTCAGCTTAATGTAGTCCCACTTGCTCATTTTTGCTGTTGTTTTCCTTGCCCGGGGAGATATGTTCAAGAAGAGGTCACTCATGTTTATGTATAAGAGGTTTTTGCCTATGCTTTTTTCCAAGAGTTTAACGGTTTCATGACTTACATTCACGTCTTTGATCCATTTTGAGTTTACCTTTGCATATGGGGTTAGACAATGGTCCAGTTTCATTCTCCTACATGTAGCTGTCCAGTTTTGCCAGCACCATCTGTTCAAGAGACTGTCATTTTGCCATTGTATGTCCATTATCAAATATTAATTGACCATATATGTTTGGGTTAATTTCTGGAGTCTCTAATCTGTTCCACTGGTCTGTGGCTCTGTTCTTGTGCCAGTACCAAATTGTCTTGATTACTATGGCTTTGTAGTAGAGCTTGAAGTTGGGGAGTGAGATTCCCCCCTACTTTATTCTTCTTTTTCAGGATTGCTTTGGCTATTCGGGGTCTTTGGTGTTTCCATATGAATTTTTGAATTATTTATTTCAATTCATTGAAGAATGTTGCTGGTAATTTGAGAGGGATTGCATCAAATCTGTATATTGCTTTGGGCAGGATGGCCATTTTGACGATATTAATTCTTCCTAGCCATGAGCATGGGATGGATTTCCATTTATTAGTGTCCCCTTTAATTTCTCTTAAGAGTGACTTGTAGTTTTCAGAGTATAAGTCTTTCACTTCTTTGGTTACCTTTATTCCTAGGTATTTTATTCTTTTTGATGCAATGGTGAATGGAACTGTTTTCCTGATTTCTCTTTCTATTGATTCATTGTTAGTGTATAGGAAAGCTACAGAATTCTCTGTGTTAATTTTGTATCCTGCAACTTTGCTGTATTCCGATATCAGTTCTAGTAGTTTTGGAGTGGAATCTTTAGGGATTTTTATGTACAGTATCATATCATCTGCAAATAGTGACAGTTTAACTTCTTCTTTACCAATCTGGATTCTTTGTATTTCTTTGTTTTGTCTTATTGCCATGGCTAGGAACTCCAGTACTATGTTAAATAAAAGTGGGGAGAGTGGGCATCCCTGTCTAGTTCCCGATCTCAGAGAAAATGCTTTCAGCTTCTCACTGTTCAGTATAATGCTGGCTGTGGGTTTATCATATATGGCCTTTATTATGTTGAGGTACTTGCCCTCTATTCCCATTTTGCTGAGAGTTTTTATCATGAATGGATGTTGAATTTTATCAAACGGTTTTTCAGCATCTATGGAGATGATCATGTGGTTTTTTTCTTTCTTTTTGTTGATATGGTGGATGATGTTGATGGATATTCGAATGTTGTAACATCCTTGCATCCCTGGGATGAATCCCACTTGGTCATGGTGTATGATCCTTTTGATATACTGTTGAATTCTGTATGCTAATATTTTATTGAGTATTTTTGCATCTACATTCATCAGGGATATTGGTCTGTAATTTTCTTTTTTTGTGGGGTCTTTGCCTGGTTTTGGTATTAGGGTGATGTTGGCTTCATAGAATGAGTTTGGGAGTATTCCCTCTTCTTCTATTTTTTGGAACACTTTAAGGAGAATGGGTATTATGTCTTCTCTGTGTGTCTGATAAAATTCCGAGGTAAATCCATCCAGCCCCGGGGTTTTGTTCTTGGGTAGTTTTTTTGATTACCGTTTCAATTTCTTTGCTCGTAATTGCTTTGTTTAACTTTTGTGTTTCTTCCTTGGTCAGTCTTGGAAGGTTGTATTTTTCTAGGAAGTTGTCCATTTCTTCTAGGTTTTCCAGCTTGTTGGCATATAGGTTTTCATAGTAGTCTTTAATAATTCTTTGTATTTCTGTGGAGTCTGTCGTGATTTTTCCATTCTCATTTCTGATTCTGTTGATTTGTGTTGATTCTCTTTTTCTCTTAATAAGTTTGGCTAAAGGCTTATCTATTTGGTTTATTTTTTCAAAGAACCAGCTCTTGGTTTTGTTGATTTTTGCTATTGTTTTATTCTTCTCAATTTTGTTTATTTCTTCTCTGATCTTTATTATGTCCCTCCTTCTGCTGACTTTAGGCCTCATTTGTTCTTCTTTTTCCAGTTTCGATAATTGTGATATTAGACTATTCATTTGGGATTGTTCTTCCTTCTTCAAGTGTGCCAGGATTGCTATATACTTTCTTCTTAAGACAGCTTTCGCTGCATCCCACAGAAGTTCTGGCTATGTGTTGTTGTTGTCATTTGTTTCTATATATTCCTTGATCTCTATTTTGATTTGTTCATTGATCCATTGAGTATTTAGTAGCATGTTTTAAGCCTCCATGTGTTTGTAAGCCTTTTTGTTTTCTTTATAGAATTTATTTCTACTTTTATACCTTTGTGGTCTGAAAATTGGTTGGTAGAATTTCAATATTTTGGAATTTACTGAGGCTCTTTTTGTGGGCTAGTGTGTGGTCTATTCTGGAGAATGTTCCATGTGCACTTGAGAAGAATGTATATCCTGTTGCTTTTGGATGTAGAGTTCCATAGATGTCTATTAGGTTCATCTGTTCTAGTGTGTTGTTCAGTGCCTGTGTGTCCTTACTTATTTTCTGCCTGGTGGATCTATCCTTTGGGGTGAGTGGTGTGTTGAAGTCTCCTAAAATGAATGCATTGCAGTCTGTTTCCCTCTTTAGTTCTGTTAGTATTTGTTTCACATATGCTGGTGCTCCTGTATTGGGTGCATATATATTTAGAATGGTTATATCCTCTTGTTGGACTGGGCCCTTTATCATTATGTAGTATCCTTCTTTATCTCTTGTTACTTTCTTTGTTTTGAAGTTTATTTTGTCTGATATTAGTACTGAAACCCCTGCTTTCTTCTCACTATTGTTTGCCTGAAATATGTTTTTCCATCCCTTGACTTTTAGTCTGTGCTTGTCTTTGTGTTTAAGGTGAGTTTCTTGTAAGCAGCATATAGATGGGTCTTGCTTTTTTATCCATTCTATTACTCTGTGTCTTTTCATTGGTGCATTAAGTCCATTTACATTTAGGGTGACTATTGAGAGATATGTACTTATTGCCATTGCAGGCTTTAGATTTGTGGTTACCAAAGGTTCAAGGTTAGCTTCTTTAGTATCTTACTGCCTAACTTAGCTTGCTTATTGAGGTGTTATATACACTGTCTGGAGATTCTTTTCTTCTCTCCCTTCTTATTCCTCCTCCTCCATTGTTCATATGTTGTGTGTTTTGTTCTGTGATCTTTTTAGGAGTGCTGCCATCTAGAGCAGTCCCTGTAGGATGCCCTGTAGAGGTGGTTTGTGGGAAGCAAATTCCCTCAGCTTTTGCTTGTCTGGGAATTGTTTAATCCCGCCATCATATTTAAATGATAGTTGTGCTGGATATAGTATCCTTGGTTCAAGGCCCTTCTGTTTCATTGCATTAAATATATCATGCCATTCTCTTCTGGCCTGTAGGGTTTCTGTAGAGAAGTCTGATGTTAGCCTGATGGGTTTTCCTTTATAGGTGACCTTTTTCTCTCTAGCTGCCTTTAAAACTCTTTCCTTGTCCTTGATCCTTGCCATTTTAATTACTATGTGTCTTGCTGTTGTCCTCCTTGGATCCTTTCTGTTGGGGGTTCTGTGTAATTCCATGGTCTGTTCGATTATTTCCTGCCTGGTGGATTTTCAGCAATTATTTCTTCAAAGAGAGTTTCTATCCCTTTTCCTCTTTCTTCTTCTTTTGGTACCCCTATAATACGAATATTATTCCTTTTGGATTGGTCACATAGTTCTCTTAGTTTTGTTTCATTCCTGGAGATCCTTTTATCTCTCTCTATGTCAGCTTCTATACGTTCCTGTTCTCTGGATTCTATTCCTTCAATGGCCTCTTGAATCTTATCCATTCTGCTTATAAATCCTTCCAGGGATTGTTTCACTTCTGCGATCTCCTTCCTGACATCTGTGATCTCCCTCCGGACTTCATCCCATTGCTCTTGCATTTTTCTCTGCATCTCATCCCATTGCTCTTGCATTTTTCTCTGCATCTCTGTCAGCATGTTCATGATTTTTACTTTGAGTTCTTTTTCAGGAGGACTGGTTAGGTCTGTCTCTTTCTCAGGTGTTGTCTCTGTGATCTATGTCTGCCTGGAGTTTTGCCTTTTCATGGTGATAGAGATAGTTTGCAGAGCTTGTACGAGTGACCGCTGGAAGAGCTTCCCTTCTTGTTGGTTTGTGGCCTTCCTCTCCTGGGAGAATAGCGACCTCTAGTGGCTTATGCTTGTCAGCTGTGTGCAGACAGGGCTTCTGCTACCTGCCCATTTGCAATGGAGTTTATCTCCACTGTTGCTGTGGGCGTGGCCTGGCTGGGGCTGCTCCTCCAAAATGGTGGAGCCCCATTGGAGGGGGAGCAGCCGGGCAGCTATTTATCTCCGTAAGGGGCCTCTGTGCTCCCTGTTGCCCAGGGGGTTAGAGTGCCCAGAGATCCCCAGATTCCCTGCCTCTGGTCTAAGTGTCCTGTCCTGCTCCTTTAAGACTTCCAAAAAGCACTCTCCAAACCAAAACAACAAAAGCAACAATGAGAGAGGAAACAGAAAAAAAAAAAAAAAAGGAAAAAACACGTGATTTTTTTTTTGTCCTCAGGCACCGTTCCCAGGCACCCGCTCACTGGTCCTGCTGCCCTGCCTCCCTAGCACCAGGGTCACTGTCCCTTCAAGGCTTCCAAAGAGCACCCGCCAAAAAAAAAAAAATGCGCTAAAACTGGTCCTGCCACCCTGCCTCCCTAGCACTGGGGTCCTCGTCCCTCCAAGGCCTCCAAAAAGCACTCGCCAAAAAAAAGGGAAAAATGCACGACCCTCTCTGTCCCCAGGTGCCGGTCCCAGGCACCCGCTCACCGGCCCTGCCGCCCTGCCTCCCTAGCACTGGGGTCCCCATCCCTCCAAGGCCTCCAAAAAACATTCGCCAAAAAAAAAGGGAGAAACACGCGACCCTCTCTGTCCCCAGGCGCCGGTCCCAGGCACCTGCTCACTGGCCCTGCTGCCCTGCCACCCTACCTCCCTGGCACTGGGGTCCCTGTCCCTCTAAGGCCTCCAAAAAGCACTTGCTCAAAAGAAAAAAGTGGGAGAAACGTGCGATTTTCTTTGTCCTCAGGCACTGGTAGCAGGCACCCGCTCACCAGTCTTGCTGCCCTGCCTCCCTGGTATTGGGGTCCCCGTCCCTCCAAGGCTTCCAAAAGGCACTCTCCAAAAAAAAAAAAAAAAGGGAAAAACGCGCGATTTTCTTTTTTCTCATGTGCTGGCCCCAGGTCCCCGCCCACCGGTCCCACCACCCTGCCTCCCTAGTATTGGGAAAAAAGTGCAATTTTCTTTGTCCCCAGGCTCTGGTCTCAGGCACCCGCTCACCAGTCTTGCTGCCCTGTTTCGCTGGTATTGGGGTCCCTGTCCCTTTAAGGCTTCGAAAATCACTTGCCAAAAAGAGAAAGAAAAAGGGGAAAAACACGCGATTTCCTCTGTCCTCAGGTGCCGGTCTCAGGCACCCGCCCACCGGTCCCGCAGGGAAAAACGCGCGATATTCTTTGTCCTCAGGCGCCGGTCCCAAGCACCCGCTCACTGGTCCTGCTGCTCTGCCTCCCTAGCCCTGGGGTCCCTGTCCCTTTAAGGCTTCCAAAAAGCACTCACCAAAAAGAGAAAAAAAAAAAGGGAAAAAGGCGCGATTTCTTCCATCCTCAGGCGCCAGTCTCAAGCACCCGCCCACCGGTCCCACAGGGAAAAATGCGCGATATTCTTTGTCCTCAGGCACTGGTCCCAGGCACCCGCTCACCAGTCCCGCCGCCCTGCCTCCCTAGCACCGGGGTCCCTGTCCCTTTAAGGCTTCTGAAAAGCACTCGCCAAAAAAAAAAAAACCGCTCTGGTTTCTTTCCACCCGCCGGGAGCCGGGGGGAGGGGCGCTTAGGTCCCGCCGGGCTGGGGCTTGTATCTTACCCCCTTCGCAAGGTGCTGGGTTCTTGCAGGTGTGAATGTGGTCTGGATGTTGTCCTGTGTCCTCTGGTCTCTATTTTAGGAAGAGTTTTCTTTGTTATATTTTCATAGATCTATGTGTTTTTGGGAGGAGATTTCCACTGCTCTACTCACGCCGCCATCCTGGCTCCGCCCCCCAAAAATAGTTTTTTAAAAATATTTTAATGGATTTCTCAGATGATAAATTTGTTACTAATTTTAACACAGATCCCTCTGACCTTTATTTATAAGGTGACCAGTTTATCTTGGTCTGCCAGGGACTTTCCTAGCATGAGCCCTGATAGTCCCACAACCCAGGAACCAGCACGGCTGGTGACACCACGTGTATGGGACACACCAGTACTGGGAAACCAGAGGCTGCCGTAACTTCATTGATTAGATCTTAATTCATCTGTAACATTTACATCAACATGTTGGATAATACAGGACCTATTTCAATTCATATTTCTTGTACTAGAGCCCAACAGCTTCTTATTCAGCCACTGCAAATCAACATAATCATATTTTTCTATTTTGCTCCATAGAAGAAAATTATGACAACTCACAGAATAGCATGTGTGTAGATTTCTTAGAGAACCTGGAGCTAAGGTATTCTGTTTTAGGACCCAAGACAAGGAATTACCTTTACCATTTCAATTTTTCTGAGAACTCTGAAAGAAACTTAATGCTTAGTTTTTGTGAGGCCAAAAGGAAATATATGATTGTGTAATGGTTTGGTGAATCTGGGTAACTGTGGGCAGCCATACTGGTAAGGCAAGCAGCTCTCACTTTGGGGAAGCTGAATAATTCTCATTGTCCATATAAACAGTTAGGAATTCTAAACAATTTTCATAATAATCCTGCAAGTCATGCATTTTTATCCCCTGAGGTTCAGTGAAGTTAACTGATTTGACCAAATTCATGCAGTTAATACACAGTGTAGCTAGGCCTGAATACAGATCTGTCAGCCCATACAGGCCATAGTCTTTCCATTATGCCACCTCTTTCTGCCCAGGACAGCTTCTGATGGCAAAAACACCATTTAAAACAAATAATACAAATCTAGCATATATATATATATAAGAATATGATGGCAGGAGCTCCTTCCATTTGAAAACTCTTTAGTCAGACAGCGATGGCATATACCGGATCCACACTTCTGGTACCACTGTGTCACTTCCATGAGTGTTCTTTTTTTCTTTTTTTGCCTATTTTTTTAAAATTTTCTTATCATTAATCTACAATTACATGCAGAACATTATGTTTACTAGGCTCCCCCTTTCACCAAGTCCCCCCCACAATCCCCATTACAGTCACTATCTGTCAGCATAGTAAGATGCTGTAGAATCACGACTTGTCTTCTCTGTGTTGCAAAGCCTTCCCCATGGCCCCCCCACATTATACATGCTAATTGTAATGCCTCCTTTCTTTTCCCCTACTCTTCTCCCTCCCTTCCCACCCATCCTCCCCAGACCCTTTCCCTTTGGTAACTATTAGTCCATTTTGGGTTCTGTGATTCTGCTGCCATTTTGTTCCTTCAGTTTTCCTTTGTTCTTATACCAAGTGAAATCATTTGGTACTTGTCTTTCTCTGTCTGGCTTATTTCACTGAGCAAAATACCCTCTAACTCCATCCATGTTGTTGCAAATGGTAGGATCTGTTTTTTTCTTACAGCTGAGTAATATTCCATTGTGTATATGTACCACATCTTCTTTATCCATTCATCTACTGATGGACACTTAGGTTGCTTCCATTTCTTGGCCATTGTAAATAGTGCTGTGATAAACTTAGGGGTACATCTGTCTTTTTCAAATTGGGCTGCTGCATTCTTAGGGCAAATTCCTAGAAGTGGAATTCCTGCATCAAATGGTATTTCTATTTGAGCTTTTTGAGGAACCTTCATACTGGTTTCCACAATGGCTGAACTAATTTACATTTCTACCAGGAGTGTAGGAGGGTTCCCCTTTCTCCGCAACCTCGCCAACATTTGTTGTTGTTTGTCTTCTGGATGGTGGTGATCCTTACTGGTGTGAGGTGATATCTCATTGTGGTTTTAATTTGCATTTCTCTGATGACTAGTGATGTGGAGCATCTTTTCATGTGCCTGTTGGCCATCTGAATTTCTTCTTTGGAGAACTGTCTGTTCAGCTCTTCTGCCCATTTTTTAATTGGATTAATTGCTTTTTGTTAGTTGAGGTTAGTGAGCTCTTTATATATTTTGGATGTCAACCCTTTATTCGATATGTCATTTATGAATATATTCTCCCATACTGTAGGGTAGCTTTTTGTTCTATTGATGGTGTCCTTTGCTGTACAGAAGCTTTTCAGCTTGATATAGTCCCACTTGTTCATTTTTGCTTTTGTTTCCCTTGCCCGGGGAGATATGTTCATGAAGAAGTTGTTCATGTTTATGTCCAGGAGATTTGTGCCTATGTTTTTCTCTGAGAGTTTTATGGTTTCATGACTTACATTCAGGTCTTGGATCCATTTCGAATTTACTTTTGTGTATGGGATTAGACAGTGATCCAGTTTCATTCTCTTACATGTAGCTGTCCAGTTTTGCCAGCACCATCTGTTGAAGAGACCGTCATTTTGGCTAGGAAGAATTAATTTTGTCAAAATGGCCATCCTGCCATGAGTGTTCTTGTTCTTATTGTTTTAGTTGTGTAGAGCAAGAGAGTCACTCTGTGGAAACTGCTCAGTGAAGAAAAAGCATTCTTGAGCAAGCGTTAACAGCTAGTGCAGCAGCAACAGGCACACACGTCTCACTCCTGAAGTTGTTCCCTGCACACTCAGGCTACTTCTCACACTCTCTGGAAGGGGAGGAACATGCTCTACTGTCAGGCATGAGGTGCACAGAAGCTCATTTCAGCCTCAGGAGGAGTGCTGGTCACTTGCCCATTTTGTACAGGCACAAAAGTGTCCTCTTCTTTCCCTACTTTAGGGAAGTAATGGATCTAGTGAGGGATCCCAGGTGGTTCCCAGTGAAGCAGAGGAATGAAGGAAGTGATTTTTAGAGCCAGACTACCTGGGTTCAAATCCCAGCTGGACTGCTTGGCCAAGTTACTTTATCTGTGGGCCTCAGTTTTCTCATCTATAAAATAGTAATGATCGACTTCCCTCTGTTATTGGGCAATTACTTGAGTTAATATAACAGGATCTAGCATACAGCAGGTGCTCCATTAGTTTTAGCAATTATTGTTTGCCAGCCAAGAGCATACAGCATTCATAAAAAGCCATTTACTGAGCCCCAGAATCAACAGTGCTTAGTAGGAGGCACCAAAGCTACAATAGGCTTAAGACTCGATCTTGATATTTAAGAATATTATACACCAATTAAGAAGACAAGAAATGTAAGTAAAAGAGATGAATAACAATACATGCAGGATCAGTTACTGTGGTAAGTGTCTATCATAAGTGATCAAATTTGACTGCTTTCACAATACTAGAAAGATCCTATTATCCACAGGTGAGAAGCCTGAGGCCCAAAGAGGTCTCCCTGCTCTTAAACACTATGCATCCTGCCTCGGTGCACACAGAGGACTCTGTTTCTTTAGTCCCAATATCCCCTGACTCAAAAGAACAAGGATGAAAATCCTGTAGACCTTGTCAAAGCACGAACACATCTGAGAAGAGCAGGAGCGGCTGGGGGAAACCAACTCAGTGAAGTCGCGACCAGAATCACCAGGGCCTCCCTGGAGTGCTGCTTATCCCAAGCCCAGGTTCATGCTCAGTGCTCATCCTTCTTTCTTTCACTATGCAGATTTCACATCAGCGAGCTCTCCTTCAGCTTTTAGAGCCGCCATCACTCCCCCAGCTCTCGGAGATCTGTCTCCACCTCCCTCACATTGCAGAGGAGTTGGATGGGTCTCCTTTCTTCCCTTCTTACCATTCCCTCCCCAGTCTCCCCCAGCTCTCAGAGCACCTAAATACCAGCTCATACCCTATGTCTTTGAGCTGTTACATGCTACTCCATTTGGTATAACAGGGAAACAATAATCAACAGGAGGAATTAAATAAATCTGAAAATTGTACAATGTTCTTAGAGTCATGTTCCCTAGTTGATAGTGGCTGACTTCCTTTTAAGGAGTTAACCAGAAAGCTTGTGTGTTTGTTTCCCCTCTCAGACTCACAAAAGGGAGTTGATCAAACACCTATTCCTACTTTTTCTTCACTTTCCTAGACATAGATACTCTTTTGAATGAACAAACCACCCAACAGACTAAATTGTTGGTCATAGAAAACAAAGCAAACCAACTCTACAGGAGATGGAAATAGACTCATACTGAAGACTTTGAGTGAGTCTCAGAAAAGTTATCCTTCATCACAAACATCCTTCATGGACAACTAAAGGGCAACCACTGCTCCTAAGAAAACAAATGCTTTACAAATTAAAAAGCAGGCAAACAAAACCTGAAAGAGCTGAATGTTGGGAAGTCACATATATTTAATTTGGTCTTTGAATCTGAACCAGAAAGCATCAATATTAATTTCAATAATCTATCTATAGAGAAAAAAATTGAAAGTGGTAAAGTGGTATTTAGCCTGGATCTGTCCAGCTGATTGTCTTTACAGGCTGAATTTTGTGGATAGCTTCACTTTGCTTTTCAGTGTGAATATTTATTTACACTCACTTGTGTTTCAAATAAGATTAAGGAAATTCAAACTGAATAGATGGATGGAGATAAAAAAACTAACTATGTTAGTGACTGTTAATGTGCCAACCTTAAAAGGCAAAGTGATAAAGAATCCACTCCAAAACTACTTGAACTAATATCTGAATTCAGCAAAGTTGTAGGATACAAAATTAATACAGAGAAATCTGTTCCATTCCTATACACTAATGATGAACTAGCAGAAAGAGAAATCAGGAAAACAATTCCATTCACAATTGCATCAAAAAGAATGAAATAACTAGGAATAAACTTAACCAAGGAATGAAAAACCGATACCCTGAAAACTACAAGACATTCTTAAGAGAAATTAAAGAGGACACTAATAAATGGAAATTCATCACATGCTCATGGGTAGTAAGAATTAATGTTGTCAAAATGGCCACCCTGACTAAAGCAATCTACAGTTTCAATGCAATCCCTATCAAAATACCAAAAGCATTCTTCAATTAACTGGAACAAATAGTTCTAAAATTCATATGGAACCACAAAAGACTCCGAATAGCCAAAGCAATCCTGAGAAGGAAGAATAAAGCAGGGGGAATCTCACTCCCCAACTTCAAGCTCTACTACAAAGTCACAGTAATCAAGACAATTTGGTACAGGCACAAGAACAGATCCATAGACCAGTGAAACAGAATAGAGACTCCAGATATTAACCCAAGCATATATGGTCAATTAATATATGATAAAGGAGCCATGGATACACAATGGGGAAATGACAGCCTCTTCAACAGCTGGTTTGGCAAAACTGGACAGCTACATGTAAGAGAATGAAACTGGATTGTTGTCTAACCCCATACACAAAAGTAAACTTGAAATGAATCAAAGACTTGAATGTAAGTCAGGAAACCATAAAACTCTTACAAGAAAATATAGGCAAAACTCTCTTGAATATAAACATGAGCAACTTCTTCATGAACATATCTCCCTGGGCAAGGGAAACAAAAGCAAAAATGAACAAGTGGGACTATATCAAGCTGAAAAGCTTCTGTACAGCAAAGGACACCATCAATAGAACAAAAAGCTACCCTACAGTATGGGAGAATATATTCATAAATGACATATCGAATAAAGGGTTGACATCCAAAATATATAAAGAGCTCACTAACCTCAACTAACAAAAAGCAATTAATCCAATTAAAAAAATGGGCAGAAGAGCTGAACAGACAGTTCTCCAAAGAAGAAATTCAGATGGCCAACAGGCACATGAAAAGATGCTCCACATCGCTAGTCATCAGAGAAATGCAAATTAAAACCACAATGAGATATCACCTCACACCAGTAAGGATCGCCACCATCCAAAAGAAAAACAACAAAAAATGTTGGTGAGGTTGTGGAGAGAGGGGAACCCTCCTACTTTGCTGATGGGAATGTAAATTAGTTCAGCCATTGTTGGAAGCAGTATGGAGGTTCCTCAAAAAACAAAAAATAGAAATACCATTTGACCCAGGAATTCCAATCCTAGGAATTTGCCCTAAGAATGCAGCAGCCCAGTTTGAAAAAGACAGATGAACCCCTATATTTATCACAGCACTATTTACAATGGCCAAGAAATGGAAGCAACCTAAGTGTCCATCAGTAGATGAATGGATAAAGAAGATGTGGTACATATACACAATGGAATATTACTCAGCTGTAAGAAAAAAACAGATCCTACCATTTGCAACAACATGGATGGAGTTAGAGGGTATTTTGCTCAGTGAAATAAGCCAAACAGAGAAAGACAAGTGTCAAATGCTTTCACTCATCTGTGGAGTATAAAAACAAAGGAAAAACTGAAGGAACAAAACAGCAGCAGAATGACAGAACCCAAGAATGGACTAACAGTTACCAAAGGGAAAGGGACTGGGGAGGATGGGTGGACAGGGAGGGGTAATTGGGAAATAGGGATATTAATATTAGCACACATAATATGTGGGGACCACACAGGGAAGGCAGTATAGCACAAAGAAGACAATTAGTGATTCTATAGCATCTTACTATGCTGATGGACAGTGACTGTAATGGGGTATGGGGTGGGGACTTGATAATGGGGGGAAGTCTAGTAACCATAATGTTGCTCACATAATTGTTCTTTAATGATATCAAAATTAAAAAAAATAAAAGCAGGCAAAGTGAGAGGGGATGGCTCCTCAGATCTGAAACAGTCATTTCTGAGAATGGTCACTATAAACATTTAGATATGTTCTGGGGGGAAATAGGTTAATAAACAGTTTCATTTTCATTAGAAGTAAAATCTCAAACCATCTCTGTTTTTAAAAAGCTACACTTAAAAGGACACACATTTTATTTCACATAAGTACAGAACATTAAGCAAAAATTTGGTTGCCTTGGTGACAAATTGTTGCCACAGAAGACACACATCTCACTAAAAGAAGATAAAAAATGCTTTCAATATACTATATGCATTACAGAAAAACAGAGAAACTAAAAAATAAACTGGACCAAACATCTGTTTTTTACTGTTTAAAAACATGTCCTGGCTTGAGCAAAGGATCACTTATACCACTTTATGTTTCTTTAGCTCCTAAAAGTCTTCCTAAAGCATGTTGCAATTTACCATAAACCACAAAGGTTTTAAGGAAAGTTTTTAAATCTCAGTGATTTTCTGTGTTTTCTCTTAATTTAATGCCCCACAGTTGTGTTGCCAAATGACTCACTAATAAGGATATAGTTAAATATTATGTCTATGACTACTGCACCGCAGTATATGGCAAAGACACTAATCTAGAATATAAAGAAAATAAATGTTTTCCTCTTATATTCTAGCAGAGTCCATTCAATTAAAAAGAGGTTTAGAAAGCCAGTCCTCTAAAACATAGTCTTCTTAATCTTAATCCCCTATTGGGGATCCTATATGAGCAAGAGTAAATTGGTTTACTGTTCACATTACTGCCGCAGACTAAAAAAGGAAAAGAAACCTTACTAAGTAGGAAGCTGAGGAAAAGATCAGGGGCAAATGCACAGGTGAGAGTCCCATCTCTACTCAGAAGTTGTTTGTCTCTTCATTAGTAATTATTTGGGTTATATAAAATAATAAAAAAGAAATACTTATTGAATGTTAAATGTCACCTGGAGAAAAGTGCCAAAAATATTCTGGTGTGATTCCTTTCCAATTTATTTCTATGAATTTTTTACATATTAAGGGTTTCCTTACAGCACAGTCATTACAAACATCTTTTAAAGTCTATAAAGTATGCTCAACATGTTGAAGGCATAATAATTTACTTTTTCATTCCTCTGCTTTTGAACATTATGTCATTAATAAATGTTACTTTACATGAAATGCCTATTGATATCTTTGCAATGTGGAGGGAGGAGAAAAGAGTTTGAAAGAGCAATTTAGAAAAAGAAATACTATACTAAAAATAACCCCAGAATGTGTTACGATCTCATTTATCTATTGTAATATATATTATAATATGCATATATATGTTTATATAAGTAAATATATACACATATATCTAAATTAGAGAAAAAGAGAGTTTAATTTACATATGGTAATTTGTAGGTGTCAGGTATACATCTGGGCTGTTAACACTGGTCCCAGGAATGGGAGATGATTAACTCTTATGAAGCTTAAATCAGCAAGTTAAATCTTTGTATTTTGAAGAGTATCAAGAACAAAAATTTTGTAATAACATCTAGAAACATGTACATAAAAAGGTCAACCAGAAAAAAAAACTGGTATATATGCAGTTTGACCAAAATTATATTTTAAAAAATCACTATATATTTTTTAAAACGGAACAGAGGTATACTTAATCTGAATAATGATTATCTTTGGATATTGGCAATATGGGTAATATTTTCTCACAATTGTTTTTTTTTAATTTTTTCTAATATTTTATCATACATGTGAATTAGTTTTGTTATGTAGAAATACATCTCCATATTTAATTAAAATAAAAATGCATATCTGGCTTTGATTCCAGTCTGTTGTTTTTTAGCTATGAACTGGATAAATCATTTGATCTCCTTAATCTTCATTTTCATCATCCACAAAGAAAATGAACAATATCTGCCCTGACTATTCGATGCATTTTTTTAAGAATTAAATAGAAATGCTTACTTGATTGTATTATATAAGACACATTATTCCATACAAGTATATGATGTCATTATGACCAGCGATTTAACTAAATGGCTAAGGGAAGAGAAGGGAGGAGAGTCCCTTCCACTCCTTAGCAGCTAATCAAGTATGACTTAGCGAGCCACTGTAAAGGACCCTGAGAAGGGTGAGAATAATGGGGATGCGGTGGGGAAGGAGGACCATTGAAGTAAAAGAAAAACTGCTTACACACCTTTCAAAATTATCACTGAAGCCAGGAGTGAAATTCCCTCACTGCCATGTCATACACTCCTACGGCCATTGTACAGGAGTGCTATGAGGGCCCTAGACTGCCAGACGTTCCTCTTATCTGATCACAGGATGAAAAAAGACTCCTGTTAAGTAGTTTCTTATTCTTTTTTCCTATATTGCTTTATTACCCTATACTCAAATAAGTGCTTTACCAGAATGTGTCCTGTGTTGTCAGTGCATGATCCAATCTACCTCAAAATACACTGGATTTTTTTTTTCTTTTTGTCCTTCAGTGTAGTAAGATGCTGTAAAATCACTACCTGTCTTCTCTCTGTTGCACAGCCCTCCCCGTGCTCCCCCCACACCATACATGCCAATTATAAGGCTCCCTTTCTTTTTCCCTGCCCTTATCCCTACCTTCCCACCCATCCTCCCCAGTCCCTTTCCCTTTGGTAACTGTCAGTCCATTCTTGGGTTCTGTGATTCTGCTGCCATTTTGTTCCTTCAGTTTTCCTTTGTTCTTACACTCCATATATGAGTGAAATCATTTGGTACTTGTCTTTCTCCACCTGGCTTATTTCACTGAGCACAATACCCTCTAGCTCCATCCATGTTGTTGCAAATGGTAGGATTTGTTTTCTTCTTATGGCTGAGTAATATTCCATTGTGTATATGTACCACATCTTCTTTATCCATTCATCTACTGATGGACATTTAGGTTGCTTCCATATCTTGACTATTGTAAATAGTGCAGTGATAAACATAGAGGTACATCTGTCTTTTTCAAAGTGGAGTGCTGGAGGTTCCTCAAAATGCTCAAAATAGAAATACCATTTGACCCAGGAATTCCACTTCTAGGAATTTACCCTTAGAAAATACACTGGATTTTTTAAATCATTTGCTGTCCTGACAGAACATCCCTTCTTTCAAAAAACAAAACTTATAAGGATTAATGTTACATTAACATAATCTGCAAACATGAATTACTTGCTTTTTATTTCATCACATAATGTCAACTAGTTCACTTAACTAGTGGGAAAAAAGCCCATGAGTTTTATCAGTGATTAAAATACATTTTCCTGACCAAAGAAACTGGGTCAAATCTCATTCTCAAATTCTATCATTCATTTTAAATTATAATTTAAAAGCCCCTATTTTGATTCATTTTCTGTAATTCATTTGTTTTTCCAGAAGAGACTCCACCTTGATATGTAGACTATTACCTAATATCACCTAAGGCTCTGTGGCCTGCAGAGGAAGCCCTTGTTAGTCGGCCTGCTGTCTCTAGCCCCGAATCAGTCGAACAGAATTCAGTGATGAAAGCAAAGATCACATGGATGGACCCATGGTCTCACAGTGTATAAGTCACATTATTCTATACAAATATATGATGTCATTAAGACCAGTGATTTAACTTTCTCTGGGGCTGAGTTTTCTTATCTGTAAACAGAAATATTTGAACAAATCAGTTTTCCCAAAGTATATTCTGGAGCACACTGGTCTTACAAGATGTTCCATGCAAGGTGGGTGGAGTGGACTGGGATGAGGGGCTTGTGGACATGGTGAGCTTGAGAAATGCTGACCCTATATTTCTGTTAGTGGGCCACAGTGTGCATTGGCCAAGCATATATTTAGAGGAAACCTCTGTAATTCACACTAAATCACTGTTTCCATAGTTTGCTTAAGCATTCATTTTTGTTGTTGTTTTAGGGAGAAGGTGGAGATGGTGAAAATCCAGAAAAAATTACTTTTCAATTACTGGAACACACTTTAAGAAAGGAGATTTTATAATTATTAGCATCCCTTCTAGCCCTGGAATTTTCTGATGCTATGTTGATCTATGAAAAAGCTATAAGATATATCATGATTATAAGATAATTATGTCAGAAACTTTACAATGTCAGTTATGTCAGAAAATTTTACAATATGGTAACAAATAAAAGACTAATAAATTCATCCACACTGAAAATGTGAATGCCTAATATCCCTTTTTCCTGATATTTCATACCACAAGGAGTTGTCTAACAGCAACATAAAGCAAGGTGAAAAATGGAATAGATACAAGATTATTAAGCATTCAGGATTACTGCTTTTGTATCCAAAATAAGCAATCTTTACACAGTAGTATACTTTTACTTGTGTACAGAATACCCTTATCATTTGTATGATACATAAATGAAAAACCAACAGAAATATCTTTAAATCGGTGCTTCCAATGTTTAGACACCTATGGTTGTAAGGTTTCAATATATCTAGTTAGTGGGCAGTGAAGAGTAAATCATGGAGAAAAGTGCCTTCACATAGTAAATGTTGCATAGCAGTAGCAGTGATCATTACACTTGTACACTCTATATACAGGTGTGAACTAGGCACAAGAGGGGCACGGGGTGATTCTGTGATCAGCTGTACTCCCGCATCATTCAACGTAAGAATATTTCCACTCATACAGATGTACAGTATTCTCATATCCCTCAGGTTGAGTAACTACTCACCCCTCCTTATGCTCTCCCAGTGTGGTGTGTTAATGGTGAAATCGTGAAGGTCACTGAGCATTCACTGTGTGCTAGGCACTGTGCTCAGCCTATCACATACATAATCTCACTGACTCTCCATAAGAAATTAGGTTGATTCTGTTATAGATGATGAACCTGTGGAGTGAAGATGGTGGTGGTACGGCCCAAGTCATCCCCAAGTCAGAACTGGCACTGAAGTGAAGGCTTTCTGACTCTAAAGTGTATGCCCTTCCTCATCACACAGTTCTAGTAGTAGGTCCAGATTCATCCTGAGGGAGTGTTTCTCCTCTGGTCTAAGCAAGCAGTTCCCTTCTGTCTTCTGAAAAGCTCCTCTTTAAAGATAAAAACTATGTAGATCTCTATTATATTCCTCCCCAATGGTATATGTACTTTCAATTTCCTATGGGGCAAAGCATAAGGATAAACACTACCTTGACTGCAGATACATTTTCACATAAATTTGCATGTTTTTAGACATGACAGCAGCTGTATACATTAGCATATTAATTTACTATTGTGTAAACTTTAAACCATTTACCTAATCTGCAGCCTACTCCTCGGGCTCACTATCTAGCTATCTCTTGGTCCTGCCAAAACTTACATTTGACCAAGGTCTCCTTTTAGTTCCTTGGGTTAATCTATATATTGTATTACTAATCATTTTAACAGAGACATAACACTTCATTTGCATAGAAATGGAAACTTTAGAAATCTTTTCCTTTATTCTGTGTATATTGATATACATGTGTACCTACATACATGCCAGGTCCTGGAATGTAATAGTGAGCAAATTTTAATGTCAGCCCTTACACACTTTGTAGTCTTAAGGGATGTGTGAATAAGGATACCAATCATCAATTAAAATACATTTTTAATTGTAAAGTGCTATAAAAGGTAGTACAAGGAGGGTGTGAGATCTGAGTTAAGGCAAGAAGAATGCTAAGAAATAGTCACCGAAAGTACCAATAAGGAAACAAGAAAGAGCAGGGTATGGATGAGAGAAGGGATGGTGGCCTTCAGGGATGCAAGAAGTTTAGTGTGAGATTAAGGTGGAATGTGAGGGGTAGAGTGTCCTAAAATGAAGCTGGAGACTAGGCATAAGTCTTAAGGATCCCTGTTAAGGTGTTCAGGCATCAAGTGGTCTGACTGGTATGAGGAAGAAATATTATACCTCTTCAAACTGCCCGCATAGATGCCAAGCTCATGGGCCTCATGCACAGCCAACTCTGTTTCCAGCTCCTATAAATCCAAATCCTGCGGCTGCATGATACCACATTACCAGCCCAGTACCCCCAGCCCTAGATGCTCTGAGTGTCGGTGGCTAATAGTTCACAGATGCTTTCCTGCTTCAAATAACTGTCCTGGGCTGGCAGAAGCCACTGAACCCAGGAAGGATATATGCCCCTGACAAAGGCCCTCTCCTCTGACCAGGCTTCCAACAGGCTCTTCCAAAACCTCTGACCTGCTAGGCTGGAGTCTGGGCTTCCTTCCCCTGCCTGTCCTTGTAGAATCCAGTTTGAGTAAGAATCCCGCTCAGTTCATTTGGCAAAAATCACCCACTTATGTCATCTAATCATCCTCTATCTGATCAGATTCCTTGTCCCTTGCCCTTGATACCTTACCACCCTGGCCTACCCTCAGCCAGACTGTGCTGAGCCAGTCTATCAAGAACCCCCTTTCCCCTTGGTGACCTTCTGCCCACAGACACCTTCTCTGCCCAAGGTCGTGAACCTCGTGAACCCCACTGTCCTTACTGGAGTCAGAGCTGAGTCCTGTCTCTCTTCCCTAATACAAAACCCCACTGCAGTAAGCTCCCTTGAATAAGATTTGATTTAGCATCTTTAGCAAATGACATGGATATTTTTTTCTGTAACACACTCCATGACTGAGTGATCTTGGTATAAGGATCAACTTTTTGGTGCATTTAAGGTTTCCAGAACCTCCCCCATGCATCGGACCAAACTAGACTTCCTCTGAAACCACATCTGCACTTGCCTCCTTCTCCTTCCTTACTCTGCTCCACTCCCTCCATAATTAGGTGCACCTGAGTCCCTGGTCAGCCTGTTCCTAAGGAGCCCTCCTAAGGCCATGCCACAAAAATGAAAGAAAAACTTTATAAGGTGAAACACATGTAAAGAATATTAAACTAAGTGAAGTCATCTTTGGATAGATGGCTCAGCAAGCAGTATTCATGTGACACAGCCTCCTGGAATGCCATTATAATTGAGGAAACCCAGTCCAGAAGACAAAAAACTATTTCAAAAATCACTCGAATTTTAAAGTGCAATCTTCGAAATATAAAACAGAGGCTATACAGACCACAGTAACTTCATAATCACCCTTCGATCTGTTTTCCTCACACCAAAGTTGCTTTCCAACCTGTCTTCTCAAAGATGCTCTAGCTTATTCTGCTTCAGTCCCACCCAAAGTGGCCCCTCTTGCCCTCCGCATTTCTTTCTGGTAGTACATCACTGAAGCACACAAGGCCCCTCCACCACAGACCCTCAGCAGTTAAGTAGAATCACGAGGCAGGTCAGTGGGGAATGAAATGCTAAAAGCATGGATATATTCATAATTTCTGTTCCATTTTTATCAAAGTGCTCCACAGATTTTCTGATTATTCATTTGAGGACTAAATCCATAAAGTCTTTCTCTAATGTTCCTTCCATTTTGTTTCTTAGCAAGTTGTGCTCTATTAATAAAGCAGAAACACAGCTAAACCCCTGAAAGGGAAATGGGAGAAAACATAAAATACATATTATAGGTTAAAACTAAGATGACTTAAGATGTGCTCCTTATCTCTCTTTCCACATGTATCTTGAGGAAAAATGCCTAAAGATCAATAGAAGTTTCCTGAGTAGCAAGTGCCAAGAGAGCCTTGCTTAAAGACTAACTGGAACGAAGCAAAAATATGGAAGATCAAGAATTATCAAGGAGAATGATTAACAATATGTACCTCCTAACCTGCGTGGCAGCTTTAAGATTGTGCAAACCCTTGGCCACTACCCCCTGGAAGCCGCACAAGACATCAGATACGCTTTCAGATGTGCTGTCCAGAGGTATCTGAGCTTTGCTAGGGTCAACTGAGAAAAGTCACCAAATCTTAGCCCTGGAAATTGTGCCTTTGAAATTCCTCTAGTTGATGCTGGCAGCAGCACCGGCCGAGCCCCATTCATGGAACGTGTCGACGCAGCCTCATAACTGAGTATAAGGCAACGTGTCCAGTGGAGCTGGGCTGTCAGAGACTTGAGAAAGCCCACTTTCTGTCAAGTAGGTTGCTTCTCTGTTTTATTAGATGCAACTAAGGAAAATACCTGTTTTTATGGCTTTAAGAGTTCTGTGTGCATACTTCAAGTGTCTGATTTATGTTTTTTTAACCAACTCCAAAAAGAAAATATGCTTGAATGCATTTTTTTTAGTGTTGCCATATCAGATTTTATCCCAGGAAGCTGAAGCAACGAATGGCTAAGGCTGCTTCCCCTTCTCAGTCTGTTTAATCAGGATGAGACCGAATCCCAAGCCGTTGTGCATTCTTTGAATAAGGTCTCTGTCTTCTCAGTGTTGTGTTCCACGCAGCTACCATATAATCAATTAGTGCTTAATGTTTTTGAGCTGAATTTCCTGCATCCACATAATAATAATGTGAAAAGTTTTTCTCATACACACAGAAGTTACTCTGATAAATTCATGCCTAGTAATGTATATTACATTTGTGTCCTCTCATTAAATATATTACTATCAAATGAGATCTTAGAACCTCAGTTGTATAAGAAGAAGAAACTGCAGCAATTTCTTTAATGTTTCCTCTCAATGCCAAGACCTTACAGAAGATGTATTTTTCTACCAGATACACTCAAATCATTGTAACCAGAATTAGTATATAGTTTAATATCAACATTATATACTATCTGTATTATGTTGTATTCCTTTTGAGTTCATAACTATGAATAACAGGATTGAAGGATGAGGACATCCTTCAGAATAGCTCTAGCCTCAGTTAAAACTAGTGTTGAACTTTCACTTATTCCCTGCTTGTTTTCTGATATTTCAACATCTTCTGGTGACCAGAATAGCATCCTATTGAAAAATAAACTGGGGGGAAGTAATAAACTTTAAGGAGTATAATTGCAAACTCAAGCCTAAACTGGCAAATAGGTGTGCCCTGATAAGCAGACTTAAGTCTCTGTGTAAAACTTGAGCTGACAGCTTAAAATAAATGTCCTGGAAGAAGAACAGAGGGTGTGGAGTGAGATGACTCCCCAGAACTCATCTGCTGAAAAGATTATTCCATGTTGAAGACAATCAAGAGAAACATAACCAATATGTCTTCAAGATATTTCGTGGTAGGATCTTCCCAAAATGCATTTTTGATAAATTCATTATAGTATTAAAAAGGAATCTTTTATTGGTACCATTGGACACTTAAATGGATTTAAAGGCTTAAGTTAAAAGTATGGTAAAAGTATTGAATATATACAACTTTGGAAATTTCTGCAGCAATATAATGTAGAATTTACTTCTGTGTAGAATTCTCAGTAAAAATCTTTCAAAGGTATTCTATCTAGGTTGAATAGAGTTAAATTGGATTGAAGTCAATTTTCATATTTCATCGATGAAAGTGACCTAGCCAGTAGGACTCTATTGTTATTTATATCATGAGAGTTAAAGGAGACTCTCTAATAGAAAGGCTGCCATAATAAAAAAATGTAAAGCTCTTGACATAGAGGTCAACTGATAACTGTTAATGCCTGTTTCATTCTGACAAACCAAATCCTGCACAGGCTGAGTTACATCAAATTAACTACTCTTCCAAGAGAATTCTGGACATAGAGTCTACCACTTAAAATATCTCTATTAAAGACCAGGAGCTGCTGCAGTGCCACTTGGTAGTAGGTAATTTTGATTCTTCACACAATAATAAAGATTAAGAGCCAACCTACATTAGAAGGGCCAGAATATTTTGCCTTAATATTCTGCAATAGCCATATAAATGACCATGAGTCCAAAAGAAGTAAAAGACTCAATGAAACTTTAAAAAATTTTAACAACTAAAAAAGTTAGATCACCATGGTTGAGAAAGGCTGAAATCTGCATGGAATGCATCATAGAGAATCTTCATGAAAAAAGATTTCAAGTTATATGCTACAACAACCTTTTGAGTCAGAAAAGGCTTGTACTAATTTGAGTGAATTTCATAAGAATTCATTAGACAATAGATATTATTTTTAGGTTTCCTAAATTACTTTAGGGCTTAACATACAGCTTGTAATATACAAAGCATAAATAAATATTGGCTTAGTTGAATTGAAATCTATCTGGAGATCAGTATCAATCCAACTATTGAATTCATACAACTGAAAATATTCAACTCTTATCTTTCCATTGAAGGGAAAAAAACTGAAAAGTCACTACAGGGTTTAATCATAGCCCCATTGAACAATTAGTACATATAGATAAATTTTGTCAGGGTTAAATTCTAATAGAAGGTAAGACTTCACAGAGCCAACCTGTAGTGAATAAAAGTATTTGAGAAACTCTAGTGTCTTGCAGGTTATCCAATGGCCTGTAACTGGTTCAGACAATAAAGATTTCAAACCTGAGTAGCACTTTACAGGTATCACTTTGGGTTTAAATATGAAAAGATATGGCATTTGTCAAGAGTCCACATTGATAAGGCAGGTCCATTCTTGAGGAAGAATGTTACAAATGCCATAGACCTTTTTCCTTCCAATTACTATCTCAAAGTGTCCCTAATTCCAGCATTTGTTTCTGACAGTAGGTCCAGATTTACTTCCTTTGATTTAGAATCTGGCCACATGTTCCTCCTGCCATCCCCATGCCTCATCAGCCCCAGGAAAATGCTCACACTGAAAGAATAGAGCAGAATATGAAAGATATGTATGTCCAGGCAGAGTTCACCAGGTTTATCATTCCCCAAAATGGCACTTTATGTTCACTGCTGGGAGTCATTCCTGCTCATGAACTAGGGAAGCAATGTATCTTGGCTTGCATATCTCACGGAGATTACATGGCAAACAAAAATAGACCCTAGTTGCTGGTCAGTCTGTTTTGCCTCTCATTTGGTTTTGCAACAGATCTTCTTTTCTGGCAGAATGCCACGGTCCTCCTCTTGTAGTCTCGACTTCTGTCTAGAGAAGCCCACTCACATGTAGTTTTAAGTTTATTAAAGAGGTCAGGGCAGAAACAAAAGAAGGGATTTATTTCTTGGCAAAAAACACTCAAATCCCCCTCTTCCAAAACGGCATAGCTTTAACAGTGGTGGCATTCAGCCTCTCTGCCTGACCTCTCTTTAACACCGCCAAACAATCCAACTCTGCCCCTACACTCTGAGGTCCCATTCACCTCCACGAAGAGTGAGAAGAAAATAAATGGAAGAAGTATAATGATTCTTCCATTAAGACAACAGAATTGAGCAGAAGGTAGCAGAGAAAGTTAGCTCTGTCAAGACTCCTCGGTAGACAATACTCTAATTTCATTCAGGCATCCTCATGGCGTGGTACCACTGACTCCATAAAGCATATTAAATAGTTAATTGCAAACCTAACGAGCTTTCTCCAAGATGTATTATTTTGTAGGAGTACAGGTTCTCTCTATATTTTTCTTTAGGAACTAGGTACCTGGAACAATGTGATTTCTTAGCACAGTAATTGAGATCTAGGTACCTGCGCCTTTAAGTCCAGAGAGCAAATGGATAGTGTAGTCAAAGTGTGAGGTTTTCTTTCCCGTGAAAATGAAGGAGTAGACTCACTGGGTTCAACTTTCCCAAAGTCATCTAGGTCTAGATCTCACCAAAGTCCCAGTGGAAAGGAAGCCATCTTGCCTCTGGAAAATAACTCTTAACATGATCTCACATGATAAAAAAAATGTTTATGTGTTTTAATTTAAGCTTGAGGGGTAGATTTAAGAGATTTTGGGGTTGGTGGATGGGAGGATAGATTTAGAAGAGTTATAAATAATTATGGATGTCAGGAATGATGTAATTTTGTTTATTCTGCATTCCTAATAGTGATTTTTGTTTTGGAGTTTAATAGCTGCATTTCTAATATGATTAGTTTAAAATAATTTTTGCTTTGGTGAAGGATTTATATTGAAATCTTGCTTATTCTCTGCCTGTTTGCTGCTAAGCCAATATGGAAAGGTATAATATTCATTAACTATTTGGACATTTGTCTTCTGAAGAAAGTCTTTATCAAAAATTTAGTTCAACTTAAATATTGGAATGTAGACCAAAAAAAAACTAACATATCTGGCTTCAGGTCAAGAGAATAGGCACAGTTCTGTATATGCAGAAATTGTGAGATGCAACTGGATACAATCCTATACAATCAGATTTTAGAGATACTTGAAATTCCATTAAAAAAGATACTGTAATGCAAAGTTTCTTTTAAAAGTTAAGTGCTGACCATCTATTAGCTCCCATATAAAATTTGAAATATAAATATTCCCTTACGTAAGTCTAATAGATTTGTGACAGTAACAAAAGACCATGGTGACATTGTTAATTAGTTAAGAATCACTGGAATGACGTATGCACTATAAACATAGACAAGCAACTGCCTTTTAGCACTATGACTCATTTTGATTATACTTGCTTTTGCAGGACTTTTACCCTTTTCCCAACCTTTATTTTATTAACACAAAGACAGCAAAATTCAGTAGAAGGTAGCAGGATGGTAGCCCTATTAACATTGACGTCACGGAGAGGTTCTGCTTCAGAATATAGGTGGGCCCAAGGTTGCAAAGTATCAGAAAATGTAGAATTGTGTCTACTGTTGGTTGCATCTGCCACCCTGCCCCAGCCACACATCAGGACCTTAAATTAGTTCTTTATTGCAGTTCAAAATGATCATTCCAAGTAATAATCTTTCCTTAGAAAACAAAAAGCCAAGCAACAACAAAAAGCTTGTTATTAATTAACATTTTATAATTAACTCTAAA
The DNA here is from genome assembly GCF_040802235.1 of Manis javanica. Taxonomy (NCBI): domain Eukaryota; kingdom Metazoa; phylum Chordata; class Mammalia; order Pholidota; family Manidae; genus Manis; species Manis javanica. The sequence goes on along the minus strand of NC_133168.1, from coordinate 24,706,511 downwards.
CTGGCAAAGCCAACTCATCTTAAAATAAATCATATCGTTCAACTAAGGGAATAATATACAGTGTGGGAGAAAATGTTATCCTACCCAAATGTTTGAGAATTTTCCATAATGTCATTAGTGAAGGAAAGAATGAATACATGTTTTTGTATTAGTCCTTAGTCACGTGTTATCTGTGGAGAGACATGAGCAACGTCCCAATGTATCTAAGACCAGATCAGATCCGTGGGTTCAACTGTGGTCTTAACATGGATCTAACACCTGGAAATGAATTAATAGGCTAACCATGAAAGCTACACTTGAACATAACTGACTTCTAGATAAAATTAGATATATATTAAGCTTAATGATACCATATGTATTTTAATTTCCAATTTTTCATAAGAAATAGCATCTTTCCTTTGTATCACTCTTTTTAAGTTTCTCTGAGTGCCTATTCTTAGTTATCCTGACCCATGGAGAGGTGAGAAGTCAGTCTCATTTCCCTACATTTTTTTTTTTTTTACCAAGCTGATTCCTGTCAACCAATTTATTAACTTAATGTGTCTGGGAATTAGTATCAGAGAGTGAGACAATAAAGAAGTTTAATTTGGCATCCACTAGCAGTATTTACATTTAGGTTCATAAGGTTACAGATTATGTTATTCCTGAATCAAGTTATTTTGCTGAATATTCTATTCAAAGATCGTGTATATATATATATATATATACACACACACACACACACACATATGTATATGCATATATACATGTATACACACAAAGATTTATACATATATATCTATTCAAAGCTTTATACATATTATATGTAATACATATTATAATATGTATATATAAATAAAATGAAATCTATCCTATAACTCATATAAAAGGCTTTTTGAGAAATAGGCATTTACTTCGGTTATATCATTTCATCATAATTTGGTTTTGAAGTCTTGGCTTGGAAATTTCTAAAACAGCATCGTCGACTTTGCAAGATGTAGACAAGATTATTTTTACATGCCTGGCTCTGCCAGGGTCCCATCTAGCTGGGCTCAGTCCCTGGGTCTCTGGCATATTTCCTGGATACAGCTCCTAAGACATGAGTCTCATTGTGAATGAGCTGAAGTGCAGACTAAATACAAATGAGATTCTTCCTGTAAATATGTGTATTGTACAGGAATTGTTTCTGGTAACATTTTCCATGTAGGATTTAATTGCTGGAGAGCTTTTCTCTTCTATCTGCCAAACTTCTTTTTATTCTTCTTATGCCCTTTGAATAAGGCACACGAGCTTGTTAACACATAGACTATAAACAACACTAAACTGAATTTTTAAGGATAGTCTATATGAAACAGAATTCACATGTCCAACTTATTATAAATTCATCTGATTCTTTACATAGAAAATCAACAGACTTACAGAGAAACTATGGGCTTCAAAATTTTTCTTGACAATGTGGAAGATAATGAATCTAAAATATCATCCCTGTTTGAAAGGAGATCACACTCTTTTTGAAAGAAAGAATAACACAACAAACATATTTATTAGTAAAGCTAAATTGTGGATGGTCTCTTTAATACGAACGAAGATGAAATCCCATCCTTACCCTCAAAACCCATTCTCCCATAGTCATCCCCTTCTAAGTTAATGGCAAATACATCTTTCCACTCAGAGTCATTCTTGATTCATCTTTTCCTTCCCATACATCACATCCAGTCCGAAATCAAATCTGCTGAATCTACTGAGAGAATGTATCCAGGATCTACTTCTGACCATCCTCACTACCCGCACCCTGGCCCAAGCCACCACTTCTCATCCAGCTTGCAGTTATGGTCTCCTAACCAGCATCTCCTTTTTCTCCTTGCCCACTGTAGCTTGATCTCAACCCAGCAGCCAGAGTGATTGCATTAAGATGAAAAACATATGATGCCTCATGCTAAAATCCCCCAGGTGATTTCTGACTTACCAAAGTAAAAACCAAATGCTGTGTGATGGTCTACAAGGCTGGTCAGGATGTGAATCCCCTCACTTGTCTGACCTCATTTGCTATAGCTCTGCCCTTCTTCACTCCATTCCAGCCACAGTGGCTGCCTACTGTCCCTCTACCATGTGTGCGCACTCCACCTCAGCGCCTCTGCCCGGTCCCTCTGTCAGAAATGCCAGCTCTTTTAGGACTCACTCCCTGACTTCATTTAGGTCTTTGCTCATAAATTGCCTCCTTAGGGAGTGCTTCTCTGACCACCCTGTTCTTTACTAGTCCCTCCTAACCCCTTCTCCAATTTATTTATCTCTAAATTCTTATCACCTCCTAAAATATAAATCGTTTGTTTTGCTATGGTTTTTCCTTCTCCATGAGAATATCATCTCCTTTCTCTTTCCTACACTGATATTTCCCCAGTACTCAGAAAAGTTCATTTATATAGATTGCGTCAAATAAATGTTTGTTAAATCATAAGGCCACTTAGAAAATCTCAGCTAAATGAGCATTTTTCCAAAAATATTCCTTTATTCATACTAAAACACCAACTTACATAATCTTTATCAGCTTAACAAAACTTCATTAATGTATCAAAATTTAAAACTTCTGAAGTCATTCTTGATTCATCTTTTTCTTCCCATACATCACATCCAGTCTGAAATAAAATCTGCTGAATCTACTGAGAGAATGTATCCAGGATCTAACCACTTCTGACAGTCCTCACTACCCGCACCCTGGCCCAAGCCACCACTTCTCATGCAGCTTACACTGTCTCCTAACCAGCATTAATTAGATTAGATTAGATTAGATTAGATTACATTTCTAGAAATCTGTTTTACTTCATGTTCTATTTCTTAAATATCATTTTCCATCTTCATATTTACTATCAATTGTGGATAAAATGAGAATTCCTGTGGCCAGGATTCTCACCTGGCCCTGGTTGACTAGCTCACTGCACACCTGTGGGCAATACATGGCTGTTGACTCTATAAAAAGAGCTCCACCCAGTGCTCAGGGCACAACACAGTGGCATGGCTGCAAGGCTGCAGGAGAGCAGAGCCGAGGCTGGAGTGGTGGCCACACCAAGGACAGAGGCCCAGAGGACGGCTGTGTGGACAGAGGGGCCCAGAGGCAGAGACCAGCTTGCTGCATGCAGACTTGCTCTGAGTGGATGGGATTTTAGTGACTGACCTGCCACCTGGAAATAAAGTTGGGTATAACCCTTTTACCCCAAGAACGTTTTGCTGTCAATTTCTTTGGTAACATTGAATCCATAGCAAACTTTTCCAGGGCTGAAACCCATTGGAAAGTCACTATTGAGTCCAAAAAAATGGGGCCAGGGAGTTATTACTCCTTGGGCATTGCATCAGTGAGTAATAATCACATTGTTGCTGAATCAAACAACCTCAAACTCTATACCTTAACACAGTAGCAATGTATTTCTCATCTACATTATGGTCTGATGACTCTCCTTGGTAGATTTTTTCCAAATGATGACTCAGGATCTAGGCTTCTTGCATTTTGGACATTGCCATCTTAAACACCTGACTATCAAGTCAAGGTTGCCAGGGATAGGAGGAGTGAATGTGGAATGATTATGTATGGGGTTTTATAGTCATGCTAGGAAGTGAAATACATCCTTTTACCTATATCCTGTTGGCTAAAACATAGTCATTTGACTCCAACACAATTGCCCAAGAAGCTAGAATTTCTCAATTTCCAAAATGGAGGAATATTCCAGAAAAGTTTGGTCATTCATCAAAGTGTTTTGACATGAAAACTTTGGTCATCAACTCTAAAAATCTTGAACAGGTTTCTGAAGGCTAAGAAAAGGACATAAAGGGAAGAGTGTGATACATAAGGGAGGCACTGGAAGGTTCCACAAGAAGAGTAATGTTTCTCACATTTTGTATCAGCTTTGCTTAAAGAATCACTAAGGAGGTATTTTTTAGTCCAGATTGTGTTTAGGAGCCTCTTCATACCAATTAAAGAAACCAGATCATTGGACATCAAAATTTTGCTTCTATTTTTGTCTAAGTTTGTCTCTCCAATGAACAATTTTGTCTATATCAGAAGATCCCCAGGGTGAGCACTGTAATTCTAGGTTGTGTTTGGTGATAACTGAGAAAAAAGCAGACACAAGACTAAGCATTATAGTGAGAAAACATAAAGGAGGTGACGCTTGGCCAGTAAGAGGCACAGTTTCAGACTGAAAAGACCCCGTGAGAACTGCAACCCATCTGTGAGGTTGTGCTCATGTAAGCTTTTGTCACAGCTCTTGGTCAAAGGCCAGTCTTCACCCATCAGGGACCACAAAACCTCATGATTCTGGGCAGGTAAAACTAAAATAAAAGCAATACCCAAGGACACAAAAACAAGACTGAAAAAGAAATCCTTATAAGGTTTTGAAATGGTGACTTGGGACCAACTTTATCCAAAGGATGCTGGAAAGAAATCTGCTGTCAACCCCAGACTGGCTTGAAAAGACATGTGCAGCCCATCTTCTCCTTGTAGACTTTTACTCTTACACACACCACATTCAAGACAGACAGGCAGACAAAACAAGGCATTCAACAAGCAGCTACAAAGTGCTAAAAAAGAAATTCAATTAAGAACAATACAAATCTGATCAGAAAACCAAAATCCCAAAGAGAGACTTATTCCTAGGAAAACAAAATAAACCCATGAGAGGGAGATTTTTAAAAAAGCACCAAGCTTAATTTGAACCACAAAATATTATTATTTTATAAAATTTGGTGAGCACATAGCTGTGACACAGGTATGAAGGACTTCAGTGTCCAAATGAGAAAACATTCCAGAAAAGTTGGTTCCATTCATCCAACTGCTGTGAAGTGAAATTTTTGGTCATTACCTGTAAAAATCTAGGTTAACAATAAAACAGAGTCTTTTCATGATTCAGACAGTGATAAGTAATGGAGAAAAGGAAAAGGAAACAAAAGGATAAAGAAAGCAAGTGATTAAGCCCAGGAAATTATGAAGATTAAGAGAAGGTGACATGGAATATTCTTAATCATGAGAATAACACTCCATTCCACCTCCCTTCTTCCCTTCCTGGCCTTTTCCTCTAATTCTTCATTAAATTGTAGATTTAAAACAATTCAAAGGCCAAGATAATGTTCTGGTTCTCATGTATCCTCTGCCCCAGTTGAGTTAAGCTACACTTACAGAATTCAATTAAATATATGAATAAACTTTTTCCCTTGATCCTATCAGTGTACCTTTTTCAGTTGGAAATTCTTCTGAAGGAAGAAAAAATAAAGTCAACAATTTATTACAAGTTTGACCATATCTGATTTTTTTTAATTGAAGTGTCATTGGCACATAATCTTATATTGGTTTCAAATATACAGCACAGTGTTTCAACAGTTACCCATATTATTAAATCCTCAACCCTACTAGGGCAGTTACTGTCAACACAGAAAGATGTTACAGAATCTCTGACTGTATTTTCCAAATAGTACTACCATCCCCATGACCAACTTGTATTATGATTGAGAATTTCTGTGCCCCTTTATCCCACTCACCTCCTTATCCACCCACCCCAACCCTTCCCACATGGTAACCACCAGGCACTTCTCAGTGCCTTGACCATAATATCTTACAAATGATTCAGACAAGTCATCTTCCATCCAAAAAATGTTTACTTGAGAATAGACATCTCAGAGACTTGTGAACTGAAAAATAATTCTAAACTGTTGTTTTTAATCCTCACCTAAGGAACTTTTTTTCCAAGTTGTGATATTAAAGCTCTACCCTAAATTAATTAAATTGAATCTCTTAAAGTGGAGTCCAAGAAATTTTATGTTTTAAAATCTCTCTGGGAAAATCTCATGTACTGCCAGAGTTAAGAACTACTGCTCCAAATGGGATGCATATGACATTATAAATCAGTTGCCTCATCAACTCTTACTTATGTAAAGAATATGCTAGCAGGGGGCGGAGCCAAAATGGCAGCCTGAGTAGAGCAGCAGAAATCTCCTCCCAAAACCACATATATCTATGAAAATACAACAAAGAGACAACTCTTCCTAGAATAGAGACCAGAGGACACAGGAAAACATCCAGACAACATCCACACCTATGAGAACCCAATGCCTCATGAAGAGGGTAAGATAAAAGTCCCAGCCCTGCAGGACCCGAGTGCCCCTTCCCCCAGCTCCTGGCGGGAGGAGAGGAGTCACAGTGGGAGGGAGAGGGAGCCAAGGACTGCTGAACTCCCAACCCCAGCCGTCCACACCAGAGCGCAGACACAGTGCATGCATGGGGTCCTGGATACTAGGGAAACAGGGCAGCAAGACCAGCGAGCGAGTACCAGAGGCCAGCGCCAGAGAACAAAGAAAAGTGAGTGGCCATTATTTTTTCCTTTGCTGAATGCTTTTTGGAACTCTTAAAGGGACAGGGACCCCAATACTAGGGAAACAGGGCAGCAGGACCAGTGAGCGGGTGCCTGAGGCCGGCACCGGAGAACAAAGAAGAGTGAGCGGCTATTTTTTTTTTTTTTTTTTAGCGAGTGCTTTTTGGAAGTCTTAAAGGGACAGGGACCCCAATACTACGGAAACAGGGCAGCAAGACGAGTGAGCAGGTATCTAAGGCCGGCGCCTGAGGACAAAGAAAACCGAAAGTGTTTTTTTTTAATTATTTATTTAGTTTTTGTTTTTGTTGTTGTTGTTGTTTTCTTTTGGTGAGTGCATTTTGGAAGTCTTAAAGGGGCAGGGTGGGACACTTAGTCCAGAGGTAGAGAATCTGGGGATCTCTGGACACTCTAACTCCCTGGGCAGCAGGGAGCATGGAGGCCCCTTACGGAGATAAATAGCCTCCTAGCCACTCCCCCTCCAAAGTTGCTCCACCATTTTGGAGCAGCAGACTGAGCCAGGTCACACCCACAGTAACAGTGGAGATAAACTCCATAGCAGCTGGGCAGGAAGCAGAAGCCCTGTCTGTGCACAGCTGCCCAGCACAAGCCACTAGAGGTCGCTGTTCTCCCAGGAGAGGAAGGCCACAAACCAACAAGAAGGGAAGTTCTTCCAGCCGTCACTCGTTACAGCTCTGCAAACTATTTCTATCACCATGAAAAGGCAAAATTACAGGCAAACCAAGATCACAGAGGCAACACCAGAGAAGGAAACAGACCTAACCAGTCTTCCTGAAAAAGAATTCAAAACAAAAATCATAAACATGCTGATGGAGATGCAGAGAAATATGCAAGAGCAATGGGATGAAGTCCAGAGGGAGATCACGGATGCCAGGAAGGGGATTACAGAAGTGAAACAAACTCTGGAAGGATTTATAAGCAGAATGGATAAGATGCAAAAGGCCATTGATGGAATAGAAACCAGAGAAAAGGAATGCATAGAAGCTGACATAGAGAGAGATAAAACGATCTCCAGGAATGAAACAATATTAAGAGAACTCTGTGACCAATCCAAAAGGAACAATATCCGTATTATAGGGGTACCAGAAGAAGAAGAGAGAGTAAAAGGGATGGAAAGTATATTGGAAGAAATAATTGCTGAAAACATCCCCAAACTGGGGGAGGAAATAATCAAACAGACCACGGAAATACACAGAACCCCCAACAGAAAGGATCCAAGGAGGACAACACCAAGACACATAATAATTAAAATGGCAAAGATCAAGGACAAGGAAAGAGTTTTAAAGGCAGCTAGAGTGAAAAAGGTCACCTATAAAGGAAAACCCATCAGGCTATCATCAAACTTCTTGACAGAAACACTAAAGGCCAGAAGAGAATGGCATGATATACTTAATGCAATGAAACAGAAGGGCCTTGAACCAAGGATACTGTATCCAGCATGACTATCATTTAAATATGATGTTGGGATTAAACAATTCCCAGACAAGCAAAAGCTGAGGGAATTTGCTTCCCACAAACCACCTCTACAGGGCATCTTAAAGAGACTGCTCTAGATGGGAGCACTCCTAAAAAGAGCAGAGAACAAAACACCCAACATATGAACAATGGAGGAGGAGGAATAAGGGAGAGAAGAAAATAATCTCTAAATAGTGTACATAACAGCTCAATAAGTGAGCTAAGTTAGGCAGTAAGATACTAAAGAGGCTAACTTTGAACCTTTGGTAAACATGAATTTAAAGCCTGCAATGGCAATAAGTACATATCTCTCAATAGTCACCCTAAATGTAAATGGACTTAATGCACCAATGAAAAGACAGAGAGTAATAGAATGGATAAAAAAGTAAGACCCATCTATATGCTGCTTTCAAAAAACTCACCTCAAACCCAAAGACATGCAGAGACTAAAAGTCAAGGGATGGAAAAACATATTTCAGGCAAACAACACAGAGAAGAAATCAGGGCTTGCAGTACTAATATCAGACAAAATAGACTTCAAAACAAAGAAAGTAACAAGAGATAAAGAAGGACACTACATAATGATAAAGGGCTCAGGCCAACAAGAGGATATAACCATTCTAAATATATATGCACCCAATACAGGAGCAACATCATATGTGAACAAATACTAACAGAACTAAAGTGGGAAATAGACTGCAATGCATTCATTTTACGAGACTTCAACACACCACTCACCCCAAAGGATAGATCCACCAGGCAGAAAATAAGTAAGGACATGGAGGCACTGAACAACACAGTAGAACAGATGGACCTAATAGACATCTATAGAACTCTATATCCAAAAGCAACAGGATATACATTCTTCTCAAGTGCACATGGAACATTCTCCAGAATAGACCACATACTAGCCCACAAGAAGAGCTTCAGTAAATTCCAAAATATTGAAATTCTACCAAACAATTTTTCAGACCACAAAGGTATAAAAGTGGAAATAAATTCTACAAAGAAAACAAAAAGGCTCACAAACACATGGAGGCTTAACAACATGCTCCTAAATAATCAGTGGATCAATGAACAAATTAAAATAGAGATCAAGGAATATATAGAAACAAATGAAAACAACAACACAAAGCCCCAACTTTGGTGGGACGCAGCAAAAGCAGTCTTAAGAGGAAAGTATATAGTGATCCAGGCACACTTGAAGAAGGAAGAACAATCCCAAATGAATAGTCTAATATCACAATTATTGAAACTGGAAAAAGAAGAACAAATGAGGCCTAAAGTCAGCAGAAGGAGGGACATAATAAAGATCAGAGAAGAAATAAACAAAATTGAGAAGAATAAAACAATAGCAAAAATCAATGAAAGCAAGAGCTGGTTCTTGGAGAAAATAAACAAAATAGATAAGCCTTTAGCCAAACTTATTAAGAGAAAAAGAGAATCAACACAAATCAACAGAATCAGAAAGGAGAATGAAAAAATCACAACAGACTCCACATAAATACAAAGAATTATTAAAGACTACTCTGAAAACCTATATGCCAACAAGCAGGAAAACCTAGAAGAAATGGACAACTTCCTAGAAAAATACAACCTCCCAAGACTGACCAAGGAAGAAACGCAAAAGTTAAACAAACCAATTACGAGCAAAGAAATTGAAACGGTAATCAAAAAACTACCCAAGAACAAAACCCCGGGGCTGGATGGATTTACCTCGGAATTTTATCAGACACACAGAGAAGACATAATACCCATTCTCCTTAAAGTGTTCCAAAAAATAGAAGAAGTGGGAATACTCCCAAACTCATTCTATGAAGCCAACATCACCCTAATACCAAAACCAGGCAAAGACCCCACAAAAAAAGAAAATTACAGACCAATATCCCTGATGAATGTAGATGCAAAAATACTCAATAAAATATTAGCATACAGAATTCAACAGTATATCAAAAGGATCATACACCATGACCAAGTGGGATTCATCCCAGGGATGCAAGGATGGTACAACGTTCGAAAATCCATCAACATCATCCACCACATCAACAAAAAGAAAGACAAAAACCACATGATCATCTCCATAGATGCTGAAAAAGCATTTGACAAAATTCAACATCCATTCATGATAAAAACTCTCAGCAAAATGGGAATAGAGGGCAAGTACCTCAACATAATAAAGGCCATATATGATAAACACACAGCCAAGATTATAGTGAACAGTGAGAAGCTGAAAGCATTTCCTCTGAGATCGGGAACCAGACAGGGATGCCCACTCTCCCCACTGTTATTTAAATAGTACTGGAGGTCCTAGCCACAGCAATCAGACAAAACAAAGAAATACAAGGAATCCAGATTGGTAAAGAAGGAGTTAAACTGTCACTATATGCAGCTGACATGATATTGTACGTAAAACGCCTAAAGACTCCACTCCCAAACTACTGGAACTGATATTGGAATACAGCAAAGTTGCAGGATACAAAATTAACACACAGAAATCTGTAGCTTTCCTATACACTAACAATGAACCAATAGAAAGGGAAATCAGGAAAACAATTCCATTCACAATTGCATCAAAAAGAATAAAGTACCTAGGAATAAACCTAACCAAAGAAGTGAAAGACCTATACCCTGAAAACTACAAGTCACTCTTAAGAGAAATTAAAGGGGACACTAACAAATGGAAACTCATCCCATGCTCATGGCTTCGAAGAATTAACATTGTCAAAATGTCCATCCTGCCCAAAGCAATAGACAGATTTGATGCAATCCCTATCAAATTACCAGCAACATTCTTCAATGAACTGGAACAAATAATTCAAAAATTCATATGGACACACCAAAGACCCCAAATACACAAAGCAATCCTGAGAAAGAAGAATAAAGTAGGGGGGATCTCACTCCCCAACTTCAAGCTCTACTACAAAGCCATAGTAATCTAGACAATTTGGTACTGGCACAAGAACAGAGCCACAGACCAGTGGAACAGATTAGAGACTCCAGACATTAACTCAAACATATATGGTCAATTAATATTTGATAAAAAGCCATGGACATACAATGTGGAAATCACAGTCACTTCAACAGATGGTGCTGGCAAAACTGGACAGCTACATGTAGGAGAATGAAACTGGACCATTGTCTAACCCCATACACAAAAGTAAATTCAAAATGGATCAAAGACCTGAATGTAAGTCATCAAACCATAAAACTCTTGGAAAAAAACATAGGCAAAAACCTTTTAGACATAAACATGAGTGACCTCTTCTTGAACATATCTACCCAGGCAAGGAAAACAACAGCAAAAATGAACAAGTGGGACTATATTAAGCTAAAAGCTTCTGTACAGCAAAAGACACCATCAATCGAACAAAAAGGAACCCTACTGCATGGGAGAATATACTTGAAAATGATAGATAAAGGCTTGACGTCCAAAATATATAAAGAGCTCACCCACCTCAACAAACAAAAAACAAACAATCCAATTAAAAAATGGGCAGAGGAACTGAACAGACAGTTCTCCAAAAAAGAAATACAGATGGCCAACAGACACATGAAAAGATGCTCCACATTGCTAATTATCAGAGAAATGCAAATTGAAACTACAATGAGGTATCACCTCACACCAGTAAGGATGGCTACCATTCAAAAGACAAACAACAACAAATGTTGGCGTGGCTGTGGAGAAAGGGGAACCCTCCTACACTGCTGGTGGGAATGTAAATTAGTTCAGCCATTGTGGAAAGCAGTATGGAGGTTCATCAAAATGCTCAAAATAAACTTACCATTTGACCCAGGAATTCCACTCCTAGGAATTTACCCTAAGAACACAGCACTCAAGTTTGAAAAAGACAGATGCACCCCTATGTTTATTGCAGCACTATATAGAATAGCCAAGAATTGGAAGCAACCTAAGTGTCCATCAGTAGATGATTGGATAAAGAAGATGTGGTACATATACACAATGGAATATTACTCAGCCATAAGAAGAAAACAAATCCTACCATTTGCAACAACATGGATGGAGCTAGAGGGTATTATGCTCAGTGAAATAAGCCAAGTGGAGAAAGAGAAATACCAAATGATTTCACTCATCTGTGGAGTATAAGAACAAAGGAAAAACTGAAGGAACAAAACAGCAGCAGAATCACAGAACCCAAGAATGGACTAACAGAAAAAAAAAAAAAGAAAAAGCAGTTCCTGTGTGGTGACCTCCAATAAGTTCTTCACAATGGTACAACGGGCATATCAAAGTGTGGGCAAAATGTCTGTTTGTGTTTATACAGAGGATCAAAGCCTAATTTGGCTACCCAGCAAATGAAGTAACATACGATCTGAAGAAGAAGTTCCAACATCAACATACTCTGGAAGAGTCATTCCAGAAGATGATCATCAAAAAACTTCAACAAAGATCCTGGCACTGTTGCAGTTGTAGCTGCATTCATCTGACTGGTTCCTGGAATTGCCATTGGAATGAAGAAGGAGATATCTAACCTGGCCTGTGCATACAGTAAAACAACAAATTTAACTGGATCTATACTGTTGGAACTCAACCAAGAATTAGGAGAAGTGCAAGTTGCAGCGCTCCAAAATCTTGAGACTACAGACTATCTACTGTTAAAAGAACATATGGGATGTGAACAGTTCCCAGGAATGTGTTGTTTTAATTTGTCTGATTTTTCTGAATCTATTCAAATTCAGTTAGACAATATCCATCATATCATAGATAAGTTTTCACAAATGCTTAGGGTGCCTAACTGGTTTTCTTGGTTTCACTGGAGATGGCTGGTAATTGCAGGTCTGCTTTGGTTATGTAACTGTATTCCTATTATGTTAATGTGTGTGCACAATTTAATTAGTAGTTTAAAACCTATACATGCTTAAGTTACTCTACAAGAAGATATGTCAAATAAATAATCAATCATCCCATGTTTTCTTCCATCTGCTACTTCTATAGCTTTTATTTTTCCTTCCTAATTACAACCCTTATATAGAATTCATGCCTCAGATTGAATTTACCGAGTATCATAATTCTTCCAAGTGGTAAAGATACCTCAAGACAAATGCTGGGCATAAAAGCCACAGGGCATAAATCTGCAAAGACGTAAAAAGCTAACCTTTTCAAACAATATTGCTTCTCTCTCACTTAACAACTTTACATTTCCCTGTATGGCCCCAGAAGATGACTGGTTAGCCAGAGATGGGTAAGATTCCTCAAGGGAGGAACAACCTAAGACAGGCACAGTTGCAGGGGGGCCATCAGGTGAGAAATTGGGGATCAACAGAGGTGAGGCTTAGAACCTCACCCCCAACCCCTGTTTTGAGAGAAATCTTCTGCATCCGTGGATGTTTTGTTGCCCTTGTCTAGCTTGGATTAATGCTTAGTCTGTAGGCACGCACCTGATCATCTACATTTGTTTTCTTACAGCCCTAAACTATGTTTTCTACCTTTATCTTGCATCTACCTACCACTTCAGCATTTTGTTAAAAATAATAATAATAATAAGGGAGAAATGTGGGATTCACATATAAATCAAGTATAAAAATCAAACAAATATTCTTATTTGACCTGATTGTTTATAGTTCATAATGCATGATCAAAACTGAAAGTTTCTGTGATGACTGCCTTGTACTGTTCACCATGTAAGAACTTATTCACTATGTAAGAATTTGTTCACCATGTAAGAACTTGTTCGTTATGCTTCAGAAGATCGGAGACTATGAGAATTAGGCTTGGGGTGGATTAATGATTGTACATTGAGTCCCCTATACAGAATTTTATTGTTGTTAACAACCGTTTGATCAATAAATATGACAGATGCCCTCTCAAAAAAAAAAGAATATGCTAGCAATAGGAACATACAACATTTCTAACAAAAACAGCTTTAACAGTCATCATTTCTGACTAAAGAATTTGGATGACTGGGAACTTCAAATTCATCATTGTGGAGAACTCTTGTGTAATAAATTCTAGCAAGATTATGGTGAACAATTAATGTAGTTGCAATCATGGTTTCTGAAGATGTGACAGGAATTTTAAAGAACTTAGGACTTTCTATAAAATCATTTTTAAGCCTATGTATAGAAAACTATCCCTTTTTAATGGCTACAAGTGCATAGAGTCAAACATTAGAGTGAATTTATTTTTTACCATAGTACCTCTCCTAGCACTAAGCACTACTTGGAACAATAAGAACTCTGAGTGAGACTTGGTATTACTACAAATGAGATCCTCTTAGAGCAACTGGGTCTGCATGCCATTATATATATATATATATGTTCTTTTAATTTGTTAATAAAATGGTCAAATCAGTAAAACCAAAGTATGGCTCTAGGACCTAGTTAATCCACCAAGGCAGATTTTTTGACTGATCAAACTATTTCTTCCACCAATATACTAGAGTAGAGCTTGGATGAAGCTGAATGACAAGTATGGCTCTGTCAGACCGAAAATGATTGGCTCCTTGCTATTTTCTGCTCTAGCCACATCTCCATATAAGGAGGAGGAGTCACTGACCTCTAATTCATCTTATACTTCCTCCTATCAATTCACTGGGGGAAAATCTCTAGAACCTTTCAGTTGAAAACTGAAAGAACACATCACCTATTAAGCAGTAAAATCCAGAAGAGAGGAGCAAGAGAGAAACAGATAGCTCAGCATTAATTCCTGTTTGCATTTTAAGTGTAAGCAAATTTTTCGGTTCAGAACAATAAAGTGACAGTGTTACTTGATCTTTTTCTCTAAGTCAAGTCATAGAATTAGCAGAGCTTAACTAATGGTTAAGAGTGAGTTTGAATACTTTGGTGTAAGTTGCTTAACCTCTCCATGCCAGTCATTGTGTAATAGAAATGCTATAATAATATTATCTACCTCAGAAGGCTGAAACAATTGATGATGATATATGTAGAGCATATATAAATATAGTGACTGGCACATCATAAGTAATGGGTGCATTGGTACATTTTCACATAATTATTGATTTTGTAGTGCACTTGCCAAACCTCACTGAGAGCAGGTCTACTATATTTTGCCCACAAGGAAAATATCATATCCCAAAGTCACAGTAACAAGTTGAGAACCTCTGGCTTGATGGACACCTGCAAACCTCTCTTTCACCTGTGCCCATTAGTGTTGTCTATTGGTGTGGTGGATGAATGCTGTTAATCAGGGAAACAGAACTAATGTACATTGTGAAGAGTACTCTTGATTTTCGAGAACAAAAGAGGTTTCTTATGTATTTCTTTAATATATACTATATTTGCATAAGTAACCACGATTAGAGCTGCTGTATTTAAATATAACCTTTGTCTATGTACTAATTGTTTTAATTTAAAATTTGTTCTATTTCACATACATATTTTTAAGATATTATTTATATTGTTTTCTTCCATTAGCAAATAATGTACATTGGAAAGTATGCAATCTGTAGTTTATTGCTGATTTAGATAATTATTTACTTGGAATGAATATTTATTTTTTTTCCTATTTTTCCCTTAAAGGAAGGGAATTATTTTTCAGTTATTGTCCAACCCAAGAGTTTTCATATAAACATGTTCTTTTATATATATTGTAGTGTACTTTCCCAAATTGATTAGTTACTGAGTTATAGTATTTGTCTATATCCTTTAAAATATTACTTTCCTAGACTTAGCATCAATTTCTCTATCATTCCTGTGCATTTATATTCAGGTCTCTTAATTATTTGTACCTAATAGTTTCTTAAATGTCCTTACTTCTCCATCACTTATTTCTAGAAACCAGTTGCCTAAAACTGACTATGGCACTGCTGAAATTGTAAAATTCTCCCTCCAGCACCCCCACCTGCTGTCCATGAGGATCTTTCCTTAACAAGCCAAAGTTACATCAGTCTTAATTTATTGACATCCTAATTTATTGACATATGGCAAAATTATTTGCTCTCTGGTTTCATCTATGTCTCTTCCGGCAATTCCCATAGTTTAGGTCTCTTCTGCCCATAAAATACTTGAATTTTAGATGATTATTTCCAAATTATTAATACACATTACATTTTTCCTGTTACAATTAATTTTGATTCTCTATTGCACAAAATACTAATCTATGCCCTCACTTTTTTATTTCAAAATTTGCCTGGAATATTCATTTCTTTACAATCAAGTATTTTCAAAAATAACACTAAAATATTAATAAATAATACCTTTGAAATTTCAGAGCATATTTCTCTTGAAGTTTGCTAGGATATAAAGCCATTATTTATGTACAAACAAGGAAAACTACACAGTTGAGTAAAATAAAAATAATAGAGGTCATAAAATAGATGAAAATGTGATTCACCCATTTTTTAAAAGGATAGTAGAATTAGTGTGAAAAAACAATGATAATGAGGCTGTTAAAACCTACTTTATTTTGAGCCTTCCAGGAATTATTAAGGGACCTGCAAATATCTAGGATTATAGGAATATTAGATTTAAAAGGGAAATCAGATAAAATTTCACTTGAAAACCCAGCCTGAAATCTGCTTCTTTGTTGACTTGCCCTATTGACCTTCCTTTTGTCACGTACCGAAACCCGTAACAACTTCATACCTAATTCCTCAGATGTTCACAGATTGCTATTTAAATCCCATTTCCATTCCTTTTTTATTTTGATGTGGTTTTAAAAACTCTTTACCATTTTAATGGCTATCCATGAACACACACTATTATTTAATGTGTTTTTTAAAACTTAACACTTGAAACTGAATACAATCTAGATGACCTTTAATTGGTATTGTGAGAAATATAGTCAACTGATGGTCCCAGGCCACCATTTGCGTGGTTAATAATGCTCGTTGGAGTTACATAACACAATGGCCCAGAGCAGCACTGTAATTATTCTCCCCTACTTCAAATATGTAGTTTAGCACTCCAATGACTAGAAAGTGTAGAACTCCCTTACCAGATTTTCTTGCAGCTGTGATTTCAGTCTGCCAATCAGAAGCAGTCCTGAGATCCTTGGGATACCTTGGATGCACAAATGAGGTGGAGGCCATCTTATCTTCATACTATCAGAAATGTTTATAGAGATTCCAACATCCCACCACCGACCTCATGGGCAATGAGAGACACTGGTCACTGAGACAGCTGTGTTCCACATACAGCGTTCAGGCCCTTGCAACGATAGTTCCTTCCTGCTCCTAAGATCGCAGCTGCAGTGGCATGTTCGTGCTATTTTCAATGGCAGCCTTCTGAGTCCCCTATTTTCCTCTTAGCAGGTGAATCTCATGGTATTCTGTGAGTCACTTCTGGGTGACCAGCCTGGTACCTGCTTTCCAACCCATCCAACAATTACCATTATAATTCACAGTATTTAAATAATTTTCTGCTTAAAATGCACAATGTTTTCTAGTTTGTTTCCTGCACTAAATCCTGTTTGTCATAAATACTGAATATTAAAGACTGTAATGCACCAAGACCCAGACTCTTTACCTCTAGTACACAGAAAATACCACATCAACTTATTTACATGTGTTTGAGTGATAGAATGATCATATTCTACTAAACTGCCCAGCCTTCTGGTTCTCTTTTGGGCAAGAAGACTCCAGGGTCCGAAAACAAGCCTTTGTAGATCACACTACAAGAAGTTAGTGGCAGCACACGGAAAAGCTGGGAGGCAGACCTGGTGAAAAGGGGTCTAAGAGGCACTAAAGAGTCTTATACAACTTTTCAGTCATGTGAGAATTGATGAGTTGAATCTCTACTGTAACCAGTGTTGTTTAGTATGTTGTCCAAGACTGAGTCCATTCTACAGAATTCTATTAAGCAACACTGTAACAGAATGAAGAGAAAAATCATTTCAAAACTCTTTTCTTTGGTAGTCACAAAGTAGGTAGCCAAGAACACTTAAGTAATACAAAACGATAAGTGTTATTCTGATACACAAACTTTCGTCTCAGCCCTAAAGACACCTCCAACTGGAATGGGGTAGCCTGGGCCATTCTAATGTTGGTATAGTCAATGTCTAGCTTCAAGCTCATATCTAAGAAAGAGTTATACATTACATGATGTCATCTAAAGACTGAAAAGAGTCATTCCTGAGGCTGACCTTTTCAATATGTTTATTTGATTCAAATGAAGAATATGGTTTCAAATTTAGAAGTGTTACCAAAGTAGGTCAGACTGCTAATACTCAAATTACAGTTCAAAGTGGCCTTGGTGAGAAAAACCTTCTGCAAAAATATTTATATGTCTTCATGGACATGTGTTAGAATTTCGATAACACATACGCACACGAACACATGTGCATGCAAACAGAACAATTAAAGTATGTGGCAATACCAAACAATATTCTCAAGAATCAAAGATTTTTTTTAAAATAAGAGTCCAGAGATCAGTTAATAAAAAGATAAGAGATGCTCTGGATATAACTTAAGCTTCAGCTGCAAAACAGAAAGCTAGGAGAAATCACTATTATCTTCAAAATCATAGATGGTTATTGTATGAATAAAACCATGATCAGATAAGTAGAAATGGGTCGGCTTAATTAAGACACAAGAAAAATGTCTTAACTTTTGAAGTGGTAGGTGGCTCCCTGGGGACGGGAAACAGGGTCTTTTAACTTCATCTGGCCATCAGCTGGTGATCTGGCCTAGGTATCCTCAAACCTGCACTCAATTCCACTCCCTGACCTTCTCCACCTGCTCACTACCTTGGAGACTCATGTGCAGTGAATGAGTGAACACACTCCCCTCAGCATTCCCGCACCACATCCCCAGCTCCTGGCGAGTCCTCGGCTTCCAGTTAGATTTCAGCTCAGCCAAGGTAGAGTCTCAGCAGGAGATCAGAGAGACAGCAAAGCAAAGTCAGGGTACTTATTCCCAGAGTGCAAGGTCCCCCAGAGCTACCTATATAATTTTGAGAATTAATTCTCTTTGAAAAATATTTTTTTAAAAAGCCTATAAAATGACACTGCTTCTCATTTTGTATATATACCTTAGGAGCCACTTATAGAGGCTTTTCTAGAGTAATCTTAAGTTTTCTTACAACAGCAGCTATTTTTATCTAGGACATCTGAATAAAATAGGCAAAACATTTGTCTTTTAAACTATTGGTTTAATCTAAACTGGTGTAAATAGTTTTATGGCTTAACTTTTTACTTTTTTAACTTTCTTTCCAAAATAAATATGGCTCTTTGGTCTCGGTTTTACAATCAGCTCTCATTATTAGCTTTTCCCCTATGTGGAAAGGAATTGGATTAATTTCCTACAAAATGAAATTTTTGAAAAATGTATTTACCAGTGACGTGACCTTAGCCAAATGGATGATTCTAGATTTGGCTTCATTGTTCTGGTTCTGGGTCAAAATGGATTTGTCTGGCATCTATTTGGAAAAGGATTAATATCTGATTGGAATATTTTGAAAGACAAGGCTAGTGACAGTCCTGGCCTTGTTCTCTCCAACATCTTGAATCATCATTGCCTGGAGAAAAGTCTATCAACTGCCTCAGAAACAAAGAGGGGTAGTAATGAATGTGTTCATTATACTGAAGGGTTTTAGAAAATGTAGGGACAAGGTTGGGAATGGGTGGGGAGTAAAATTAGGATATTCTTATAATAGTAAGGAATTCTTCCCTGGGCATTTCACATCAGGAATAATTTAAGTACCTTACTATAGTATTAGGTAGTGAAAGAGACTACCCATGAAAAATTCATGTTATCATCGTATTCCTTTAAGAACATAAAAATTATTTTACTTAATGAAGGAGAAAATTTAAACTTGCCTTTTACAGTCATCATGTATATTGGTGCTAGATTGATTATTAGTATTTCTTGGTACATCTGATGAAATTTTCTAGTTCCCTAGTTTCAAAGGTAAAGGTATGTATTTGGGAGAATTAGAGATATAAAGATATTTTTTCTTAAATAAATGAAATACTGAAACTATCGACCATCCTTCCTCTTTATAATAAGCAGTGAGCATGCTTTCATGGAACATACACAATGTTGTATTGGGTGTTATTAAGGAATATAAAAGAAATCTTGCTCTCCAGGAACCTATAACCCAAACAAGGCTTTTTATTTTTAGTCTCTCAAGTTATCTTGCACACTGAAGGACAGTATTCTCCATACTTCTAACATACTAAATCAAGTGAACCAACCTTCCCTACTAGGACTCCATTGCTGCAGACAACTATTAACCTTCTTCTGTGGCTTTCTGAGATAGGGAGAGCCAACTTAGTATGTCAGGGACACTCTGCCAAGGGAGGTACTTGTCACTGGTCTCCAACCTAAGTGTCACACAGTTTTAAGCGGGGCAATCACAACAAATACATCAAAACAAAAGAAATATTGACTGGAAGATTAAATTTATAGTGTCCAAAGAGAAGATTTATGCATATTATACAACAGCAAAAATTTCCAGAAAATTCATATTGATAACAGAAATATCTTGGAACAGCTTAGGGTTACTTAGAATTTATTTTAAGAACTTATTTCCTTAATGACTTTTCTATTAATCCTCTATAAACTCTCTTTCAATTAATGAACTGATTAAACCATTTTGAATAGGACTCAATCCAAAACCAAAAGCCCAACACCTAAATTTTTATATAAAACTTATACTTTCTAATTAAATTATTTTACATAATGATATTTTCTTAGTAGTTATACTCTTTATCAAATATATACTGAGGGTATATCTATACTTTCTCTTACTTAAAAATATGCAAACTGATCAAATGAACATAAAGAAGGTACAAATGGTGAGGCTAATTAGCATGTTCAAACCTCACAACCTCATTTGGTTGGGTAGTTATTGAAGAAAAATTGTAAAATAAATGTTTCAAAGGAAGTATTTCTATAAAAAAGTTACAATCATAAAACCAGAGGGATAATTGTTTTCAAATATTATTTCAACAGCTCTGCTACTTTCAGCCTTCTGTTAACTCTACCTAAAATACGTTTATTTCATGTATAACTTTCATACACAATTACAAAAACATATATTTCCATTGAAAAAACTTTTGGAAATACAAGAGATAGACAAAATCTTATGAGACAAAATTGAAACAAAACTATATATCTCATCCATTTTTATACCAAAATGACAATGTCATAGACTAGGTTGGCATAAGGCAAACTTTGAAATAGATAGTTTTCTAAGGTTTAGCATTCAACTGTCTTCTCCCCTTACACTCTTAGGGATCTCCTACATTTCTACTGTTTCAATCACTTGCTTTTTTCTTCCCGTCTGTATAACTTCCAATAAAGTCCTATTTTTAAGCCTCATCTGAGCTGCAAATAGTATTCATATTTTGCTTATTGCATAGTCCCCCCCAAATATCTCACTGGCATCTCAAATATGTAATATTGAACTCATCACTTCCCCTCCAAAACTAAGTTCCTGCTTGAGAGGTTCCTGACTTTATAAATGGAATAAATATCTTCCATTTCTAAGACTAAATATCTCAAAGTCATCTTTTTTCTCTCCTATGCTTTATTCTCCTCCTCCAGTCATTGTGCAGATCTCTGTGTCTATCTCAAGAAACTACTCTATTTACTCACCTGCCTTGATTCAGGTATCATTATCCTTCTTTTACACTTTTTATTGAACTGTAACATATATAAAGATGCACAAAATATACAGCTCAATATATGTCTGCATTTTTACAAATATCCAACACTAAGATCAAGAAGCAGAATCTCACCAATACCTTAGAACTCCCCTAGTGCCTAGAATTCCCCTAGTGCTTTTTCTCCCAGTTACTAACCCCACTGGGGTAGCCATTTAAAACAAAGGGCATAGATTACCTTTTGCCTGCAGTTAGTATGGCCTCTGAAGTGAACATTCTGTCTCTGGAAACTCTCATAATCATCCTACACATGATCGCTAGTTCTTCCTTCCTAAGACACATTATCTGCCCGTGGTATTCCCTAACTTACATGTGTAGTGGCTCTCCACGAGATTACCAGTATTGCATTCAGTGACTTGCCCAGCACCCCATTTAATACTTAATACCCTTCAGGTTTATCCTTTTTTCGCTTCTTGCATAACCTTTGAAAGGTTTAAGCACTGGTTAATCTAAGAGGAAGATAAATTTTAATGGCTGAATACCAGTCACTGTCACAGTAAGAATTTTAGTCCATATAAATGTATGGTTAATATTTGGGAAGCAGGTAGTATTGTGAAAAAAAGGAGTGCTTCAACCATATTTCTCCTGGACATGGTATTGAATAGGTCTCTGTGAGCAAAATAAAACACTGGCAACTGGGTGAAATGGGGCAAAACTATTTTGGTCATTTCTTCATTCGTTCATTCATAGGGTAACGTGAACATGCAAATGCTGCCACAATCCCACAATATACCTGTCTTCACTTAGACAGAGCTCTCCGTTCTCCACTGCCAGTGGCTTGGCACCTATAGAAATACTAATTTCTTTTTAAAATAAGCAACTTCTTGAGAGAGCCATATTCATTTAAAGGTTGTCTCTTGCCAGATATTCAAAAGCAGGTGCAGAGGGGTCAGCTACCTCTGAGATTATAAACAAAAGGTTGCATGTATGAGTCAGTGTGAACTTTACCGTCAGAGAACAGGAGAACAAGAGCTGAAAGAGCAGTTTATGTATTTAGGTAATCCAACGGCATGAATAAACAGTGTAAAAGGTACAAGTGTTTTCAGTGAATATAGATTAAATGTGGGCCTCATGGGGCTCCTTCTCAATATTCATAGATGAAATGTGCTCTTTGGGTTTAAATTTCTTCTCCATCAACCCTCACCTCACGGAGAGACGCATTCAAAGAGTTACCACGTTTCTTTCGCCAAAGGTTAGGAGCTTCTCACCCAACAAATTCATTACCTATATAAGTAGACTTTAGTCAAGTCCTTCAAACAACAACAAAATAGTCTTTCTTTTGGCAAAGTAATAAAAATACTCTGTTCCTATATCTGGAATTATTTCAAATACTTTCCTCATACATTTAAGTGATTCTTCTTAAAAATTTTGGTACCCTAATTTTTCAAAATATAATTTTCCTTTGAAAATTTTTTTTTTATTTCAAATATCTGTTAGAAGATTTCCCATTATAAATGCCCTTTAGCTAATTTCAGAGAATGTTAAGCAGTGTTTGTTTTTGCTTGTGAATATTAATACTTAGAAATGTCCTAGAGGGGAATGAATTTAACTTGTCTTGGCATAAAGTACACAGACTTTGAGAAGCACAGTATGGGAGCTCTAGGCTGCTTTTCTGGACTTAATTGCACAACAATTTTTCATTTGCAGATTTTTGACATGAGGAAGAATATTGGAAGCGTGACATTTATCCCAAGAGAATTCAAAATAGAGTTAATTTGCAGCAGGAGCAGCACTAGGTTCCATTTTGTTTCCTCTGTAAACGGCTTAAACACTGTAGAACCCCCATCAATCATCTGTTGAATAAATTAACAAACTGAAAGCATTCATGTGTGTACATGTGTAAGTACAAAATGCCCAGCAATGCAGCTTAGCTTTCTCCTGGGAAGAGGCCCGTGGCGCCCTGAGTACATGTTGTACCACTCCTTGGAGCCCTGTGAACTGACACCGAGGCAACGTGAGTGAGCCGACGCGCTGAGGCTTTCTTAGGCCACGGTTCTGATGGCACTCAGAGGTTATCGAGGTCAGTATGTTATAGCAAAGCATTCCTTAAGTCAGCCTCATCCTTCTCCTGCTTCTCCTGCTGCTGGGGGCAGGCCCGTCCGAGCGCCTTGTCCAGGGACTGAGAGAACCAGGAGGCTTCTTGGAGCCCCTAGGAGGGCTTAGAAAACCAAATCGAACCAATTAGGTTTTCCTTAGTGTTTTCTGAGGCTCCACGGAGCTTTTTTTCTCAAATTTATGTAAGATGTTCTTATTTTCTGTATATCCTCTCAAAAGAGAAAGATATTAGTAATAAAGCTTTCTACCTGATCTTTTCTGATGCATTTAGCAACACAGTAACTTTATCAAAGGGCTTTGCTCAGGCATGTGTCTTCTCTGTACCAAAGTCATAAACTGTTATTTTCCTGAATTGAATTTATTGAAAAATTACATATACATAGGAAAGTGCTCAGTGTAAATGTATACAAAGTGATCACATCATGTGACCATTCCCCTTGTAATCACTATTCCTCTGAGAATAACCCCCATCCCAATTTAGCTAATACTAATACCACAGATCAGTTTATGTGATATTTTGATTACATAAAATTATTTAAATTTACTTAAGTTAAAATTTATATAAAAATGGACTTATATATTATATACCCTAATG
Organism: Manis javanica; assembly: GCF_040802235.1. NCBI lineage: Eukaryota > Metazoa > Chordata > Mammalia > Pholidota > Manidae > Manis > Manis javanica. Next base: position 24,682,471 of record NC_133168.1, on the reverse strand, counting down.
TGTCTTACTTCTTTTACTTAATATCATGTTGATGAGCTGTACCCTAACGTTGCTGAATATTTTGTAGTTCATTCATTCTCACTACTAGGTAGCTTTCCTCTGTAGAAAGAGCCTAAGATGGATCAGTTTACTCTTGATGAACACTTGGGCTGTTTCCAGTCTGGTGTGCTTCTGAATAATGATGCTGTGAAAATTCTTGTGCTTGCTTTTTTATGCACGTTTCCTTGGGGTGTAAACTTGGAAGTGGAACACTGGTGATAGGGTGTGCATATGTTCAGTGCTAATGTCAAATAGTCTTCCAACAGGTTTCATCAAATTTATACCCCAGCCAACAGGGTCTGAGTGTTGGTATTTTCAGTGTTTCTCATCACTGCAATTTTGATGGATGTGTCATAAGACCATATTATAGTTTTAACTTGCATTTCCCTGATGATTAATAAAGCTGAAAAGCTTTTCATAAATATTGGTCATATATATTGGACATCTTCTTTTTGAAGTTCATGTTTATAACTTTTGCCCATTTTTCTATTATGGTTTCTGCCTTTTTCTTATTGATTTTTAGGAATTACATAATCTGGGTACAAGTCCTTTGTCCACCAAGCGTATTGCAAATATCTTTTTCAGTTCTCTATTGTGCCTTCTTACTCTCTTCATGGTGTCTTAATTTTGACATAATACAATTAACCAATTTTTTGAAAAATCTGCTTACCCTGAGAGTCACCAAGATATTCTTTTTTTCCCAAAATATTTCAATTTTATTTTTCACTCTTATATTGATTTTTATGAATTGTGAGGTAATATTTAAGATGCATTATGACCCATTATTCTTAACTGAGTTATAGTGACCTTCTTTTCTCCTTTTTCCTTTTTCCTGTCCACCCACTGAAATTTCAAAGGGATCATCCAGGTAAAGTCTTGAAAGGTCATAATTTAATCATATCTGAACTAGGAAAATATCTTTCTGTAATACAGCAACTATGATCTAATTAACACCTAACCCCCAAAAAACTGAATAATGGAGGACAAAATACCATTATTATTCAAAATACCATTATAGAGAACTGCAGTTTCCTTTCTAGTTTGCGGTATCCTTTGAATGAAAAAGAGAAAAAAGTAATTGTAAGATGATAGAAAGAAATGCACTAGACAAGTAATTTCGAGGGCCTCTTGAAATTGTGCTGCTCCAGTGAGCTGCGTATTAGCCGCACCTACACAGATGCCGCCCCCAGGCCCAGCTTGTGGACATCACCAAGTTCTCCTTTTGGATGGCTTTACTAATCCATACAAAAGATGTCTTCATCTTAATGTAAACCCACGTACACCACAATGAGCAAATGTAATTTCTTGCTTTAAGGGTATATTCTTTTTAATTTATTATTTACTATTTTATTTACTCTTATTTGAGAAGTCAAGCAAAGTATAGGATTTTAATTAGAAAGGGGATATTTTATAAAATATGGAGTCTTGCTCAGTACTATCCAAAGAGCTCTCTACTGTGACAAAAATGTCATACAGCCCCAGACCTGCACTGCCTAACACAGTAGCGGCTAGCACTTGAAATGGGTCTAGTGAGTCGAAGCAACTGATTTTTCTGTTTTAGTGCATTTTGAGTAATTTAGATGTAAACGTAAAGAGCCACATATGGCTGGTGGTATTATATTGGACAACACATTGCAGGTCTAACTAGTCTCCAGAATGTGAACTTTTCAAGGGATTATCCACATGGTAGGATGGAGAATAAATACTGAGGGAAAAGGCAGCTCTAATCTTCTAAGTGATTAATTGTAAAGGGATTCTTGCAATCAAGCAAGTATCTCCAACCTAAGTGATGGAATCAGTGAGGATTATGTTTTCATACATATACACACTCCTGAAAAATTTTGTCCAGGATGTTAAACTTTAGTGGCAGTTTGGGAGACTGTATACCTTCACTACCAATCACCATTCTCTGTAGACAGACTACAGCTGCGTCTGCAGCTTGCTTGGCTGGGTCCCCACCACACATTCCACGGGCTGGGGATCAAATACCACCTTTATGCAAGTTCCAGAAGTGAGACCGACCTTATTTTTTTAAGAACACTAATCAAAAATCTCTTGAAAAACAAGAACCTGCAATCCAAAAGGACTCTGAAGTATACTCACATTACAAGGTAACAAACTACTCACACGTCTAATTCAAGCTTTGTAAATGTACTTTAAAACAATAATATATTGAAATATACTTTATACTTTAATAAAATTTAATATATTGATATAGATACATATCAGCTACCTCCTTTTATTATTTAATATTATACTGAAATTTACTCTTGAAATTAAAATCTATTTTTATTAATGCAGCTAATTTTATATTGCTTATATTATCTTATGTATGGCAGAATGTAAATGAATCTTATTTAATATTAATATTCAGCTCCAAAATCACTTTTCTGATTACAAACTATTGTCTTTAAAACAGTGATGAACCCAAATTCACACCATGGTATTTCTTTCTACAAAGAAAGTTAATATACATGAGTGAGTTCTGTTTAGAGTCAACAATGGCGGAAGGGAGTGTTTGTTTCATTTTATATTGTTTTTTTTAGCAAAATAAGATGCAGAATTTTCTCAAAGAGGAACTTATGCCCAATAGAAATTTTTAAATCCTTAAAATCAGTGATTTTAGCATTGTAACTCCTCTTCTTAGGTAATAAAATTATCATGTTTATTTAGCAGCTAATAGGAAAACAAGTATAATGATTAAGCTTTTTTGATTGGTTCCTTTAAATATATGAGATCCAACTTAACAATTAGCTGAGTCAATCCTCTGTGCGCCAGTCTCACTCACCCATCTTGGAATTTTGAAACTTCATCCCCTACACTGACACCTTGGTTCCAGAACAGGGATTTATTGAAGGCAAGGGAGGGAAGCTCAAATTAGCAAGAGGAGTCAGTTTTGCAACACCTTCCTTCTTAGTAAAGAAAATCAATTACTTTTGCAGATGATATTATTCATTCATTCAGTAAGGCAGCTAGTCAAGCATTAACAGGGTTAGGTGTTAGCCCATTAGAATTTGGCTGTTCAGTTAAAATGTCATTTCACTCACACTTTTGTTGATCAAATAAGATTTGGAGTACTTAATTTGGAATAAACCTTCAAATTCCATGCACTTCTGGGTACTGGCGGGGAAGCAAGGAAGGAAAATGAACAACAAAATCATTCCTTATCACTAAATATCTGACTATGAAGATTTCATCAGCTGCAAAAACCTACAGTGAGAAGTTTTTGGATCTGAAGAAAAAATGTAGCACAGATAAGCCATGTCTTACTATGTCTTACATGATTTAGTTCAATAAAAACAAGAATACATTTCTTGCCTTTCTTAATCTGGCACTATTTATTATAAGGATTCATAAAAATTTTTATAGCAATTGATTTCATCTTTATGAATCTCTCCTAAGGAAATAACCCAAAAGATAAACAAAATTATATTACAAAATTACACATTACAGAGTTACTTAAAATGGATTCACAAACGACTTTATATTCAACAATAGAAGAGTAAGTACGTACATTTTGGAAGATCCCTTCAGATTTATATGAAGTATTTTTAAGTGATGATCACAAAGACAATGCGCAAGTAGATACGCTTATTACTGTGGCCTTCAGACCAAACCGCATCGGAATCAAAGCAGCTAAATGTCATTAAATAAGGACTAGGTGATGGGTTTCACATAAGTAAGTTTCTAGTGTGCTAGAAAGCTAATCTCAGAGATCATCTATAGACAATAGAAAAATTATTGATAAATTGATAATTAGATGATAAATACAGAGACAGAGACAAATATAAATATAGAAACTGTCATAAGCTTTTCACACAGAAAGTGAAAAAAGAAGGCACAGTATAATTTCTACATTACAGCTATAACTGTAAAATACAAACATATAGCATATGGGGAAAATATGCTAAAGAATAATAATGATTATAGTAAGACAGAAGGATTATTTTTATGCCATAAAAGTAATTTTTTTACAAAAAGGAATTCCTTTCACCCTTTAACTTCCTTCAGTTCAAGCCTTTTAGTTACAACACTTTTTTCCCATTGGTTTTACATCCCCATAGAGATAGCCCAAGGATTGATAAAATTTTCCTTTGGACATAGCTTAAAGATTGGCTATCTCCACCAGGTGGTAGAACCACACCTGTTTCTACAAATGAGAAAATGGGTCCAGAGAAATCAAGTGCTTGTTGCCATCCCCCAGCATTTTCCCCACTTGCACCAAAATCACTAGCGAGCAATGAAATCTTCCCAAAGATTTTGTAGGGCAAACTCAGTACACTCTTCAAAATTACTTAAAAAATTCACTCTGTTTTTGCTCTACAGTTTTGCTCTCCCCGAAACACCAATCCTGGTTCTCTTCACTCCTTCACACATGGCACCCAGGCCACCCTCTATTTCGTAGAGCCATTCCTCTCTGTCCCTAAACCTGTGCACACAACTCCTTTTGATGACCAACAATCCACACTCTTTAAAGACATTAGTGACTAGGCGTTGTAAACAAGCCTGCTCCCCTATGCTAAGTCATTGTCTTTTTATATGCAGTACTTTTCCTGAACAGACCGATGATAAAGCTCATATGATTTAAACACAACTTCAAAGACAACTACCCCAAACCCCCAATAAGGACATATGTGAATCAAGATGAGATGTTGCCAAGATTCTGATTCACCCGAAGCTCCTGACCTTGACAAGAATCATCACCAGCATATGCCCCTTTACTCTTAGGAATATATTGCTGGTGAATCAAGCTGCGAAAAGACCTGAAAACCAACTTCATTCTGGCTCACTCTGCAGCCGTCAGAAGCTCCTCACTCTCACTCCTTTATAGAGCCTGGCTGGCTTCTTTGGCTGCCTCCTGAATGTGCATGAACGCCCCTGCCCCCACTGAAAGTGCTCTATTCAGCAATCCACTTTGTTCTCCCTGAATTTGCTTCTGTGATGAGCTCTGCTGAGGCCTAAAAGCCTCCTCCTCTGCAGAACATTTCTAGTGTAACAGTCCACCAACACCCGCTCCAGCTGTTACCCACAGGTCTCTGGGGAGCGCTCTGCTCTGTAAAGCACCCCTGAAAATCAAATTGAAATGACAATTGAATCTATCATGTTCTTGACTACACCTCTGACACAACGCGACTGAGGGTTGTTAGATACAAGATAAGAATTGGATGAATGTGGAGCACGTCTTTCCCTCCATCCAGAAGGAAATATCACTTGTGCTATTAGAAAAGAGCTTTTCCTCAAATCAGTGAGCTTTCTTCTTCTAAGGAGATGTTTGTTTCTCTCTGAAGATCAGAATGAAATGTGATCTGATATAAATTACAGCCAAAAACATATTTTTATTTTAATGCTCGTAATGAAATTTCAGTCTGTTGTGTGAGGATCATGTGACAATCAAATAATCTCATGTGATTTTGGCCTTACAGGCCCTCAAGTGTTCATCTAAGATTGCTTTTCCTGAGAAAACATTGAAGAGAACCCAGGTAAATAGGCTTTGCCTGAATCTACAAACCTCAAGACATTGCATAAAGATTATTTTACTATAATTATGTTTACACTTAAGTCCCTGATATTATCATTTTGTTCACTCTCTTCATTCAAGTATTTTATAAGGAAAAAAAAGGAGGAAGAATAAAAGGAAGGGAGGAAGGAAAGCAGGAAAAAAGGAAAGAGTTGGGGAGGAAATGGGCAGAAAGGAAGGGAAGGAGGGCAAGAGGAAAGAATGAGAGGTCAAGTTAAGTGAAGGATGGGTGTATTTGTATTTTGCCTTAATCAAGGATTTTACTGCTCTGAAGAAAGTCTAGCCTTCTGGTACATTTGCAGACGAATAATGTCCAATTAATAATTTAATTAAAAAACTAATAGGATTTGCTGCCTGGAGTTTCTTTGGGAGGTAGATATTTCCAGGAGTATTATTGTCTCTTCTTTACCCCCAAGTAACTTAAGTATAACTCATAAATTCATGAGGACTAAATACAACATTAAATTTTACAATTTTTTAAACCTAATCATTGCTAAGCTCCCCCTTGCCTGTGAGGAAAGATTGACAGGCCTGGTCACTGTAAACTACAGCTAGGAGATAATTGGACGTGTCAGCTACAGATTTCCCAAGATTTAATTAACCTCAAAAATGCTGAAAACGCTAATGAAAACTGTGTTCTCACTCAAATGTCTACTGGACTCACCTTATGTAATTGCATGAGAAACACTCATGAGGTAGCAGGGACAGATGTTTTGAGAAAAACCTTAAGTGTGATTCTATGTTGTTAAAATGGTTTTCATCAAATTAGCATTCAGAAATACATGTTTCTGAAGATGCAGTGGCTTACTTGGGAAGAGTAGGGATGTTAATTTCTAAAACTAGTACTTAGTTGTATTTTTCAGTAGAGGACATATTTACAATATTTTTTTTAGGAACTTGCTAGAATGAATAATATCTCACAAATTTCAAAAAGGAAACTCTACTCTTAACATATTATGTTTCAGTTTCAGAGTGTACCTCGCTAACACAGGTGGGTATGGTAGGTATTAACAATTACAGAATGTACCATGGAACAGATTTTAACACTTTTAAAGAAAAGTGATTTTTTAGAGGCACTCAAAGGAGTTTTAGTAAGTAAGCACCCCCCCTCCCATCTGCCCAGAATCTAATTTAAAGCTCTGACTATGCCAGCCAATGACTGCTTCAACAGTTCATTTACTATAGTAGTTTGACTTTTTGCTGCCTTTGCTGGGGTCTTCTTCTTACTTCAGTTCAACCTGTTTATTTCTAAAGACAGAAGTGTCCAGAGTAATAACAACAGATCCAGCTGAGAATATGTATGTGTTGCTTCGCCACAGTTTACTGGAGGCAGGACAGGGCTGGCGCCATTAGCAATAAGTGGACCAGCTATTTAGATTCTTTGCATCTTGTTCCCTGACCATCATTTGTTGTACCTTTAGACATTTATGCTATTTATGTGGGCAAATAAACAAAACAAGATAGGTCACATCCCCACTCTGAGATTTTGATGATTTTATTAGTATCATGCAGGTAGTATAGCAGAATGGAAAATTTCAGCCCTTACTAGCCTGCTGTGTGACTTTGAGAAAGCTAACCTCGTTGTAAAATTCCAGTACCATCCTTCATAAAATTGAAGCCTCCTTGATCAACTAACACTATAGTATTCTATGTTTTTCCCATTAAAAAATATATGGTTTTAAAAGTTAGAACTTAATAGCTGTTTCTTTTTTATACCTTAACACATTTTACAAACCAAATATTAAAACTTGAAGGATAAAATAGAATTCTATTTATAGAAAGTGTTTTACAATCAGCTTTGGAGAAATTATTCCCTCCTATATATCTTTTTCACTCCTTTTACTTTGAACTTGCAAAGTATTCTCATTGCAGAGAAACTAGACTTTGGGCTTCAGATCTAACACAAAAAGTGCTTGGAAGTCTTTACTTCTGTCTTTAAAACAAAACAAAACAAAACAAAAAAGCTGAATTTAAAGTCAACAACTTTTCTGGGATGCAGTAGAGGATGCACGGCAACTGAATGCCACCACCAAATCTGAAAACACAGGTGAATTTAGAGATGCACAGCTAAGATCTGCTTACCAAAAGCATAGCCACTATAGCCATAAACTAGTAGAAACACTTAAGTTATAATTTTGAAGAAATGCTGGAGGCTGAATATGGATTAATATAACCAGGATAAACTCTTGGTGACTGTGGTTTTAGGGTAGGCTTCTCGACTTCTGTGGGACTTACCTACAGAAATTCTACTAGGTTCTCATAGTGGAGACATAAGAAAGATTACCTCTTAGCTCTAGCACAGGAGAGGAAGAATAATTATTGTGAAATATGCCCAGAGCATTCTTCATCAGAAAGCCCTACTCTTCAATGGGAAATACTTTACCAGAGATTTATCCATTCTAGGGAAGAGAAAAATTTCCCCACTCCAGCCCTTTCTAGTTTTTCCATATTACTTAAGTATGGTGGTTTAGGGGTAGCTAAGAAATACTTGTGAAGGTCACAGCTCAGGGATACTGGCTTACTAAAAGACTAAATCTTAATCATAGGATTATAGAATGCTTCCATTCTGTGCACCGCTGCCTCAGCAGGACTCCGGTGTGATAACATCAGATTACAGTTAAAAGAGCCGCAAGACACAGGCTCACCCCAAGAAGGAGTACTTAGAGAAGCCAAAAGTCAACAGATGAAACAAAATCAAGGAGACTGGAGGAATCTGAAGCTTCTGGCACCAATAGATAAAGCAAACGTTATACAGCTCGACTCCCAGGCATGTTAAAATAAAATCTCACAATAAAGATCTATTTACCTCGGATCCTATTACTGATACTCATATCCACTTTTCCAGAAAAAAACTAAAACAAGACATACTCAAAAGCAAGGAAAAGCACAATTTTAGAGCAAAGCAAGGTGCAATATCAGATTCAGATATATCACAAATGTTGAAATGATCAATGAATTTAAAATAACTATGATTAAAATGCTAAGAACAAATACACTTTGCTTTGCTTTTGTTTTTCACCAATATAATAACTGCTTTTTTAATCAGACTAGTTAAACTATTTACATTCAATGTAATCACCATTGTGATTGAACTTAAATCCACTATCTTGATATTTGTTTCTATTTTTTTTTCATTTTTTCCTCTTGTCTTTTGCATTTGATTTTTTAATTATTCTGTCTTATCTTCCCTATTGCCTTATAACTTATACCTGTTTTATTTTTTATTGATCGATTTATAGTTACAATATGTACCTTTAAGTTATAACAGTTTTTCTGCAAATGATACCATAAGAACCATGTAATGTAGGACAGTACACCTTCATTTTCTTACATAGTTACCTTACATTTTAATTTTATACATGTTAGAAATTTCACAATACATTGCTATAAATTTTTATTAAACTGTCAATTATGTTCTAAAGAAATACTTTAAATTGGAAAAAGTACCTTTCCTATTCACTCACATATTTAACATTTCTGGCACTATTCATTCCTTTATGTAAATGTGAGTTTCCATCTGGTGTCCTTTCTTTCCATCTGAAGAACTTCCTACAATATTTCTTGTCATGCAGATCTGTTGGCAGTAAAATCTACCAGCTTCAGTATGACTGAAAAACTCCTTCATCTCCATGTTTAAATGATATCTTCACTGGATTTTTTTCTTTCAGCATATTAGAGATATTTGCCTATAATCATCTGAAAATAAAGCCTATGACCTTCCTTAACTTTTCTTTAACTCTGCCTTCTTTTTCTGATGGCTTCTAAGATCTTCTCTTTATCATTAGTTTCCTATAATTTGTCTGTGACAGCTTTGGCATGGTTTTATTTGTTTTTATCCAGCCTCAGATTCTTCACACTTTTTTTAGGCCCCATCTCTTGGTATCTAAATTCTTTGTTACTTTCTTCAGTCTTTTTCCTCCTGTGTTCTTCATTTTGTATTGGATAGTTTCTATTTCTATGGGTTCAATATTGCTGTCTTCTGTAGTATTTAATGTCCCATGAATATCATCCAGTGAATTTAACTCAGATATTGCTATTTTCTCACATCTAAGTGTTGTGCTTTGACTTTTTTATTTTTCTATTTCTCTTCTCACTATGCTCATGTTCATGCTCATGTTAAATTTTGGAATAATTTACAAGACCCACTTAAAAGTTCTTGCTTGCTAATTCCATCATCTCTGTAATTCCTGGTTCTATTTCTATTGAATGATTTGTTTCATGGTTATAGATCTCCCTACCCTGTTTTTTGTCACATATGATAGCTTCTGATTGAATGCTGGGCATTGTAAGTAAAAATAATGAATATCTGGATTTTGCTTTTTTTTTATTTTTATTTTTTGAGAATACTGAGATTTATTCTAACAAATAGTTTAATACTTTTTGTATTAATTGACCCATTAAGACTTGCTTGTATTCTTTGTTAGGGTCAGTAAAGAGTAGTTCTTATTCAGAACTCTTTCAGCCCTACTACTAAGACATGACCTTTCTGAGTTATACATGATTTCTCAGTGATCAAAACAGGCTCTTCATTCTGGCTGACCAGAGCTCAAAAATATTGCTGCTCCATGTTTATTCAGCTTACAGGTCTCCAGTTATTCTTTGCCCTGCCTAGTGGCCTAGTGGAGTTTTACCATATATGTGCACATCGCAGGATTCAGCAAAGGCTCAAGTGAATGCCTACGCAGATTTTTTGAAAACTTTTTTTTTTTTTTGCTTAGCTCACTCCTTTTCAGAATTCCACTTTACAATTTCCACCCATTGCAGCCTCACAGAATTCTGATACTGGTTTCTTCAACTCAGAAGACTAACCTGCTCTGCTTGGGATACCTATCTCTGTTCCACATTTCAAAATGTGCCTCCAGGCAGAAAACGACTGCACAGTCAGATTTGTTTCATTTGTTTCTCTTCTCTCAGGACTCACAGCCTCACATGCATGTGGCTGTGTTTGATGACATTTGTTTCATATATTTTACCCTGTTTTCTAGGATAAGTCTGTTTTCTCTTATTCTGTCACATTCAGAAACAAAGTTTAACAATCTATTTTGGCTGAATTTTTCACTGACTTAGTATAGTGGTATAACAATTATAATAACAGTAATTGATAACAATCTACTTAGAATGTGTCAGGTACTATGAGCCTTTAAAAATATCTTATTTATTCATCATAAAAATATGACAAGGGAAATTATCAGCACCATTTTATGGATGTGGAATATGAACTTGAAGGGATGAAATATTTAACCAACATCACACAAATCTGCAACTCAATCAAATCCACATTTACCTTATTCCTCAGCCTCGCCTGTTTTGTACATCACTATCCTGCTCTTCAATTGACTAAGTGCTATGATCTATAGGCTTTTCTTACTTTTTCATATCAACATGGAGATCACATGGCTTGATTCAATTTATAATTAATAGATTTCATGAGTAACTTCCTGAAATTAGAAGTACTTAGAGGTAGCAGTAGAGTGGGCTGGAGGGAGAGAAACAGGAAGTATCAGTCACTCTTAGGTAGAAATCCCAGGGAAAAGATGGGTCTCAATTTTGGACAGGAAGAAACTATATTTTCAATTGGAAACTATATTTCCAATTTCAATTGGAAGCTGATTAAGTGGCACTTATAAAAATGAGAGTCTACGGAAACAATTATGAGGCCTAAAAAGACTCTTTAAACATCTGGAAGAAAGCTCCTATTCTCTATCTCAAGAAAAGCTCTATCAAGACATTTCTGTCTAAAATTTATAGGGACTTTGGGCATTGAAAGAGAATGGAAAATCAGCAATTCTAGATCTGATTTTGGGAATGAACTGTCTGCTATGTGAAGATATTTAGTCATAGGAGGTCAGCTGATGCTGAAGCAATCAATGCAATTGTCATTATCAATGGGTGACGAGTGTCTGACGACAGTGATATGACATCCTAGGAGCATAAAAACCCATTCACTACGGAAGTGAGAGTCAACGCACATAACAAAATGTGCTGTTTTTTAGATTATTCCACTGTTCTCTCAACTGTATAAACATAATCACCTGCAATTGCAGACTCTAAACTTTTTGTCCTTGCTGATAATGTCTGAAGCAGAAATGACACAAACAGACTTTCAGAAGATGCATTAGCATGGAGATGCAAAGCCAGGAAGAGTATAAGGGGAAGGTTTGAACTCTCCAACTAATGAACAGTCATGTAATGCACACTTACCATTGAACTGGGTTTTAAAACTGTTATTTTCTTTTTGGACTGAATTTCCTACAAGATGACATTTTTTTAAATTGAAGTATCATTGATATACAATCTTATGTTGGTTTGAAATGTATAACACAGTGGTTCAAAAGTTACCCATATTATTAAATCCTCATCCTCTCTAGTGTGGTTCCTATCTATCAACATATAAAGATGTTACAGAATAATTGACTATATTCCCCGTGCTGTACTACCATCCCCATGACCAACTTATACTGTGATTGTGAATTATTGTGCTCCTTTATTCACCCTCCCCATATCCACCCGCTCTAACCTCTCGCATTTGGTAACCACTAGTTACTTCTTAGTGACTGCGAGTCTATTGCTGTTTTGTTCCTTCTGTTTTGCTGTTTTCATATTCCACAAATAAGTGACATCATATGGTATTTGTCTTTCTCCACCTGACTTATTTCACTGAGCATAATAGCCTCTAGATCCATCCATGTTGATACAAATGGCAGGATTTTTTTCCCTATTTGGCCTAATAATACTCCATTCTGTATAGGTACTACATCTTCTTTATCCAGTCATCTATTAATGGATACTTAGTTTCCTTCCATATCTTGGCTATTGCAAATATTGTGGTAATAAACATAAGGGTGCATATATCTTTAAGAATCAGGGTTTTTTTTGTGTGTGTGTGAATTCCTAGAAGTGGAATTACTGAATGGAGTGGTATTTCTATTTTAGTTTTTTGAGGAACCTCCATACTGCTTTCCATGGTGACTGCACCAATTTACATTCCCACCAACAGTTTAGGAGAGTTATTTGGGAGTTTTTTGATTACCAGTTGAATTTCATTGCTGGGAACTGGTCTGTTCAGATTTTCTGTTTCTTCCTGGGTCAGTCTCTGAAGGTTGCATTTTTTTATGAAGTTGTCCATTTCTTCTAGGTTGTCCAAGTTATAGGCATATAATTTTTTCATAGTATTCTCTAATAATTCTTTGTATTTCTGTGGTTTCCCTTGTGATTATTCCTTCTTCATTTCTGATTGTGTACTCTGTTTTTTTTTCTTGGTAAGTCTCGTTAGAGTTTATCTATTTTGTTTATTTTCTTAAAGAACCACCTCTTGGTTTCATTGATTTTTTCTTTTGTTTTATTCCTCTCTATTTTATTTATTTCTGTTCTGATCTTTATTATGTCCCTCCTTCTACTAACTCTGGGATTCATTTGTTCTTCTTTTTCTAGTTTCTTTAATTGTGACTTTGGACTGTCCATTTGGGATTGATCTTGTTTCTTGAGGTAGGCCTGTATTGCTATGTTCTTCCCTCTTAGAACTGTTTTTGCAGTGTCCCACAGATTTTGGGCTGTCAAATTTAAAATTTATCTCCCTGTATTGCTTGATTTCTGTTTAATTTGTTAATTGATCCATTGATTATTTACAAGAATGTTCTTCGGCCTCCATGTGTTTGTGGGCTTTTTAGTTTTTGTTGTGTAATTTATTTCCAGTTTCATACCATTGTGGTCTGAGAAGCTGCTTGATACAATTTCATTGTTTTTTAACTTACTGAGGATCTTTTTGTGGCCTGCTGTATGACTATTCTAAACAATGTTCCATGTGCATTTGAGAAAAATGTGTAACCTGCTATTTCTGAGTGGAATATTCTGTAGATAGCTGTTAAGTCCACCTGATCTAATGTATTGTTCAATGTCTCTACTTCCTTATTCATTTTCTCTCTGGTTAGTCTTTCTATTGATGTGAGTGGTATGTTAAAGTCTCCTAAAATGTATGTGTTATAATCTTTTCCCCTTTAATTCTGTTAGTATTTGTTTCACATATGTAGGTGCTCCTGTGTTGGGTGCATAGGTATTTATAATGGTTATATCCTCTTGTTGGACTGACACCTTTATCATTATGTAATATCCTTCTTTGTCTCTTGTTACTTTCTTTGTTTTGAAGTCTATTTTGTCTGATACAAGTACTGCAACTCCTGCTTTTTTCTCCCTATTAATTGTGTGGAATATCTTTTCTATCCCTTCACTTTTGCTCTGTGTATATCTTTTGTAGGCAGTGAGTCTCTTGTAGGCAGCATATAGATGGGTCTTGCTTCTTTATCCATTCTGCTACTCAATGTCTTTTGATTGGTGCATTCAGTCCCTTTACATTCAAGGTAGTTATTGATAGATATGTACTTATTGCTATTTCATCAATTATTTTCTGGTTTTTTTTGGCAGTTCCTCTCTGTTCCTTTCTTCCTCTCTTATACTTGTCTCTTCTTATTCGATGGTTTTCTTTAGTGTTGAAACTGAATTTCTCTTTCCAAATTTTTTTGTAGGCTTTAGTTTTGTGGTTATCCAAAGTTCAAGGATAGTTTCCTCACTATATGTCTATATTAAGTTGGTGATCATTCTATTTCAAACACAACTAAAATTACTTTTTTTTATTCTTCTTCCTACTCCACATTTTATATATTAGATATCACAATCTGCATTTTTTTGTATATCACTTGACTTTGTGTATAATTTGTTTTACTAGTGTTGTTTTGTTTTAATTTCATATTTGCTAGGTAGGTAATTTGTCTACTACCTTTACTGTGGGTTTACTTTCACTGGTGAAAGCTATCTAGGCTTAGAAACATTTATATTTACAGCAGTCCCTTTAACAAATCCTGCAAGGTTAGTTTAGGTGTTATAACTTCTTTAAGCCTTTGTTTATCTGGAGATTTTTTAATCCCTGTTTCAATTTTAAATGATAATCTTGCCAGGATTCTTGGTTGAAGGTCCTTCAGTTTCAGTATATTAAATATTTTACATCACTCCCTCTGCCCTGTAAATCTGCTGAAAAGTCTGCTGATAGCCTGATGGGGTTTCCTTTATAAGTAACTAATCCTTTTTTTTTCTTTACCTCTAGCTGCTTTCAATACTCTCTCCTTATCCTTAATCCTTGCCTTTTTGATTATCATATGTCTTGTTGTTGTTTTCCTTGGGTTCCTTTTGTTAGGGGCTTTCTGTATTTCCATGACCTGAGTGTCTATTTCCTTCCCCAAATTAAGGAAGCTTTCAACAATTATTTCCTCAAAGAGACTTTCTATCCCTTTGTCTTTCTCTTCTCCTTCTGGTACCCCTATTACGCAAATATTGTTTCCTTTGGGTTGGTCACACAGCTCTGTTATCATTCTTTGATTCTTGGAGATCCTTTTATCTCTCTGTTTCTCAGCTTCACTGTGTTCCTGTTCCCGATCTCACTGACTGCCTCCCCTACTTGTAGTAATCTACTCTTAAATCCCTCCATTGCATGTTTCATTTCAGTTACTGTATTCTTCAGCTCTGGGTGGCTCTTCCTCAGCTCTTTGCTGAAGGTCTTCCTGAGATCTTGAATACTTTTCTGTAAAACAGTGAGTATGTTTATGACTTTAATTTGGAAACCTTTATCAAGGAGACTGGTGAACTCCATTTCATTTAACCCTCTTTCTGTAGCTTTACTTGGAATATATTCCTCTGCCTCCTCTTTTTGTCAGGGTTTCTGTGTTTCTTCCATTGTATTACATGGGTCTGCTATGCTTCCTGGCCTATAGAGTAATAGCTTTATGAAGGAGGTGTCCTGTGGTGCCCAGAAATTCAAGACTCTTCACTCTTCTATGCCTGCTTCTACTTAGTGGGGACCCCACTTGCTAGTGGTGTGCAGTGGGGGGGAACCATCCCTCTGTCTGTCTGCTGATAGTGGTCTGAGTCTGCAGCTCTGGCAGTTTGTCTCTGCAGCCTTTGCAATCAGAGCAGAGGTCTGTGCTGGGATCACTGTGGGCAGGGCCGCCCTCTGCCTGCCCTGTAGTGATGGCAAGGCTGCAGGGTTAATGGGTGGGCAGGGCCGTCATGTGGCTCTGGGGCAGGGAAAGACTTGCAGCACCAGGTTTGGACACCTGTGGCAAGGAAGGAGCTCTTGGGGCTGGCTCCTGCAGGCACCTCCCCAGCTGAGATGTAACAGGGCTGAGAAAATTGGGAAAATCTCCCTCTGCTGCCTGGCAGCAAAGTCTGATGCTGGTACTAGGCCAAGTGGGTTGGCTTGCTGGCAGTGCATGCAGGGAGGTGCTTCGGGGTTGCGTGGCCAGAGATGTTGATAGAACGTCTGGGGCTCCTGAGAGTTACCAATCTGTCGGGCTGAAGGAGAGCTTAGGAGGAGTTACCCACCTGCCCTTTCTCCTGCAGAGAGCTACATCCAATGCTTGCCCCTATGACACCCCTTCATTGCTGGCAAGTCTTTCAAATTGCTGCCTCTGCTTTGGGTCTCGGGACCAGCAGAGTGCGCTTGTCCTCCACAAGCAGCTGGGGTCTCAGCCTCCCAGAGTGCTCCAGGTGTCTGGTGTCCAGCTCTGCTAATCACCAGGGCTCCGTGTAATGTGGACTTGTGTTCCTAGAACAGGTCTCCAGAGCCAGGTGTGCAGAGTTCCTGAGTGCTTACCCCCTCCCAACTCTGTTCCTCTTGCTCTCACCTATGGGCTGGGATGGCGGAAGGGCTTGGGTCCTGCTCCATCATAGCTTTGCCACTTTACCCTTTCTATGTCATCTCTCTTCCCTAGGTATAGGTGGTCTGTTCTGCAGTCTTCGGGTAATTTTCTAGTTTTGGCTGTTTTTGTTGTAGTTTCTTCCTTCATGTGTTTTTGGGAGGAGGTTTCCACCTTATCTTCCTACTTCATCTTTTTCTCTATCCTCTTTATGTACTTTATAAACCTTCATTTCATGCAGACAACTATACATTTCTCTTGCAAGAGCTTGATTGTTAGACTTAAGTGATGCATCTGACTTTTTCCATGAAACAGAACCTGTTACATCACTAGCTGGAGCTGCATCCAGCCTTCTGAGCCCATGCTGTCAAGACCAACTCCACAGACCAGAGGTAGGAGCTAAAGCCTCAGTTCTGGCAAGCTGGCATGCAAGATGTTTGTACAAACAAGTCGCCACTAAACCACTGCTTATGTCCAGTGCTGGGAGGCTTTATTCTGCAATGTAGTACAGAAGCATTTTTTAAAAGCCAAAAAACCCAAAAATGTGGGCCAGCAGGCCTATTACATCACCAGCCACATCATCTTTATAGTACCGCAAAGTTGTTGGCTGCTATGAAAGTGCAATGGTAACTCTGAGAATTTACTACAACAGCTGTTTTTCAATATCTTTCTACCAAACACATTACTCTTAAAACCAGGTGCATGGGTGAACTCATTCTCTCCCATGACTTCAAATCCAGTTAGTACTTACCCATGAAATTTCTCTGTAACAACTTGAACTCACCACCCAGGATAATACCTTCTAAACAGCCAAAAACAGGATCAAATCTACTTCCAAAGAGGAAGAAATGGACTGCATAGAGTCATCCTTCCCTCAGGCCTCTGCTGCAGCCACAGCTGGGAGATGACATTTTTTAAAAGCCTTGTTATCAGAATATGAAAAGCCTAAAATTATATGCCACTGTTAATTAAAGTTAGAAGGTAAAGTAGCTTCTTGTTTTTTTCTAAAATTCTATAAAATGAGCTAAATAGTTTATTCTTTTTCTATCCAATATTTTAGATTCAAAGAAAAACCAAAAAAGAAAATTAAAATAGTAGGAGAGCATAATCTCCTTTAAAGTCATCTTTATAGTTTTTGATACACTAATATATTCACGGTAAAATACTTCCAAAATTACTTCTAGAGTACAATTAGAGTGCTATTAATAAATATAAATTAGTGTCTTTCTTCTAATTGTCATAATAGAGAAGCTAGTTCATTAATTTCTATAGTAGTTCAGATATGTAACCAGAGGCACAGAATTATCAATTTTATACAACCATATATAATCAAACCATGAACTTTCTCTTATGATTATTCTTAATAAGTTAATATAACTTACTGTTTACATTTAATTATAATTAGGAGATAACAAAGATTACATGTAGGAGATAACAAAATTACCTCCATGCACTAATCTACTTGCCTAGGACCAAATTTTTAATTTGGGGACTGGCTATTTCTCAAGTATTTGGATATTTTCCATGTTTCTCTCTCACATCCTTAGGTATCTCCATTAAGAAAAATGCACTTTATGGATATCATGGGACAATAAGCAAAATGTCATCATCATTAACGTGGTTAGTGTAGTAAGAAAGATGGTTAAGAAGAAAGTTAACTGTTTCCAGTGCACAAAAGGACATGATAGGTGCATTTGAAGTTTTCTGCATGAGAGTAAATGAGAACTTTCTCTTTAAAGGCAGTGCCACCTGTGACTCCCAGAAATGACAATCTGAGAGCCTCACCAATCTGTGCCACTGGCCTACCATGGCCCTTCATGACAGTCATCACAGCTCTTCATTTCTCAAATTTAAATCAAAGTACATTTAATAGTGACCCATTCTATGTGGGATACTATTAATTGTTTTCTTTGTTAAATAGAAACCAGATGGTCTGTGTAACATGATTGAAAACTGCTCATAGAACAATCTATCAATCTTATTTTGAAGCTTAAAATAGGCAGACATGATGCGAAAAACAAAAAATATTTTGCACTAAAGTGATGAGACAATAAAATTCTATTTTCAGTTTTTATCGTTTCCTATGGTGCTAAATGCACTCCTTTGGGATACAATACATTCCTATATGGAGGCAATTCTTTTCTAGCACCTTAGATGAGAATACCCATAATAGGCTCCTGCAATTGCCTTGCAATCTAAATAGCTGCTGTCAACTTGCTCAGGAAGTTCCCTCAAAGAGAATACTAAAAATGGGGGTATCAAAGTTTGGTTCCCTTGAATAGTGGATAGTCAAACCCTCCTAGTTTGTAAGATGCTGCTCTAAAAGATTTTATCAACCACAAAGTAAGTGAAAAATAAATGAATAATTTGTTGGTAAAGGTAGAGAAATAAGGTCACTCCCAACCCTAGCTAGAGAGGACTTCAGAATCTGTTCATCCTGCCTCACACTTTACAGGTAAAGAACTTGAACTCAGGTGATTAAGAGACTTCCTTAATTTATTAGTGGCAGAGTGTACCCATACAAATATCCTGACTCCCACTTACGCATGATCCCCAGTAAAAAAAACCTCTATGTCCCTTTCTTGCAAGCAATGGAAGATTCCTCCACAACAAAAAAGGTGTTGGTCAAGAAAAAGTCTTTTGTCAGGACTCCAAAATTCCCTGTGAGCCTTGTAACATTTCATTTAGCCTGCATGTCTGTTTCAGCTAGTCTATTAGATATATAATAGGGAAAAAATTTAACTGAAAGGAAACAAAGATAAAGACTTTCTGCTATAATATAATACCAATGTGGATTTTTCTGGACACATAGATATTTGCAATCAAAACGTCTCACTTGCAATTAAAAACAAGTATCAAATAAAATGGCTTCATTTAGCAATATTAACCAAGAGAGTTTTTCCATTTATCTCAACCACCTATTTAGACTATATTACACACACACATACGAAAAAGTGGCTAACATGAGAAAAATACAATTTAATGTTTCACTTACCCAGAAGTATGAATACAAACAACTGAAGTAAAGCTTTAAAAATTCTAGAATAAAAAGAAATCATGCTATCTGAGTAGTCTTGAAGTCAGCTCTAACTACTAGGAATTTAGTATTAGGAAATTTTTCATAAGAAAAGTGATATCTCAACTGGTAATTTTCAATTGCAATTAAAATACTACAGCTGGAAAAATAACATGTTGGAATTCATAAAATTCCCATGAAAACAAGAGAGGAAGTCTTCTTGCTTAAAGTAAATGTGGAAAAGACATTAGGTACTGTCATAATCTAAACTGAAGCCTGATATCTTTACCCTATTATTAATGTGGAAATAGTGACTTAGCAGGTAAAAACAATTACACAAGAGTAGTCTCCAGCTTGTAAACTACTAGAGGCTAAGCATCTAAAAGAAGCATTTAAAAAAATTAAAAATAATATTTATAGGTGACATTTATATAATCATTCCTTACAAGTAGGAAAGAGGAAGTCAGAGTTTAAAACAAGTATCAAAAGAAAGAAAATGTCGTTGAGCAATAAAAGCTGATTATACATTAGGGTGTAGTGATCTGGCTCATGGCCGTGTAACCATGAAGCATGTGGAATACAATGTCGGTTAATATACTACGGAAACTTGGATAGAAAAGTCATTAATTATTTTCAAAATAACTCCTCTTTTTGACTATATATTTCTCAGGAGTCTAAGAAAATTATTTTTTAACTTTTATAAAAATATCTTGAATTCTCTGATGTAAAGGGATACCACAAAGGAAAGATTAGTAGATTATGAATATGTGAGAACTGCCCAATAAACCTAGCCATAAATGAGGAAGAATAGGAAAAGAAAACCACGTGTCTTGGATGAACTCTTTACTGAAATTTAGAGAGACAATGGAAGGGAAAAAACTGAATAAGAACAGAAAAACTTACAAAAATTTAGTCATGGTACTGATTTTCAATTGTAAAGGTTTTTTTTCCTTTTTCTTTAGCAAAAACTATTATTTTACACAAATGTCTTACAAATAAGACTACTTAATTCAACTTTGGCATATTATTTTCATATTCCTTATTCTTCTGCTAACCGCCCAGTCCCCAAGCTACAGATTAACTATAATAATTTTTAATTTTGTATTTAATTTTGCTGCTCTTGTAATCTGATTCCATTTTGATAAAAAAACAAAAGTATAAATACGATTTTATTTTCCCTTTTCTCCATGAAAGCCTACCACATCATGTTGGTAGTGAAACTGTTGAGCAGGAGCATCCCTGCCCGTGCGAGTGGGCTGGCGGAGAGTCATTCAGTAATGTCTCATGGTATGAACTACGACCTATATGTTCAACTATCAGTCTCCGCCACTAGGCTGGCAATTCTAGAAGGAAACCCACCTAACTTCTTTGTATTCTTTAGCTAATAGGTACTAAAGAAATGTTTGTTGAGCACCTATTTCTTTATTTTTGAAAAACAACATACTTACTATGGCTCTGATTATTTGTCTATAAAAAATTGTGTGGTCCACAGCTGCCGAACTTTTCCTAATCATTCTTTTATACTACACATCGTGAAGAATTGGTAGCTGCCCTATCTGATAAGACTTAACCTACCCCACTCTGTCATCATCCTATTCAATCAATTTTGGTTCATCTCATTTTTGTTGTAAGGAGTAACCTAAAAGACTTCTTCATCCAGGAAGAAGTTGGTGGAAATACTGTTGTGAAAATTCTTCCTGAGGAAGTAGAATCAGCATTTCTCTAAGAAGCTTAGAGTTTCAAGGCAGCAAACACAGTAGAGAAGTTCCCTTTTCTAGCAGTTTGAAGATTGTTATGGAGAAATGACCCAGGGGAAGGAGCCAAGAGACCTGAGGTCTGAGAGGAGACCTGAAGCACATACAAGAGTGGGCTCAGGTTTTGTCGGTCTCAGAAGCCCCTTGCAGCAGCTGTCTGTTACAGTTTCTGTCCCATGCATAGTCAAACTGTCTGTGCAGAATGAGATCCTTCTGCTAACCTCATCTTAAGGGCAAATTTCATGACTCCTTCTGTGTCTCAGAAAATCACTTATTTCCAGATGTATCCAGTAAATCTGAGATAACTTTAGATTGCATTTTACATACAATTGCATTCGTTTTACTGAATAATTGGGATGATAATTTTTATAGCAAAATACATCTACTTTGAAACAAATATTTGCAGTATAGGGAACATGGTATGCTTAATTAATCACATAGAACTGAAGATGGATCTGCTGTATAGATGAGATCATGTAGGCAAATGAGTAAAGGCCAGAATCTGTATTTCCAAGGTTGAGTCAAACAGTGGAGCCAGCATGAATTTCCTACTTCAAAAAATCTGTTAAATCGATATTTTGGAGTCTGATAGCTCTCAGTTTAGACTGATTCAGCCTCTTACAAGCTGGGATCTTAAACAAGTTACTTTATCAGTATGAACTCCCTTTGCCCATCTGGAAAAAGGAACTAATTTCCATCTCAAAGGATTGTTACAAAAATCAAATGAGGTTAAAGGAGGAAGTAAAAAAAAAATTGCCAAAAATATATATGTGGCATGATTTCTCTCCCCTCCTTCCCTCCCTCCCTTCCTTCCTTCCTTCCTTTCTTCCTTTTCAAAGGTAAAATCAAAACAAAACTCTGTATGCGGCTAGAGGTATTGAGGACCCCTGGGGGTCTAAGCAATCGTAAGTGATCTGGTTTGTCTAAGACCTTGGGCCTTTGCTTTTGTCACTTAGGTCATAGAAACAGAAACTGGGAAGGAATATGAGTGTCTGGGTATACGGTGGTGGGAACACAGGGTGCAGGGCAGAGGTGGAAAGCACTTTTGAGAGCCTTTCTCTCTCTCCTGTGTCATTAATTTTCCTGATCCCTGATCACTCCCCTCAGCTTACAAACACCCTGTTGTTTCAATCTTAAAACAACTCACACTCCAGTACTGCCCCTGAGCTTTATCTGTACTCTCGGTTTCTCTCTTTAACTCCCCTACTCTCATTCTCTCCCGAACACACTTAATCCAGAAATCACCACTGACCATCACTTCGCTGAATCTGGTGGTGAAGTCCGGTTCTCAGCTTGGTCTTGCTAGCAGCTGGCACAGCCGGCCACTCCTTTCCCTCTGAGACGATGCCTTCCTTGGTCTTTCAGGGCACACAGGCTCCTGGCTTCCTTCCAGATCACTGGCAGCTCTGAGCCTTCTGCGTTGGGTCTCATCTCCCTAACTTCTTAGAGTTTACAAGTCCCAGGATTCTGTCCTTGATACAGTCTCCTGTGCCTTCCATTATGACGCCACTTAGTTTGGCATTAAATGTCACATATAGGTTTATAACTCCAAATGTATGTCTCTCATCCAAATCCCTCCCCTGAGATTCAGAACATTATTATCCAAATGCCTGCTTCCAACATCTCCACTTGGATGGCTAATAAATATCTCTGATTTAACATGCCTAAAACCTAACTCCTGGTCTACCCTTAAAAACTTGCTTCATTAACAGTTTATGTCATCTCAGGGGATGGCAATGCCAGCAGTTCAGTTGTCAGGTGGAGTCCTCCTTGACTTCTCTCTCTCTTTCTTTATATCTAATCCATAAGCAAATTCTGTTGGCTCCACGTTCCAAGTATCTCCAGAATCCAACCACCCCTCACTACCTCCCCCGCCACCGCCCTGGCCCATGACATCATCCTCTCTCTTAAATTATTGCAATAGCCTCCTTCCTAGTTCCATTGCCTCTCTGGAATGTATTGTCCAGAAGCCAGGGGGATCTTTCTAAAATGTCGTTTGCTCAAAACATTTTAGAAACTTCTCAGAGCACTTAAAGTCAAAGTCAGTCTTTACCAAGGCCCTACATTCTCTCTCCTCACTCTGCAGGAACAAACATACACACACACACACACACACACACACACACACACACACACAAACAGCTCATACCCCCTGCCTTCTTTCCTTGCTTTTATTTCTCCTTATCATTACATATTTTTTCTTATTTCTTTTGTTATTGTCTATCTCTCCTCCATACGCACAAAAACAAACTCTGCAGGCAGGAATGTTTATCTGCCATTGCTACATCTTTTACTCTTAAAACACTATCCATAACAGGAGCTCAATAAATATGTACTGAATTAATGAATAAATGAATGAATATGAAGTCAGAACTCTACATATTTGCATATCTGATAGACCTGGTCATGCAAAGCAATAATACCTTGATACAGCACATCCCAAATGAAAACTTCATAAAATGAAAATAATATTGTTGACCAATTAAACTGTATCATGTCTTCGTTCCTCCAAAAATGTATCTTATCAAGGTAAATGAACCAAGCATCTGATTCTCTCCCAGAAGGGGGAAAGACAAAGCAAATACTTAAAGCATGGATATGGACATAACTGGATAGATTAGATTGCCCTGAAAACGCTATCCAAGTCCACTCTCCACTGCCTCTAACCTAAAATGTCTCAGCCCTCTTTCAACTGTCAAAGTTTCTTTTCCTTCATCTACTTTTTCTTTGCAGATTCCCTATATCATCTACAGGCATTACTTCCTCCACCTGGGTGTACCCAGAGCATCATAGCTTGTTGGATGAAAGGACAGAAATGGTAAAGCAGCAGAAAAAGGGGCCAACACATATCCGGCATTTGTGCCACGCACTGTGATAAACACTGTGATATGTCATCCTGTAGTCACAATAGCCCCCAGAGGGAGACAGCATCATTACCCTGACTTTGCAGAGGAGAAAACTGATACTTAACTAGGTGAAGTAAATCATCATCTCAACACAGTAAATGACAGAGTTGAACTCTATAAGTTATTTTAACTACCAGCAAATACAAATCACCTTCAAACTTATTAAAAATATTGATTTCCAGGGCACTTCCCTGGAGGTTCTCATCAGGATCTGGGTGGAGTTGGGAATCTGTGTTTTTAACAAGAGCTCTGGGCAACTCTTTTTATGAGGCTGGGAAAGACTATACTAATTATTCTGTGTCTCCATCAGGCAGTTTAATAATTACAAATTGAAAATGACAAAGAGAGGTGCTGGTTTATAGAGTTCTCCCAACTGTACTCTCCCCTGCTAACTAAGATGAAAACACTTGTCAACTGTGTGCTATATCACAGGCTGTCACAGATGTGTGTATGTGTTATTTAAATTTCCTTTATTTTCCATATTAGCGACAGCCAGCTCATTCTTTGGGCATGTTTCACTGCCTCCTATTAGGCCTTTACTAATATTATACTCTTATTGAAAGGAAAGAAAATAGAATTTCTAAGTCAGCTAAGTTTTTAGCAGAAGTTGCTTACATCATGTGTGCCCTTCCTGTTGTCTCTGAGTGTGTGCCCTCCTCACTGTCTCTGAGTGCACACTGGTCCTCTTCCACCTGGGTGTTCAGCAATGAGAGGCATGGAGGATGCCTACTTCACTCCCATCCCTGAGTCACAGATGATGAGGCATACTGGAAAGGACGAGGAAAGGTCAGCATTACCCAGAGGCAATTTCTTTCCTTACTGTAGAGACAAATACAGAAATTGGCACAATACACACTAACTGTATGAACACATGGCACTAGTTATATAAAAGTATAATTAAAATAATGATCAGAGAAGAAAGTAATCTGGGGTGTCAGAAAGCCCACAGCCTTTGACCTGGTAAGACTCAGGAGAAAAATTGATAAAAGCTCAGAATCTTCATTAACAAGAAATATCATTATAATACAATATATTCATGGAAAACATTCTGAGACCAATTGTTGGGTGTGGACAGACTCTGGGGTTTAAAAAGGTTTTATTACAGAGGACGAATTCATAGGATAATGGCTTTCCCACTTGGGGAATTTCTTGTACATCCTGATGACTTGTGTTCCAATCTCTAGAGGAAGAAATCAATTTAAGCTCATTTGCTTTTTGTCTTCTACACATTAGATCTGTTTCTGGATAGCAATTATACATGCTAATGAAATGAATCATGAAATATTTCTCCCATTAATAATCATGCAGATCCACTGACAATTCTACTAATTAACCACATGCCAACTTTTTAGTATGTTCTAATAAAAAATCTTCACATACACACACAATTCATGATTTAAGAGAGGTGGTATTTGTTCCCCATATTATTTTTTCCTTACAAAGTACATTTCTTTGTCTCTTGAACAATGGGCTATAAAATGAGGTTCCTTCAGTTCTTATCTTGGCTACCCAATCCATTGGCCTTGATTTTCTATTTGACAAGCTTCTACCCAGTCTGTGTCTCAATTCCCATTGGTAAAGTGAGAAAAGCATGGCAAAAACTCACCAGGTAACTGAGAAGATTCTCCAATAAAGAACTTCAAGGCATTTTCAACACTCATATTTGCATGGGTTTTAATTAATGCATAGCACTCAGTTGACCCCAAGGATTAGATTTCAAAAGAGCAACAAAGCAATAGCAGGAGTGGGAGGTGAGCTCCATCTTTGTAAAGGCCCATGTGGGTGAAAAGTTTCCTCCGTCTCTGAAGCTTTAATACAAGCACTAGAAACGCCACTGTGCGTCCAGATTAAGAGAGTCATAGTAAGAAACTGTAAAGGAAGATTATTCAAAATAAGCAGAATTTCTTTAAAATCTGAGACAGTATTATGCTATCAGACACAAACACATACATACATAAAGTGAAATAGGCATAATGAGAAAAGACAGTAGCACTGTCTAAAAATAAATATATTTCCTACCCTAGCTATTGGTATCCTAAATGACAAAAAAGCACATTAACATGCAACACTTTGCTAAAACCCACTTTTAGAAACCTCAAGATTTTTCTCTTTGAGGTGAAGTAGAGATCAGGAGAAAATACCTGAGGGAAACGAAGTGTCATTAATTGCAAGCATATGATCCATGGGATGGAGTGGAGTAAGTGGCGACCTGGGAGTCAGAGGTCCTTTATGTGAAAAAAGACAATAAGCATGTTTTCCCATGAAGCATGATGTGCAGCAGTGACATCTAGGAAGCACACACACAAAATAAATATGTAGCATATGTGTTAAGAGCACAGATTCTGGAGTTCCACTTTGTGTGTCTGAATGTTGACATGGACACTTAGAATCTACCCAGCCTGTGTCATGTAAACTCTATGTCTCAGTTCTCCTGCCCATCAAATGGAAACAGTTGTGTCCACAACTATTATGGCAGATTGGAAAAATGGACAGTCCTTTGCTCCTCCCTAAAACCATATCTACTGCAGCTCCTCCCATCAAAATTTGCAATCTATTTCCACTCCCTTTAACTACAGGTTGGACTTCTAACTCCTTTGGTCAACAAAATTCACTGGGAGTGACACTACATCGGTTTCCAAGGCCAGGCTTCAAGGGACCTTTCTCTACTCTGTTCTCTCCCACTCCCGAGTATTCCCTTTAGGAACATGAGGCTTCCATTATGCAAACACGCTGCTGGGTGGTGAGCATTTACATGGACCAGAACCAGTGAGTCGGCCCAGGGGTCACAGCTGAGACTCCAAAGATACAGCAGAGCTCAGCTGAGATTAGCAAAGCTCCATATCTGACCCACAGCTGACAGAAGACATACCAGCCTGGCCTAGATCAGAACTGCCCAGCTGACTCACAGCTAGTGAACAATATAAATGATAATGGCTTGAAGCCACTATATTTGGGGATGGTTTCTTACACTTCAAAAGCTAACTGATCCTCATCAGATAGGGCTTATGTGAGGAATAAATAAATTGAAATAGTGCCTGGCATACAATAGGATTGTATAAGTACTTGCTGTTGCTATTAAAAGAGATGAATTTCAAAAGTGAGACAATTTGCCTAATGACCCCAAATCAAAGCCAGGTGTTCTCTTGCTGGTTTTGCTTGCTGGTGAGGGATGGTGGCCCCATGGCCGTGGACACGACATCCAGCAGTCAGGCTCAGATTTCTAGGGTCTCCTAACATTTTGTGCAAATTATCTGCATCAGAAAAGAATGCTTGCCTTAAACAGCTGCAAATTCCCTCACTAATTGGCTGGGTGGAAGGAAATTAAAAATGTATAAAAGTCAACTATTTGATTATCACATTTACTCATGATTCTTCCCAATAGTCTGGTTATTATATTCACTCCTATTAATCATATATAAGGAACTTCTCAAAGCAAGCAATTTCAGAAGTAAACCTGGGAAATAATTTTATGAATATATTTATAATGCTCAGTAGTCCCATATTCATGGTCTCCTCAAGCCAGCAACAGAAAGACAGTCAATGTCTGGGGCCAGAAGTCCATGGTACTCCCTTGTGTTTAATAGACAGTATCATTTTTAGTATCACCTTCAGCTATGCCACAATTAACTTGTGCTTTGTTTTAAATCTTAACTGACCTATATGTTCTTTTCAATCCACAGGAATACAGGGAAATTGTCTTAGGCATATGCATGGCATGAATTGCAAATATCCTGCCAAGTCAGTTTTATAAATCTCAATACAACATTCTTATCTTCCCTTTATTAAACTTAGGTCTTGGGAATTTCAAGGCCTTTTACAGAGGCTCCAAATGCCCTTTGGTAATTGCCACCCACGTAGTTTTTTTATGACGTCAGTACATTTGGTTATTGTTTTCTTCTGTAAGTACAAAATTCATTGCAGAGAACACTGGTGTTTTTCTCTCTGTCTCTGTCTCTGTCTCTATCTGTCTCTCTCAGAGAATGTAAGTGAATTTAGCGCACTTGCTAAAGAGAGAAATTTCACATCCAAATAAAGAAGTTTTGATGTAATTATAATGTTTTCTTTTAAAAAGGCAAATTTATCTTATTCTTCTTTAAAAGTCAGTATCATCAGCCATCATTTGATTGTATACAACCACAGCTGTTTCATTTCATACTATATTCTCTCCTTCTAAGTTTGGTGTACTATAGGTCACTATACACATAAAATATTTACTGCCCAATAACAATGGATTTGGGAATTTATATAGTTAGCATATAAAAACAAATTTATGAAACTAGTATTACAAATAATTTTAACACTATAATACAATATTAAAAATATTTTTGAAGAATTTGTAAGTTTTGTGGGATTTACTAACTAACATGTTCTTTACTCTGGAACTCCATGTGATTATACCACACTGAGATAACTTCTTTCGCCTATTAGCAAGGTAGTAGGCTCATGTAAACATTCAGAGGGCAGCCTTTCATGGGTTGGTGAGGAACCAGAAGGCCAGGGAAAGTCTTCCTTTATGTTACGCATACACACACTACGGACCTTTACCTGTATCGCCATCATTTCTTTAGTACATTATGATTTCTTTCAAATTATCTTTAGAAAGCTGTGGGAAAGTCAAGTTCAGTTGGCCCTACTGACCCCACATTCCTAGAGAACTAATTCCTATAGTCTGCCAAAGAGCTGATAGTACTAGTGGGACAAAAGAGTTTGAAGATTTTATTCCTCCTGGAATAATACTAGGATAGTAGGGAAGGTAAGCATCAAACATCATAGGATCTCAGACCTAGACTATTAGAGATTTTAGAGGACAAAGCCTGACCCCTGTATTATACACTCAAGCCAAAAGATCCTGTTAAGACCTAAATCATACAAAGTCCTCCAGTGTTCCCTTTTCTTACTCAGAAATGGCCAGAAAGTCCCTATGCTATCTGTCCTCTCCATCCCAATCTTGTTACCTTCTCCCATTGACTTAGCCCCAGCCCAGAGGGCCTCCATGTCCAGACATACTCCTGCTGCATGGCCCCTGCATCTGCAGTTCTCTCTGCCTGGGATTCCCGCCCCCACTCACTCCCAAAGGCTCATGCCCTTGTCTCTTTCAGGCCTTTCCTAAAAAGTTAGCTTCTTGGTGGGGCCTTTCCCTGACAGCACTAAGTAAAAACAAAAAACAAAAATCCATAATCTGCATTCCCTATCCCCTTTCTGTTTTACTTTTTGCAGACCACTTACCACCTTCTAACATACTCTATTATACATTTATTTTGTTTGGGGCTTTCTTCTTCCCATCAAAATGCCAGCCCCATGAGCTTCATTTCTGTCTTCCACTGCTATATTCCCAGAACCAACAACATTGCCTGGCATGTTGTAGGCAGTCAACACATATTAAATGAATAAAGGAATGAAACACTGATGTTCACAGAGGTTACTGATTTTCACAAAGTCACACCTTGGAATTCAGTAACAGAGCAGGACTAGGCCCCAATTTTTCTAAACACCCTTTATAAAATATTAAATAATAAGACAGTAGCATATTAAGGACTTATTAACATAATACAGATGCCATTCTGAAACATAAGCCTACTAACATTCATATAGATCTTTTTTATTCAAAAAGGAAGTTTACACTAATCCTCTGTTAATTTTCTTGACCACCCTGTCAGACATAAATTAGTATCTTTATTTTACAAATTATAAACTTAACGCTCAAAGAAATAAAAAGAAAGTTAATTTGGAAACAGATCTATTAACAATGATCTCCTGCCCTCTAAAAGAATTCCTCATTGTGCAAAAAGATGCATGATGCATTAACATTTATTTGATGATTGCTCTCCTAGTACCAAAATTTAAAAATGTAGTTCAATGTGCCCATAACATTTTAGATAAATTCTTAAGGCATAAAGCAAGTGTTCCATTAGTACCAGCTCATCTGGATTTCATCCCTTATTTTTCCTTAAGCTTTTATGAACATAATTCTGAGGTCCAAGAATAGTTGTATACAGAATAGCTTAATTTTCTTTCTACATATTTTGATTTTATGTGAATGTGTGTGTGTGGATGTGTGTCAATTTTGGTTTGTTACAGTTTGAGAAGATTTAAGTCTTTTAAAGAGAAAGGACAGATATTTAAAAAAAAATAAGTAGCTGAAGAAAGCATAAAAGTTATCCCATGAAATTCTAATAATATTCAGGAAATAATCAGCCTGCAGCTGAGATTTGTCTCACAAGTAAATGCGTACTTCTGTCAGTCTTCTGGCCTAGGAGAGAAAGCCTTAGTATCGCTCATCTGACAAGTCTGCAGTCAGAAGGGTCAGGTAGAGTATTTCACTGAGTTCGTTATGTGGGTCCCGAAGGAAGCAGAGCCTGGAACAGAGCAATGAGCTGAGCTTCATAGTCACAAAGACAACCTCTGGCAACACCTGCTGCTATGGCTTTTCCCTTCCAGAGAGTGGAGTATCCTTATGGCTTGCACTTCACGGGGCTGACAAATGGAGGAAAGAAGGTTCCCACAAATGCTTGTATGAAGGGGCAAAGGATTCTCCCATTGTTTCGACTGACCATAACAATTGTTTTACTTGGCACCCTAGTTTAGGTTTGTATCAAACTTATTTAGGAAACCTCAGTGTGCAAGATGATTGTCTGGGGCCAGACCACTACATGAGCACTACTTGCTATGGAAAAAGAGAATAACCATGAATGAACTCAATTCAAATAATTTTAATAGTAATTGAAACAAAAGGAAATGAGTTACAAAAGAATTTCTAAAGAATTATCAAAGCGAAATACCTCTTGTTTAAACATTCCAGGAATATAACTGGTATTCATGGTTTGTGAAATCTCCACATTTTTTCCAGTAGCTTATAAACTGCTAATGTGCCTGGGTTAGATACCAGCATATTTCCTCTTAAATGTACTCCAATGAAACAGATGCAACACCCAATTTTTGTTTAGTATAACCCTTATATTTACTGGTAGGGCATTCATAGGCATGTGAAGATATGAAATTTATCTGATAGGATGACTCTTTAAGAATTAGAAAATCTGGGCCTACAAGACTACTCAGGATATCTGGAGTGCCTCTCTCGATCACAGCTAGATGAGATACTCTTTTGAAACCCAACTAAAAATGTCTTCCACTGATGAATCAATTGTAATAAGGTCCAAAAGTTAACTGATTTACAAGAAGAAGTAGGGTCTAAAATCTTTTCTCCATGTAATGCATTTACCACAAACTCATTTGGTTTTAAGGTCAAGAAAATTTATCTGAGGCAAGAATATATATTATACAACACAGATTAAGCATTTATACAACAGCTATCTTCATCAAAATAGATAGAAAGCTAATCCATTACAGGAAAAAGTCTCAAAGTGAATGCTTCCTCGTGTAGTAATCAGGAAACGTAAGTACACAGCAAATTCAAAATTTTCTTTAACAGACTTAAAACCATGCATGTGTGAATTGTAGAATAGTTATAAGCGATCTATAAACTTGCAAATAAGCATTTAAAAAAATTAGAATATTCGAAGGCCCTTAAAATAAAGGAAAAAGAGATTTAAAAAATTGATAGCATCTTAAGCTTCAAAGAAATATGCACATCACTTCTATCTTCAGTCTTAAAGTTCTATCATAGTTAAGTTATTTGGGGGAGAGAAAATTAACAACCACTACTGAAAAATTACTTAACAACCAGCCTTGAAATTCCACTATAATTAATTATAAATGTGATTTCTATAGGCTATTTTTTTTTTTTTACTAAAATTAACCAAAATTAAGCTCCTGACTCAGCTAAATGGAGATGAACAGTAAGGCACTTTCCTGTTTAAGAGTTTAGAATGTTAAGAACTCTATTTTCTGGCATGGTCTGAAAATAAGGGTACTATGGATCACCCATTTTCAAAGTATTAGAAGGCACTAAAATTATATTTAGTGAAATTTAAACCTGGTGGGAGGGGACAGAGGTGGAATCAAAACCATTAGAGAAAATTTTCCTTACTGCATAATCCCAATTGTGGACACCGTTAGGCGTAGTGCTGCAGTGTATGGTGGAGTGAGAGAAGGGTGCTGGTCTATAAAAGTTGAACTGAGTCATCTCCTAAAACTCAGCCTTGTCAAAGTTGAATAAGCTCAACAAATTACATTCCCTTGGGTCTTATTTCTCAACCTTTTAATCATCTGTAAGATTGTCCTCTGAACAGCTTCCAAATGTGAATTCTTCAGTCTTCTCTGGCTTCTTATTTCGAGTTACTTGATCAAATGTCAAAGGAAGCTTCCTATTAGTCTTTGACTAGAATTTAGAATAATTTTAGGAATAGGTTTACTCTTAGAAATCATAAAAGCTACACAAATCAAAGCATTTAGCTCTACCATCTCAATGGAATAGATTACCAGGGACTCTTTTACTAGTGTTTTATTCTTCATAGAAAAGAGTTTTTACTCAAAGACAAGTCATAAATTTATTTTATGAAATGTTGGGCAAGAGCAAAGACGAAAGTGACTTTGAATATTCATTGGCTATAGTCTTGTTTTAGGAATACCAATTATAAGTAGGAAAGTGATTATAGCAGGAGTACATATTTTTATTAGAACACACATGTATTATTGACATGACCTTTTGAAGTAAGGGTTTTTTTATTCACACACATACCTATGATGAAATTTGACTTACATATTTTAGTGGGAAGATCCTTAAGCCCCTCTTTTCAGTCCTACCAGAACAGAACAAGTAGTGCACCTGCCATTCCCACTCCAGTGGAGTGTCAGTATATTTTAAAATATTTTTTTCATTCTCACCTCCAAATGCCCATTTAAATATTCATAGGCCAGGCCAGAAGTCTAGAGGAGTGTCCCAGTGTGTCTAACCATGCTGGGGCAGAGAGGCAGGAACGGGAGGGAGACATGTGGGTCTGGTCCAGTCATCTAGAGACCCAGCCAGGCCAGCCCAGCCCCTGGGGTTCACAGCAAGCCCACAGCTTCATGCCTGAATGTAATTGGATCGTACCCAACTGCATCACTGGCCTTTCACTGTCCCCAATCTAGTTAAGCAAAGTGTTTAATTGTCACTATATGTTCGCAAATTCCTTGACACTCCTCTCATTAAAAGTAGAGTCTTATTTCCAAATTGATTTACTTCTAAAAAAAATAGGATATGGCAGAAATGACCCTGTACCACTTTGGAAGTTAAATTAGAAAGAATCACTGGGCCTCTGCCTGCCTCGCTCCCTTGGGACAGGCATCCTGGGAGTCTTGAGCAGCTCTCTAGTAAGTCCAGTCATGGAAGATGCCCCCGGGACGGGTCATGTGGAGAGCCCACAGGGGGAAACAGAGGTACTGGGGGACCTCCAGCTATTCTTGTCTCCAAGTGGTGACGTCTTCCCAGACAACAGCCAGCATCAACTGCCAAACCTGTGAGCGAACAGCATTCAGATGGCTCCAGCCCAGCCTTCAAGCTGTCCTGATAAAGCAGAAACAAGCTGGTCCCACTGAGCGCTACTCAAACTGCCACTTTGTGAGGAAATAAAGTATTTTTATTGTTTCAAGCTACCAATTTCAGAGGTGGTTTGTAACATAGTAATAGGTAAGCAGAATACAGACCTTACCTCTACCCAGAGAGAAAATCATTTTTCACACTGAAAAATGGATAAATTGGTAGTCTCCAAACATCTTTGATCACCCACAATAAATGTCTGTTTACTTATTCATTTATTTAACACATGTATGACTACAGTAATATATAATGCACAAACATACACTTTTAGAAACATCAGCTAAAAATAGAAAATCTAGTATTTTGTCCCTACCCTGAAAGGATTATCATGCTCACCCAGCTTTGAAAACTTCTGGAGCCAGTATGTGAATTGTTTAGATAATAGCTCTGAAGTTCCAGGTGATTAGACAACCTACTAATCAGGAACAGATTAAAAGTGCTAAGGTTTGAGAAGGCATGTTATTTATATAATCCTTTTAAAAAAAATCACTTTAGCAAACAACAGATTTTTAGAATAGAGGGAGGCCTTGGAAATTTAAGGTAAAAATTTCTCAACTCTAGTATCAGCTACGCAAGTCTTTTCTTACAAATACCAATTAAGATACAGCGATTCATGAAGCATTTCTCTTTTTAATAAACTCAGTTGGGTCCCAGAAAGTCCCATAAGAGCTTCCCAGTCGCTTGCACTCAGCGGTGCATCCTATGGGCAGACAGCGCTGGCAGGTGGGCAAGATGACCTCCTCGCAGACAGGGTGGCCTGGTGGCTGAGTCCCCGGGAGGAAGGCCACTGCTGCCCATGCGCAGATTGTGAATCCTTCAGCAGCTATTTAGCGTCGTTAAGCATCGGTTCCCACTTCGGCAAACAGGGAGAGTAATGACATCTAACCCATAAAGTCATTACGAGGATTCAAAGGATGTAAAGCTCTAAGCACGATACCCAAACTGGAATGAGTGTTCAATATTAACCATCAATTTTTGTTATTATTGTTATTATAGAAAGAGAAAGAATTATATTTTAAATTTGATGAATTAATTGAAAATAGATATCCTGCCTGTAAATGTCATTCTTTCAGTAAAGGCAGAAAGCCATCCCAATCTCATTTACACTCACACACTTCCCCACTCCTCTACCCCAGCTCACCCTCAAATCATTTATACATGGGGCAACTGAGGAGTAGAGAAGCAAAATAACTTGAGTTAAATAACTAAGCTTACTAATGACAGAGTTTGTACCAGAATTACAGAACTAGATGCATAGCAGAAATACCAGTTACTTTGAAGTAAAAAGATGTGGTTCACCATTTTACTCTTATGTAAAATACAAGTCATAATATGCACCTTAATGCTCTTGTGTAGTATAAATTAAAAATACATGCAACATATTATTTGTTACACAAATGTAAGGTAAAAACATTATTAGAAGCTATATGTTCTTCATTCTAGTCTTAACATGTTTTACACCAATACTTTTCAAACCACAGATGGTAACACATGATTTGTGGAATCAATTTAGTGGGTCACAGCCAGTATTTTATAAAAATTAAATAGAATAAAATAGAAAATACTATTTATTTCTAGTAGTAAGTTTCAAAATTGTTTTGTTACATTTTATAGAATATATGAGATCATGTAAAAATATTTTCTCACCGGAAAAAATGTTTAAAGCCACAATATCAGTGGTTCCCAAACTTCTCTCTGCCTCAAAATCACCCATAGAGCTTGTTAAAAATATAGATGTCCAAATAAGGCAGATTCTGCAACAAACTCCAGAGTAGATCCTGATACATGGAAAACTAAGACTCTTCACAGTACTACCTTATGAGACAGATAAATGAGAAAAAGAGGTGTACATTCATACTTTCTCTAAGAGTTCTCAATAATCAGATTTCCACTGCATCAATAAGACTTGGTAAGAAAACTTTATATATTGGAGAGTGCTTCAAACATCTATTGAAGACAATGTACTGGAAATTCCCAAATATTTAAATAGATCAACCAAAAAGGGGACAGGAATTGATTATGAGTCCCTTAAATGCTTTCTACCTACCCTACAGAGCACAGTGTTGCCCTCTAATGAGTGAAACTAAATACTAGTCTACTCTTACACTCCCACTTGCAACTTCATAGTCTGGATATAAGTTGCCAGGTATCCATCATTCATTCATTCCATAAGAGTTTATCAAGCATTTATTGTGCATCAAGCTATTATGAACTGGGGGTGCAATGGTTGGCAAATTGTTCTTGCTTCTGGAACTGCTTGGGCAGGTTTATTCTAGTCCAGGTAGCAACACACAATATGTATTACTTGAAGTACCACTGCTTTAATATTTTCAGATTTAAAACATAATACAGCTATTAAAATAACTTTAAAATGCATTATCTCATTAAGTCTGTGTAGCAAAGATCTAAGTTATTTAGAGTTACTTAGTATCAGTATGTTTTTATATTGATGAAGCAAAACTCCTAAGAGGTTTATTAGCTGGTCTAAAGTTAAATAAGTTGTAGTGGTGGAACCAGAACTCAAAGTTGAAAGCTTTACCTCATATTCTGTGGTCTTTCAACAATGCAGCCTTGCTGCTGCTGACCCTTCCCACTTCTGGGCTGATGACGAACGGAGACGAGGGATAGAACATGAAGCTCAGTGCATCAGGCTCCCACAAAGCCTACTTTGCTCTCAATGCTTCTAGCTGTCTGAGTGCATTACAAGAAACAAACTGTTCCAGGTATTTCAATCATAAAGGGTATAAATGCAGAAATGGATGCTTATAAAAGTTTTGAAAGGGCTAGAGAAAGGGATGTCAGAGGGCCCTGTTAAGCTCTTGGTTTAAAATCACATCAAAGTCAGTAATTCAAAAACCTACAGCTGCTTCCAATACACACATCTTTGGGCCCTTGGTTGGCAGCACCACAGTGATACAGAAAGGCTCTTCCACATCTCATGCAAGGTGCCACCAAAACTGGCAACACCTGAATTGCAGCCAGAGCCCTAGCTGCAAGGGAGTCTGGTAGGTGAGTTTCAAATTTCTGGGATATAAGAGAGTAACAGATGGAAAGAGATGTCAAGTACCAATCAACAATATTCAACACTAATTTTCTTTTTCTCAGTACCTTCTGCATAGCTCCTGTCCTCCCCCAGTCTTCCATTCCCTCTTAAATCCAAGTCTATGTCCCTGACATGCAGAAATAATCCCTCAGTGGTCTCTTTCTTTCCTCAGTGACAATATTGTATTATAGGATACAAACCTTGATCACTTTCTTCTGCTCTTTCTGAGTCAGCATCCCACCTGCTGCCAGATCCACTTCACCATGGTAATTGAATGAAGGACCACCCTGCACAGCATGAGACCTCTTCTCTTGCACAGCCAGCTAAGGGCCAGATAAGGCAACTGGAAATGTAGAAGAGGTAGTTCCACAGGGAATAAAGCTTGACAGTGGGCAAAGGGAGACAGGGTGAAACCATGCAGACAGATTCCCCTTCCTTTCTTTCTCCTATGTAGTACTCCAAGGTCAGTGCCTCCTGGCAGACCTTCTGGAGAATTCTCTCGTGCTGATTGAACAAGCATGCTGAATAATCCATTTTGCTGCTCTGTGACACCCTGTGATGGAGTAGCTAGCATCATGACGCACTGATGCAATGAGTTACACTTTCTCCTTACCTCAACATCCTGCAATTGATCTGGAAGATAAACCATTAGAATCACTGCTGCAGGCTCTGCTTTCTAGAGTACCTAGGCTAAGTGACATAGATAATGGCACTATCAGCATCCACAAAGCACAGGTTCTGAGCAGAGCTATGCTTCAGAAATACTTTACAAAAATTACAGATTTTCTTGCCTCACTCTAGACTGACTAAAGAAAACTGCTAGGAGTGGGACCTGGGCATGCATGTGTTTCCTGAAACACCATTTTAGAAGTAAATCAACTACTACTAGTACAGAACTAGATCCGGGTCCACAGAGCTGATCCTGTCCCCCTTCCCACCACCACAATGACCCTAAACTGTTTACCGAGTGACAAAGAACCTTACTGAGACTACATATTGAGAAAGCTTATAATATCAAACACAAGTCACGACCTAGGAGAAAACTGCAAAGGCACATGTTTGGGGTAGCACAACTGAACAGGTGTGTTAAGCTTACGCAAGAAGACTAATAACATTTTAAGAGTCATAGAAATTTATTCAGAGATTTGGAGAGGTTAGCATACCTCATTACACTCTTTACCTGTTCTCTTTCAGACATTTTCTTAAAAACAAAAAAAGATTCAAAAGCAGCCAGCTGGTAGCATGCATTGTCAGTAAGAAATGACATAAGCCAGGCTAATTGATCACTTTTCAAAGATTAAGTGGCCTATTCTCTGAAATGGGACATACAGAAAACAGCTTTGACAGCACTGACGTAGTTTACTTAATTCTGACTACCAACTGAAAATTCAAATCATGCTTATTTTTCCTAAGGTAATCCACTCATAATAGGCAATTTACATGATTTCATCACACAAGAGAAGCTCTGATGCTCTTCCTGAACTTTCTACCTGCTGTGTTGCTATGGTGCACCTGCTTTTCGAGTAGACGGTTGGTAGGAGAGGGGTTGTAGAAGGACCTGGACACAAGTTTGCCCATGTTTCTCAGGCAGAAATAGATTCTTCCTCTGTGTAATCACGGAAAGAGTTCTAAAGGCCTTTATGTCTTACCTACGTACAAGCTCTGTCTCTCTAGGTCTCTTTTCTTTTTTACCTTAAAAGTGAGATGATCAAAATGCCCTTTTAATTAAATTCTCAGGATTACTGTGATGAACAAATGGAAAATACAATTATTTTATCAAGGCCTGCCATGGGCAACTATTCACTTCGTACACTCACTCTTCTTCTCAGGGCTCACTCTGCCTCAGCTGCACTGATACTGGCAGAGCCCTCCTGCTCTCAGAAAGAGAGGACCAAGAGGAATGGCAGCACTGGCACCCCAGAGGCGAGGGTGAGAGGTGGAGGGCTCTGGGGAAGGTGGCGGGGCAAAGAACACAGTGTCAGGACTTGCCTTGGAATCCTCCCTCTTCCCCTTTCCAGCTGGAAAGCTGGAACTTAATCCCTCTTAGATTCCATTTCCTACTCCGTAAAGTGGGGAAAATAACAGCAATAGTTACCTCTGTTGTATGTGGCCATTAAGGAAGATGTTAGGCATCCTGATCTAAAGTAAGAACCCAACAAATGTCAGGCCTCCTCCTCTAGACGGCCTGAGAAGATGACACAGTGCGGAGCGGGGTGGGGAGGGAGGCAGAATGCTGGTTTGCACAGACTCTGATAAAAATAATATTGGCAGGTGTCCTTTTTTGGAAATGAGGAAAGCTTATCTCTCCTAGGCCCCTATTTCATAGATTTGCTCAAGTGGTTCTTAAAACCTTAAGTTGATTCACAGCCCCAAACCTACCTTCTTTATAATAGGAACCTTATATGAAACACTAAGTACTTTTTATGGAATATATCACATTGTTTCTCTTTTCTTAATCAGTCGCCCTCCTGACCTCCCTTCTCATGAGAATCAGCATGAGTTAAGAGGGTTAAAACTTAGGACAAGATCCAGGAAATTCAATTTGTGTAGTAATTAATGTTCAAAACTAATTATTAAATTATTTTTGAAGTCTGGGATCGTATTGCACCAGATACCTAACTTTCTCAGTGATTATAAAATCTAGTGCCTAAAACCAGAAGCCTTATTGTGACCATAGGCAACAACACGGCAGGCACAGGGTCTGACAACAGGGAAGCATCCTGAAACTGGGACACTACGGCAAATTAAACAACAAATGGTGACAAGAAGTATAATGCCCCAAGGAAAGACTGTTTGTTCTGTGAGGCTTGACCAGCTAAGAATGCCAGTGGAAATGCTGGTTGTCTCTTTTAAAAAAGTGCTGATGAAGATTGCCCTTTATATGTTGGCCATCTTCCAATAGCAAAAGTCCACAGCCCACTTAATGACCCCCTACCCTGACTTAAAATAGGCTTTGTGCTTCTGTCCTGAAAACTTCTCTCAGGGGTTCCACAGTTATAAGAGATGTATGTACCAGATGATTAAAAAAAAAGAGTGTAGTCACTGCCCAGGACAATGTAATCCTCAAATTTACCAGCTTGCCAGGTTTGGTTTGGAACAAAGAGAACCGAAAATATGCTTCCTATCACTCTTGCCCTTGAGCAGCATGCCACACAAATGCTGTGGACACCAGCTGGCCCACTCTTCTCACCTGCTCAAGCCTGGGAACCAAAAGAAGATTTGAACACTCTTGCCCTGACATCTCTGCTGAGACCACGTCTCCTATTGTTTAGTGCTCCTGAATTGCTTGCAGACTGAAATTTCTCCACCTGGGTTCTCTTTCAAGGAGTAGGCAATCTGAGATCCTTCTCTTATTTCAACAATGTTCCTCATTACTCTTCACTTTTTACATCTTCTGTGACACTTTTCCAATTGGATATTTCACCTAACCTCTCATCTTGAATCAAATGGGACTCCTTCATTCATTTACTCACCGAAACTTAACAAGCACCTCCTGTGTAGCAGCCACTACGTCAGACACACAAAGGTCATGGTAGCAGCTTAGATGAAGTTCTTGCCTTTACAAAATTCCACTCTATGATGACAAATAAAGAAATGAGTTAATTTATAATAAATTTCAGGTAGTGACATGTGTAATGGTATACAACCAAATTCAGGATGAAAACTTAGAGGGTAACTTGATAAAAAAAAAATGGGAAACTCTATTTTAAGTAGGAGGCTAAGGGAAAATCTCTCTGAGAAAGTAACATTTTAGTAACAACAACAATAATAAATAATAGTAATAGGAGTAGAAATATGTGAGGGGCAAGAGAAGCAGAAGTCTGGAAGAGCTGTCCAAGGAGATGGCACAGCCAGCAGATGCTCTACAGGGAGAAAGAGCCTGGCCACTCACATTCTGGCGAATTTCTTAA
Organism: Manis javanica; assembly: GCF_040802235.1. Lineage (NCBI taxonomy): Eukaryota > Metazoa > Chordata > Mammalia > Pholidota > Manidae > Manis > Manis javanica. Next base: position 24,642,124 of record NC_133168.1, on the reverse strand, counting down.
TTTCACTGCTGCTTTGTGTTTTGTTTTTGTTCGTACCTTTGGTCTCTTTTCAATTCAATTAGTAGAAAGAAGGCCATTTTGTATAACTCTTTATAAATCACAGACTATCAAGCCAACAGCATGCAAAAGTAAATATTTATTAAATGTTTTGATGATGGTGTAAACTGTGGATTTCTCCTATCCTATGCAGTTCAGAGGAGTGCATAAATAATCGAGTGAACAGTTACCAATTCTTTTTAAATAAGATCTCTACCCTGACTAAATAAATACCCAGACTGACAACAACTGGTTTTACACAAATTGGGAAGGGGTAAGGCCTGAGGTGCATGGTGAATTTGGTGAATTCGAAGTATTTGGAAAAGGGACTCTCACGGCTCTGGAAAAAACAGCAAAGATGGTAATAACTTCAAGATGACAGTTAACCAAAAGTGGTTACATAAGAAACATTCAAGGGAGTTTTAATGTGCTGCAACTAGCAGGATTATAGGCAATAAAATTCCAAGGTGCATTCTAGTTAAATCCTAAAGATTTTTGCAGTGGTTTTGACAAGAGAATGCAAGTGGCCAGAGGCTCAGAGATAATTTTTTGCTTTCCTCAGCAGAAACTGCAAAATATTTACCCTTGTATTTTGCTGCAGAATAAGCAAATGGCCAGTGCCTGTCTATACAAGGGGGCTACCTGTGGGGACTTCTGCTTCTGAAAACACCAAGAAAGGCACATTTCAAGGGCTATTACCCTCATCCAGTCTCTCCATTATTCCACAGGGCAATTTATAGTGGCCCATGCAAAGCTAAGGCCCATGAGTCATTAACCCCAGAGTACCTGGAAAATTAATTTTCAGCAAGTAAGTTCTACTTGCAAGTGGAACCTAGTCTTCCACAGGGTAATAGACCAGTCCTTTCACCTCTCATGGGTCTCAGAGTCTGGCACAAGGCAAAACACATAAAAGGCATTCAGTAAATATTTATTGAATGAATGAACCATTTTCAAAGGTTATTCTATGTGAAATAACCTGCTATGGTTATTCTATGTGAAAACAGTGTTTAATGTTTCTTAGATATTAACAAGTTGTAACATATTTTTGACTCAAATTGTAGTAGGAAGTTTTTCAGCCTTATTTTGTCATCCTATATAGGTTATAATGTTGCCTGATAAAATACAGGACTTCCTTTTAAATTTGAATTTCAGATAAACACAGATAAGTTTTTAGTATAAGTATGTACAAAATACTTCATGGGACATACTTATACTTTAAAAAATTATTGCTTATCTGAATTTCAAATTTAACTGGGCATCTTGTATATTTACTAAATCTGGCAACTCTAATTCAGCCTTTAGACCTTGAACCTCATGGAGTTTCTCTTCTCTGATAATTGGGCTCCAAAATGCAGATGTTTTAATAGCTTTTTATTATTCCCTTTTAAAATGAAGAACCTGGGGGCCATGATACTTCCTGGCCTTCCTAACTTGAAAAGATACAGAGGAAGAAGCTCTAGAGCATATGCAGCTCGGGGCTAATGCATAGCATGATGCTGTCCATAACACCTAATATAATTTGTTATGTGGAATTTTGCTAAAAGAAGAAAAATAAAAGAATAAGGTTTCAGCTGTTTTCTAATGACATGGCCAGATGATGCCACAAAATCTTGGCATTACTGGTAAGTACACCCTGGGCTGGAAAATCGATAGTTTCAGAAGGGGATCCTGAAGGGAACTTTCCATTATGGTGGTTAGAAATAACTTAACCTCATACTCATAAATATCTGCAACTCAGGGTGCTCCATTCCATGTCCCTAAGCGAGGAAGCATAGACCTTGTCCTCACTTCATAAGCTGCTAAGTTGGAATCATTGCTTTTAGACACCACTAAGAGTTATCTACTTTTAAAACCACATGTCTAGCTATTTCTAATGCCAGTGAGTTGAGAATGTAAATGTAAGGACACGTGTTCCTTCAATTTAAGAAAGCCTGATATGTGGAAAGAGCAACTTACGTGAGCAGATAAATTATGGAGCGGTTATTTACACTAAATAATAATTCATTTTAATACTTCACTAAATATTCACCTCCCCTAGCATAAAAAAAATCCTATAATATTCTCCCTCACAGAGTTCTTAAGCAACTTTCCTGGGTTTTCTGTACATTTGGGCTATGAAAGTTTACCCCTTGCTCATTTTGGAACTCCATGTTTATAAATATCTACACAGTGGTTTATAATTACATTTAGTATTCCCCTTCCTTAAAACTCTAAGGTAATATGAACGCGTGCCATTCTACATAAAAAACACTGTCTAAACTCAGCTCTCATCAACCCTCTTCTTTTTCCCTAGACTTGCAGGTAAAGCTTCTCTACTTTGGAATAAAACTCATTTTATTTTCACTCCTTCATATGCTCTCCTAACACTTTAAATATAGAAAACATGAAAAAATAAAATTCAGTATTCACTAGCTTTATCAGTGGAGCCACTTCCCTAAAAAAGAAAATAGCAAGGAAGGATCACTTAAGTCTTCATTTTTTGAAAAAAAAAAACTTTTTTAATTGAGAGTAGTTTTAGATATACAGAAAAATTATTAGGATAGTACAGAATTCCCATATGGCCCACCCAATTTCCTTATGGGACATTTGTCATAATTAATGAACTTATATTGCAACACTATCTCAATAATACACAATCAGAGTTTCCTCAGGTTTTCCTTGATGCCCCCTTCTGTCCCGGAACCCCACTCAGGACGTCACAGTTAGCTGTCAGGCCTATTCAGGCTCTTCTTGGCTGTGGCACTCATCAGATTTCCTTTGTTTTTATGATTTAAGGAGTACTAATCTGGTAATTTATAGAATGTCCCTCAATTTAGATTTGTCTGAGGCTTTCCTCATGATTAGACAGAGGTTATGGGTTTGGAGAGGAAGATCACAGAGGGGAAGTGCCATTTTCATTGCATCCTAACAGTCATTATGATTTATCACTGTTGCTGCTGATCATGACCACTTGGCTTAGGTTTGTTAGATTTCCCCACTGGTACAGTTTTCACCTTTTTCCACAGTATATACACTTTGGAAGGAAGTTACCTGCACAGCCTGCACTTAAAAGGCAGGGAGTGAAGCCCCCCACCTCTGTGAGAGGGCAGTAGCTACATGGATTATTTGGAATTCTGCAAAGGAAATTAGCCTCTGTGCCTCCAATCATTTATTCATTCAATCATCTATTTCTATCTGTATGGACTCATGGATATTTGTGTTTGGGTTATAATCCAATACTACTTACGTATTTTGTTGCTCGAATTGTTCCAGCTTCCGCCCTTGGAGCTCTTGCAGCTGGCTCCGGTGCCCCTGGGACAAGCTCCTCAGTGTGGATTTTTGGTTGGTTGCTTGTTTGCTTGTTTCTTTTTATCACATCCTTGCTCTGTAGAACTATAAAATGCTCCAGGTTCCACTGGTGTATTCCCAGCCCCAGTCTTAGATTCAGCCATTTAAGCAAGGAGTCTCATTCCTTTTTTTAGAACAAGGCAGTAGAAACCAACATCTGGGCCTTGCTGGGGGAAAGTCCCGTCACTTTACAGTCACTTCGCCTCCCCCTCTCCTACCTGAATGTGTTTGGTACTAGAGACTGAAGGACATTCACACTGTTTTATTTAAATCTTGGTTCAAAGAAGGAATTACAATTTAACTTCTGAAGTATTTGATTTTAACACTTATCCTAGTTTATATTTTAAAACTATGTAAGTTCCTTGTTTTTGAGATTTTTTACTAATAATTTTTTGTCTTGTTCTTCTTAAGGGACTGAATGTTAAAGGAATGAGGTTTTCAAGGAAAGGAAGGGTGGGTTACTTCTTTTCAGGTTCCCTAGGTGCAGCCTGGTAATTCAACTAGAAATAGCAGGGTGTATCTAAGTCTAAGAGGAGCTTAGTATATACTGTCCTGTCCTTATTCACCCTTGTTTAAAAAGAATTATGTGATGACCACAGACATGTGAGGCACTGGTTGTAGAAGGATGAAGAGGTTGCCACAAAGAAAAAGACACACAAATACCATTATCAAACAAAACCATCACCTTGCATTTTTATGATGTATACATAAGAGAAGCTGGCTGGTGTTTAATACTAGGAGTGGTTCTCTCATAGACGCAGTGTCAAGCATACATTCTATCCAGCATCAGACTTTAAATGGTTTTAAAAACCACAAGTATGTCCTGTAATACCCTAAGCTTGCCAAATTCTCATGCTACTATTATTAAACAAGTCTCCAAAATTACAGGAAGAAAAAAGCTTAATTGATAAATAAATGCATGCCTTCTAGCAATCTGAATAGGTGCAATTATGTTAACTGCTTGCCGAAAGGGTGATTTATTTTGCATCCTATAAGCACACACACAAAAAGTACAACATACTAGGTCCCACAATTGCTCTTCCTTCTACTTCCCCTTCCAATTACTGGTCCCCATTACTTATTCCCTTCTTCCCAATGTAAATTCTGAGTAATACTATGGAGCCTTAAACAAGTTATTTATATAACATACCACTGATGGCCAACTCACAGCACTTTGGCTACTCAAGGTCCCCTCGGCTGCAGCAGCAATGCAGTGCAGTCCTGAGCTCTGTGTCTCTCCTGACACTGGAAAACAGCTCTGACTTCTGGATAGCTTAACACTTAATACCCAGATAAAAAGAATGCTGGCACTCTTTAGCTAGATTCTTTTGGAGCTAATTGAGCCAGTCAGAGATGGGCTGGCTGAAAGCTGGACATTTTAATTTACTGTACTTCAATCAAAAAGTTGCTGAAGGCTGGTCTTCTCCAAATACTGCCTTGTCTTTTCTCATGGACACCAGTTGGGATTCAGAAGACACAGTCTTTAGCCAGCGCAACACTGTTATCAACAGACACAGATCAATAGAAAAAAATAAGTTCTTTTTATTTACAAGGGAAAAAAATCCAAATATTGGATGCTGTAAACAAGATTCACAATCTGTTCCCTCTAGTACTGATTCAACATGTCAGTTTTTAAGAGGCCATTCTCTGTCAACTCCTTTTCAGCCTGTGACAGCCTAAAGTCAAAATATTCCAGAAGAGTGGCCGAAGGTGCAGCTTGCTGCAATAGGATGTCTCAGAGCAGGCAATGGTTGTAGAGAGGTTGGAGAGAGACAGCCAGTGGGCACAGCCTCCTCCATCCTACAAGGCTTTGCAGCAAGTCTTGCCAAATTACCTTGATATCTTCCAACTTTGTACTTTTACCACGTACTTTGTTACCAAGCCATTATAACAACAAAATATTACATAGAGATTCTTTCTTAGCACTGAAAAGGCTATGCTATAAGCAATCTTAAGGAAAGATTATATTCAAATAGGTCCTATACATGAAATTACTTTTTTTTGGCTTTTGGGTTTCATTTCACACACTTTGTCATCAAACAATAAAAAAGCTTATTTTTGAACTGCTAACAGCTTTCAACATAATACATTTCATTTACAAAATAGTCCACAATATTTATTTGACAAGCATTGCACTGAAAACAATTTTATGCACAGTAAAGCAACCAACAGAAGCAAGCAAAAAGGGGTGGCAAAAACAGTAATACGTTCACTTTTCTTTGCATTTCTGCTTTGGCTTGGCTCACAGATATTCTTCCATCCTTGCATTTTTTGGAGACATGTTAAAATAGTCCATCCAATACCAAAGTGAGCAGATAAGATACTTGATCCCTTTTCTGGGAGGGAAATATCCATCTTGACACAGAATTTCTTGAGGAAACTAGATTTACTGCAAATGAAGTAAAACTTTTTAAAAGGTCACTCTCACAGGTTGAATGTTCTCTGATATGCCAAACTGGACAGTGAGAAAAGCCTTCAGAAGATAATTTTTTCCTGTTTTAAAGTGACAGCACAGTAGGCTAGATAAACACGCAAGCAAGCAAATCACAGGCACGAAACAGGAGTTGAGAGCTGTCCTTTTTGCTGACCTATACACACGGCTTTCTCTCGCCAGACATTCAAACTGTTAGGCCACACATCCACAGACAGAGACATGTTCCACTGTTTGTTCAACTACATATGCACAAGACTATAGTACATACAAAAGAGAAATTAATTATATGCCTTAAAGTAACTGCTAAGGTTTTCTTGAGCTGTTTTATCTGAATGCCAGATACTGGCACTTCCATCTATGCTCCCAACCCTGGAGTAAGCAAGAAAAGAACGTAAATATTTGAGATAATAAATGAAGTATATTTTCAAATAGGGCGTCTCCGAACAAACATCTGTGTCATAAATTAGCAGCAAGTTGCTGCTACAGCCGAGCCAGAGACCTCCAGATTCTTTTGAACATAGTGGACAACTCACTTGTTATGAGTTAGGATAAGGAAGGAGGCAGATTACCAGCTGCTCCTCTGTTCCCAAGTGTTCCCCCCTTAAGTTTTCTCTTAGGAAACTTCTCAACAGGAGAGCAAGTGGTACTCTGGTTTCTGACAGTGAAGTATCAGGCTTAATCTGCAAATGGAATATTTCCTGGAAATTCACAATTACTTTTTCAAACCCAGGGCTGGAGTGAGGGAGACTGAACCAGCACGGGACAAGGAAGAGCTCCCTAGGGAACAGTTAGCGGCAGTGCAGTAGCTGTTACAGCTCTGACAGTATTCACAGGGAAGCTGCTACAGCAAACCCATCAAGTCCCTGTTAAGGTTTCAAAGAAAGACGTGCAAAAGGTGGTTCAGATGGACTGACCTAGCACTGAGCATCTGAGAGATGCCCATGTAATAAACAAATAAATTACACTGCCAGAAGGGTGATGCTATTTTCTTCCCCAATCCTTAACTGATGACAAAAATCTGATTGATTCTTCATAGTAAGCAGTCATCCACTAGAGTTGGTAGGGCTTATGTGGCTATTTCACAATAACAAAGGGAAGGTTTTTATGTGTTGGTTTTGTTTTTAACAAACGCATTTTCAGAAACTAGTGTCGAAAGGAATCAAGGAGTAGGTTTTAGAAATAGCTGTTACTGAACTGAAACGGTGATGCCAGTTCATTTCACAAAAGTTGTACAACTGTTCACTGGGAAAGAGAAAATAAAGTTGGATTTGATTCAAAGCAAAGTGATTGAATTTGAAGTACAGTACTAAATATTTAAATGCAGTGTAACAACCAGATCAAATATGTTTCATATTGACATGAATTTATAAAATTTTATATATAATATATATCTCATATATAAATTTTAAGCAATTGTGCAAATATTTCTTTAAAAAGGGTCATTTCACATTTACTAAATTCTAGTGGTCCTGGAATGCAAAATGCATTCATTAAAAAATTCATTTAAATATTAATAAGTAGTGTTCAGATCACCAGAAATTCTTTTTAGCAGTCAGGGATTTCAAAAGACTACCACTGAGCCATGATTTACTGGATTTTACACCATGAAGGCATGCAAGTATTACAAATAATAAAAAGGTCAAACTGTCAGAATGGTAGTTCAGTATTTTTAAAAAAAAGAGTACTCTGCAAATATTCTTCCCATTTGTGGAATTCTACGGCTCACAAAAAAGGAAAACAAAAAAAACCCACTGTCTAAAAATGTATAATCTCTGCTCTTCCTATCAAATATATTATTTGTTTCCTTCCTTCATTTGCTTTTTTCTAGATGTGGGTTTTAATTCATCACTGTAATATGCCCACGTCTCACGTCATCCTGTTGAAAACATAAAAGCACACAGTATTTAAACATTTCCTATTTGCTACATTATTCTAGACCATAGTTGATGTATTGTGTATATGTATACATATCCAAATATGTATATACACACACATAATATACACACATACACATGTACCTATGATAATATCACACCAACAATGTTAACTTTATACACATATTTGCCAAGAAAAAGTAGGGCATTTCCTCCACCATTCACAAGCTTATGCGTTATTTTCTCCTTGAGTCCCTGATAAAATAAAATGATCATTAAACCATAAAACTTTCCCATTTCAAATTTTCAGAAGGCAACAGGCACTTTGATGTACATTGGTGTATAACAAATATAGTAACTCTTTATATATTTTACTATCTCTCTTCTACTAGGATATTTTTGTCTGCTAAATCTTTGGTCCTTGAGCATACTTTCTTTGCTACAGCTGTTTCTACTTGCATTTTCACATTTTAAAAATGCTAGCTGTGCACACAGCTGGAATTAATAGATTGTGTCATCATAAGTTCTACTGTCTGTTATGAGAATTGCACCAACCTACTACTTACTGTTCATTCAGAGCAAGCTGTTTCTATCATCACAATAGGATAGTTCCACAGAAAGCACCTGCTAAAGCCTCAGATATCAGTTCCAATGTTGGGGTTCTTCTTCTTTCTATAGTATTTTCACTGTCTGAACTCCTGAACTGATAATTAAGTTGGGGTAAGACCTTTTTTTCTGTGTATTTTCCCTTTTGTGAATTCCATCTTTTAAAATAATCTCCACTTTTCTCCCCCCATGGCAAAGCTATGGGAGCAGGTACTGCAAACCCATATTGTCATCAAGCATTTCTTCCCTTGTTATTTTAAGAGAGCCTGGTTGCTTTTAATGACAGGTCTCTTTTGCTGCCAGACAGAATCCAATTGGGTAGGAGGATCAGGTGGGGGCGCTGGGTGGAGGGTTGTTTGGAGATCATGCTCCCATACCTATGGAAAGACCCACAAGCTTTGCCAAGCTTAAAACCAGGAGCAGATCATCATTGCACAAAATACATCCTTAATCAGGGCTGGGTCACTCAGACTTTCTTTTTTTTCCCTATATTGTCTGTAATGGCTTCCCCACAAGATATTGTTAAATGATTCTTAATTGCAGGGTAACCAAGTGGAGTATGTCTGTTGCTGGCATGTGAACACTGGCTGGACCTGTGCAATATAATAATTGCTAAAGTTGGCATCTGCTACATAGGGGGCCGGCTGGTAATAGCAAGTGACATTAGCCACGTTAGGGATGACATTTTGGTCAGCCAGCACTCGGATGGCCAGCATTGTGATAAGGTTTAAAGTCTGTCTTCTCTCATGTCCCATCAGGCACACTGTACTCTCATTCACCACTCCATGAAGGGTCATGAGATAGTCGTACTTTCGGTCTTCCAATCCCACGAAGTGGTTCTGCAAATAGGACTCCAGTTTTCTCTGCTGCTCTCCAATGTCTGAGAAGTCGATGAAAAACCTGGAACACATATACCTCTGAAGGGTCTTGATCTCATCAGAGGCAGGCCTGAAGCCCCTCACTAACAGGTTGCAGTACTTAAGCAGGCCTCCCCCTCGGATTTCCTCTGGGTTCCTGGTGGCAATGATCTTGTTACAAAGGTGATCAAAGGCTTCGCGGAAATCTCCATAGACGCTCTCACCGATTATTGTTGGGTGAAATGTCTCAGTCATTGGGTTCTCTGAACATTCATAAAAGAGGAGAAGAGAGTCTAATTTGATTTGAAAAGAATCTACACTAAATTCAAACTGCCTCCGGAGGGAATCCACAAATTTCAGTTCCACATTTTTGCCACTGTTGTTTGACAGAGATATAAGACTCCATCGGTCAGAGTCATTGCACACCTTAACCATTTTCTGCACATAAGCTTCCTACAATTTAAAAGATAAAACAAGAAGATGAGCAAACCTAGAAAAAATAATAAATATATCCTCTTCACAGCTGAGAATAATTTTGCTCCTTCCTTTTTGTTTTGTCAAGTTTCAGCAAAGCACAACCTACAAGCTTATAAACAGCCTTATGAAAACAAACAAAAAAATACATTTAATGAGTGTTTTTACTGGGAAAGAAACTAAAAGTAATAGTTTGAGGCTTTTGGCAGATGCAGCACAGTACGGAGAGGTTCTATTATCTGGCTTTTGAAATATTATTTTTTTAATGGTTTTATAGGTACAATATTCACACAATATTCACCAGACACAAGGGCAGACAGTGAAAAGTTGGTCTGCCTCTCACACTGTCAACCAGTTCTCTTCCCTGTAAAACAATTGATGTGATCATCTCTCATATGTCCCCCCAGGGGTACTCTGCAATTACAATCAAATAGGAACTAAATTAGGACATTCTGGGAGGCAGATTCCTCAGACAATTTTAGCTAACTGAATAAAACACAGGCTCTTAACTGTGTGTTGGAGGGTGGGGGAACACCATATCCTTAACACATGAACCAACCAGGAGAAGCACTATATATGTATATGTATAACACTACACGTATTCCTTGAACATGGAGTCAGCTGAACGCACCTAAGAAGTCTATCCACATTTTCCAGTCCAATGATCAATCCATTGAGTCGGTTTGGCTTCAGGCTGTTTTCCCCCATTGATTAGATCACAAAATGACTCAAAAAAAAAGAAACGATTTGCATCATTTCATTCTTCTACCTAATCAGAATCTACTCTAGACAAGACTCAAGCCAGGAAAGCCAAGAGTTAAAAAATAAGGAGAAGTTAGAGAAGCGAGAACAGGAGAGGAAGCAGGAGAGAAGTTGCGGCACTTAAGCACTAAGTAAACTAAAACTTTAACTCAACGCCGTCCATGCACCTTAAGTTTACTCATTTAAAAATGGAAAAATAAGCGCTCCCAAACCCGTCAACGGCTGCAGATTTTAACACCAAACGATGCCCCTCAGCCCGCCGCAGCTCGGCCCGGCCCGGCCCGGGGGCGCACCCAGCCGTCTCCAGCGGCTTTACCTTGAGCGTGAGCGGCGTGATCTTCTCCTTATTCACCCCTTCGGGTAAGAAGTCCAACAGGCAGTCCAGGACGACGTCCTTCACAGTCTGAAACTCCTCTTCTCCGCGCAGGTCGGCGCAGAAGATGAGGTCCAGGTCCTTGTACCCCAGGCCGCTGTCCTGGTGCAGGACGTGGCTGGCGGCCGAGCCATTGAGGCGCACGTCGCGGACGCCGATACGCTTCTCAGCCAGGCGCCGCCGCACCACTTTCACGATCAGGCTCGGCTGCAGCTCCAGCGTGGGGAAGTTGCCGCGCCCGTGGATCGGGATGGTTTCGCTCAGGATCCCGTCCAGCCGCTGCACTTGCTCCCAGGTCAGCACGTTACAGTGCGCTGTGGGGCTTTCGCAATAGTCCAAGCAATGCCCGCCGAAGCCGCCGCCGCCGCCGAGGTCGCCGCCGCTCAGGGCGGGATACGAGCAGCCGGCCATCTCGCCCTCAGCCACGGCAAAGTACGCTTCGCCTTCCGTCATGAAGTGACCGCCAAACGCCACTTGGCCTTGGTCAGTCCTAAAAGCAAAAAGGGGGAAGGAGCGCGGTGAGGACGCGCGGCGGTGGACAAGGGGCGCGCCCCGTCCCGGGTCTTTGGGGCTCCCCGGAGACGCTCCCCCCAGGCCCCGCCGTCCCCAGCCGCACGCGCCGCGCCCCGCACCAAAAGTATCTCTGATGCATCTGGGAAGCGAAAGCAGGAGTCCCGACAGTGTCACCTGGAGGCGGCCGCCCCTTCTGGAAGCGAAGTGAGCGAGGAACCGCGAGACGGCAACACTCCCAGCAGCGGCGAGCGCGCTCTCGAGTCCTTCCCAGGGCGCGCCGCCTGCGCCGGCCGCTACCGCTGCGTCCCAGCTGCGGGGGTCCCGGAGGTGGCGGCTCCTGCTACCGCCGCCGCTGCCGCCTCCGCACACACTCTCGGCTCCGGAGCTTTAGCAGCTGTGCTGGGGATGTGTCTTCAGTACTTTTTTTATACCGGGCCCCTCTGCGCTTCCGGGCCCGGCGCTGCGCGCTCGCCACGCCCTCCTCGGCCGCACAGGGCTCCGCCCCCGCCCGCCCCCCGGACGGAGACCCGGGGGCGGTGCGCGGGGAGCCCGGGCGCAAGGCCGACGGCCAGGCAGCTCCCTGTGTATTTGGCTCACGTACGCTTCCCCCCACCACCGGCCACGCCTCTCTTTCCTTTTTCCCTAAAGAGGAGACCCGTGGGTCGTAAGGGGTCCTCCAAATGCGACTGCCACTAAAGTCACGCTGCGGCAGGAACTTCCCAGACACGGAAGCCTCGCCGACACGGCCCGTCACTACGGACGAATGGTGGGGCCCAGAGGCCGTTCATAATCAGACTTTTTACTTCAGCGGTAAAACTGGCCTTGGTGTGAACCACTGCCTCCACTTGCCCGCGCACGGCAGTTTCCCTGCAAGGGGAAGGGCTCCGCTGACTGGGTTTCGATTCTCGAAGCCTCGGGAAGGGACGGGGAAGAAGCGCCGGGGAGCCGGGCGGGGGGAGGGGGGCCCGCGAGCGTGCGCACGGGTCCTGCGCGCCAGGAGCTCCGGTGGCGGGAGCGCGGCCGCCCCGCTGGGTGGGCGGCAGGGGGGCCGGGCTGGCGGGGGCCGGGGCGCGTCCTCCCGGAGAGCCAAGGGAAGCCAAGCGCGCGTCTCGTGCTGGGCTGAGGTTTGCCTTTTTCAAGTAAATACAAACATCAGTGTGAAATTATCCAGTGTTCCGCGAAACAAAAAGGAGTTCAAAGGATAAAAGAGTTTACAACGCTTTGGCCGCCAGGGCAGCGCGAAGGAGTGCGCTGGGCATCCCCACGCGCGCTCGCATTACCGCCGTTGCCAGAAAGCTGACCCCCCGTCTGGCCGTCTATCCAGCGCTCGCTGTCGCTTCCCAAACTAACGCGGAGAATTTACTCTCTCGTGGAAGCTGCGAGAGGCCGAGGCGGAGGCAAAGGCGAGCGGGCCGGGGAGGCTGCATGCTCCCTCCCGCAGCCTGCGAGTTTCCAGCCGCCCAGCCGGAGACGGTAAGCAGCCCGCCCCCTCGGCAATGGGGGAGCCCCGGCCTAGACACAGACGTGCGCACCGGGGAGCGGGGGTGTCGCCCGCGGAGCCTCCAGCTGTGTGGCAACGCCGCCCCCTGCCGGTGCCCTGCAGAGCCGCGTCCGAGAGGGAGACACTGGCGATGGCAGCGAAGCCCGTTGTCGTTCACTGCGGGTGGGGAAAGGACTAGGACAGCCACACAGGTTCATGGGCCCGTCACCTCCCCAGAAGCACTCTCGCGTACCCTCCCTGCCCGCCCATCCACGTGTGAGTCCATTATGTCCAGGAGTTCAAAAAATATAGTTATGTATATACACGGTTTGACCACCTATTATGTGTCAGGCACCCGAGCTAAGTATTGAGGATTTAAAAATGATGTTTCACAGTCTAGTGCGAATGACAGGCAAGTACACAGTTATGGTTCCACTGCACATGTGTTGCGAGAGAAGTGTGTTCTGACACACAGGAGTCTAGTAGGATTGGTGGAACTGGGGGAGAACAGAAGAGAGGTGTCATTTGGATTGGATCTTGAAAAGTGGGCTTTCCTTCCATAGTTGAAGTAGGAAGAGACGGGCATTATTAATAAAGAGAATAGTGTTAGAGAATTAGAGAATGTTTGAAAAGAGGTGTATAGACCACCACAGTATGAAATGCATTTAGATAAGATGTGTGGAGGTTTCCAGAACTTACTGAACACCTCTGAGCCATACTCTGCTTGGGGCTTAACACGCAAAATCTCATTTCATCTTCAACTCAAGAAGAAGGTATTCAGTGTCATAGGGATTTGGAAACAGTGGAACTGGGAGGTAGAGACTTTCAAGTTTCATGGCTAGTAAGCGGTGGGGCCAGGCCTTGAACCCAACCCACTGTGTGTGAATGCTGTCTAGCCATTATTTTCAGGAGACTGACACTGTCAGCTTAACAGTACCTTCTCAGTGGAAGGCAAGATGAATACAAATAGCTAAAATATTTGAAAGAAAAGAAAGGGCTAGTTAAAAATGTTTCTTACAAAGGTCAATAGGAAATCTGCCCTTTCTTGAAACAAGGCCAAATGGTTAGATCATGTATTAGGTATACTGCAGTAAAAAAAGGTCAGGGGTTTAGCCCAACTGCCATTATTTTGTACTTTAATCTTTCCTCAAAAGAGCAAAAAACAAACAAAACAGAAGGATAGGATGTCAGAGTTACTGGTGAACACCCGTGCTTCATGCATGCCCAGGTTTTGTTCTGTGAGGAAGGCAATCTGCATTTTAGCAGCTTGCCCATTCAGTCCTGACCCGGGGCCCAGCCACACTTTGCACTGCACTCACAGCAGCCACAGCCAGTTTCTTAGGTGTAGACCCTCACCCCAGCAGAGGCAGCTCTCTGCTCAGCTGCTTGTATGGCCTCTCCCAAAAATAGAAGGCATGGCTGACATGCAGGAGTAGAGCATGAGGCTAGACACCGTGTGCCTGCTGTGCATCAGACCCTGGGGAAAAGATGAATTTCCGCAGTAGTGGGGCAGGACACCTTCTCCCAAGCTGCCAGGGCTCTGTAGCTGACATTTCCTTAACACTTTAACAAAGCATTCCCTGCTCCCCAACCTCTCCTCACAGCAACTTTCCAAATATCTGTAATCCAGACCCTACCACTTTCTGCACTAGGACATCTGGGATGTCTTACTTTGGGCTCCATTCATATGTGCCTGACTTTTAGTGGCCACTCAACACATACTGTTCAATGAAATCATCTGTGGTTCTTTGTTGCTTTTCTCGCTGTCATCACACTGAGATAGTATTTACATTCTGGGAAAAAATGTTCATACTTACGAAACTGCAAATTTTGCAGTTGCAAGCATTAATTTTTTTTTCTCCAGATAACCAAAATAATCAAATGATAAAGTCTATACTTCCCAAACAAATTCAGCTTGGGCCTTAATAATAGTTACCATTATTGAATTTGTTATAATATGCCAGGCAGTATGCTCAGTATTTTATATACATTACTTTCTTTTAAACTTTCTTCAAATAAGAGCTTTACATATTACAGTCATTTTCCAGATAAGACACATAAAGCAGAGAAAGGTTATGTGACTTACAGAAGTGGCAGGACATTGGTTCTGATTCACATGTGTGACTGTCCTCCTAGTCCCTTTTGTTCTGTGCATCTGCCTTACCCCTATTTTCTCATTTTCCTTTTAGACTTGACTTAAATTGACTTAAAACCAAACTGGAACTGCTCTCTGCTCCTTTCTTTCCAACCTCTGGATATGACACTGAAGACTAAGGTGCAAAGTGTTTTATCCTGAAACAAGTGTTAAGGGCCAGAATGCACAGTGACCCAGCTGGGCTGATGGGGGTTTCTTCCCCAGTCACAAGTGACCTGTCTCCCTGGCAGTGGAGAGCTAGCAAGCTGCAAGCCTTACAGAGAGCTTGCAAGAAACACCACAATCTCCAAGATACAAAGGGAGGTCTGGAAACTGCCCCAAGTTCACTGAGCAACTGGTGTTACTTTTCCATTTTGTTTTTCTGCTTGCTGCCTCCCCAAAAATGTATTTTAGAAGATAGGAAGCCAGCAGATATTAAATGTTTCTCCCAAGCTCAAGAGAGGGAAGAGCCCAGTGGCATTAGGCCTACCACTTTTCTCTCCCAGGGACATGGTGCTTGTGAAATGTTTCTTCAGGACAATAACAAATGTTTATCCAGGGCCTATTGAAGGTCAGAAACATCCTAAGACATAAAACTGCTAGGTTAGTTTGGAAATGGCAGTCTAACTTTTTTATTACTAACACTCCAGCTAGTCTCTGCCCATATTCTTGCCTCACTCTTGATTTTTCCACACCAGCACTCCACTCTCCATTGACTTTTCCACCTTCCACTGTTTCTGCTCTCTGATCCTTTATACAAAAAGTGGAATGAACTTGTAGAAGCACTTTGCAGCCCAGTCAGTGCAGTACCAGTGTGAGAAATTTGAGCCGCCCTTCACCCCTTGCCATTCACTGCCTTCATAAGGCAAATCCCAGCGATTCCTGCGGCTACTGAGGGACGGAGAAGCATCCTTTTCCAAGCGTGCACAGGCAGTGTCTATACTGCAAAGTAAATGAGATCTGCCTGCTATCCAGTTAATGTCAGTAGAGCAGCAACTAATCAAAGTGCTTCGTGTAAAAGTTAAAAGTCACTTAGGAAACTAAATTACCTGTTTTCCCAGGGACATGGTGCTTGTGAAATGACCTTCCCCATGTTTCTTCAGGACAATAACAAATGTTTATCCAGGGTCTATTGAAGGTCAGAAACATCCTAAGACATAAAACTGCTAGGCTAATTTGGAAAGAGCAGTCTAACTTTTTTATTACTTGTATGGTTATTAGCAATCAACAGGTTAACTTTTATAATTTTAAACTTTTCAACCCTTTTTATATTATCTTACTTAAAATTCAAAATTATTATGACCAAGTGCAGCCCTAATTTTGGAGATGAAAAAAGGCTATCTGCTTTCCTCAATTTTATGTAGCTAGTTATGAAAAGTTAGTTAGACCCTGCAGCTGCCACAGTGACTCTCATTCCTAGGCCTATAACCCTTTATCTTGACCATACTGCTTAATCTTATATCTGTGTGAGTGTATTTCAATGATCAATGACAAATAGCTCAGTGTGAAGGGATCCTCTAGCTTCACAGAGGGTTGTTTTTGTGGATGGCATTCTCACCTGTGAATATTTTATAAAAGCATCATTACTCTACTATTAATTTTGTAAATGTGATTTTCTAAGGTGTTATTTTTAGGAATGTTTATTTGAAGTTTATGACTACTATAAAAATATTTCTATTCGTTGTTCCAGATCAGTGAGCTTAGGAAATTCAATATGCAAGCAACAAATAGGTAAACAGACCTATATCATCACTCTTAAAATCAAACTCGATATAGATTGTTCTTTAATAGAGTTCATCAGAAAGGCTAGCCACTCTATTCTTGTGCTACTATCAGTGCTGATTATGTCAGAAATCTTCCTGTTTTGACATCTTGGTGAAATGCTTGCCATTTCAATCAATGTTGCAAGTCAATGGACCAGACTGTTTTCCTTACTCCAAACAAAAGAGACATTCAAAGTTACATTCATTTGACAAAATGTATACTAGAAATACACAAATATGTTCAAAAACTACCAATATTGGATACGTAAACTCCTTTTCTTCAAGTAATATTTGTACTATAAGTTTTTCCTTCTGCAAGTTTATACTAGAAGAATGTTTAACTTCTCTGAAGAAAATGTTGATGTTACCTTAAAGTTTCTAAAGCCTTGAGAAAGATACAAGGTGGGGAGAGGAATATAAGTTATTCCTTTTTTCTAAAAAGAATTTGGGCAACAATATTCATGTACCTGGTGGGAAAAAAAAAAAAGACCATCTTCTGTCGGTATATCCAGCTCATTCTAATATTTTTTCAGGAAATTTTTACTTTGTACTTATGTTGACACATTTGATGGCCACTAGTAGTTGATTTCTTTTATACAATCTTTCAACATTTCAGAGATATTTAAAAATGGCATAAGCCCATTTTGCTGGCACTGTTTTGATATGCTAAATTCAGAAACTGCATAATGAGTATATGAATTCATACTAGCTGCAGAAGGTATATTTACTCATATGCATAAAGCAGACATTGATTCAATAATGAATATACTTCTTTGTTTGAGGGAACCTCATTTTTAACATTTCTACCATCACTTGGTTTTTAAAGTCTTTTCTTTTTAATTCCTTCCCTTATTTCAAAATTATTTGCTGCCAAAGAAAGAAACAACAAATTAAGTAGTACAATTAATGTTATCTTGATGTTTGGGAGAAGTTACTGTGGAATATAGAAAAAAAAAACACATTGCCTTAGAAAGTGTGAGAAACTAAACACAGCAAATAATACTTAAACAAAAACATTTTCTTAAAGCTACTAGGATGATAAATATTTTAAAAGACAGTTTTGTTTTGTTTTTTTAAACTGTGTAAACTGGATTCTGGGAAGAAAAATATGACCACTTGAAAAACCTGGGCTTCTTAAGTAAAATTGAAATGGCGAGCCGAGCTGCAGACTCAGTACAGGGTGCAGACACTACACCTTGATTTGTTCTAGCGTTATGGGATAGAAGAGACTCAAGTTTAACTTACTAATATAAAGAAAGGCTTCAGGATGCTAGTGTTTTAGGCATTACTTGAGGAAGTGTAGGGGGAAAAAAGAGCTATTAGGGTTATTGATATCTGAACCACGGAAGCTTCTGACCAGAGGAGATTGGTTTCTAATAAGCCACAACTCCACCAGGCATACTGGGGATTAAAAAGGAGTTTGGACTAATACATCATTAAGCAGCCACAGTTTAGATAAGTGAAATATCTCTAAAGGGCAATAGAAGAACTTCCCTCCAGATTTTGAAATTTGTAATTACTCAGTGAAGTGAGTAATTGTTAAACATAAAAGAAGTGACACTCTTAATTTTTTTAGCTGAAAGTCAGGTTAGCTAATTAAAAGAGAACAATAAATGGTCTTGAGATTCTTTGCCCCAAAACCTCTCCCTGTTTTCCACTGAAATGTTGAAGATATTCATCTTTTCTTCACTGGCTTTAACCTGGCAGCCACAGCCCGCTGCATCTACTCTGTGTGAGCAATATGAGAGTGATGGCTCAGCATCCTCGTGCTGACCAGGAGTCTGTGGCCTTGCTGAGTGTTAAAAAATAAATGATTCTTGGAAGCACTTATGACTTGTCTAGTGTCTACCACTCCTCTACTCTTGACATGTCTTAGATTATCATCAATATCCTTCTGTGGGTTACAGGGCTTGTTGAGGATGACAGCACTCAGATGTGACACAGACACCTTGTACGCTCCTGAGCACTAGAAGCAGATGCAAGGTGAGTCCATTTCACATTCAGTGTGTCTGTATTTTTAATTCATTATTTAAAAAACAAAACCAATAATCATAAAAGATAGCTTTAAGAATAGCACTTTGTTTGACTTTAAATTTTATCATAACAATATTATATTTCTGTGTAGGACAATGCAATGTATTCTATTTTATATGTTGTAACGCCAGACCAAGTGAAGAGATGACTTTATAATATTTCTGACATAAAAGTATTTACACCTTGTGTATTAGGTAGGTCATTATTTTGAGTCACACTTCCTTCATAAATCAAAGAAATTGAGTTATCATGACTAATTCTTAATCCACTTTGTGTCTAAAGATAGCAAACATTTTGATTTAAAAATTGAAAAACAAGCTAATTTGTATCTTTTTATCTACATGATATTAAGCAGCCAGATGTCTGGTTAAAGTTCTTTTAATAAAGCACGAGGGAAATTTCAGCTGTCTTCTAAATTTAATTAAAGACCCAGTTTAATCAAAACATTTACTCTGGAACTTACATTATCGATTTTGAATGCCTGTGTTGATCAAATTAATGAGGGACTTTACAAACTGTGCTTTATGTTGTACTGAAACATGGGTAGCCTGAGCCTTCATCTCCCTTCAAGTCCTAATATAGTCCCTAACCTCCATTACTGGGAGTTGTTGGGTGCAGGGAAATGTTGGGTGCAGCCACACTGGGAGGTGAGAGTATGTGTGTACACATGTGCTTACATCTTCCCTAATTTTTCCTTTGATTTTTGTTCTTTCATACATCCTTTCTCATTTCTTATTCATTCATATAAATGGCTATTGAATCATTCTAGTGCTATCAGCTGCTATTAAGCTTTCTTTTTGTAAATCCTTTAGGTCTGATCACTATGGTTACCTAAAAATCATCTGGCAAAGAATCTAGATTAAATAGCCTCATTTTGTTCTATGTGTCTCTAGTAAAATTTCTCTATTTCGGAGGAAAATGCTTTCAGTTGCGTATGGTCAACTTAAAAGTTTTAATAAACATTCTCAATGCTATTATTAAGCAAAATGTCCAATTTTTTGATCATTTGATGATTCATTTCTCTGAAACCCCAGTCACACATGATTAATGGGGTTTTATTTCACATTTACCTTTTCTTTCTTTGGTTTATTTTTCCCTGCTTCTGGGAGTACTTCAGATGCTTCCACTACTGTTCAGTTTTTTAAATCAAATGATGTATGAAGAATAATGAGTTTTAGACTTCAAGTTGTGCTTTCATACATGGCATAAAATAAAAAATACACTATTTACTTTTATGAGGATGGTACTACTTATTCAAATTCTACAGCAATAAGCACTTTGATTAAAACTTCTGTTCATATTATATTCTTAGAACATTCAAGTATTGTGACTGTAACCAAATCAAAAATCAAATTATGTGGTTTGAAAAATACTAATATGCTTATGAGGACAAAGGAACAGTATATTTTAAATCTGTTTAGTTTTTCAAAAATCTAAGATGCGTGGTGGTTGTCCATCCACCATATAGGGTTCTGATTCCTCCTTCAGTTCATTTTTCTCTGATGGTGATATTTCATATCATCTGTTAGCCTATGTTAAGTTGTAGCAGAAAGGAAATACAGGGGATTCAATTAAACAACAAACCCACAGATATCACCATAATCTTCCACTTAAAATTAAAGGCTTTTGCATACCTCATTAAAAGCACTGACCATAAACATTGGTTTTGTAAAGGTGAAACATAAGTTATTCACCCAAAGCCTATGGATACTTATGTCTCTTTGAAAAGCATTGTGCTCTTCTCAAACACAGGGCCTCCAGTTTTAAATCTCTTATCTATACAAATAAGACCAACTTATCTATACAGATGGTTGCCTTTATCTTTATCTTCCAATTTGCTTTTGTTTGGGCTCAGTGCCACTTTGTTTTTTAAAAACACTTTTGGCTAATAAATGCCTATATATGCTTTATGTATTTAATTGCACTTTGAAATTTGAACTTTGATTACAGTTAAATAGAACATATCAAATATAATATCATTATGGCTTAATCTGGTTCAGTATCTGTGTTAGAGTACATTATCCAAACACATGAAACTGTCAGATTTCTGACTTGAGGGGCCATGTCCTGCAGGCAGTGACCTGCTGTTTCTTGCCAGTAGAAGCCTGATTTTTTGTTGTTGTTTTTATTGCTCCGTGTCAGGGGATCATCCTCACAATTCCATAAATGCTTTTCAACTCAAAGCGGTTTCCTATATTTCTTATCTGTGACACTCTTCCAGAATAAGATACTACTTTCAATACAACAACAACAAAAAAAGAAAGAACAAAAGAACAGAGAGAAAAGAAAGAAAAGGCTGTTCTTACAGAAACTTACAAGTCATTTTCAATCAAGATTTAGGTAATACCTCAAACCCTAGCCCAAAATATAGCCAGTTCATTTTGTTGTAATGAATTGTAGTTCAAAGCGACTGAACCCTATAAAGAAACTGGGTTTGTTCCAAGGGTCCAGAGGTGCTAAAGATCAGCTGCCCACATCCCCTTAACTTTATGGCAAGACCGCCTTTCTTAATGCTGCATCTTCTTTATTGTTCATTGCTTAGGAAAAGTCAGTGGCTGACAAAGAAACAGCTGAGTTCATTATTCTAACATGAGGTGATCAAATCATGAGGTTGAGGGTGGGACACAGGAACACTGGTGATGGATATTTTTCTCTAGTTTTTGACAGTCTCCCTTTAAGAACTTACAACAATTAGCTTCTTTAAAAGTAGCCCTTACTTCATTTGATGTGGCCATAGTAAACTCTCTTCAAGGATGAGCTGGGAGTAAACTCACTTCAGAGTAAAGGGAGTAAAATAGTGTAACTCTGGGGTGGGAAGTGGGGCAGGAAATCTTTCTCCCAGCCTGGGTCAAATTACCTTTGAAACTGAAATCTTTCAAAGGTGGGTAAATAAAATGGGAGAAACCCATTTGCTGCTTACAAGCAGTCATCCAATTCTGCTCACCCGTGTCTTTCACCATCTGGCTTCAAAAAAGGGACAGCACCAAATTTCTAGGGTCCAGTTATACCCTTGCCCTCCTGACCCTTGTAATCACCTATTGATATGGAGATGGACTACTCTCCACCCTTAGAAATGCCTATAGATATAGAGATGCACAAGGCCAGGCAAGAAATTCTGAAAATATTGCAATTATGCCCACAGCCCACCACTCCAGAAATCTCGCCTTACAATCTACTTGCTCCCGATTTTCTGCAGTGGACCCTATGCAAGAAAATTGGAGCACTGTAACCAGACTAATAACATACAATAACAGCAATAAAATCATGATAATTCTCAAGCCGGAGGATTCAACTAGATTCAAAGTCCTATGCAGATTAAGTCCATAACTTGCCCATTCCACAGGGGATCAGTACCTGAATGGGTGGTGAGTTCAGAGCAATCATCACATGGCAGCTGGAGCCAGTGTTTGGTCCAGGCCACAGGGAGGGCAGAAGAAAATAACTTTAAGGGCAATAAGATACATGTTTTAATGACACCAGCATAGGTAAAGCTTGTCCATCAGGTAGGATGCATACAAGACAATGCTCCTGTGATAGGACAGAGGCAGGAAAGGGGCTAGTATACCAGACTTTCATCCCCCACCCTGTGACAGGTA
This sequence comes from Manis javanica, assembly GCF_040802235.1. Taxonomy (NCBI): domain Eukaryota; kingdom Metazoa; phylum Chordata; class Mammalia; order Pholidota; family Manidae; genus Manis; species Manis javanica. Next base: position 24,619,861 of record NC_133168.1, on the reverse strand, counting down.
CAGATGGGTCGATATATAGGGCTATGGGAGGTACATGCACTGGCCATAAAGATAAAACAAAACTTCCCTGCAATATGCTCTTACCTCCTGGAAGTTTTGGGTACATTACCGTGATCTTTGAGAGCCATTCTGGTGTCACTCCAGGAACACACAGGAGGCCAGCTTCCAAGCCTTGTCCCCAAAGTGCCAGAAGGGCCAGCCATCCCTGATCCATAGGTCAAAATGTCCAGGGCCATGTCCATTCAAGAATGTCTCCAGGGTTTAATGCAGTAGGGGCTGGCAGCAGGATGTTGCCCTGTTGGCCATATCCTAGTTTCAATAACTCCTCTTTGGTTTGCACATACACTGTATAGGAGAGGCAGCAATGTGTGTTAGCATGTCTACAGGGCTCAAGACTCCTTTTTGGGGCTTCTCATTCAAACACTGTAGTATTGTCCTTAAGCAAACTGACCAGCCCTGTAGACTGTTGGTGTCCAACTTCAGGCCAGATTTCAACAATACCTCTCTCATGCCTGCTAGGTTATATGGCACATGAAACTTCTACTTTATTCTTAATTGCTGCACCTATCCTTGTAACGCATGTCCAGTAAAATGGGTGCCTTGATTGCTCTCAATCACCTGTGGCTGGCTATAGGTTGCAAAGAGGAACTCTAGGCCCCTCTTGTTGGTTTGTTGATCTGCACGAGATGCAGGAAAAGCAACCAACAGGCGAGTAGCAGTGTCCACACAAGTCACAGCATACCGATATCCTTCTGATACAGGCAAAGGCACAATATAGTCTATCTGCCACCTGACAAGGGGTATCAGCCCCTTTACTATTGTCCCATGTTGCTGTGGGACTCAGTTTAAGTCCCTCTTAGAGCACACAAGGTACTCCTTCCAGGCTCGGCTGACTTCAAAGGTCAATGGAAAACCCCACCGACAGGCTACAGCCCACGTTGTCTTTTGCCCTGCATGCAACAAACGCTGATGTAACCATTGGGCCACATCAAAGACAGGCTTTCCTTCTAGCCAGTGCACCTGGGTCAGTGTATCTGCTTCATCATTCCCTGGGGATACCAAAGGCAAATGGCCAGTTACATGGTACACAATAACTGTATTAATCTGACCAGAGGCCTGTCTTCACAACTGTTGCCCCCAAAGGGGCTTGTGACCAACCATCCAGTTGGCATGGTACCATGCTGATAGCCACAGTGTCAAGCCCCAATAGACAGCCCAGCTGTCAGTGCAGACAGCTATAGATGCTGGGTGATCACAAGCCATACTGCCCACAACTCAGCCCATTGATGCTCTTCCCCTCTCCGACCTCCAACCGTATAGTCTCAGTCTTAGGATGGAAAGCCGTAGCCCTCCACTTCAGGGGCTGCCCATGACTGGAGCCATCTGTATAGCAAGAATCATCAGGTAGAGGGGCTTTTCCCTCCTGATAAGGGACCAAGAGTAATGGCTCAAAAGCAAGTTCTTTATGCTTTTACTGGTATGCATCACTGGCCTCAATAAGCATTAGAGTGCTCCACTTAAAGGGCTTTTGGAGAAGGCACTACACTGCTGTATATATGCACCCCATTTTGTCAGTGGAGGCATCTATGCCATCCACTCCATGGCTTTTGGGTCTAGTCACACACCCACCCCATGATGGGATAGGTGGTAATTAACTTTGTCAGAGCTATTCTGGTGATGGGCTCCATAGCCAGCAATGCATGGTACACAGCAACCAGTTGCTTCTCTACTCTATCAATGTGTACCAGGCCTCTACTCCTTTCAATAGTTGTGATCAGAATCCAAAAGGTTGGTGTGTCTATTCAAGCTGTTGCCAATGGCCCCATCCAAAACTGTCTTTGGTTAAATGAACATATAGCTCCCAGGACCTTGATGAGTCCATTACACTCAAGGCCTATACGGCCTTGACTGCTTGCTAAGCAGCAGTAAAAGTAGCTGCGCATGTTTTATTCCAGTCCCACCTGATGCCCTTTCATACCAACTGGTATAGGGGCTTCAGAATTTGGCCAAGTGTGAGATAAACACTCTCCAGTAGCCCAAAGACTCCAAATCTCTTGTACTATTACCACAGTGGTAGGGGTGGGAAAAGCCTGGACCTTGTCATGACTGCTTCAGGAACAACTTTAGTTTTACCCAACCAGACAACCCCCACGAATTTTACAGACAAACCTGGCCCCTGAACCTTGGTGCTGTTCACAGCCCATCCTTTCTTCTGTAGATGTTCCATCAGTCTAGGGACTGCTCCTTCTAAATCTGAAAGAGAATCAGACATGAGCATAATATCATCAAGGTATTGATACAACCGCACGGTTTGTGGTTTCTTCCATGTGGCCAAGTTCTGGGCTGCAAGCCCACAACAAATAGTGTAAATGTGGAGATATCCCTGTGGAAGAACAGTGAATGTCCACTGCCAGCCTGGTATGTCAGTAGAGAAGAAAGCATTAGCAAGGTCCACAACATAGTGACACATTCCCAGTTCATGACTTAGTGTGTCCATAAGGGCTGCTATAGTGGGGACAGCAGCATGCAAAGGGCGTGTGACTTTATTCAATTCCCTGTAATTCATGGTCATACACCTACAGCTGCCCAGCTTTTTCACTGGCCACACTGACGAATTAAAGGACTGTAAGTGGGCTTTATGATGCCCACCTTCTCCAACTCTGTAGAGTTTCCCCAGTTTCCTTATGTTCCCCAGGATGTTTATACTGCTTAGTATTTGTCACCTGCTGAGGTACAAACGGAGCTACAGGCAGCTGCTTAGCATGTCCCCTCAATACTGTCTTTACCACATGTACCCTCACTCTGAGCTCACCTGCAGTGGTCTGTAACCACAGGCCCTGCAGGATATCTACCCCCAAAATATATTCAGGGATGGGAGAAATGTATACAGTATACTCCTTTGAGGGTAAATGCCCTATGTCCAATCGGATTTGGGCTTTCTTCACTCTAATTGCCTTACCCCCATAGCCATCTATCACAGCATGGGTCCTAGGAAAATGCTCAGGGTTGCCATAAATTAGAAAACATTCATCTCCTCTGTCCACTAGTCCTAGGACACATTGTACATTCATAGGGGACCAATGAATGGCTAATTCTACTTGTGGCCTCTGGTCCCCACCAGGTCCCCCAAGGTGGGGCCTTGAATCCCCTCTCAGTTAAACATTCACGGTGCCCTTTGCACCTCCCCTTTCAGTTGTAGACCATACTTCCTTCTGTGCTCTTATTGTTTCAACCTCCCCCGGACATGTAAAGTACAAGTAGCCTCACTTATAGGTTGCCCTATGTGGGGAGTAAGAATAGTCACTAGGAACCCAAAGAGAGATCAGGGATCTGTATGGAGCACCAGATTTCTCATTGCTGTGGTGAACAACTTCTCATCAGGGCCCTGGGGATCCATATTATAGATGATAGTTTTCATGCCCAGCTCCCGTAACAGCTGCGGAGCTCTGCATACATTTCCCAGTTGGTGGGTAAGTATGGTGAATCATCCTGATTCGGTCAAACTGCCCCAGTTGCTAGGGCTGCTGTCAGGCAATCCAGAAGCACCTGATTCCCTGAGGTGTGAAGGGCACTTTGCAACCTCTGCAGAAGGAAGGGTGAGTCATCAGGGAAGCCAGTCTACCCATTTCAGAACCTGACATAACAATGTTTTCCACCCTCATATCCCAGAGATGCAAAAGCCATGTAAGCAGAGGTTCTGATGGTTTCTGCTGATCCCAGATGCTCAGGTCCACCAGCTCATCCTGGGAATAGGGGAGGAGCATGGAGTGCTCTACAACCTGGGAGGGGGCAGCTCCTCCCCCTGCGGGCCCACAGTTGTTGCATTTTTATTTTCTTAATTACAACTGGATGGGCCTTTAATACAGGAAGGGCTGCTGTCTTGGGCGGTGGCCTGGGCAACAGATCGGCCCTGAGCCCCAGCCCCTCATCCTCTCCCAACACCTCCTCTACCACCTCCAGGGCTGAAGGCACTGCTCTTTCCTCCCCCTCCCCCACAGCCTCCTGCATCACGATTCTACAGCTGCCCCCTCCCTCGCTGCTAAGATATCTTCCAGGAGCATGACCTGTTTTCTCAATAACTGTCTCTCTTCCTTAAGGCATCCTATAGGTCATTGCCCAGCTTCTCCAAGCGGTGCTGAAGTGTGTCTTTCTCTTTGCTAACCCTTTCCACTATCTCAAGCAAACATCCCACAATCCGGCTGCTACATGGCCACTCAGGGCCTCTTAGCAGCCTTCTATCTCATGGGGGCTAATTCCACCTCTTCCAGTGTCCCCACCCTTCCCCAATTCTGAGGAAGGCCCCACCCCTCTAAGAGGTGCTTTATCCTCAACCAATTCCCCACTAGGGGCTCCCCAAGAGGAAACCCTACGGAGAGGGGGCTCCCGGGTGGAGCCGCCCCCCATCACCACTGCAGCCACTGGGGCCTCCCCACTATCCACTGGGGCAGCTCGCCCAAGGGTCACACCCATGAAGACAGATTTCAGGTTCAGAGGCCCTGCACCTACAGTCAGCTGTAACTCGGGGGGTGGGAGGGATCATTCTCCCAGCCCAGGACAAATTGCCTTTGAAACTGAAATCAGTCAAAGGGAGAAATAAAGTGGGAGGAACCCATTTATTGCCTACAAGCAGTCATCCACTGCTGCTCGCCCGTGTCTCTCACCACCCAGCTGCAAAATGGGACCCACCAAACTTCTCCAGTCCAGTTATACTCTTGCCACCCCCACCCTTGTAATCACCTACTGATAGGGAGATGGATTGCTTCTCTCCACCCTTGGAAACACCTGCTGATGTGGAGATGCACGAAGGCCAGGGGAAAGATTCTGGAAACATTGCAATTTTACCCACAAACAGTTACCGCAAATCTTTGTTGAGGAATTACAGGGGACCAGAAAGAAGGAGACTGTAATATCCACAGAACAAATACATTCATGTCACAGTTTTGGGGAAATGGTCCCCTAGTGCTAAAGTGAACAGGAATAAACACAATTGTGACAGAGGGCTAGTCTAGGAAAAGAGACTGGGCAATATTAAGTGAGAAAATACATGTGAATTATCAGAGCATGCCTGGAACTTTGTAAGCTGACTCTTCTGCATAAGTTGGAGTGGAACCCAATGCTTAGGAGTGAAAGCCAACATGGCAGAGGAACAGGCCAGGACCAGGTGGCCTTCCTCTGGGCATTAGAGTTCAAGTGATACTCCCAGTCTCAGGCTTCAGGTAATCCTCTCTCAGGGCATCCACATTGTGCCTCAGGCAAATTAACTGACTCCATGTCCCACCTGAACTAAAAAGCAGAATATCCTGCATCTCCATCCTCTGACTGGCTGCTGATGAGGGTTGACACCATATGCAAATATTCTTCCTGTAGATCAGGAACTGCTGGGATAAATATTGAGTCCCTAATACAAAGAAGCTTACAGTGTCTCTTCAACAGGACTACCCATGTACAAAGCTGGCACGTTATCCATGGTCTGCCTGACACGAAGTATCTCCAAGATGAGAAAAGGGATAGTTCAAAGATGAAAGTGTCTTCCTTATTTAAACACCACATAAAACCCTTCAGATAAGTTCTGAGTCAAGAAGAGATCTTAAAGAGAACCCCCAGCTGGCAACAACTGGCCCTACCAGCAGCCTCTGACCTTTTCACCTGAACACTGACTTTCTGTAGGGTCTGTCACTTTGATTACCTCTGTTATCACTAATTCTGGGATTTGATAGTCTCTCTTTAGATTGTTGACCTGTGTGTAACTATACCCTTCCTTTCCTTCATTCTTCTTACTAAAATAGTGGCAAGTAGCATTTTCAAAATAGATGTAATTCAATATTGAAGAAAAATTGAAAGGTAGTAATTATAGGCAAGATGCCTCACGTAAGTCACATTTCCAAATTCCAAGTTCCTGATCCTAAGACAGGTGTGACCCAGCCCCAGCACCATGTAATTTCCTGCCCTGGCTTTGCTTCCCACCCCCTTATCCTGCCTGCTGCTTGGTCAAAGTCTTCTAACTGCCATATTTTTTCATTTTTTTTGAATGTGATAAATGTTGAAACAATAGACTTAAATAGATTACAAGAAGGGATGACTTACTTCAACTAGGGTGGTCAAAAAAGGCCTGCAGAGAAAATAAGTCAAGAACTAAAGGATAAGCAACAGCTAGCCATGAGAAGTTTGGGGTTTGGGAAAGAGAAGAGAATCTGGTGTCTGAAATGGACTGAAACAGGTTCTGTGGGACCAGAGCATACCGAGGAAGGGAAAGAGAGCCCAAGATTAGGTTGGAGACAAAGTCAAGGTCTGCGTCACTTAGGCCACGATGAAGAGTTTTTATTTTATTCTAAGTGTAAGAAGCCACTGAAGGTTTTGAGCAGGGGAGTGATTTGATCTGATTGATCTTTTGAGAAACTTCTTGCTGCTGAATGGAATAGGGAATCAAAGAGGAAAAAACAGAAGAAGAAAAACCAGTTAAGCTGCTGCAGGTATCTGGGCAAATAATAATTGTGGCTTAGACTAATATTTTGCAAACTGTGCATTACCACCCATGTTTTCATTCAGTTTTTTATGCATGTACATACAGATGTGGGAGTACTGGGTGGTACTGGCAGGTGGATTCATCACTCTGCATAGTGATCAGAGAAGCCACTGGTCTATAGTAAGCTGGTGGCAATGGTGGCAGAAAGAAGAGGGGATTCATAAACAAAGATATCTTCAAATACATGGAGATGGAAGAGGTCATCTTAGGACATACAGAGAGAGAGTTCTATGATATATTTTAGTTTATTTTAAATCTTATATTTCTATATTCATACTCTGCCTGCTATTTAAAAAATTATTTACAATAGCTTATGTAGAGTAAACATTTGAAAATATTGTACTATTAATAAAGGAAAAATGAGGAAAAAAACATAACCAGCCACTTTTATTGAAGGGTACATATGAAAAGAATTGGCATACCCTAGTGGTCACTAGGGGGTTCCTTCTCTTCCCTTTGGCTGGGCATCATTTTCCTGGGTCATGCCTATGTCTTCAGCATAGTTGATACAGGTTCAGAATATTTCTAAAAACTTGCATGCAGTGGAGAAAATATTAAACTCTCTTTTCAGTTTTTATTCCTTCTGAGACAGTATGTCCCTTGGTCTCCTGACATAATAATTCTGGCTTTGCTGAACTTTACCAGGCAGCCTGATCTCTGCTTGGTTTTATGTATAAAGTCACCACCATATAATTATCTGTTCAAAAACCTGCATTATCACCACAGTGAGTAATAAAAATGTATACTGCATTGGGTCAAATGTTATGTTTATATTTTATTTAGTCTAATGTAGGATATAATGACCTCTCTTAGAGAAGGTCATCTTACTGAATCTCTCTATCTATATCTGTTTGAGCAGCTTGAATTTAAACTGCTATTAGGGATAATCCCCTAACCTGTCAAGAAATAGATTTATAATAAATCACTGAAATTGAGAAACCTGCATTGGAAAGAAAGGGTACATGTCATGAGCAATTAGCAGATGCAGAAATCCTTTAATTATAAATCATGCCCTTACCTGAGGAACTTTATACTATGCTGACAAGAACCTGAACTTAATAGTAAAACTTTTCATTTTATACACACATATTCACACACCCACAATTATGTTAAGACCCACATATTCAAACAACCCATTTACTAGTTGCTAGATGAGACCAGCATTAACTCCTTAATCACTCTGACATTTGAAGGAAGCAAGTTTACTATTTCATCACCTTCCTTCTTCCTAGGATCCTTTGCATTAGTTGTAAAAACATGCCTCTTTCCCCTCCTACTATCAGATACCTGGCTTGCTTTGGGATAGGTCACAAGAAAATATTGCAGTTATATTTTAATAGCAAATTCTTAGAGATCTTCAGAGTCAAAAAAATGAGTCTCTAATTGTAGAAAATTATTTTCCAGTGGGTGCTACTCTATGTGCTACTTGAGAAGCCTTGCCCATCACTTCTCAGAGCAGACCAACCAGGTAACTCACTGAATCAGGCGTATACTGAATGTCCATACATTCTGATAGGGCCACCCAGAGAGCCTCGCCTGATGCAGCTGGTTATGCTGCCGACTCCACTCATTGTAAAGCCATTCCTGGGCCAAATGAACCACAGGATTTCAGCAAGTAAGGAGCTAAAGACAAGGTAGCATCACAATTTTCAATCTGTTTATTTTCAAACCTCACGGTCTTGGAACTTTCTTCAGAACTTCTTTGTGGTTTATTATTCAGTAAGGAAGTCTGCTGCATACAAAAGCTTCCTCTTAGCATAGATAAGACTAAGAGACTAACAGTTCTTTGGGTAAGTAAGATTAATTATCAGAAAGCTGTTGATAGTTCATTGCTGACCTGTAAAAACCTAGTAGAAATGAGGTCAACTAAAATAATGGGTCCATTTAAAGTTTGGGTCACATAAGATGTCATTAAGAATCACATTATTTCACCAAAGAAAATACTGCAGAAAGTTCTCCTCTTAAAAGAAAGTAGTTTTTCTGTTGGAGAGTTTCCAAACCACATGATTGCAAAACCTAAACACTTAAACCATTGAAAGTTAATGTTTAACTGTCTGGTTCTAATTGTCTTGAAAACTCTTTCCCCCTAGATAACTGATTTTTGTTGAAATCTAGGTGTCACTTGGCTTTTAATCCCAATTATGTTCCTTATGTTGAGTGAAAATAATTTCATTGCCCAGGGGTTATTTTTGCACCCTACATAATGTGGAGTGTATTCAACCCTACTTCTGTGTGATTAGAAGAAGCCATAATCAGCATTTTCCTAGAGTTGAAGGAAACAGTAAGAGCAGGACTGGCCCAAAGTATGATTGTGAAATGTCTGAAATGCTTAAAGCCCTTGCCATTTAACTCTTAATGTCATTTAACATTTAACATTATGACCTAATTTGTCATTTAACTGTTTCTGTACCATCATCCTGTGAAATCTTGTTCAGAAAAGAGCTGGATGACTCCTGGCAGCATCAGTGTGCTCCTCTGCTGGAGGATGAACTGAGACTGTGCATAATACAGCACACAGCATGCGGCCTGATGCAGAGTGACTGTTCAGAAATGTTTAGGTGACCGTCCTCATCCTCATCATCTCCAAAGCCTCAGCACTAAAGGATGCTTGATACTGACTTAGGATGAAATGCTTGTAAGAATGTTTGCTTTCAATAATTTCATTCTTGAAGACCAGAAAACCTTCCAAACCCAAAGGAATGTGTGTTTAATTTTTACATGTTAGGTGCCACAGGAGGTGGAAAAGAGATGTGGTAGTGGGCTCGGGGAGGCCTCACTGCCCTGTAGTAATGGCAACTGCCTGTTTATTAGACTGAACTTCCTGCAAAAAAATACAATAGTGCAAGTCAGGCATAGAGGCCAGCATATAGGACCTGCTTGTTTACACTGCAGCCAGAGGGCCTAGGTCCCTGCTCAGTCCCACCATCTCCTGCCAGCCCGCAGCGTTCCTCTGCCTCACTCTTGCCGCCAGGCATTCATGGAAAGGTCTGATTAGTTAGTGCCTTTTCAAATGCTATAGTGGCAGACACATACAGGAATTGTGAGAAATGATTTTTATACGATTATAAGGGCCACCTTTAATGGAAAGAATGAAAAAATAATAAATAATAAATACAAGTGTGAATATTTAATTAGAATAAGGAATCACAATGAAGTATACATTTAAAAAGCTGGCAAATACCACAAAACATCACAAAATCCATAAAAATAACATTTTTTAAATTACCTTTATGACAAACCCTATAGTGTTTTCTTCTTATTTATTTATTTATTTTTTGGCTGTGTACTCTACTCCTTCATGGTGTTTTGCCTAGGAGGAGAGAACTTCTGACTTAACATGGCTTCAAATGAGAACCTAAGTTTTTGCTTACAATTTTATGTGTAGGCTAGTTTGATGAACTTCCCACAAATGAACTCTGGCTCTGAATATTTCACACATTACAACCTCTGACCCTGTGTCTTTATTCCGTGAACCCAAGTGAATGGGCAGTCCGAGTATTTTGGAAGTATTCCTGCATGAGAACAAGTAGCAATAATTTAGCTATACCTGGAAATGAAATATAAACCACATAAATACATTCTACTAAACCCAAACTAAAAGGACCCCGAATTCAATTTTCCATTAACCAAATACTCAAAATGTCCTTAGTCAGTCTGACACCACCTAATATGAAAGGGACATGGAAAGATACTCAAGTGGGAAGAGATATCAAGCTTAGCAGATTGCAGTTAAACTGTTTTAATTTTTCAAATTTCACAAGACTTTGCCTGAGAAAATGACAGTCCCTGACAATTTAACTTCTTCAGCTTCATAGAAAAATTTACCTGTGCACAGATGGATTACCCCAACAGAGAATTCTGAGGATAAGGGAGAGGCCCTACCTTTCCACACTTACAGAAAGAGCTCTTTTATGCAGAAGTACCTGGTAATTTTTCAAGACTTATACATGTGTAATAAGATACATCAGTATTATTACTAAATCCTATTGTGCACAAACATGAGGAAATCTCAAAGACAGGAATTATAATATCTGGCTGTTTGAGGGATGGACAAGGAATCTGAGGTGACTTCTCAAACTATCAAGAGTGTGATTCTCTCCTTCCTCTTCATCCCTTCCCAAGGTGACCTGAGGAAGCAACTTAAATCGTGCTAAGAAATTTTTTTTATTTAATTCAATTAATCTTAATTGTCTGATTCTTTAAATCCTAACTATACTGTGCCACTAACAAGTTGTGTGAGCTTTGACAAATAAGTACACCTCTCTAAGCCTCAGTTTCTCATCTATAAAATGGCAGTGATACTTCAGAGGAAATTGTTAATCAGATAGCGTAGGTATACTTGGCTCTTACATGGATGACTAAGATATTGCACCAATTATTCTTATTGTGCACATTTCACGTAATAATTATAAAGGAAGAACCAGGAGGTGAAGGTTGGACAGCCAGGCGTCCAGGGACTATAGGTATACCAAACAGCATGGAAAAGCAAACTCTGTAAATGCTAAATGGATGCTTCCTGTTTCAACTTTCCCACTTTGCCTCAGGGCCCAGTAGCAACGTAGTGAAAGTGACCTTGGCAACACCATAACCACAGCACAGTACTCTCTGGGAAGAATTTGTCAATATACATGAGACTTTTAGGAGGCAACAGTAACTCAGAGCTAGCTCACATCTTCCTCCAGATGAAGGCTCTAACTCTGAAACTGAAATTTGGGAAGTATTCTAGCCCCAGAGGGTTTTATATTTGAACAAGGACAGCAAATTTGCAGGTTAATGGCTGCAAAGAACTGACCCTGAACACCTAGCAGGTCGTAGGGGCTCAGTAAAGGTTTTTGTTGATTGATCTAAAGTGATCTGTCTTCAGAGGGCATGGACACCACTGCTTGGGCACAACCCAGGCCCTGAGTGGGCGGGACATCAGGGAATCCGAGGCAGCGGGCACTCTCATCAGGACCGTCTCTGGAGCCATACCCCACTAGCTCTTAACATCTTAACGACCTTGGGCGAACTACTATGTAAGTTCTCTCTGCCTCAGCTCCCTCATTCCAAAACAAAGTTAATAAAGTACTTCAAAGGGGTGTAGTGAGTATTAAGGTGAGTTAAATTAGATAATATTTCTAAAAAGCTTTAGAACTGCTCAGTAATGGCTAGCTCTAATGTTAATTAGGAAATCAGGTCAAGATGCCAAACAGGTGTTTGGGTTTTATGGATCTGACATTCAGAAAAGAGATAGTATTTAAAAATACGTTTTAGATTTTGCAGTTGTATTAGTTTCCTATTGCTGCTCTTTTACTTTAAAACAACAGAAATATATTCTGCTGTAGTTCTGAAGGCCCAGAGTCCAAAATCAGTACCAATGGGCTAAAGTCACAGTGCAGGCAGGCCACGCTCCCTCTAGAGACTCCAGGGAGGAAGCTGTTCCTTGCCTCTTCCAGCTTCGGATGGTTGCCAGCAGTCCATGTGCTGTGTTTGCATCATTCCAATCTCTGCCTCACATCATCTTCTCCTCTGCTATCTGTATCAAATATCCCTCTCCCTCTCTCTTATAGAGTCACTAGGAATGGCTTTTAGGGACCACCCAGATAAATCAGAATAATCCAGGATAATCTTCTCATGTCAAATCCACTATCTTAATAACATCTACAGATTCTTTCCACAAATAAAGTAACATCGCAGGTTCCAAGAAGTAAGACCTGATATTTTCTGAGACCATTATTCAGCCTACTACACTAGTCAACATATGATACTGTAAAACACAGGTGAACTCAGAATTATTGGAAGTGTCTTGCCAGTGGGTTTCAGCCCCGGGCACGTTCGCTATGGATTCAATGAGACCAAAGAAATTGACAGCAAAACGTTCTTTGGGGTGAAAGGGTTCATTATCTGGTTTGTTCTCCCGGCGGCAGGTCGAGCACTAGAGTCTCTGCCTCCACCCAGAGCACCGGCGGAGCTCTGCACAGCACAATAATAGGTTATTGCCTCCAGGTGTGGAAGCAGCAGCCCAGCAACAGGCCAGTTACATCATCAGGTAGTTTAAATTCAGTGAGGATCCTGGCCATAGGAACCCCAACTTCCCCACAGGAAGAGAGGTCTAAATATAGAACCCCAGGAACCATAAAAACAACACAGATGCAAACAAATAGGAGCCACTACAGAGAAGAGGGGAGAGAGGAGCAGAGGAGACAGTGGGTGGGGGCTGGGAGAGTGTTTCAGATTCTCAGGATATAGTAAGTGTCACAAAGAAAAGCATACTAGCAACATTTTAGAGAATCTGGAAGATTGCTGAGAAGGAATCCCTGGGTTTGACTATTAGGAAAATATCCATACATTTACCCAAAGTGGATTTGCTAGGATGAAGGAGAGAAAGCCAAATTGTGGTGGATGAAGGATGACGTCAGTTACCTCTGCGATATACTTTGTGTGTGGGCACAGGTGGAAGGGAAAAACGTGCAAACATACCTCTTGACAAGCCACGCCTCTACCCACTTTCAGTTGTAATTTCTTTGGATCCCTGATAACAAAAGCTCATCAAAGGCCCTGAAATTGCCGAGGTGGACGTGACCCACAATTATAAAGGGAAAGTGATGTCTCCTTCTCATATAAATTTTGTTTGTTCTCTAGCTTGAGTTAGGTCGATGATGAATTCATCTTTGTAAGTACTCAACCTATTCTCCCTCTAAGGTGTTGATGATTAGACTAGTCAACTAGTTATATTTCTAATCATTATACTTTTTACAACATCTTTGAAAGCACTCTACAATGTTTAAGTTGTTTAAATTTTTTTCTCATATATAAACATTATATACTCATGCAGTAATCATTATATATCACAAATTCAATGTGCTAAATATTATACTGGGTATAATAGAAGACATATTAGGGATAATATCACTATAATATTAATAGCTAACCTTTTAGTGTCTTGTTTGTGACAGGCACTGATCTAAATGCTTCATATATCAACTTATTTCAAAATCTGATGAGAAAGGAGCCACTTGTATATCAGTATTAGCACTTTATTTATAGAGGAAGCAACTCAAGTACAAAAATAAGGGAAAGTCACAGCTACAAAATGTGAAGTAAGGCCTATTCTCTGAACCACTGTGGCATATATTTTTTCATCATCTATAAGAAAACATCTCTAACACACTTACTTGGGGCAAAAGCATACAAATAAGTATTGTTTCAAAATGATATAACAAAAATCAATTTTTGACTTTAAGAATACCTCATAATGTACAAATCCTTATCCATTATTCTTATTCATATTTACTGAGTCCTTATTATGTACCTGGCACTGTTGTAGAATCTGAACTTTCAAAAATGAACAAAATTGACAAAACCCACTGCTCTCACGTTCACCTAATCTGGCTCTATCTTTCAATGAGTTAAGAGGAAGCCATAGAGCTCTGATTGTTCCACTTCCCACCCACTCTGGAACTAGAGAAACCTCAAAACCTCAAGTCCTCAAAATAAGAAAGCCGAGCCTAGGCCCCTCCAGCAGAGCAAACAGCTCTGAGATCTCCCTTCCACATACCATAATACCCCTTCCCATCAGATTTTATCATTAAATTCATTTACCCTTTATCCCAAAAGAAAAATTCCTCATCCCCAGCCATGGTTGCCAGATAAAATACAGGCTATTTGGTGGAATTTAACTAGACACCCTGTATTTTTTTCCTAAGTCTGACAACCTAGCCCAGCTCTCCCAGCCCCTTAGGAGAAGCAGCATATCCAGGAAGCTTCCCTGACCACCAGCCTGCACTGAATAGAAATCGCTCCTCTCTCAGCACTCCTGATCTTACTCCTGTGTTAATTTTTTCCATAGCACTTACCGTCATCTGACATATGATACATTTTATTTGATTGTATTTTTTTTAAGTTTTGTGTTCTTCCCCCAACAGGATATAAGTCTCACAAAACCATAGTTATTTATTTATTTATGCTATCCAGTGCTACAATAATTCCTGGCATAAAAAACATTTGTGAATAAATTTTTCAGTTCAGTGTCTAGTCATTTGATATCAAAAATAATATTGTTGGATTAGAGGGAAAAAAAGAAGATGGATTAAGAAGGCCAGGTGGGAACCTCCTCCCACACACACACCACGGAAGCAACTACAGCGAATATAACTCACCCTGACAATGACCTGAAGACGCAGGAACATCTGTACCTGGTGGAGAAGAGAAGGACATACAGAGTAGGATAAAGTGGCAGAGATATGACCGACTGGGACCCAGCCCTTCCCCCATCCAAGCCCACCATCAGGAGGAAGAGGAACAGGAAGGGGAGAGGAGAGGAGAGGCACTCAGGAACCCTGCCAGACAGAAAGCCAGCCCCACCTACAGCCCACCAACAGCACCTGGGGCTCCACTGCAAAGGAGAACCAGGCACTGGAGAAGAAAGAGTCTTGAGCTTCTGGGCATGACAGGACACCTTCTTCATAAAGCCATACTCTCTGTACCAGGAAGCATAGCAGATCCATCTAATACAAAGGAAGAAACACAAAAACCTTCACAAAATTAGAAGGCAGAGGAATATGTTCCAAACAAATGTACAGAGTAAGACACCAGAAAGAGAGCTAAATGAAACAGAGATCACTATTCTTCTTGATAAAGATTTCAAAGTAACAGTCATAAATATGCTCACTGATTAGCAGAAAAGTATTGAGGATCTCAGGGAGGACTTCAACAAAGAGATACAAGAGTTAAAAAAGATATGCAGCTGAAGAATCCAGTAGCTGAAATGAAAAATACAGTGGAGCTAATGGATAAAATAGATTGCTGCAATTAGAGGGTATAATCAATGAGATGGAAATTTGAGAACAGGAATACAACAGACTTAAGGAGAAAAAAGAATCTCTAGACATTAGAAGATGCTAACAGAGCTGTGTAATAACTCCAAGATGAAAAAACTATTTGCATAATAGGGGTACCAGGAGAAGAAGAGAAACAAAGGAGTAGAAAGTCTCTTAAATAATTGCTGAAAACTTACTCAATCTGGGAAAGGAAATAAACACTTAGGTTCTGGAAGCACAGAGAACTAACAAAAAGAATCCCAGGAAGACAACACCAAAGACATATAATAATTAAAATGACAAAGATTAAGGATAAATAGAGGGTATTGAAAGCAACCAGAGGAAAAAAACTTATAAGGGAAAACGCTATCAGGCTATCAACAGACTTCTCCACAGAAAATTTACAGGCCAGAAGGGAGTGGCATGAAACATTTAATGGAGGACTTTCAACCAAGACCTTCAACCAAGGATCTTCAACCAAGAATCCTATACCCAGCAAGATTATCATTCAAAACTGGGAAATTCAAAAATCTCCCAGATAAAAAAAGCTTAAAGGGATTTACCACCACTAAACCAGCATTACAGAATGTTAAAGGAACTTCTGTAAATAGAAATGTTCTTATGTCTAAATATTTTTCACCAGTGAAACCCACAGGAAAGGTAGTAGTAGAATTACTTACTGAGCAAATAGGAAATTAAAACAACACAAAACAGAAGTAGTAAAACAAGCTATACATAAAATCAGTCAATGGATACACGAAAAATGCAGATTATAAAATCTAATACATAAAGTGTGAAGGAAGAAGAATAAAAAATAAGTGATTTTAGATCGTGTTAGAAATAGAGTGATCATCAACTTAATATAGACTTTTATTTATTTATCAAACTCTTCCTGAACTTTATGGTAACCACAAACCTATAGACTATAGTAGATACATAAAAAATTAAAAAAAAAAAGAAATCCAAATATAACACTAAACAAAGCCATCAAATAAGAGAGGAAGAATGGAACAGAAAAGAAAGAAAAACAACAGAAAATAATTAATAAAATGACAAATACATACCTACTTATAATTATCTCAAATGTAAATGGACTGAATGCAGCAATCAAAAGACAAAGAGTGGCAGAATGGATAAATAAACAAGACTCATCTGTATACTATAGAGACCAGTAACTCTACTTCTGGGAATTTACCAGAAGAAAACAAAATCCCTGATTTGAAAAGATATATGCACCCCTATGTTTATTGCTGCATTATTTGCAATAGCCAAGTAGTGGAAGCAACCAAATTGTCCTATAATAGATGAATTGATAAAGAAGAGATAGCACGTATACACAAACAAATATTATTCAGCCATAAAAAAAAGAAATCCTGCCATTTGCAACAACATGGATGGACCTAGAGGATATTATCCTATGTCAAATAAGCCACGTTGAGAAAGATAAATACCATATGATTTCACTTATTTGTGGAATATCAAAACAAAACAAAACAAAATGAACAAAATAGCAGTAGACTTACAGACACAAGAAGTGACTGGTGGTTACGATGGGGGAGAAGTTATATGGGTCTACTGTTGGAGCTTTCCCTAAAGGCTTAGATATTCTGCCATCCCTAAAGGCTCAGATATCCTTCACCCAATTCCTAAATTCCCCTTTGACTCACCTATTTTACCTCTTTTGCTTAATTCCTTCAGATCAGATTGATTCTAAAAAAGTCGTCTACCACTTTCAGAAGTGGACTAACTTCTCAGACTTCTTCATGAATATAATATGTAGAGTTGATCAGTTCTGGTGCTTACTTGTTCAGTTCTATACACTTTACCCAAATTAACTTATTTTCCTCCCACAGTAACCTTATGAAATAGGCACTCCTGTCATTCCACATTTTGAAGATAAGGAAACAGGCACAAAAAGTTTCAACAACCTGCCCCAAGCTGTTCTGCTGAGAGGTGAGTCAGGATACAAAGCCCGCTGGTCAGGTCTGTGTCCTCTACTCTCTCCACTGTTTCTAACAAGTAGATCATACATAGATTTCACATTTTGATTAGCCAGAGGCAGTCTCCTAAATTGGCCTAACACTAAGCAGAGACTACCCTGAGGAGGGGAATTTAGAGCTGAACAGAATAAGACAGTCTTTGTCAGGAGGAAAGACATTTTTATGGAAAGGACCACCCTACAATGGTCAGTGTTGAGCCTGAAGGCCTTGAAGGAAAAGGCCATTCATAACAGAGGCCCATTTCTTGAAAAGATAGAAATGAGCAGCCCTTTAGGCCTCCACACCCTGACCGGGCTCACCCTGTCCCTGCTGATGATCCTCCATCAGGGCCCACCCTGGGGGCTTCTTCACAAGTCACAGGATGGCTTCAAGGGCAGGATGTGGCCAGGATGAAGTTAACAAGTTCAACCAGGATTTAGGACACACCCACTCCAGTCAGGACCCAAATTCTTCAGAGAAATCTGTTCCTTTGTCTCATCAGGAGGAAGAAGCTGAAACGAGATGGCCAATTATCAAGGGACTTCTGAGATGCCAAAACCCTTCAAGTGTGACTCCTTTAATATCCGACTAGACCACTAACAACGAATATGTGAATAAATTAAAACTGCCAGAAGGAGCTCTTGATTTTGGCTTTACATGTATGTGTTTGTCCCCCAGAAGCTGTATAGAATGTCTCAAAAGAAGTCTTCTCTTCTGAGTGCACACTGAGTAAATGAGGCAGATGGGATCTAAGAACATTTCACATTGCATTCCTCAGCTTTCTGGCATCCCCTTTCCACTCCCTTCAATGGACTCAAGGGTCACCTGGTTTAGATTCTGGAAGAACAAAGATAACTCTCTAGGACGAAGAGCACAGCTTTGGGCACCTGAAATGAGAAAAATCTATACCCCATAGAAATATTGCAAGGAAAAAGATGGAGTGGATTTAGTTCTTGTTACCAGATGCCAATCATTCTTACCCATTTTGCAAGGAGAGTTTTAACTTCAGAGTTGGCTCTTCAGGATTTGACCTTTCATCTCACACATAATCCTTTACTCCCTACCCTCTTTTTTTTTAATTAAAGTATAGTTGATATACAATCTTAGATTGGTTTCAAGTGTACAACACAGTGGTTCAACAGTTACCACATTATTAAATCCTCACCTCCACTAGTGCAACTACTGTCTGTCAACATGGGAAGATGTTACAGAATCACTGGTTATATTCCTCATGCTGTACTACCATCCCTATGACCAACTTACATTATAATTAAGAATTTTTGCGTCCCTTTATCCCCATCCACCCACCCTCCCCCTCCCCTCTTGCTTTTAACTGATATTTGTTAACTTGGATAAACTAGGTAGCAGGATCATAAAGTGTTCCAAGGAGAAGTTTGCTTGTTTTGTTTTTCTATTTTGCAATATCAGGCTTCAATTCCTCATAAATAAAGCAGGTTAGGAAATTATTTGAAATAGATTTTCCAAAACATCAGAGGTGGCAAGAACCTTTCAGAATTCCCAGATATTTGGTGAAAATGAGGTTTATGTCCCAGTATACAGGACAGAATGCTGAGCAGGGCACTTCTTCTACACTTCCCTGTAAAACAGAGCTCAGTCCACTAGCGGCTGGACTCAGGGCAGGTAGGGAGAATGTAGAGGGGGTAATGAATGCTTGCAGGATCACAAGGAGCGTTACTTCAGGGCTCCCTGGAAATCCCTTACTTTCTTTGCCTCCTTCTTTCCTTCCACTCCACTCTGTCTCTTGTGCAAATATCTTCTCCCATTCCTTAAGCTGACTTTTGATTTTGTTGACTTTTGCTGCACAGCTTTTTAACTTAACATAGTCTTACTTGTTGATTTTTGCTTTTTATAACTTTGCTTTTGATGTCAAATACAAAAAAATCATTGCCAAAACCAGTTTCAAGGAACTTACCTTCTGGTTTCTCCTAGAAGTTCTATGGTTTCAGGTCTTACATTCAAGTCTTAAATCCATTTTGAGTTTTGTGTATCGTGTAAGATAGGAGTCCAGTTTCATTCTCTTGCATGTAGCTGTCCAATTTTTCAAATACCATTTTTTGAAGAGATTGTCCTTTCCCTGTTGTATATTCTTGGCTCCTTTGTAATAAACTGATGGACTCTATATGCATAGGTTTATTTCCGGGCTTTCTATTCAGTTCAATCGATATTGTTGCAGGAACCGCGGGAACTATGAACAAGGAGTCAGGACACGGAGACATTTGGTGAGAAGCAGAGTTTATTAGTGCTGCCCCTGCTCAGCGGATTCCTATCCGAAGGCTGAGCTCTGAGTGCATTGGGGCTATCTCTTTTATACCTTTACTATAAGGTTAAAGGAAAATAACTTTTCCTGATCTTGTGGTTAATTGGTTACAGAGCCAGGATGAGGTACCACAGGCATCTCTATACCACACCCTAACAATGCCACAATGCAGGGAAGCCCCATCCCTTCCTGGGTAAAAAAAAATCTTCATCCTTTTCTTGGGCTTCCTACTTCAATATATGTATCTTTTTTTATGCCAATTCCACACTGTTTTGGTTACTATGGCTTTGCAACATAGTTTCAAGTCAGTATGTGTGATGCCTCTGGCTTTGTTCTTTCTCATTGGAATTTTAACAGAGATTGCATTGAATCTGTCGATTGGTTTAGGTAGTATAGTCATTTTTAACAATATTAATTCTTTCAATTGATGAACACAGAATATCTTCCCATTTATTTACATCTTTTCAATTACTTGCAATGTCTTATAATTTTCAACATAGAGATCTTTCACCTCCTTGGTTTAACGTACCCTTGGTATTTTCATTCCTTGTGATGCAATTATAAATGGGATTGTTTTCTTAATTTCTCATTCTGATAGTTCATTGTTAATATATGGAAATGCAACATGGTTCCGTATCCTGAAACTTATTAAATGTATTAGCTCTAACAGTTTTTTGGTGGGGTCTTTAGGGTTTTCTATATATAATACCATGTTATCTACATGTGGAGATAGTTTTACTTTTTCCTTTTCCTTTTGGATGTTTATTTATATATCTTTTTCTTGCCAAGTTTTTCTAGGATTTCTAGTGCTATGTTAAATAAAGGTGGTGAGAGTGGGAATCTTTGTAAATTGATCTTAGAGGCAAAGTTTTCAGCATTGCGTATGATGTTAGCTGTGGACTTGTCATATATAACCTTTATTAAGTTAAGGTACATTCCTCCTATATCCTGTTTGTTAATATTCTGTTATTCATTCTAATAATAACTACAGTGAGTGTTCGCTATGTGTTGTGTTAAAGTCACTGATTTGAGGGCGGAGCCACGATGGTGGCGTGAGTAGAGCAGTGGAAATCTCCTCCCCAAAACACACAGATCTATGAAAATATAACAAAGAAAACTCTTCCTAAAATAGAGACCAGAGGACACAGGACAACATCCAGACCACATCCACACCTGCAAGAACCCAGCACCTTGCGAAGGGGGTAAGATACAAGCCCCAGCTCGGCAGGACCTGAGCGCCCCTCCCCCC
Source organism: Manis javanica (assembly GCF_040802235.1). Lineage (NCBI taxonomy): Eukaryota > Metazoa > Chordata > Mammalia > Pholidota > Manidae > Manis > Manis javanica. The sequence continues at coordinate 24,599,034 of NC_133168.1, read as the reverse complement.
GGCTCCCAGGGGGTAGAAAGAAACTGGAGCGGTTTTTTTTTTTTGGCGAGTGCTTTTTGGAAGCCTTAAAGGGACAGGGACCCCAATACCAGCAAAAGAGGGCAGCAAGACTGTTGAACGGGTGCCTGAGACCGGCACCTGGGGACAAAGAAAATCGCGTGTTTTTCCCAATACTAGGGAGGCAGGGCGGCGGGACCGGTGGGCGGCGGCCTGGGGGCGGCGCCAGAGGACAAAGAATATCTTGCGTTTTTCCCTTTTTTTTTGGCGAGTGCTTTTTGGAAGCCTTGGAGGGATGGGGACCCCAATACCAGGGAGGCAGGGCAGCAAGACCGGTGGGCGGGTGCCTGGGACCGGCGCCTGAGGTCAAAGAAAATCGCGCATTTCTCCCTTTTTTTTTCTTTTTGGCGAGTGCTTTTTGGAGACCTTAGGGGGATAGGGACCCCAGTGCCAGGGAAGCAAGGCAACAGGGCCGGTGAGCGGGTGCCTGGGACCGGCACCTGGGGACAGAGAGGGTCGCGCATTTTTCCCTTTTCTTTGGCGAGTGCTTTTTGGAGGCCTTGGAGGGATGAGGACCCCAGTGCTAGGGAGGCAGGGTGGCAGGACCGGTGGGCGGGTGCCTGGGACCGGTGCCTGAGGACAAACAATATAGCGCATTTTTCACTTTTTTTTGGCGGGTGCTTTATGGTAGCCTTAAAGGGACAGAGACCCCGGTGCTAGGGAGGCAGGCAGCAGTACCGGTGAGCGGGTGCCTGGGACCGGTGCCTGAGGACAAGGAAAATCGCGTGTTTTTCCTTTTTTTTTTTTTCTTTTTCCTCTATCGTTGTTGCTGTTGTTGTTTTCGTTTGTAGAGTGCTTTCTGGAAGTCTTAAAGGGGCAGGACAGGACACTTAGACCAGAGGCAGGGAATCTGGGGATCTCTGGGCACTCTAACCCCCTGGGCAACAGGGAGCACAGAGGCCCCTTACAGAGATAAATAGCCGCCCGGCCGCTACCCCTCCAACGGGGCTCCACCATATTGGAGGAGCAGCCCCAGCCAGGCCACCCCCACAGCGACAGCAGAGATAAACTCCATAGCAAACGGGCAGGCAGCAGAAGCCCTGTCTGCACACAGCTGACAAGCATAAGCCACTAGAGGTCGCTATTCTCCCAGGAGAGGAAGGCCACAAACCAACAAGAAGGGAAGCTCTTCCAGCGGTCACTCGTACCAGCTCTGCAAACTATCTCTAACACTATGAAAAGCCAAAACTACAGGCAGACAAAGATCACAGAGACAACACCTGAGAAGGAGACAGACCTAACCAGTCCTCCTGAAAAAGAATTCAAAATAAAAATCATGAACATGCTGACAGAGATGCAGAGAAAAATGCAAGAGCAATGGGATGAGATGCAGAGAAAAATGCAAGAGCAATGGGATGAAGTCCGGAGGGAGATCACAGATGTCAGGAAGGAGATCACAGAAATGAAACAATCCCTGGAAGGATATATAAGCAGAATGGATAAGATGCAAGAGGCCATTGAAGGAATAGAAACCAGAGAACAGGAATGTATAGAAGCTGACATAGAGAGAGATAAAAGGATCTCCAGGAATAAAACAACACTAAGAGAACTATGTGACCAATCCAAAAGGAATAATATTCGTATTATAGAGGTACCAGAAGAAGAAGAAAGAGGAAAAGGGATAGAAAGTCTCTTTGAAGAAATAATTGCTGAAAACTTCCCCAAACTGGGGGAGGAAATAATCAAACAGACCACAGAAATACACAGAACCCCCAACAGAAAGGATCCAAGGAGGACAACACCAAGACACATAATAATTAAAATGGCAAGGATCAAGGACAAGGAAAGAGTTTTAAAGGCAGCTAGAGAGAAAAAGGTCACCTATAAAGGAAAACCCATCAGGCTAACATCAGACTTCTCAACAGAAACCCTACAGGCCAGAAAAGAATGGCATGATATACTTAATGCAATGAAACAGAAGGGCCTTGAACCAAGGATACTGTATCCAGCACGACTATCATTTAAATATGATGGTGGGATTAAACAATTCCCAGACAAGCAAAAGCTGAGGGAATTTGCTTCCCACAAACCACCTCTACAGGGCATCCTACAGGGACTGCTCTAGATGGGAGCACTCCTAAAAAGAGCACAGAACAAAACACACAACATATAAAGAATGGAGGATGAAGAATAAGAAGGGAGAGAAGAAAAGAATCTCTAGACAGTGTATATAACAGCTCAATAAGCGAGCTCAGTTAGGCAGTAAGATACTAAAGAAGCTAACCTTGAACCTTTGGTAACCACAAATCTAAAGCCTGCAATGGCAATAAGTACATATCTCTCAATAGTCACCCTAAATGTAAATGGACTTAATGCACCAATCAAAAGACACAGAGTAATAGAATGGATAAAAAAGCAAGACCCATCTATATGCTGCTTACAAGAAACTCACCTTAAACCCAAAGACAAGCACAGACTAAAAGTCAAGGAATGGAAAAACATATTTCAGGCAAACAACAGTGAGAAGAAAGCAGGTGTTGCAGTACCAATATCAGACAAAATAGACTTCAAAACAAAGAAAGTAACAAGAGATAAAGAAGGACACTACATAATGATAAAGGGCTCAGTCCAACAAGAGGATATAACCATTCTAAATATATATGCACCCAACACAGGAACACCAGCATATCTGAAACAAATACTCACAGATCTAAAGAGGGAAATAGACTGCAATGCATTCATTTTAGGAGACTTCAACACACCACCCACCCCAAAGGATAGATCCACCGGGCAGAAAATAAGTAAGGACATACAGGCACTGAACAACACACTAGAACAGATGGACCTAATAGACATCAATAGAACTCTACATCCAAAAGCAACAGGATATACATTCTTCTCAAGTGCACATGGAACATTCTCCAGAATAAACCACATACTAGCTCACAAAAAGAGCCTCAGTAAATTCCAAAATATTGAAATTCTACCAACCAATTTTTCAGACCACAAAGGTATAAAAGTAGAAATAAATTCTACAAAGAAAACAAAAAGGCTCACAAACACATGGAGGCTTAACAACATGCTACTAAATAATCAATGGATCAATGAACAAATCAAAATACAGATCAAGGAATATATAGAAACAAATGACAACAACAACACAAAGCCCCAACTTCTGTGGGACGCAGTGAAAGCAGTCTTAAGAGGAAAGTATATAGCAATCCAGGCACACTTGAAGAGGGAAGAACAATCCCAAATGAATAGTCTGACATCACAATTATCGAAACTGGAAAAAGAAGAACAAATGAGGCCTAAAGTCAGCAGAAGGAGGGACATAATAAAGATCAGAGAAGAAATAAACAAAATTTAGAAGAATAAAACAATAGAAAAATCAACAAAACCAAGAGCTGGTTCTTTGAGAAAATAAACAATAGATAAGCCTCTAGCCAAACTTATTAAGAGAAAAAGAGAATCAACACAAATCAACATAATCAGAAATGAGAATGGAAAAATCACGACAGACTCCACAGAAATACAAAGAATTATTAAAGACTACTATGAAAACCTATATGCCAACAAGCTGGAAAACCTAGAAGAAATGGACAACTTCCTAGAAAAATACAACCTCCCAAGACTGACCAAGGAAGAAACACAAAAGTTAAACAAACCAATTACGAGCAAAGAAATTGAAACGGTAATCAAAAAACTACCCAAGAACAAAACCCCGGGGCTGGACGGATTTACCTTGGAATTTTATCAGACACACAGAGAAGACATAATACCCATTCTCCTTAAAGTGTTCCAAAAAATAGAAAAAGAGGGAATACTCCCAAACTCATTCTATGAAGCCAACATCACCCTAATACCAAAACCAGGCAAAGACCCCACCAAAAAAGAAAATTACAGACCAATATCCCTGATGAATGTAGATGCAAAAATACTCAATAAAATATTAGCAAACAGAATTCAACAGTATATCAAAAGGATCATACACCATGACCAAGTGGGATTCATCCCAGGGATGCAAGGATGGTACAACATTCGAAAATCCATCAACATCATCCACCACATCAACAAAAAGAAAGGCAAAAACCACATGATCATCTCCATAGATGCTGAAAAAGCATTTGACAAAATTCAACATCCATTCATGATAAAAACTCTCAGCAAAATGGGAATAGAGGGCAAGTACCTCAACATTATAAAGGCCGTATATGATAAACCCACAGCCAGCATTATACTGAACAGCGAGAAGCTGAAAGCATTTCCTCTGAGATCGGGAACCAGACAGGGATGCCCACTCTCCGCACTGTTATTTAACATAGTACTGGAGGTCCTAGCCACGGCAATTACACAAAACAAAGAAATACAAGGAATCCAGATTGGTAAAGAAGAAGTTAAACTGTCACTATTTGCAGATGATATGATACTGTACATAAAAAACCCTAAAGACTCCACTCCAAAACTCCTAGAACTGATATTGGAATACAGCAAAGTTGCAGGATACAAAATTAACACAGAGAAATCTGTAGCTTTCCTATACACTAACAATGAACCAATAGAAAGAGAAATCAGGAAAACAATTCCATTCACCATTGCATCAAAAAGAATAAAATACCTAGGAATAAACCTAACCAAAGAAGTGAAAGACTTATACTCTGAAAACTACAAGTCACTCCTAAGAGAAATTAAAGGGGACACTAATAAATGGAAACTCATCCCATGCTCATGGCTAGGAAGAATCAATATCGTCAAAATGGCCATCCTGCCCAAAGCAATATACAGATTTGATGCAATCCCTCTCAAATTACCAGCAACATTCTTCAATGAATTGGAACAAATAATTCAAAAATTCATATGGAAACACCAAAGACCCCGAATAGCCAAAGCAATCCTGAAAAAGAAGAATAAAGTAGGGGAGATCTCACTCCCCAACTTCAAGCTCTACTACAAAGCCATAGTAATCAAGACAATTTGGTACTGGCACAAGAACAGAGCCACAGACCAGTGGAACAGATTAGAGACTCCAGGAATTAACCCAAACATATATGGTCAATTAATATTTGATAAAGGAGCCATGGACATACAATGGCAAAATGACAGTCTCTTCAACAGATGGTGCTGGCAAAACTGGACAGCTACATGTAGGGGAATGAAACTGGAGCATTGGCTCACCCCATATACAATGGTAAACTCAAAATGGATCAAAGACCTGAATGTAAGTCATGAAACCATCAAACTCTTGGAAAAAAGCATAGGCAAAAACCTGTTAGACATAAACATGAGTGACCTCTTCTTGAACATATCTCCCCGGGCAAGGAAAACAACAGCAAAAATGAGCAAGTGGGACTACATTAAGCTGAAAAGCTTCTGTATAGCGAAAGACACCATCAATAGAACAAAAAGGAACCCTACAGTATGGGAGAATATATTTGAAAATGACAGATCCAATAAAGGCTTGACGTCCAGAATATATAAAGAGCTCACACGCCTCAACAAACAGAAAACAAATAACCCAATTAAAAAATGGGCAGAGGGACTGAACAGACAGTTCTCTAAAAAAGAAATACAGATGGCCAACAAACACATGAAAAGATGCTCCACATCACTAATTATCAGAGAAATGCAAATTAAAACTACAATGAGGTATCACCTCACACCAGTAAGGATGGCTGCCATCCAAAAGACAAACAACAACAAATGTTGGCGAGGCTGTGGAGAAAGGGGAACCCTCCTACCCTGCTGGTGGGAATGCAAATTAGTTCATCCATTGTGGAAAGCAGTATGGAGGTTCATCAAAATGCTCAAAACAGACCTACCATTTGACCCAGGAATTCCACTCCTAGGAATTTACCCTAGGAACGCAGCAATCAAGTTTGAGAAAGACAGATGCACCCCTATGTTTATCGCAGCACTATTTACAATAGCCAAGAATTGGAAGCAACCTAAATGTCCATCGGTAGATGAATGGATAAAGAAGATGTGGTACATATACACAATGGAATACTACTGAGCCGTAAGAAGTGGAAAAATCCAACCATTTGCAGCAGCATGGATGGAGCTGGAGAGTATTATGCTCAGTGAAATAAGCCAAGCAGAGAAAGAGAAATACCAAATGATTTCACTCATCTGAGGAGTATAAGAACAAAGGAAAAACTGAAGGAACAAAACAGCAGCGGAATTACAGAACCCAAAAATGGACTAACAGGTACCAAAGGGAAAGGAACTGGGGAGGATGGGTGGGCAGGGAGGGATAAGGGGGGGGGGAAGAAGGGGGTTATTAAGATTAGCATGCATGGGGGGAGGGAGAAAGGGGAGGCTGGGCTGTACAACACAGAGAGGACAAGTAATGATTCTACATTTTGCTAAGCTGATGAACAGTAACCGTAATGTGGTTTTTAGGGGGGACCTGATATAGGGGAGAGCATAGTAAACATAGTATTCTTCATGTAAGTGTAGATTAAAGATTAAAAAAAAAAAGGAAAGAAAGAAAGAAAGAAAAGGGGGATTACTCCTTGATAGGATAAAACTATTGGTAAATCAAAGATCAATGCATGCTTTAAACATCCTTAATGTTGATCACTTAAAGGGTGTCAGATGATCAGCTATGGAGGTACTCTTTTCTGATAATATTCCTTTCTCTTAATAAAGAAAAAAATAAATAAAACAGTTCCTGTGTGCTGACCTCCAATGAGTTCTACACAGTGGTATAGAGGGCATGTCAAAGTGTGGGCAAAGGGTCTGTTTGTTTCTATGCAGAAGATCAAGGCCTAGCTTGGCTACCCAGAAAATGAACTAAGATACGATATGAGGAGGAGCTTCCGGCATCAGCACTCTCTGGAGGACTTGTGCCGGGGGACGATCATCAAAAAGCCTCCGGGGATCCGGACGATGCTGCGGTTGTGGCTGCATCCACCCCACCGTTTCCTGGACTTGCCATTGGAATGAGGAGGGAGATGTCTAGGCTGGCATGTGCATACAGTGAGACAACGAATTTGACCAGATCTGTACTGTTGGAACTCAACCAGGAGTTGGGAGGGGTGCAAGTTGTAGCACTCCAAAATCTTATGACTATGGACTATCTACGGTTAGAAGAACATATGGGATGTGAACACATCCCCGAAATGGGTTGCTTTAATTTGTCTGATTTCTCTCAGACTGTTCAAGTACAGTTGGACAATATCCATCATATCATAGACAAATTTTTACAAATGCCTAGGGTGCCTAACTAGGTTTCTTGGCTTCACTGGAGATGGCTGGTAATTATAGATTTGCTTAGTTCATGTCACCATATTCCTATTATGTTAATATGTGTGCGCAAGTTAGTTAGTAGTTTAAAACCTATACATGCTTAAGGTACTCTACAAGAAGATATGTCAAAGAAATAATCAACCCTCCCATGTTTTCTTCCATATGCTACCTCTATAGCTTTTCTTCTTCCTTCCTAATTACAACCCTTAAATAGAATTCGTGCCTCATATTGAATTTACCGAGCATCATAATTCCTCCAGGTGGTAAAGATACCTCGAGACAAGTGCTGGGCATAGAAGCCACAGGGCATAAATCTGCAAAGAATTAAAAAGCTAACCTTTGCAAACAATATGGCTTCTCTCTCACTTACCAACTTTACATTTCCCTGTATGGCCCCGGAAGATGACTGGTTAGCCAGAGACGGGTAAGATTCCTCAAGGGAGGAACAACCTAAGACAGGCACAGTTGCAGGGGGGCCATCAGGTGAGAAATTGGGGATCAACAGAGGTGAGGCTTAGAACCTCACCCCCACCCCCTGTTTTGAGAAAAATCTTCTGCATCCGTGGATGTTTTGTTGCCCTTGTCTAGCTTGGATTAATACTTAGTCTATAGGGACACACCCAATCATCTACATTTGCTTTCTTACAACACTAAACTATGTTTTCTACCTTTATCTTGCATCTACCTACCACTTCAGCATTTTATTAATAATAATAATAATAATAATAATAATAATGGAGAAATGTGGGATTCACATATAAATCAAGTATAAAAATAAAACGAATATTCATATTTGACCTGATTGTTTATAGTTCATAATGCGTGATCAAAACTGAAAGTTTCTGTGATGACTGCCCTCGTACTCTTCACCATTTAAGAATTTATTCACTATGTAAGAATTCGTTCACCATGTAAGAACTTGTTCGTTATGCTTCAGAAGATTGGAGACTGACGAGAATTAGGCTTGATATAGATTAATGATTGTGCATTGAGCATTGACCCCCCTATACAGAATTTTATTGTTGTTAACAACCATTTGATCAATAAATATGAGAGATGCCCTCTCAAAAAAAAAAAAAAGTCATTGATTTAAGTTTTCCTATTTTACCAAATCCTATTATATATTTTCACATTCACTTTATAATGAGGAAAATTTTATGACCTATGTGTATATCACCCATAAAATTTTGACCTATGTGTATATCACCCAAAGCCCATGTTATTAATCTTTAATAGAAGTATATGTACCAGATTTATTACTTACTTTAAGTAAGTTGAGACTTGAAAATCTTTAGTTTTATTTCAGGTTAATAGATAGAGCTCTCTCTCATCAATTGACTGGGTAGTATCCCATCTCTGTAAAACTAAATTGAGAACACTAGTATTCCATTCTACCTGTTGGCTTTTCTTGTTTATATATGAAAAAGGAATGAAGCAAAAGGTTCCAGAGGCTAAAAAGCTTCTCTTCTAAGTAAAAAATTGTCCAAAGGCTACTAGAACCTATTTTTAGCTTCCTGATTCATTTCAAGGCCTTTGTTGTTTAGAAAGCAATATTAAGAGCAGAGCTGACCGTCTTCTATATGTACAATAAAATCCAGCCCATGTCGATGTGAGTCTGCCTACCATTATCGCAGAAGAGGGAAATATTTCAATGTGTTCTGGTTTTTGCATTAAGAGGAATAAAATACCAGCCAGAATTAGGAAGCAGTATAGAATGCTGATAACTTTTACAAAGAATGCAGGCTTATTTGTTACTATATTTGGTTTTGTATTTTGTTCTTATTCAAATTTTTGGTGTTTGCTCCACTCCCAGTGCCCTACTCAATTAACTGCTCATCAAATCATACACTGATGACACATATCAAAAGGCACTTTCCATTCACAACTTGGCAGAATATAATGGACTCATATCCTGACACATTGAGGATCATTTAATATTAACTGAAAATTAAAATAAAATCATTGTTAATTATTTAACAATTGATAAATAATTGAATCAATTAATTAAAATAATTATTTAATTAAAAAGTTTATATCAAAGTGCAAATCATCTGAGCAACTGAAATTCTAAATAGAGATGAAGTACAAATGGAAAAATTCAAATTAAATATTCAAACTAACTTCACACTGACAATCCCTTGTTAATATTTGAGAAAAGAATGCATACACAAAAATCAACATTCATTCATTTACAGACTTCTGTATTTACTAGGAGCCTTCTGGGCCTGTTACATTTGCTTAACTAAAACCAAATGTTGATTAAATCTTAATGATATTTCATGCTCTGGTTACAGCTTCACTGCCCCACAATCCCCTCTAAAAAGCAAATATAGGGTAATCATATTAAGTAAACTGCACATTATAAAATAATTTTATGCTTTTACAAATCATTCATTATCTTCAAGCTAACACATATCACACATCTTCACATCCATATTGTATAAATTGCTATTTGATGTTCAGAGGGCTTAACTAAAATGAAGAAAAAATTAATACATTTGGAAAAAGGAAAGATTTTTGCTAGTCAATTTTTAACTTGCACCTCTTAGAAATTAGGAATGTATTTCTATTGGTTAACTATAAATAAACCAAAAAACAAAGCAAGAGCTGGAAGTATATATTCTGTGTCATGTGATTCAACTCTGTGACCACCAGATCACATTTATGACTGCTCCCTTAGCGTAAGAGCTAAGGACACAGGCTAGCATACTTTTAAATACTTAAATGACATTATACATTTCAAATTACATTCCCCTTCATAATGGCTGCCAATATAATTCCTAAGCAAAACATTTTTGCTTAATTTTAAGATTTTAGGGTCTCTTTAGAAGAACTCCATTCTATCTCACTCACTTGGAGGACCTTACTTAAGGAACATGAGGAAAAGCTCTTTAAATCTGAAGGAGATTTCATAACTCTGTTGGCTTATGCTGGTGACAAGTTGTGAAACATTGGGTTTTCTAGACGGCTGCAGCAGTAGCTCCCATTCCATGTGACCCCTGCCCACTCTGTGCTGGTTCATGATTGGCTGGTAATTTACAGAATGGAGCAAAAGTGATGTACGTGACTTCCAAGTCTGAGTCAATAAAGCCAGTGCAGCTTTCACCTTGCACACTGGAAAGTTTGCTTTAAGAGCCTCCAATTGCCAAACAAAAATTTCAGCTATTCTAAAACCACCACCAATATTCCTTCACCATACTGGGAAGGAAGCCCTAACAACGTGAAGAGACTGCAGGTAGGTGTTCGGTCGATTGTCCAATGGAGGTGCAGTCAACGGACAGCATCAAACACCATGTGCATGAGTGAAGAACACCATGAAATCAACAATGTTCAGTCAGAATACAATATGAACTACACTTATAATTTAAAATTTTCTATTAGCTATATTCAAAAAATTAAAAAGACACAAATGAAGTTAATATTAATATATTTTATTTCACCCAGTATATCCAAATATTATTATTTCAATATTTATCATTATATAAATTATTAAAGATAGTTTAAATTCTTTGTTTTCATATTAAGTCTGAAATTGTGTGTGTGTGTGTGTGTGTATGTTTCACATAAAGCACAACCCAATTTATGCTAGATATATAAGTACTCAGTAGCCATATGTGGTGAGTACCTAATGTACTGGACAGCACAGCTCTAGATTGTTCCAGCCTCCAGTTAGCACGTTCCACCCTCTCTACCTTCTCCAGTCATGGAATCTTCTTAGCTGAGCACTAGACGATATATATACCTTTTCATAGCCTTGACTCCTAAGATACATATTTTAAGCTGCTAAGTTTTAGGGTAATATGATAAGCACTGATAGTGGAACATAGGTACTACTAGAAAAGTACATTGTGAGAACAAATGTGTTTTAGCCCTCTGTTGAAGGTTAATTAATTTATTTTTAAATAATTTCATTTTATTAATTTTATTTTTTAAGCAGAATCATTTTACTTTTTAAGTGAAATTTAATTGATGTACAGTATTACATTGGTTACAGTTGTAAAACAATGATTTGACACATGTACATTACTAAATGATCATACATAAATGTAATTACCATCTGTCAACATATGAAGATATTACAAAATTATTGACTACATTTCCTGTGCTGTATTTTCATCCCTGTGACTAACTTATTTTATAATTGGATGTTTATGACTCTTATCTCCTTTTCCTATCTTGCCCATACCCCGACCCTCCTCTACTAAGTCAATCACCAGTCTGTTCTCTGTGTTTATGTGTATTTCTGTTTCATTTGTTTGTTTATTTGTGTTTTTTTTAGATTAACAATACAAGTGAAATTGCATGGTATTTGTCTTTCTCTGTCTAATTTATTTCTCTTAACATAATACCCTCTAGGTCCATCAGTGTTGTCATAGTGGCAAGATTTCATTCTTTGTCGTGGCTGAGTAATATTCCATTGCATATATGTACCAATCTTCATTCATCTGGCAGTGGACACTTAGATCACTTCCATTACTTGGCTATTGTAAATAATGTTGCAATAAATATAAGAGTTCATGTATCTGTTCAAATTAGTGATTTGTTTTCTTCAGGTAAATTCCCAGAAGTAGAATTACTGGGTCAATGGTATTTTTGGATTTAGTTTTTTGAGAAACTTCATACTGTTTTCCATACTGGCTACATCAAGTTAAGTAAACTGTGTACAAGGATTACCTTTTATCCGTATCCTTGCCAATACTTGTTATTTCTTGTCTTTTGGATAGTGGTCATTCTGACTGCTATGAGGTGATATCTCCTAGTGATTTTGATTTGCATTTCCCTGATGATACCATCACTAATCAACAGCAAGCTTAATTATTTTAGAGAAAGATTAAACCATAGAATCTTAGAAGGCCTAAGAAAAGCTCTTAAGCAACATTTTTCCAACCTCTACAAGGGCCAAAACTGTGATTACATCATCCACACAAAATAATCTATTCATCTTTGATTATTTAAAGGTGATACCTCAGAAGAAAATGTATACTGATTTTTTTGAGCAATATTGATTTTTTGAAATTTTTCTTTATATTGAATAAAAAATGACCTGGTTAATTTCTCTTTGGTAGTTGTATTCTGGCCTCTGAAGCTATCTAGCCAATCCCCCTAATATAACAGCTGCTTGGATCATTGGAGGCAATGAATATGTTTTGCCTGCCCATATCACCCCACTCTCCACTACCACCACCAATATTCCTTTCTTCAAGCTGAACATTCTAAATTCCTTCAGTTTTAACCACTAGAACAAATTCCTGGCAACTCTCTACTTTATGACTCCTCATAAATCTCACAAATTACATTATTTTCAGAATAGAATAAATGCTCCAGATAGGGCCTGACCAGTACATGTTCAATAGGACAGTTAGGTTTGTTCTATGTAATGCATTTTCATGAAGGTAAATTAAGATTGCTACTTTTGAAAGGTATTTTAATAAAGACAGGTCTCTCTCCATCTGAACTCACATAGTCCCTTAGCTGCATGTGACACCTTAATATATCTTAGGAGGAACCCAGGACTTAAATTCAGAAGACCTGATCTTGAGTTCAATCAGCAATTTACTAGATGTGTGGCAATTTAATATATGTGTGGCAAGTTGTTTATATTGTCTGTATTAGAGCTTATTTATTAAAAAGTGATAATATAGGAATATGGTATATTTCATAGGTATTGAGTAGAATAAGTATGTGCAAATGATTTTTAATCTGTGAAAATCAATATAAATATAAGCACCTTTTATTATTAATATCAACCTAAGAATAGGATTGATGCTTATTGCCATTAAATTTTATATTCCTCATTTGGCTGACCATCACTGCTCATGGAAAACTTTCTTTAAAATGTTATTCAGTCTGGTTTAGTATTTCAATAAACATTTACTAAGCATTTATTCTGTGTAAGAAATAGCATTATCTCACTTACGATAATAGGTCCAAATAGTATTCTAGGTCCATCCATGTTGTCACAAATGGCAGGATTTCTTCCTTTTTATTGGCTGCATAATAGTCCATTGTGTATATGTACCACATGTATGCTAAGTGAAATAAGCCAGGTGGAGAGAAACAAATGCCATATGATTTCATATACATTTCTTATATGTGGAATCTGAAAATGTAACAAAACAAAATGAACTAAACAGCAGTAGACTCATAGACATTCGTGATTATCATGGGGGAGGATTTGGGGTGGGTTAGTGAAATAGGTGAAGGGGATAAAGAGGCACAAAATCCCAATCATAATATAAATTAGTCAAGGGAATGAAAGTACAGCATAGGAAATATAGTCAATAGTTCTGTAACATCTTTCTGTGTTGACAGAGAGTAACTATACTAGTTGGGGTGAGGATTTAATAATGGATATAACTGTTGAATCACTATGTTGTATACTTGAAACTAATGTAGTATTGTAAATCAACTGTACTTCAATAAAAAATTAATCAAAATAAATAAATAAATGAAATAAATAGCATTATCTATTCTATTCAATGCCTTAAAAAAGTCAATCAAACTTTAAAAGTCCCTAGATCATCCATCAACTGCCAACAGGTACATCAGAGCTTTGTAATCAAAGAAGCAAGTTGATTCAAGACTTAAGATGCCATTCTTTATACCTATTGATCCTGAACCTTGGGTCAGACTGCGCAGAGCAGGCAACAGGTAGACCGAGCTCCACTTTAGGAGCCGGCACAGGAAAGGCACTTATGCAGTTCCATGCCCCAATCCAAAGCTCTGTAAGTCAGAGGAAGGCAAACACACACCTGGCAGAATGCAGAGCCTTTTCATTAACAGAGATAGTGAATCAAGAGACTCTGGGACTCAGACTGGTACAGGGCAGTAGGCAGTCAGGTGTCAGGAATTTATTCACGGAGGGGCCTCCACTCCTTTGCCAGGCTTCTACCAGAGGAACAAGCTGTGACATTCGGACTTACCATGCCAGTCTACAATGTACTCCCACTGGAAAAAAGCCAAGAGAGAAGCACATTTTTCATTCTCTTCTGTTCCCTTTTTTTTCCCTATATCATACAATAACATCTATGTTAAAGTATAGCAACATTAAATTCCCTGTAAATGGGTGGCAGAGAATGGCAAGATATTTTTCAGATATAATGTGGCATAGATATATTACTGATTTCTCCCTGCCTATAAGTCATATATACTTGGAGGGGCCTTATGGATCAGCTAATATTACCACTCAATTTACAGGAGTAGACTGAGCTATGGTGGCTTAAGACTCACAGCAACTTAGCAGCAACACAGACTACAATTCCCTAGCTAATGGATTTTTACATGCCCTGATTATGCAATTAAGGAGTCAAGCAGCTGTGAAGATCACCTACACACACACATGCACACACATACAATATGAGTACACCCATTAAATTGGAGTATGAGAGGAACTGGATCAATGTCAGTCATTTCTAATGTGATTCAAGCAGTTTCTCTTCATAAATGGAAACTGGATAGACCAGTTTTGTATTTGTTTCTTTTTTTAAAGCTGCAATGAACTAACTGAAATTAGAAGATCCTCTGTTGTGCAGGTTTAGTCTTAGTTTCTTATAGTGTCTAACACTCCATCAGCATCTTCAGAAAAAAGGGATCTTTCATGACTCTCTTCTAAATGTGAGGCTGAAAATAGAATTAACGAAGAATAGAAATCAATCATGGAATTATTTTCTGAAGAGGTAGATCTTAAAGGGGATAAGAGTAAAATGTCAGAAAGGGGCATAACAAGTGAAATAAACAGCATCTAAAACTAAAGAAGCAGAAATTATCACATGGTTGTGAGGAAGATGGGAGACAAATAGTCTGGGAGCAGATATATGGGAAACTAGTGGAATGGGGTATGAAAAGCTGGCTGTTGGTACAATGTCTTCACACTGTGTGAATATGCTAATGTGAACAAGCCATCTCTATTGCTTTTTGTAAAGGGCAATAGTTCCATGGTAAAAATAATTTGGGTAGACTGTATTTGTAGTAACTTGTGGGGCAAATTTCAAAGTTAGATACACATCTCTCAAACATGGGGTTGATTAGGACTATTTAAGAACAGCTCTGCTTTACAAAATGAGAGAGCAAAAGTGCCCACACTTCACTATTTTTCATCTAAATCACTGTATAAATTAAAGCAAGTACTTAATTTGAATTACCTTGTCAGAAACTGTATATACTGTGCATCAATTAGCATTTCACGGTGTCCCAAGTACATTCACAGATACTGTTTTATTTGGCTCTATCATCAATCCTGTGAGTTAGCTATTATTACTCACATCTCACAGATGGACAAAGCTGAGTCTTAAGAAGCTCAGTGAATTGCCTGAGGCCACTCAGCACAAAGGTCAGTGACCTCAGACCCAGGTTCAGAGTCCATCCAAGACAAGTTCTGTCTTGACTGAACCATTACAGGGATGATAATGGGCACCACCTTGGCTTGACTGCCAGTGGAGCATCTTCCTGACAAGAGATTTCTGTTTAGGTGACAGACATAGTCCCTAGCCACTCTAAAGAGTTAAATATTAGACCAGAGCCTTCTCTGGTCTCTTAATCAGTCTGACTGCTTAACTGGGAAAATCTGATATAAACATCAGGGCTCTGGATTGCATGACTGCAAAGTTTATGTACATAGGAATTTAGAATTTCTATGATTCTCTAAGTGGATTGAAAATGGAAACTTGAAGCACTGGTTTGATACGATGTACAGAGATTATGACCTTTACATTTTTTTGTGGAAGATGAGTTATGCAGGCAATGAAATGTTTGGATTTACTTTTTAGTTGTCTTTTCTAGACTAATTAACCCCACCTTTGCATTTAATCTTCACAAATTACTCTGTTGCCTGTAGTTTAATAATCTTGCATTTTGTGAAGCAGAGAATTATTAAAATATGCACAATTGCTTTCTATTTTAGTGCTTTAGTTTCACTTTCACCTTCAGTAAATTGATATTTTAAAATACACTACAGCCATTTTGTCCACAACTCTGTCAATGCAATTTCCTTCTTCTTTTTCCTTATTTACTTTGTGTGAGATGCTTTTTGCTTTGTTTACTCACACATATCCTTGTTTTGTTTTGTTTTTTGCCTTCTGATATATATTTTTCCTACCCAGTGGCTCTTACTATTTTGCCTCTTTTAAAAAATCATGATCAGTTTTAAGTCAATCTTTTTAAATCAATTCATTTATTTGTATACAGTCTGATATTTCACTAAATAAGGGGTGTCCTCCCACTTATCTAACCTGCTCTGTTACCAAGTTTGCTTTCTCATAGTCTTCCTAAGCAAGTTTTCCTCAGGACTTATTTTACCTCAAAGAATCAGAAGTGACTAGACAGAAAACCTAGCAGGAAATGAAAACAGCCATTATATAACTTCTTTTAAAGCACCAATAAATTGTGTTATTGGCAGTGTGAGGAAAAGTCTGTTGATGGTGACATGAACAAACTTAGAATATTGCCATTTTGATGGACATTACTACTAGACAGGTGTAAGCAATATTTGTTCAGATCCAGAAAATGTGATTCTCAGGTTGATTCTGGAAATAAAAATAGAAAAGGTCTGTTGATTTTTGTTTTCTTAATTCTCAGACTGATATTTAAAAAGCACTGAAAGACAAATTGGGCTGTTTGATGAGCATCATAGTTCTAAATCATATAGTTCTTCTTAGAGAAATATAATGCTCTGAAGATAAAACTTTGACACAGACCTTAGTTATTTAAGGTCTGTGATATACCGCATTTGGAGAGCATATTTTAGTTTACAAATATGGCTGTGATACTGGCAGCAGCCGTAAGAGGCTTGTAGAAAGTGTACACCATTAATCTCAGTTTAGAGCTGAGAAAGGTGGAAGTCAAAGAGTCTGAACAATTTGCCACAAGACAGACACCTAATTAGAAGATCCAAGTCTCTGAATTCCTAGTCCATGTAATTTTTTTTATTTGAGCTGAGCCATTTTGTGAATTAATACTGCAACATTTTTTAACCAATCGAAAGTGCAAATTGATATGGTCCCTCAAGTGCACTTCTGTGGGGAAGTTGGGGTTCCTATGGCCAGGATCCTCACTGAACTTACACCACCTGATGATGTAACTGGCCTGTTGCTTGGCTACCGCTTCCACACCTTTAGGCACTAAGCTATTATTGTGCTATAGAGCTCGGCCCAGTGCTCTGTGCGGAGGTAGAGACGGTAGTGCTCGACCTACCGTGGGAGAACAAGCCAGGTAATAAACCCTTTCACCCCAAAGAACGTTTGGCTGCCAATTTCTTTGGTCACACTGAATCCATAGCGAACTTTCCGGGGGCAGAAACCCATTGGCAAGACAACTTCCTACAATCGACATTAGCTTTTTTATTTGGGGAGAGGATGGAGAGTAGGAGGAAATAGGTTTGAATTTCATATAGTTGATAATTAGTTTGAAAATAATAAGTATGTAACTTAATGTGTTTTTTCCTCCTACAAAGTAGTAGTTCAATTAGTTAATTGTGATTATTATTAAAACTGAGAATTAACTCTCTCTGTAAGTAAGGTCTGGGTGTTTACAGTATGTGCTCTGGGTTTTGACTACACAAATAATAGAGGGTTAAGTATTTTAATGAAGGTTTAACCCCAAGCAGATGTGACAACACCTTTCTGACCAAGATATTCTAACCATGCCCAGCTAACCATCTTTCAGAGTGTGAATAGGTATGTACCACTCCAGAAAGTATCAGAGAAACAATTTATTTGTCACTTCTAAGTAGACTCAATCTGAAATGTGATTATGAGGTAGTAAAAGCACCTATTATGAGGTCAAACTTCATTATCAAAACAGTTCATGCTATGCGAGAAAATTTGAAAACATAAACCTATAGGATTTAAAAAATTGGGATAAGGAAAATACATCATCAACTTATGTTACCAAATAAAATATTTAATCCAAATACCCACTTTACACTTTGACCTTCCTGAACATAGTTTCTTTTCTATCTGAGATTCCACACTTTTTTGGACTCTTATTTCTGATTGATTTTAAGAGAAATTTCAATAGTAATTAGCATGGAAAGTCAATAATTGAAACTTACTGGAATTGAGGAGAGGAATATGGGAAGAGACCTAGCCTAGGAAATTACCCCCATCAGTTAGGAAATAAAGAACTCTTTATCTAAAGTTGGGGGTGGTGGGGGAGGCTTGTCCCAATCAGGTGAGAGAGATTTTGTTGATATGTTGATTTATTGAGACTTTCCCAGCTCAGTGCCTTTCTCCAGGCCCACCTGCCATCTCCAACTTTAGAAAGCAGCTTTAATAAAACACTCTGGCCTGCATGGAGAAGCAGTGATGCCATTCCTCTTTAATCAATTATTTAGTGTGTCATGTTCCCAGACCACCAGAACCCACATACTCTTTACTCTCCTAATGCCAAAAAGATGTCTTTATTCGTAAACAACATGTTCCAGGAAGCTCCATACACCTAACATCAATAAAGCACCACTCAGTACCTCAGAAGCTGGTGACTCAATGGTGATTGTTGTTTCTTTCATTTCCATTAATGGAGGACCATTGTACAAAGAAAATTAAAGCCTAAAAAAGCAAGACAGTCAGTTCTGCCAATAGAGCATTGATGAAAACTCCATTACTGATTCCTATTTGCCTCACAATTCACCCAAGATTCTTACCTATTTTGGCTCAGTGGAAACTCTCTGATTTGTGGTTTTGAAGGACAAACTGTGCCTCATGGCCAGAGCAGGCAGAACAGCATTAATGGTTAAAAGCAAGGGCTTTGGAGTAGACCACCTGCATTTAGATCCTAACCCCACAACTTGCTAGCTGTGTGACCTTGGGCAAGTTCCATAACAAATGCGCCTCAAATTTCCCATTTGCAAATGTGGATATTAATAGTTATCTACTTAATAGGGATTGTATGAGGATTATATGATTAATACATTCAAGCTCTTAAACTAATACATAGCACATGGAAAATATTCAACATGGACCTGTCACAATTATCTGTTCAGGCGCCCGACCATCCCAGTGATAATACATTCATCTTCACCTCCGTGTAACCATACTACCTCTCATGGATGATGGCCACAGAGGTTATAAGTGAAAGGTCACCTCAGCTCCCCATTCAGAGCGTGGGCAGCATAACGCACTAAAAGAGCTCTGTCTGGAAGTGAAAAGGCCCAGATTGTAGTCCGTGTTTGCTAGTAACTTGCTATATGCGTGAGCAGGTTACTTTCCCTTTAGTCCACACTTTTTGAACTACAAATGTAAGGGAATTTTTCCAAGGCCCTTTCAGACTTACCATGCTACAGTTACTTGACCTTTGAGAGATAAAAGAAAACCCAAATGGTTCAGTAAACTGGAAATAATTTATTCAGGGAACATTTGTGTGTCCCACACAGTTGTGGGTCCTGGCTGGAGAAATGGACTTGGACAACACAGACAAGAATGGTGCCCTTGTGTGTTTACATTCTGAAGAAGGGAATCTACTAATCAATAACCGACTAACAGATAAACAAGAAAATCCCAGACCAATAAGTTCCACCAGGAAATTAATAGAGGGTGAAGGATATGAAGAGAGGGTTACTTTTGTTTGAAGGGTCGGGAAAGCATTCCAAGCAGAGGGAAAGATACTTAAAGTTCTAAAGCAGAAACTAGTTTGGAATAATGATATTATTATATTAATAGTGATAACAATAATCTAAGTTACAGAGCCATTCTGACCATTAAATGAAATAATGCCCATATAAAATATAGTGCCTTGTATTTATTAAGTACCCAGTTAATAACCACTGCTCCCTTTACGCTCTCCAATGTGCCCACTCCATTCGTATTCCAGGGGATCCCATAGGGTTATGTTTATGGATAGCCTGCCAGCCACTGTGGAAGCTGAGGATACTGTTTTCTCCCCACTGGCAGACAAGGGCACGTTACCTAGTCTGCCCCAATCAGACTTAATATTGTACAAAGATGATGGTGTTACGAGATTTTATTTATGTTCAGACTGTTGCTAAATGAGAGATTTTATATTCTTCTCCATCACCACTACTACTCCTGCTGCCTCAAGGTACTTGGTACCTACCTATGTTTTCCAGGTTCAGCCCTCTAGCCTCCCACTGATACTGTGAATCACTAATATCCCACCAATTCATTCCTCTTGGCCTCCAGTTACCATGGTAGCCAGGGTCAGTTTTATTTAGCTCCAAACAAGTCATTCCTAATGAATATAGCTAGAACCTTCCTCTGGATCTCCCTTCAGCACCTTCCTCGCATCCCCTAGTTTGTATCTGCTAACATGGCTGAGCATCAGAGTCACAGGTCAGTACGGGGCCGTCAGGGGTGGCTGCCAGAATGTCCCCAAGGAGCCTGTCTTCTGTGTGAACAGCACTCCTGCTGTGCAATAGGAGGCCTGCTTCGGAGAGCATTCTCTGAGGGCTGTTCGCTGTGCATCCGACCATCATGAGAGAATACGTGGCACTGTGTGTGTGTTTGCATAGAGTGCCTACTGGATGTATCACTTTGTCTGGTTATTTTTTCTCTGACATCAAAGGCCTTGGACACCCTTCCACATACAAATCTTCCTCACTCTTTACAAATGACGGATGATTTTCCATTGTGCAGATATCTCATGGTTTATTTTGCCAGTCTCTTACTGGTAGGCATTTGGGTCACTACTATAAACAACACTTCAGTGAACATATTGCCACATGCCCCGGAGGGTTGAAGAACACTTTCTAAGCCAGGTAAGAATCACTGGCTTTCTCATTCATGTTGAGTCTCCATCACATTGTACAGCACAAATCTGGCTCACAGCCTGCCCTTAGTAGGGACTTTTAGACTGATTTTAATGATCCCAGCTCATGCCACTTCTACTTCCTGTTTCCCAACTGGGAATCCAGTGCAGAGGCCAAGTGAGCTGAGACCCATACTGTCTGTGCTGAGAACAGAGAAACCTCCTCAGTTCTAGAGAAATATAGCAAGTTTTTCCATTAGAGGATATGATCAGTTCCAATATTGATCAGCATTTTAAAAGACACTGTTGAAATTGATAGAAAACAAAATTTAAATTAACCTCAAAGACGTATAATTTTCAAAGAACCAATTAGAGATGTTTCTTTTTATAGCAACCAAATTTACCACCATCTCTTTTTCTGCAGCTCAAATGCCTACTACTTGCAGATAAGGAAAATATTGTCATCTTCACCATAAACAATGAGTGATAATTATGCAGTGCCCAACTGCTCCATAGCTTCTATGTATGACTATATTCATTCACAGAAGAGGCACACTAATAGCAAATGATGGATGATGGTTTTTTTTCTCACCGGAAAGATATTAATTTCACTGACTCCTAGGTGTCACAAGTCAATGCATCACCCTGTAGAAGAAGCTGACCTGTGGAAAGGAAACCACAGTGCAAAGCTTGGTGACCCACAGTTAAGGTCATTTTTAATGGAATAAAAAGGCACTCCAGGTCTCTAGTTATTATACCATAATCACATGCTGCTGTACCCTCAACTGTAATTAGAGCTCAATAAACACATCCTAGGATGTTTAAGTGGAACTGAAAGCAGGAGGGTTGAAAAAGGTCTATTTGTTGAGTAAGTACTAAACATATTTTTAAAAATAGTAAATGCAATATTGACATAAGAAAATCCATTTTTTTTCCACTACAGTTTTAATTTGCAATGGAAAATTAATTTCTAATTTTGCTTTGCTTGTCTCTACCTCTGCTAGTAACCAGGTACAAAGCATCTTTCCCTTAAATAACATTGGTATTAAGAGGTTTTGGATAGTTAGCAATCATGAGGACATTCCTTATTTAGAGGTTATATAGTTTGACTGCAAGTTCCCTTATGGTAGGGATCATTATCATGCATTTCTTGGGAAGGGCAACAGGGGAGCTGTTGATGGTGACTGGGTTCCTAACTCAGGGTTTGTCACCACATTATTTACAGTAGCCAAGGTATAGAAGCAACCTGAGTGTCCATCAATAGATGAATGGATAAAGAAGAGGTGGTACTTTAAGCAGTGGAGTATTATTTAGCCACAAAAAGAAATCTTGCCATTTGCAACAACATGGATGGATCTAGAGGGTATTATGCTAAGTGAAATAAGCCAGGCAGAGAAAGACAAATACCATATGATTTCACTTATTTGTGGAATATAAAAACAGAGATAGATGATAGATAGATAGATAGATAGATAGATAGATAGATAGATAGATAGATAATGATGATGATAGATGGATAGATAGATAGATAGATAGATGATAGATTATAGATAGATAGATAGATAGATAGATAGATAGATAGATAGATAGATATGATAGATAGATAGATTGATTGATTGATTTAAGGAATTAGCTCATGGAATTGTGGAGGCTAGCAAGTCCAAAATCTGAAGAGTAAGTATCTTAGACCATTCAGGTTATTATAACAAAATACCACAAACTGGATAGCTTATAAGCAATGGAAATTATTTCTCACCATTCTTGAGACTGGAAAGTCCAATATCAAGGTGCCAACGTGGTTACATTCTCATGAAGGTCCTCTTCTTGGTTCACAGCTAGTGGCTTTTCATGGGTACTCACACCGCA
The DNA here is from genome assembly GCF_040802235.1 of Manis javanica. Taxonomy (NCBI): domain Eukaryota; kingdom Metazoa; phylum Chordata; class Mammalia; order Pholidota; family Manidae; genus Manis; species Manis javanica. The sequence continues at coordinate 24,576,222 of NC_133168.1, read as the reverse complement.
GGAGAAAGGACTAGGAATCTTTGTGAGGTCTCTTTAATAAGGTGCTAATCCCATTAAAAAGCTCTCTGCCCTCATGACCTAAGCACCTCCCAAAGGTCTAACTACCTATTGCCATCATCTTTAAGGCTTAGCATTTCAACATATGAATTTTGGGAGAACACAAACATTTAGGCAGCAGCAGGCTAGAGACCCAGGGAAAGGGTCACAGTCAAGTCTGAAGGTGTCTTGCTAGCAGAGTTCCCTCTCCCTTTGGGGAGGTCAGACTTTTTCTTAAGGCCTTCCACTGATCAGATGAGACCTACCCACATCATGGAGGGCAATCTGCTAAACTTGAATTCTACTAATTTAAATGTTAATGCCAAATACATTCACAGAAACAGCTAGAACAGTGTTTGACCAAATATCTAGTACCATGGCCTATCTAAGTTAGCATGTAAAAGTAACCATAAGACACATACAATGTCTGCTCTTTGAACTCACCAAGCTGTCTCATAGCCCAAAACCTCCTGTTGATGAGTTCCATTCTGGCTTCACTCCTTTCCCGTTCTTGTCTGCACATGCTTCCATTATGATCACTCTCGAGACCCTTACCTCGGGCTTTCTGTCTTACATGCTCCATGTTAACTCTCCATCTTAACTGCCTTCACTTGCTAACATACATCTTCACCCCACAATACTAAACAACTCACCTCTCACCCTTCCAAGCACACACTGTGAACTCATGCCACTTTTTGCCTATCATGTGTACTTAACATAACTACCCATTCTCATTCATCTGCTACATCTCAGTAGAGACTTCAGCAAACCCCCATTCTCCCCCCCCCCAACATATCATCTATGCCTCCCTCTCCTGAATGACCATGCATCTTTATCCACACCATCAGTAGAGCTATTGTTCTCATTGCTAAATTCTGACCATCATCAGGATATTGATTTCATCTTTGTAGGCATAATAAATTTATGATCAAATGTATCTATCTTAGGGAGAGGCACTTGTAGTTTTATGAATTTAGGTAAGTTAAGTAACCTCTACTACTAAACCTAAGAAGCTAAGTTTCTTCATTTATAAAACAAAGATACAAAAAAATAGCAATACTACCTAACAGAGCTATTGTGAGGAATAAATGAGATTGTAAATCTAATGTACTTAGAACAATACCTGGGATTTAATGAGTATTATTGGGAACTACTATTATTATAACTAGATCACACAATAATTTTAGTGTAATAACTAATTATTACTGCTATATATAACTATTACTAGTATAGCTACTACTATAATAACTACTATTATTTTAACTATTATGACAGGTGTTTCCAGCATCCTTCAGCAGGGGTGTCCTGGAGCCACCCCCATATGATTTTTAAGGATTTTAGGAATTTAATGAGCCAGTTGTTAAATATACCTATCATTAAATATCAAATTTACAAACTAATAATTTAAGAAATTATATTAAAAACAAAGGTCATAAATATTCAAAATTCATCACATCCCAATTTTTATTCTATTTTTATATTATCAGTGCTGTTGAGGTTCTTTAATTCTATTGTATAAGCATGGTAAATTTCTTGTGATGGTGTTCCTCTTTCCAATTCCGTTTTAGTGATGTCATGTTGGTAGCTTGGAAATGGTCATAAAACAATGTTTCACCACAAAAAGTAGCTAACACTACACATCAGTGCTTTATTTACTTTTTCACTGCTTGTGTAGAATAAAGAAAGCAATGAAGAAAGTGTTAATGATGCAAATTGTGCCTCATGTGTGTCTAGTACTGAAGATAAAAGAGGGTTCAATTTAATGAATACAACTTTTGTACAAGACTAACAACTAGTTCAACAACAAATCATATATCAAGTTTAATAACAAAAATTTATTGGGAAAAGAGGTAGCAGTTTGGGATGTAACTTCATTTGCCAAATCATGGTTGAACCACATTCAAGAATTCTGCAAAAACTAACAGAAGCATTGTGTTAGAATAAATTGGATATTTGCAATTTACAAAAGAGTTTTGTGTATTTTATTATTTATAAATTGTATGCTATACATTCATTATATATGTAAAATTTATGATAGTCTTATGTGTGTGTATACATTTATACATACATATACACACTTTTTTCTTTGAACTTGGTAGTGGTATGTTTACCAGCATACTGTTGCCTCAGATTTTCTTACCAACCAAAGGACAAAAAACAGAAAAATAGTTTTAATAAGGTCAGAATTCATAGTAAAGGAGAGGGTGAAAAGGAAAGATGGTTATAATCATAAGTAAGCCATGGAATCATTAAAATGAGAATATTTATAGTTAATTACTATTGAGTAACTACCACAAACTCAGAAGCTAAAATAATGAGAATTACTCTTTGGTATTGCTTATGACTGTACAATTCAGCTGTGTAGTTCTGCTCACCTGGTCCAGGTTTGGATGGGCTTGCTCATGTACTCACACTCAGCTTATTCATGTGTCTGCAATCGGTGCGGGTGTTGCTGGCACCTGGCTAGTCTAGGACAGCTTCTTTCACATGTCTGCCTTTGGTCTGGCTGTTAGCTGGGGTGGTAGGGAGTACCTGAGCTGTCTGACTCCATCTACAGCAGGATAGCCCCAGCTTATTTCATAGTATCTATGCAGGATTAGCACAGATACTTGAAGCCCAGACTCAAACGTGGCATAGCTTTACTTTCTCCTCATTCTGTTAGCTAAAGCAAGTCACAAATCCAGCTCAGATTCAGGAGGTAAGGAAATAAATTCCACTTCTTAATGTGAGTCTGTGAAGACACATTGCAAAAGGTGTGGGTATAGAGGAGCATAAGCAACAGGGCTGCTTAATCTACCACACTGTTTTCTACTCATCTCAGGATAGAGATGAAATACTGTTTACCTTGCTTAAGCAAACTGCCTGTGAATAGGGTCAGGCCAACTGTAAACAAACAAAAATCATCTGTCTTCTCACTGTGGTCTGGCTGTCTGCCCCCATTTTCTGAATATTAGCAATATAGTATAGACCTATTCTAGATAAGGATAAAATAGCTACAGTTAATATTCATGTTCCTCCTTTCTCCCAAAAATAAGTGCACATAATGCAAATAATAAGAATCAATTCATAGAGAACAAATTAAAAAGATTTCAGAGAATTAAGGAAGCTGAATAGAATTCGACATGAAAAATATTCTCAGTTAATTATATTAATTTATATAAAAATATGCTCAAAATGCTATGAATTTACAAAGGGAGAAAGATAGATACCCAAAATAAACATGTAAAGGGAAAAGTAACTAAGGGGAAGAAAATGGACTGCTTTATTTCCAGATAGAAAGTATACAGTTAGGAAGGAGCCACTGTGATGAAACCCTTTCTTTTCCTTGAATGCTCTTAAAAAAATTTATTATTATATAGTTATTTATTGACTGGCATTTTTGTTGACTCCTATGTCCTTGGTATGTAACACAATATCTGGCACTATAAATACATTATTGAATTAATGCCTGAATGAATGAGATGAGAACGATAGTCATAGAAAAATTAAAATCATGTATGCATTTCAGTAACATTTTCCTTTTTAGAATCACTTCCTGACTAGTCTTCAAAAGTAAGACAGTAGAAAGGTAGGGTCCCACCTAACGTCTGAAAACACGAAAGACAGCATGGCCCTTTCCTTTTGGAAGCTGCTGGAGAATTCCAGAACCATACCAACATTCACATTCATTAAAACTGAATCAGCCCTGTTCCCTCAGCACAGCAGTGTAATGCATGCAAATAATACTCGTGCATCTGTTCATTTTGCTGCTGTGTGTAGATCACATTTACCATTTGACATCCAATCACAGTAGTGCCTCTCTCAGGTCATTCAGTCACTCGTATAAGACAATCCTGCCCACTGGTACAGAATCATGGGAGAAAGTTTGAGGAAGCAGATATTTATTCATAGAGTGATTAAATGCCAGGATCTATCCCTAGAGACCATAAATATATCACTTCATTTGATTCACTAAAACAATTCTTCAAGATAAGTATTATATTCCCCATTTTACAGCTGAGAATTCTGAGGTGCACAGAGGTCAAGTGATTCGGTCACATTTATCATTCATCAGTGGCAGATGTGGGATTTGAACTCCAACATGTTTGGTTGACTCTAAAGCTTTTGCTTATTCTTCCCTCTATTTATACCATTTCTTATGCTCTGTGTTCTTCAGTCAAGATGAGCCCATTTTCATTATTTGAATTTTAATTAAGAACTTTTATTATTTATTAGTGGAACTGTATAGTAGGGAAAAGGAAATAATTTCTAAGCATCTCCTTCCATTGATGATGCTTCTGGAAAGCAGTACTAGCCAAGAGAATGCCATGTTTCAGCCCTCAAAAATGAACCTTCTCTCCAGTCATGGCTCATGCGGAAGCAGAATTCTGCATCACCCATGACTAAAACATGTCCCTCCTCCTGCTAATGAAGATTCCGAGTCTTGTTTTACCCCTAGTATCGTTCATTCAGTTATGGTTGGCACTGGGCCGTGGCTGCGCTCCCAGAATCAGTACCTTCCCAAGCCAAGCCATTCTTCTATTCCATATTATGTCTGCTTTCATGGAGGTTGTCTCAGAGAAAAGGAAACAGATATAGACTGTGTAAATAGAGCATATTGTAGGGTTGGGAGTGAAGTAATTTTAGAGGAAGTTCAAAATTTTTCTAAGTAATAGCAATTACAAAGTTTAAGCACAATTACGTGTAACCACCATACATAATATGAAAGAGAAAAATACCATAAACAAGCAGTAAGAGAAAACAGGCAGACGTCAGTGTGGGCACAGGGATAAGAAAAGAGCCCTCAGAGGATTAATATAATTTATTTTGGAGGCAACACAAGGCATTTTAATTCTACCCACTGTTCTATTTGACTCACTTATTTTTATGATTTCTGCTATTCCTAGTCAAGTGTTTTCTAATACCACACCCCTCAAACTTGAGTTTGCATGAAAACCACCCAGAGAGCTATTTAAATGCAGATTCTGATCCAGTAGCTCTGGGCTGTGTTCTGAGATTCCTCATTTCTAACACGCTTCCAAGTGGTGTCCGTGCTGCTGACTTGGAGCATCACTTTGAATAGTAAGGCTTTTGCCCATATGATACTTTACTGAGGAGTGTGGGTGCAGAGAGTAAGATCGAGTACCTTAGAAAGAGAGGTTAAAAAAAAGAACATTTATACACTTTACAATTTTTTTAATTATCCTTCTTAGATTGTGAGCATTGACCTTTCATATAAGACTGATTTCAGAAACCTATTATGCTTGTCTTTTAAAAATAAACAGTACTTATTTATCTTGCTGACTTCTGGAATTTGAGACCAGTTAGTTCCTCAAATGTTAAATCTGTGTTTAGGAAACTGAAAATGAATCTAGATTTCTACTTTCAACAGTCCAATAAGATTACTTTTTCTTATGTGGATGCATTTGTGAAGCCACAAAAATAAACAAAAATTTCATTCATTTTGTATGGCTGTACATTTGTCATCTAAATAAAAATTACAGCTTTTAAGGTAAAAATACATACAGCACAACTTTGGAGTTTCTCTTTGACAAGCATGATAACTCTCAGTCTAACTGTGGATAACCTAGTCTAAGAAAAGGCCCATAAATATATTGAAAGACACAGATTTAGCTCGGTCTCTTATGGAAGCTTCAGACTAAAAGAAAGATCCTAGAATAAGATTTCTATTTGCAAAGTAAAGTAATATTTTTTTACCAATGAAGTAGTCACTTATGATGCTTCTCATTTCCCAGTCTGGAAAAGCAAGGAAGAAATTTAGTCAGTTTATTCAAGAAGGCGTTTTATTCAGTTTATTCAGCTCCGGAGGAGGCGTGAGGAGGCAAGTCAGCCCCCCAACATGGGTGTGGAGCCCCCGCCTCCAGCCCCACTGTGGTTCTGCTGGTGGCCTGTCCAGCTCAGCTTTCCAGGCCCTTCAGTTTCTTGCCCTTACGCATGTCATTAGCTCCCTGCCGATTAGCACTGATGCTGGCAATTTCTCAGGCAGTTCCTAACTCCAGCTTGCCAGTAAGGTGTGAAGGTCTGCGTCTCAGAAAGAACTGTTCTCCAACTTCTCATTACTATTTTTGCCCTGATTCATTGGTAAGCATAGTAAAGTTCACTTGCTGCTTCTACAGATCCTTCATCCATAATGAGGGTCTGAGAAACCTCCAAACGTCCCTTGCCTCCCCAGCCCGCTCCCGCTCCTCTCCTGCGCCGCCCCCAGCCCCAGCTCCCAGAAGCACGTGATTCTGTCACTCACCCGGTTCAGTTCTCAGAGAATCAAGAAGGAAATAAAAAGTTAGCTGTCTTATCTTGGAGAACCTTCTCCCTTTACAACACAAATATTTATTCTGTCCATTTATCTCCAGAATGATCAATAATTTATAGTTTAAATCAGGACACTTTCGAAAATGAAGGGGGTGAAATTAAAATGAGGCCCAGATTACAAGCAGAGAACAGCATACGATCATCCTATCTTTGGCCTGTATGCATCCCTTCTGCAGACTCTTCTTAGATACCTGTGAAAAAGGTCTTGAATGCCAGGATGTCTAGTGGATTCTGAGCAGTTATCCAAGAGTGAAATGTGGGATTGAGGCTCTAGGAGTTCCAATCTTCAGGTACCAATTGATTTAATAATTTTTAAGAATTTAAATTATAGTGAACACATGTAGAGATAAGCATAAAGCAATGCATTGAAGGAAGAGCTAATACTTATTTTAAGTTTTTTGTACTTGCTTGCTGATTTAAAACCTCTTATTGTTGGATATAAAACATTTTTAAGTTTGCTGAACATTTACATCAGAAACCAATGTTGGCCAAGAAGAGAAAACCAGAAAAGTTTATATTTAATTACCTCTAGCTCTCCACTCCCATTATTTAAGAGCCAAGCTTGTGTTTCATTCAAAAAGGAAACAAGGCTCAGGGGTGATTAAATTATGCTATTTAAGTGGGTGTTAAAATGCTTTTATTCCATAACACATTTAAAATACAGAGGCTCCTCTGTGAAGGGACATCTAATCACCTCATGGGCAAATGCAGCCCAGAGGAATGGAGTATTGTATCAGTTTAAGCCGTTTTATGCATCTGTTGATAAAATATTTTCCCATCTACTCCATAGCTCCAATCTTTGTCTGCAATAGTCTCCTAACTCTCAGTCCTCTTCAATTCAACTGGAGCTCCTTTTATCTTCTGCAAATGCTATTCTGAACCTGTACTCTGTGGTTTAGATCCTTTCAAGGGTACTCCATAAAGAAATTCCAGATCTTTAATCCACATCCTTGCATCTTCGCCACTACCAGCCCATCAGCCTTATCAGTAAGCGAGCCATTTGCTCTCATTTTTTGAATGTTTATAACTGAAGATAAAAAAAGGCATCCCAAGGCCTCTTGCTCAAAAGCCAGACTCTATTTGAGCAGGTAAAATTACCTTACTAGTGTTGAGATGAACTGAGGTTCTCCAAAGGCTGGTATGAGCACAGTTTTTATTTTTGTTTTGCTGAATTTGGTGGTAACTGGGTCAGCAAATAGGAGGAACTGAGAGGGGACTGAAAGTGCTTTATTGTAGAAAGCAGGGGAGGATGGATCCTAAACTGTGGAGAAGAGCCGAAAACTGGAAAAGAGTGGAGACATTGTCAGGGAAGGAAGAAAAGAGAGCAAGACTGGAAGAGACCATTCTAAACTCTGCTGAAATCTTTTTCAGGTTGTAATAGCTTATTTAAAGAAGAGAGATTTTGTTTTGTGCCATAGATGTAGACCTTCTGACTCAGTGATTCCTAATCTTGACTGCACATTAAAATGAAGAGGGGCTTTAAAAAATGCTACTCCTAGGATTTATCTCCAGATGTTCTGATGCAGCTGGTCTCAGGCGGGGCTGAGAAGGGCAGTGTTTAAAAGCTCCTAGGCAACTTTTGTGAAGATTAAATGAAATTACTCATGTGAATGCACTTTGCACAGTGCTCTCTAAAGGTTAGCTCTTATTGATGGGATTAATAAATCAATAGCCACTAAATTACAAGGCAAAGGGGAGAAACAGCACAGTTATGGACTCTGCTAGGGCATAAGCTCAGTTCCCAATAAGTCTTTGTACTGAATCTTGAAGCCCACATTAGGTGAAGAGGGTCATTCAGCCTAGGAGAAAGAAGAGTATATGCAAAGGCAGAGGTGAGAAGTGACATATTCTGTGCAGGATACAGGCTTCGTTTTCTGATTGATTCAACAATCACTTATTGCATATTTAATCCATGTTTCCCACTCTCCTGTTCATTGGGGGCATAAAGGTAACACACAAGAAATGCACACACAAAGGCTGTCTTCCCTTCTAGGATGCTTGAAAGGGAGAGCTGGTCATGATGAACTTCAAAGGCACCTTTAAGAGTTAGCAGGAAAGACACAAATTCACAAACATATGCACAGACTTACTGAAAGTAAAGCTCTTTCCAGATTTTTTACACTCGTTTTCCTAAGGGACACGTGCATGAGTCAATGAGTTGACTTAGCCCATCCAGCGAGAACCAGGACCGAGGGTCAGGGCACTCCTGGGCACTGAGGCTGTTACAGAAGGCAACCAGGAATTGACAGGGCAACGTGGAGATTTGAGGAAGACCAACGGCAATTCGTCAGTCAGTCAGTGCGGCGGTTTGCAGATGTGACTCTGGGACCAGCTGCATCAGGATCCACTGGGAACCTTATAGAAATGCAAATTTTCAGTCCCCCCTCAGGATATACTAAGTCAGAAATTCTGAAGAGCTATACTAAATCAGCCACGTGTATTTTATCAAGCACTCCAGTGATGTGATAAATGTTAAAATTTCAGAACCAGATGAGTGGTTCCCAGTCTAGCTACTTGTTGAAGCCATTTAATGACTGTATTAGTTTGCTGGGACTGCCACAACAAACACCACAGACTGAATGGCTTAAACAACAAAAAGTATTTTCTCACAGTTCGGGAGGCTAAAAGTTCAAGATCAAGGCCCGCAGAGTGCACTTCTCCGGAGGCCTCTCTGCTTGGCCTGTAGGTGAGTGTCCTTCCTCTGAGAAGCGCGTGTCAGTGTCCTCGTTTCCTCTTCTCATAAGGATACCAGTCCTACTAGATGCCAGCTCACCCTAATGACCTCATTTAAACTTAATTACCTATTTAAAGACCCATCCCCAAATACCTTTGAGGTACTGGGGTTAGGCCTTCAACCTATGAATTTTAAGGGGTCACAATTCTGGTCCATAACAAGGACCTTTAATTTTAAAATGATCAATGTTTCACATGAGCCCAACTAAATCTGAATTCCTAGGAATGAGGCCCAGACATAAGTGTTTCTTTCAAGTTTGTGTATGGTTCAAATGTGTAGCCAGGACTATGAACCAGGGGAAAGGCCAAACAGGTGGGCACACAGCAGGGGAGCTGGTCATACTGGTCACACATTGCACAGGCAGGCAGGCAGGTCCTAGCAAGGATGGAGAATGTTACGAGGTAGCAGGAACTCCACCCTGGGAAATTGGTTTAGGACAGCCAAGCCCTGAAGTAACAGCAGACAAGTTGAGAATTCAGATAATAGAATCGAAGGGCAGGTAAGAGCCAGTTCATAAGAAAACAATATCAGAATGGGTGAAAGCGATTAGAACTCAGCTGTAATCTACACAGCTGGTGTGACTCCAGGAGCACAGGTTTCTCATACCTCTGATACGTGTCTTTAGGGGGTTTATAGACAAAGAAAACAAGGCAAATAGTAACAACAACCAAACCATTGACTTGAAGATGTAATGTGTGCACGGACTGCTGCTGTTGTGGAGAGCTATGCAATTCAAGTGCATTCCTGGACTTTATTTCATGTGGATAATGTGGCGTCTCACAGAATGGCTGATTAAGCTTTGAAACACCTTTGTCAAAGCAAATAATCTCTACTTTGTTCCTCACAGAGAGGAAGCAAATCTTATTCAAATGATCCTTATTAGGTCCATTTTTAATACTGCAAAATTAAAGGACTGTTGCAAAGAAATAAATGGAATCCAGGAAGAACACAAAATCTCTTTGAAAGAGCTCACCTCCTCACCTCCATCCACCCGTCTGGCCCAGAGATGGAAGAATTACAGAGAACCCAGCTGAGTAATAATTTTATTCATTCCCTGCTAATCCGATTTCTCTTGAGTCTGGCAGCAGCCAAGTGTTTACAAGACTTCTCTTTTCAAAACTACTCAAAAGTCATTCCCAGCAGAGAAGTTAGAAACCAGAAAATAATAATACAGGAACTGCTACTAAGGATTTTCATCTATGCAGTAAGAAGGATATTTATTTATAGAAAAACTGACCACTCCAGTTTGGTGGGGTAATAACATGGGACAGTGAGTTCAAAGAGTGGCATGGTTGAATAGAACCTTGAATTATGCCCACTGTAAATGGTCTCTATGAGGAAAAGCCTATAATTTAGAGAGATTTGCCATGAATGGTAAAGCCCAGGTCATTGTAACAGATATTTTTTACCAGCTGTTTTTGTGCAGAGGGCATAGAAAAAGGAAAGGAAAAAGTTAGCAAAACTAGGAAGTTTGGAAGGAAAAGCGAACCTCATTTGGTTTTACCTATGTGAGTTACACCCAATCTGAGCCCATGATGGCCGGAGACTCAGTTATTACAAAGGTATAGAATTTTTTTAATAGAATGTACCAGTTTTATTCCCTAAAGAATCATTTCTCCACTGTCCTATTTTCACCTTCTCTTTGCATGTCCTTTGAACTCTGGGAAAGAGTGTGTACTCTTTCAAGTGCATTTTTATAATAGAGTTTATTCACTGGGTGAAAGTCAGGAAACACTGACTCAAAATGCCAAGCTATTTTCCAGGGAACTCCTTGGAGTATGATCCGTTGACCTTCTGCAGTGCATCCCATCAGTCTCTGTAGTCACTGCTGGAAAAGGAGGAGGTACAAATTGTATGTGTGGCTTTTCCAAAGCCAGTCTCTGAAGATCCAGTAAGTGATCTCTAAGACTTATTAAAAAAAAATAGTCTTCAAGCAAATATTCTGTCAGGAATTTGGAGATAGTGGATCTGAATGTTAGTCTCTTCATGCCCATCTACCACTGATTTTTATAGTTTCTATCAGAGAGCTGTGGTGCATTCCCAAGGATGACATCTGCATAGTAGTATGCGGACAAATGTTTAAAACTGGCTTGCCAGGGATGACAGCTCTGATTCGTATTGTTTGACAATTTATGTGATATAAATATTCCCACATGGCTCATTTAAGCTACCAATATGAAGTCAATGAAAGCAGAGTTAGGAGGAGAATGTACCACTGTGTAGTATTTCCAGGATACAGATACAATTTAATTGCTTTTTAAAAAGCCTCAGAAGCACACATAATAATAAAATTTAGCAAAATAATTAGGAAGTGATGAGTTTTGAGTACTAGTGACCTTGTTTTTAATATAATTTATATAATTGTAAGTTTATATAATTTAATTTCCTTAATGACTGTGTTTATTATCCAGTGAACAAAATTCCAGAAAATCTAAAATCGGTTCTCATGAACCAGTAGAAGTTAATACCAGCACACCGCTGGTCCTGATACCAAGTACGAGGTACTATGTGAAGCCCAAGCCCATAAGCACAGATGAGAGTGTTCATACAGTATTATAGGTTTGGGGAATAAACCCAGAACCAAATTTCCAGATTCCTGCCTGTAAGGCAGACATCACCAGCTGGTAATCTGGAGATACATTTTCTTGGGAAGTTCTGTGTCACTGGGCCAACCTTACATTTTCATGGCAGAAATCATTTGGATCTGAGATGTGCCTGCCACCTTTGGGCAAGATTTATGAACTCCAGTTTACCATAGTCCGAACCACTTCCCACTGCCTCTTCTCCATGGCTTGTGTCACTCATGTACATACCCTGAAGGTCGGAGCTCTTCCGAATCAGCACTTCACTAAATACGTCCTCTCGAGAAGCTGCTGCCACATGGCCTTAAGTAACATCTACATGCTGACGACTCCCACATTTATCTCTCTCTGAACTTCTCCCCTGAACTATACACTCTCATACCTCTCTGCCTATTCTGTTTATAAGCATCTCAAACCTATCATGTTCAAAACTGAACTGCTTCTCCCAGTCTTCACCAGCTCAGAAAATGACTACTCCATCCTTCCAGGTTCCTGGCCAAAACCCAGAGCCTCACCTTTACTCCGCTGTTCTTTCTGTCCCCCATCCTCTCCATCAGCAACTCTTGTCACCTCTACCTTCAGAAACATGCAGAAGCTGACCTTTTTTCTTTAACCACACCCAACACAGCTTCTATAATCTCTCCCCCTAGTTATAGTAATAGCCTCCTAACCAGTCTCTCAAATCTGTCCTTGTCCACCCATGACCCATTCCCACAGTGGCGAATGAGAGCCTTTTACAATTTAATTTGTGTCATTATTTTCATTGCTGAAAAACCTCAATGTCTTCCCATTTCACTTAGATTAGCAGTCAGACTCTTCAAGCCATTGCTTCTGCACCCTAAGTGGATGTCATTTTCTAAGATGCCCCACAGCCCTTTCTCCCATCCCCTAGGGATTTCCCAGGTGTGATCTCCTAACCTATTTAAAATTACAACCTCCATCAAAACTCCCAAAAAGTCAAAACTTTTTTTTTCCATAACACTTATCACCAGCTAAAAGATGATAAATTGTACTTGTTTTCTCCCAGCTAAAATTTAAGTTTCTTAAGGGCAAAGATTTTGTCTGTTTTGCTCACAATCAGTGAAGATTGTAGAGCTCTAGAAAACTAATTCTCTTGGTGTAGAATAGGGGAGTATATAAAGGACTGTGTACTATCCTAGAAAGATGGTTACTTTTGAGGTCAGGTAAATACTGTTGTTTAACTGTCACTATTTTCTTGGTCTGTGGCAATCCCTCTGAACCTCTCCTGGGTCTCCTTCTTTAAATTTTCCTCTCTCCTTTATGCAACTGGCTTCTCTGACATCTTTTAACCCCTTGGTCTCTTAACTGCTCTAGCTTCCTCTCCATCACCCTTTTTCCTTCTGACTCTCTAGCCCAATATTACCATTCTTTTCATGTCCATGATTGGTCATGCTGTTCCCTCAGTGTGAAGACAACAGACAATACAAATGCAACTCCACCCTCTTTTCAGATAAAACAGGCTTTGTGTTCCCATCATCCTTTCTTACCCATCTCTCATAACTGCAAGATGTCATGAGAAAGTATAAGAATTAGAGAACTGAATCCAACATAGGACCATCATCTCATAGCCATGTTAACCTGAATCAGTCATTTAAACTCTCTAAGGTCCAGTTTTCTCATGTGAAAAATGGGCAGGTAGCAAGACCTTAGTGGCCCTGGTGACAAGACACCTAGGGTCATATTGCAAACTTAGTACTTCTAACTGGGCAAATTAATATCTCCAAGCTTGGTGTCTTCCTTGATAAAATGTGAATAGCACCACCTCAGGGTTGCTGTGAGGATGTGATAAAGTGTGGAGCACTGATACACACCTGACCCACAGGAAGCTCTCATCCAGTCTAGTTATTACCATTATTATCATGAGGCTATTGTAAAGACCCACCAGCTATGTGTGCTGGGCATCTATTTGCATCTAAAGGTCTATTCCCCAACTTTCTTCATCTTACCCAGGTTCCCATGAGGCTGAGCCGGAGGGCCTCTGTCAAAGGGCACCTTTGTCCTCTGGCTTTGGCCAGGCCAATGGGAACACTAGCAGGAGACAGGCTGTCTCGTGGGAAGGCTCCACTAATCATCTTCTCTCTATTGAAGCCCAGGGCTCCTGCCAAGAGGCCCTCTCTGCAGGGGCTCTCTGCTTCCTCCCTGGGAACTGGTAACCACTCTCTTCTCTTGATGACTTCCTGCTACTAATGAACTCTGGGGTACTATCCTGGTTTTCCTTCACCCTGTCTGCTCCCTTGAAAATAGTACCTTTATTAAACTCATCAGTTTGAGCATGCTAACCGCTTCCTTCCTGAAACCCATTGATGCAGTATACATTAGAGGACTTTGTGAAGTTACAGTACACATATCTTTAGCCCACATGCTTGTTTTTCCCCGCATCCCTAGCAACTAGTATTGTTAAGCACTTGCAAGAATTTTTATTAAAAATCCAATATAGATAAAAAAAAAATCTACTGCCTGCTACACATCTCGTATATAACTCACAGGAACCTCCAAGTCAGCATATCTACTACTGACTCCTTGTCAGTCACCTCTTCAACCTGCTCCTCCTTTTGTATTTCTAAACATTATTGCTAATATCACCAGCCTTCTGACTGCCCGTGTGGAGACTTGAAGTCATGCCGACCTCTCTCTAGGACCTCATATCCGATCTGTGTAAGGGGAAGGAGTAAGAAAATATTAAGAAAGCTGGACAGAACAAATGGCATTGGTCTGGGTACCATTTAAACCTCCTCCACTACTACCTCCTCTGTGATACTGTCTAGCACCCTCCGCAGCTCTGGTCACAAATTGTTATCATCTGGTAAATATTTTACAGCTCTGTTTTACCCACACTGACAATAAAAGGTAAAGATATATCCACTGGAAGGTGAAGATTTTTGAAGATAGAAGTGTCATTTTCATTGTTTACTCTGAGCACTCAGCAGAGCTCTTGGCACATAGTACTCAGTAAATAAATGAATAAAGGAAAGACACCTAGACAGAATCAACTTTTTTATGAAAAAAATTATGTTTTTTCTGACTCTTTATGACACAAGATTAGAAACAACTTACTTTAAAAGAGACTGAATTTTTGCAGGTGTCCTTTTCTGAGCCTTTCATAGAAAGTACTAGCATTTCTCAGCCCTGAGGGGCGGACACATCACCTGGTGCTGAATGCTTCTGCGGGGTGAGCGCTTAGAGCCAGAGGAGAGCCACGCTTCCATTGCTGCGTGGGACTTTCTTTACTTCTGGGACCTTCCCCCACCACCCTCCTTGGCCTCCTAAGCTTCTAGGTTAAAGTCCGTCTGCTATTTTCATTTGTTTGCTCCAACCATAGCTGTTTCCAGCTGTTAGCTGGAGAGCAGTGACCATTTAAAAGCCTATCAAACTTCCTCCTAGAGATAATTGATGCTAATGAGGTGTGAAACAATCAATTTAAATAACTGATCAAGAAGTTTCCGTTTCTTTTCCTGGGAAATAAAGCCCCCATACTTGATCATGTGTAAAGTAAGCCATTTCAATGAAAGGAACTGATTTTTAAAAATATATTTTTTTGCCACTAAACTACCCAGAGTGGTCAGCCCAAGGCAGCATTACTGAGATTCATATTTACTATTAACTTAGTCCGGCCGTAATGGGTTCATGAGAATTGACTGTAATGAACAAACAATGGTTCTGATGGATGAGTTTATTGGTTAATTCATAAAACATATGGTAGGCTACTTCTGCCAGAAGTATTTGGGCAAAGGAAAAGCAAATGAAAATCAAGAATAAATAAATGACATGACATAAAAACAATATTTTGAAGCAGACTAGAAAGGTCAACTAATTAGGGTTTTATTGATCTGGAAAAAAAGAAATCCCAGTTCTATTCTAGGAATATATGTGCAAAGCTCAACTTCAAATTGGAAATGAAGACTGTGTTTCATTAAAACCCAACAGGTGCTACCCCCAATCCTCACACCCTTCTATATGTTATCATAGTTTTGATCTATAAAACTCATGCTGCAAAATTAATGAATGTTGTACACAAGGAGCAATTACAATCTTCATATTAATCTAGATAGGCAACCCCATGCTGTTCTATCAAAAATTTCCAACATCATAGTGGTTTAACAATAAAAGTTTATTTCTGCCTCACATATGGTATACTACTACTAGTTCAGGTAATTCTTTCATCTTGTTTTACTTCCATTCTAACCTGTATTTCCAAGATGACTGATCACTTTCTCAGATAATAAGGCACTGAAGGGTCTTCTACCAACAATTAAGTACTCCAGCCAAAAAGTGTCACATGGTATCTGATGTCCAAGCAGGGACTCAGAAACATTATGTGTCATGACCAGATGGGATTTATTCCAGGAATGCATGAGTTCAGCAAGGTCACTGTACATGAATCAACTATATTTCTATACACTAGCAGTGAACAAGCTGAAAATAAAATTAAGAAAAATATTTGCATTATTACACTAGTATCAATAATAAACTAGTAATAAATTTACCAAAAGAAAAAGTGCAAAACATTGTTGAAAGACATTTTAAAAGATACAAATAGATGGAACTATATACTATGTTCATGGACTGGAAAACTTGATATGGTTAACATGGCAAAACTGCCCAGATTGATACAAGTTCAATGTAATGCCCATCTAAATCGCAGTTTCCTTTTGTGCAGAAATTGACAAACTGATCCTAAAATTCACATGGAAATTCCAAAATTCCAGGAAAGTGAAAACAATCATGGGAAAAAGGAACAAATTTGGAGAATTTACCCTTCCTGAATTCAAAACATAAGACTATAATAATCAAAAGAGTGTGGTACTGACCTGGATAGATATATAAATCAATGGAATAGAAATGAAAGTCTAAAAAAAAGCTGTTATATTTATAGTTAACAAATTTTCAACAGTGCTAAGACAACTGAATAGAGAAAAGAATGATCTTTTCAACAAATTGTGCTGAGACAATTTGGATATCCACATGCAAAGTAATGAAGTTGGATCCCTATTTTTCACCAAATAAAAATTAGCTCAAAGCTTTATATATAAGATCTACAACTATAAAATTCTTAAAAGAAACCATAGGCATAAATCTTTGTGACCTTAAATTAGGCAATTATTTCTTATATATAACTCCAAAAGTACAAACAACAACGTAAAAAAATAGATAAATTAATTGTTGAAAATTAAAAAGCTTCAAAGGACACCTTCAGAAAAGTAGAAAAACAACCCCAGAATGGAACAAAACAATTGCAAATCATACATCTGATTAGACAATTGCATTTGGAATATATAAAGAACACTTACAACTCAAGTAAAAAAATGACAGACCAATTTCTAAAATGGACAAAGGATCTGAATAGAATATTTGCAATATATAAAAATAAGGACATGAAAACATGCACAATATCTTAACTCTTCAGGGAAATGCAGATTAAAACCACAGTGTATATAGAATCATACACAACAAGGTGGAATAAAAAAGCGTTAGTGACAATGTAAAGAAACTGGTATCCTCTAATAATGGTGATGGGAACATAAAATGATGCACTCACTATGGAAAACAACTTAACAGTTACTAAAAAGGTAACAGAGTTGCTATCAGATCTGGCAATTCCATTCCCACGTATATGCCCAAGAGAATTGAAAGTATATGTCCATATACAAACTCATGCATGAATGTTCATAGCAACATTATTTATAATAGCCAACAAGTAAAAATAACCCAGATGTACATCATTTGATGAGTGGAGGAAAAAAAGGTGGTATATTCATACAATGGAATATTACTTAGCTATAAAAAAGAGGTACTGATACATAATTTGATATAGATGAAGCTTGAAAATTCCATGCTAAGTCAAAGAAAAGAGACATAGAAGACCACATATTGTATGATTTCATTTACTTGAAATGTCCAGAATAGGCCACTACATAGAGACAGAAAATTGCTCAATGGTTGCCAGGGGGCAGGAGCAGGGAGGAGTGGGGAGTGACTGCCGATAAGTGGAGTGTCTCTGGGGTGCGACAAAAGTGGTTTGGGGTTAGAAAGATGTGACAGTGAATATATTGATATCCACTGAATTTAATTCTTTAAAAATATGAATTTTATGGTATTATATCTCAATTTTTTTAAAACCTATGGAAAATTATAAAAAGCTATAAATAAGTTTATGACCTTGTTTTGGAAAAAATACCACAAACTTTTTTAATACTCCATTCCAGTCTCTTTCCTATGTATATACATATTTTTATTAAATTCACATATATATACATACACATATAAATATATAATTTTCCCCCATTGGCATTATATTGTGAATTTTTTGAGGACAAATTGAGAACAAAAGTATTTTACAATACTCTAAGGAATCCTTTTTTTGAGAAGGTTTTCGAATCTTGTGCCAATATTTCAGTTCATCTACTGCTTAAGCAAATATGAGAAAATGTTTCTAGGGGCAGGACTTCACCTTGAAAGTGACTTTGAAGAGCAGTGAAGTTGAGTGCTGAGAGCTACTGAGTACCAAGGTGTTGTAGGTAAATGGTTCAACATGGAGTTTTGCAAAACTTTTTCTTTCTCCCTCAATATCCTCTCCTTTCACAAATAAACGTGTTTTTGAGGACAGGTCTACAGTCAGCGACTATATGCTGGCTAATGATTAACCAGCTGCCCCAAGTATTTGTCAAGGTAATGTTGTACAGGAATATTAGATGATAAAAACCTTGGATACCAGACATTAACTCTGGTACAATGTTTATTTTAATTGTCCCTCATTTGAGCAGGAAAGTTTTGTACCTTTTAAATGTTTTTTTTTTCTTCTGTTTGCATTTCACTCAGAGACTAGAACAACATGCCATGCTTTCCTAAGTGCACGACAGATCCAGTGTCCTAATTTAGTGACAAAAATTAGAAACAGATTGAGACACCAAATTAAAATGCAAAACTACTATGATTCTTCCTGGGCATTTAAATCATGTAAAAGATTTTTGAGGCAAAACAATGGCTTTTGTAAAGCAGACCCTATCTATAGTATTGTAGAAGTGTTTCAGACATAGTTAAGATTAAATATATGGTAAAGAAAGCATTCACATTACACTTTGTTTTCTAGGCACTTTACAATAATCAACTGGTTATGAATTACAGCATAATAATGGCCCATTTTTAGAAAAGGCAATTGAGATGCGCATCTTTAAATTTGCTCAAACCCACCCAGCAACTCTGTGGAAGTTTTGAAGTCCTGGTTCTTTAACTCCCAGACCTGGTTCTAACATAGCTGGGTCACAAGACCTTTATAATAGAACTCATAAAAGCGCATTTTATGTGAGGCAACTAGTTAGAAAAAATATGACCTTTCAAATTATATCACCATTTTCCACATAAAAGCCTCAGCCAGATTCTTAATTCATGCGACCTTTGGAAGCTATAAAATCACTTCCCAGGGAAAGTTGATGTAGATTTGATTGGGGGACTGTTCCTTCTGACCCAGAGTGGTAACAGCCAGCCACCCACAGCACATCCCAGGAAATATCAAAATCTGTTCAGCACAGGGAGAAATTCTCTGCTTGAGGAAGATTCATCTGAGCCCTGCGGTGGACTTCCTGATGACAGAGTTGTCTGTGCTGGCTAATGGTTTAATCTTTATCTCTTAATTGCAAACTAAAGGAAACCTTTAGACTTGCCAAACGCCTACAGAGGAATGTCCCAGAAATACTAACACATACAAGATCCTGTAAATGGAAATGCTAAGAATATTTATGCATAAAAAAATTGAAGTCATCGTAAAAGCAAATGCTGCCTGATGGAAAATTGGTCTATTTAATGGAATAAATAGAACCTGGTGAATGGCTGATGGAACAGAGAAAAGAGCAGAGGACCTGGAAATTTTATATCTTAATGTTTTAAAAAGGTATCTTATTTTTAATATTAAGCCTTCTTTGTATTATAGCTGCATTATATGGAATTCTAGAGAGTTGAATGAATGAAAAAAATACAACTAAAATTTTTGAAATTATGTTCAGGACATTTTTCAACATGCAGATTTATGTACACAGGCGAGATCTTATTTTGTACATATTTTTAATCTACTTTTGTTCATAGAGCCATATAATATACCATTTCCCCCATGTGATTACAAATAACTTGCTGTTTAATACTCCAGTATGCAAATATGCCATAATTTATTGAAATATTCCATTATTGATGAACATTTGGACAGTTTTCAATTGTTTTTGCATTATAAATAGCAACCCAGTGAACATCGTTTTTGGATAAAAGGTTTCCATGTATTTTAGCTTCAGTTTTTGGAATAGATGAGCTGTGTGTTCAATCACCTTCATTAGTGAAGGTGAAAGTCATCAACAGCCTTTCTTTTCCTGAGGTATAGTACAGTCTTCTTTTTGCATTTATAATCATTCAATTCGAACTATAAGCCAAGGAACCAGGTTCAGTCATGCATTTTTGCCTGCACGCTGCTGATAATCCATAGATTTCTTGGGTGATAATTGTTCTGCCGTGAGTAGCACCACAAACCAATTTAGGCTATGAAAGTGAACCTTGAACAAGAGATAACTTAGAAGAATTACATAAGAAACAGGCAGAAGAAGTGATACTCTCAGTTCTGGTAATTTTCAAACAGCTTAAAAATCCTTTTATCCTATGCTTTACTTCCATAAAACTTAAACCCTAGTAAGGCCTAAAGGGACAGTTTAAAAACCTAGTGAGGCCTAAAGTGACCCCTAAAAATGCCCAGAGTTCTCTATATTTGAAAACTCACTGGTTTAGGATATGTAACATAGCAGATAGACTTTCATAACTGGGTGGACAACCAGTTCATTTCTGTTTCAGGGAAATTTTAAAATGTAAAGTGAGGCTTGCCATCCTCAGAGGCAATATTGGCAGCCTGAGACAATTTTGGCTGTCTGATTCCTGAGTGTTTAGCCAACAGCTATGGCCAAAATGGGTAATTATGTCTGGTTAAACTTAGTTCTCTGATGTCACACATCATACGGGAAAGAGCCCCAAACATTTCTGTTGAAAGAGGCTGGAGAATTCATAGAGATGATTCAGAATCAAGGAATGAAAATGACAACAGACATTCAAATTCAACACTGAAGACAAAATTTTCTGTGAATTCGTTGCCTGAAGAGGCAGTAGAAATTGCTCGTGTGGATCTGAGAGATGTGACCCCTGTAGTCGGTGACAAGGAGCTACTTGTGGCACCACCAGGAAGTAAAGGAGAGGCAACAGGGCAGAGCCTGTGACGCCTGCTTACCGAGTCCTACAGGCCTCACCAACTGGCGTGCAGTCTTTTTGTGGAAAGCAGATAAACAACATGCGTCACTGTGGCTGATTCACTATCAGAGAGGTACAAGGAAGAGCTCTACGAGCTGCAGGCATCAGTCAGGGGATAGGTCTCTCCAGGCAATTATTATGCGAAAGAAAAAAGAAATTGAAATGTATTTTGCCAAAGACTGATTTAAAAAAAACAAATCCAACATAAAAATGTTTCTAAATACACAGATGTTTACCAACTATCCCCCAAGGCATCCATGTGGGTGTGCTCCCTCCCTTGTAGGCCTCTGTGTTTGGGGTTTCTGGGCCAAACAGTGCAAACATTTACTGTCTATCCCCAACTCAGATACTTTTAGGAACTCTAGTCCGTGAATTACCTGCTCCCTTCCTATGTGGTTTTATTTATTTATGTGTGTGTGCATGGGTATGCTCCCAAGCAAGACCCCTGGGACTTCTTCCCACTTCTCTATTTGTCCCAGACTCTCACAAGGTTAAATTCTTGGCCTGAGCATGTTGTCCAGAGACACAGTGATCCTTGTGCTCAGTGATGTGTCTGATTAAAAAGGAGGGAGAAAACTCAGCAGGAGGAACCTCCATATCATAATGGGAAGGAAAACAGGTCTGGCATCTTTCTCAAATGGATCAGAGTCCAGGCTGCACCACTTGCATAGGAAAGTCTTGAACCTTGATGAATGTCGGTTTTCTCATCTTTAAAATGCACGAACAACGCCCACTGCAAGGGGCTTCCAGGTTCGCTGATGGACCTGGTGTGTGGGGTGGCACATAGGTCATGGATGGGGGGGTCTCAGGGTGGGTTTCCTTCTCTTGCCTCCTCCGTTTCATTCCTTCTGCTTTCCTAGGCCCTTTTTCACTCCATATCGGACAGACAGACAAAACTCAATAAAGCTGTTGGCAGAATGAACTGGTATGAACACGCTGGGAAACATGGACCTGGGGTAGATTCGAACACATCCCCTGTACCTAGGAACGAGCTCTCCCATCACACTCCTCTACGTCTGACTAGAAGGCCTGAGGCAGGGTGGGCTCTACCAGCTCTGCGTAGTTCCCTGCCATCCCTCCTCCCTTCCCGTACTCTAATACCTCCTAAATTATATTTTAAATAATATAATTATTTAAATATTTTTACCTCCTCAGTGCCTCTGCATGATTTTTTTTCAAAATCCAAGCACACGACATCATCAGAGACAAGGGGTGAGAGAGGACTGAGGACCAGGCCCTACAGCAGCGGCGACCCCCGTCGGCAGGCAGCCCGAGCACCCATGGGAGCAGCCATGGGGGCTACTGCGCCGTCCTGCCCCTCCGCCGGGGGATGGCCCCCTGCCTCCATCCCCCCCTCTTCTGATGCAGACATCTCTGGCGGCGGGTGTGGGACCTTCCCCGCCACCACCCCACCTTCAGTCCCTTCTGGCAGCAGGTTTGGAGGAGCAGAGCGTTTCTCTGCACAGGCTCCTGAGGCGGTGGCCCCGCCGGGGGCTCCCCATTTCCCTCTCCACCTCCCCTTATGAGGGGAGCCCCTAGCAGGGGTGCACGGGAGTGGTCTTGGCCCCACGCCCCTCTTCAGCACCCGCTCTCCACGTCCAGCGGCGGCCCAGGCTGGGGCTCAGGCCTGCCCCCGGGGGGCGCACCAGGATACTCGGCACCTGCTTCCGGCCCGGCCGCCCTTAACCGCTGCTGATGAGCCAGTGCCCCTTGGCTGCCTCCTGGAGTCTTTCCTGAATGCCGCCCCACTGTCTTACGGTCCCCTGTGCTCTCTCCCTTCTACGCTCTTGTCCTCGCGAAAGCTGGCAAGATGTCTTGTTTGCTTTTTGCGTGTGTTCCTATAGTGCATCACCGCTCCTGGCACATAGCAGATGCTTAAAAAGTATGTGTTGAAGGAACGAATGAGGAAGTGAAGGTACTTCACAAATTCACATTTGCTTCTCTTCAAGCAATAGTCCTCTCAGTAGGAAATGGTTGGGTATTTTTCCCACAAGGTCACTTTCTCTGATTTGGAAGACCTGAAGATTATGTTATTTTTATCTGAATTCCTGATGTTCCATATTGTTAAAAACCAGTTTCTTGTAATAAAATACAACCAAACTTCCAGTGGGCAAAGAGAGGACACAGGAAGAAGTATACTTTTCAAAGAGGCAAGTTCTATGGGTCATTCACTGCTAATGAGCAGCAGAAGCAATGTTATTCATTGTCCCCAATTCTATTAACATCTACCCATGATTTTTCACTAAGGATGCACCTACATTCCTCCGATTTCCTTCTTAGAATCTTTGTGATGTTGTAGATGCAGATACACAGCTTTCAGTAAGTACAAATGACTCATAAGGTATGTATCATCACAGAAAGTGTGACGAAGAAAATAAAAAGTAACTAAAGTACAATTGCCTGCCTGCTGTTGCTAAGTCACTACCCTGTAAACCTCTCCCTGACCTTGGGCATCTGTTAGAGGGCTGGACCTACCTTGATGTGTCTAGCCCTGTAATTTATTAAGAGTCTGTTCAGAAAAGTGATTATTTATAATAATCAGAAGATGAGTATTTTTTTTGTTTTAGTTCTTCAGCTAGAGAGATGTACCAAATTATTGGGAAGGACAGTGGTAGGAAACTTGAATTGACTTATTTTGATTTAAATTATTTTTCTTAGTTTATGACTGCATGTAATTTTTCATGAGATTTATCCTACCAATATAAATTGGTAAATTGGTGTTTATTTACAGTATTAACATTTTGACTTGTTAGGCACATATATTCCACCCTTAAATGTTCTCTTAGCTGGGTGGGAGAAAATTGGATAAATAGTATTATTTGCAGTTATTTAAGTTTACTACTCCCCATTTATGAAAATGGAATAATGGCACCCCAGCTTCCCCAGAAATGTAAGAAGAATCACCCAGAGCTTCATAAAATATAAATACTGAGTGATATAAACAAAGCATAAGAAATAGCTATGGACTTTGATCTCCATTTAGACCTTGCTAGCAGATCTGTCAAAAAAATAAAAGAAAATCTCAGTAAGTAAGAAAGGCATTCATGCATTCATTCATTTATTCTGGCAGGTAGAAAGGAAATCACTATAAAAGTTTGCAGCAGCTAGTATGGGTCAGGGATAATAGTCCTGGGAGCGAGGGAGAAGAGGAATTAAAACTGTAAGAAATAGACAAGGTGCTGAGCTCTGGGAGTCAGATTCCCAAATGAAATACAATAATGTTGGGCAAGTGCCTTCAAATAAGCAAAGCACTGAGAGAACACAAAAGCAGAAGTTCTAGTGTTTCCTGAAGTTGTGCAGAGGGGCCTCAGAGAGGAGGTAGCCCTTGAACAGCTGTTCACAGATGGATGCATATTTCCTCTCCGAAATCTCTGTAGGGTACTGAGCCAATTCATTGCACTGCTGACAGAAAGTTTATAAAGGAAAATCAAATACATCTGAAACAGATTGCTATTATAAATTACCTTGTAAAAAGTAAGCCGTTCACAATATATCTTAGGTTCACACAATAAGATAACCTTGACAGCCACACAAATTGCTACTACTGCTATTGTTAACATTCATTCACAATCTTTTATTCAAACTATCACTACATTTATTACATATTAAGAATCTATGACATTTAATTCTAGGTACTAATCTCATTTAATTTCCATAGTCAGACAATGAGGATATTATCTGCATTTTACAGATGAAAAATTCAAGATGAGGAGAGGTTAAGTCTATGCATCAGGAGTGCTGAAATGAGGACTCACATTAGAGTCTGTCTGACTTTAAGGTTTGTGTTTCTACTCTCTCTCAATCCAGGAAACTATTTTAAAAACAAAGTTTTGAAGGCATGAGACAGATACAATGATAAGTTCTCTTCAATTAGCAATGAAAATATGTGATTTGTTGAAACAACAGGCAGAAGTAGAATGTTCCTCAAAATGATAAATGTGGTTCTTTAATTCTGGAGAATTTCAAACATGAAAAAAAAATGCATAAGATAACAAAATAAACCCATGCCTTCAACAATTATCAACATTTTGTCCATCCTGTCTCATCTCCCCCTTAATTTCTTTTTGAGTATTTATTTAAATGCAAATCCCAGATATCAGATATTTTCTTTTTTCTCTTGTAAATACTTCAATATACATCTCTATCTGATAAGGATGTTTCCCTCTATTATCATCATAGAGATATTTTAAAAGTCTTACTCTCTTTTTGTAGAAGATATTCCACTGAAAGTTTTCAAAATTAAAGTATAGCCTCTGTAAGAAGAAAACCACACAAAACTTTTAATTCTACTGTTTGGACATAAAGTCATGTTGACATCACTTATCAAATCACATGAAAATAAAGTGATTCTGAATGATGAACTTTTGATCATGTTAAATGTGCAGAACAGAGTCCATGGGTGCAAGGAAGCAGAGATCCTTCACTGGCTCAAGATGAATGAGCCTGTATTGGGCAACGAGCTTAAAAATGTGTCTCATGTGCAAAAACATAAGACAGAATTTAAAAGTCCTGTTCTTTAAATCCAATAGGCAAGAAGAAAATGTACAAACACAAAGAAATAAGAAAAATTTGTGTCAGAAAATTGTACTAGAAAACAGATATGCGTATGTATTCAGCTATATTTAAAAAAATAAAAGAAAACTAAAGAAATAGAATAAACTTAAACATTTATTGTAGTCAATACCTACATCAAGTATACATGTCATTTTAGAAAGTAGTTGTCTTTCCTCCTTCAAAATCCTGCGGCTATAATGTCTACCTCACTCTCACCCCACCCCAATTATTAGACCAAAGTCTGAAGGAGCCAAGTTCTAACAAATATAATAAACAGAATCATGATTTTTTTTAAATGGTATTTGTTAAATGTTTTACTGGTCCAATTTAACCACAAGAAAGTTAAGCACAAAGTGTAACTTTGCCAGAATATCACAATAGAATCTCCACGAGGGGTACTGAGTCTGGGTCTACAAAAATTTAGTCTAATTGGACTGGAAAGGAAACAAAAATTTTAAACAAAAAAAAAGAAGGAATCTATGTGTCTGATTAGCCATTGCTTGCCAACAGCTCCACCAGCAGCTCAAATCCCAGAATTTTCCTCTATTGATCCTGAAGCCACCTTCTCAAACCTCGCTACTCCTGAGAGGCCGGCCCCTCAGCCCATTCAGACAGGCATGTGCTGACTGCACGGCCCGCACAACTGAGAGCTCACCCGGATAAAGAAGCCACGGGCAGGTCAGTTCGCCTCCGATGTGAGGAAAAAACAAAACAAAACAGTTCACTTCCTTTCTCATTAGATTCTAGAAAACTAAATAAGAAGATTCATAGGAGGAGGCTATCATCTTGCCACCTGGATAAGAAAACGAGAGTATCGCATCCCGCCCCCTAGGGCGAATGCAGGAGAACGATCACCGAAGGCCTGGTTCGTTAGGAATCTTTATTATGCGCGACCGAGCATCCATCTAGCGAAAGGCAAAAGCAAAAAACAACCACCACCACACTTCCTCCAGGGCAGCAGCTTATGTAGCATATCCCAACCAATCAGCTGACTGATCACACGCCAGGTTCAGTCTTATTGGAAACACGTGAAAAGCATGCTATGAGAACGAGCATGGAAATGGGGGTAAGCCAATCATGGAGACTTCCTTATGCGCTGAGCTGTAGGGCCAGGAAGGGTGGTGTCTAGGAAGCAGGCGCCATCTTTAGGGCGTTGTCCAGCTAGAGTGGGGCTCAGCCTCGGCCGTAGGCCGGGCCCCCCACACGAGAGATGGCAGAGACATGATTCTGCAGCAACTGGGCTGCAGCTCCTAAGTGCAGATTTGGGCAGCCCAAAATAGCGACTGTAGAACAGAATATCTGTGTTAGATCTGAAATTTTCCTGAAATGTATTTTTTTATATATCTTACATTGTCAATCATCAGGTGTATCAGAGTATATGTTAAGCAGTTCGTATTAGACATCAGTTTGCCTAACCGGATCAAACTAATGAAAGAGCACAGGAAGCACACATTCATTTAAGATTCAGGACTTTGACTTCTTTTTGTCTCAGTTTATTCATCCATAAGATAAATGAGACAAACTAATACCTGTCTAAAGGTACCTCCTAGTATTGAACTAAAAATAGCATAAATAAGAGAATGCATTTTAAAAATTAAAAATGCAAAGTATGATTTTTATTATTAATGATTTTCCTCCTTAAGCTTTTTCAATGTCTCAATTCCTTAATGTTTTCTTCCTATATTTGTAGTACAGAAATGCTTAATACTTACATACACAATGAAAACAGGACAGATTTAATAGTAAAAGCAGAAATACATACCAATCTACAAAAGTGCTTATCTCTTAAATGAACTCTTTAATCAATAATATTTTAAGGAACAACCTCAAAGAAACATGTAGTTAATGAAAAATATTAAGTGTAATCTCAAAAAATAAATAATTTGTAACCTTCTTGGGTAAAGTACTTGTGAAGTTCTTTATTGACTTTAGGAAAAGAATGCAGCCTAAGAAATATTGTTGTACACATGACATGTTGGTTTTAGGCTCAACTGAAGAATACGATTACAGTTTGGCTCACAAATTGTTGACAGAAAAATTGTTTTTATATTTTGTTTGGTAATTTTCATTGCATAGAAAGTTTATACTGGTAAGAAAGATGAATGTCCTTTTTGTCTTTTATATATATTCCTCCCCATTTTGTACTATATATGTATTAGAGGAAGATGAGGAATAATGACAAAAAAACTTTATTAAATGGGAACTCTTTTTTTTGGCCAATTTCCAATCTAAATTCCTAAGAAAAAGGGCAAGTTTTCTGTGGAAGTGCTACTTAATAGACATTAATTTCTGCTGTCATTTCCAGAACAGCACAGTGATTTAGTATGTCCACTGAATCACCCTTGCTGAGTTGGGGATATCTGCTCTGTACTTATTAGCTATGTGAGAGAGGACAGACTATTTAACAGTTCTGCCTCCACAATATGATCCATAGGGTGGGAATAATGTAGAGTTACTGTGAGGATTCAAAGAACTGATACATATAAAATGCTTAGAACAGAGTAATGGCTCAGTTAAGTTTTACTTATTACTACCAGATATAATGCACACATGCACACACACACCCTTTGTTTCTGTGAAAGATTTTTAACCCTCTTTGCTGTGTTTGAAAAGAGATGCTTAGAGTAAAAAAAGAGAGAGAAAAGAATTCTGCTAGTTGTAAAAGAGAAATATTTTAAATCTCACTTAGAATTGAAATGGAAGACTCTGAATAAGAGAAGACCCAGTCCTGCCAAAAGAAAGGCTTGCTCACAAAGCTTGAACGATCACTAGCTCAGACTCCACCTTGGAAGAGCAGGACCCTGCAGGCATGTCGACAGAATCCTTTTGAAAGACACCCCAGGGATACAGACCACAACTACCCAGCTTTCATTCTCTGTAACTCAGCGAGCTCTTCTTGGGAAACTAACTGCTAAGAAATGAGTCAAGAGAGGAATTCTCTAGCCTGTTCACAAAAAAGGCCATTGCAATATTATGTATAATCATGAAACAACTAAGAAACGACCTAAATGTCTCAGAGGGGAATGTATAATTGATGGAATATTATGCCATTATTAAGATGATACATATAATGATTAGCAATATGGAAAGTAATGGTTAATATCAAGAGAGAAAAGGCTTGAAGTGTATATACCTTATATACTGTGACTTCATGCAAACATACTTATAAATAGTTTATGTAATTATATAATTACAAGCAATAAGGGAACTGGGAGAAACCAACTGGGTTTTGTCTGGAGTAATCATGAGTACAATTTTGTTGTAAAAGTCTAATTTTGATGCTTAAAAAACAAATACAAAATTAAAACATGAAAACATATGAAGTATAATACTAAAACTAATCAAGCAACTTGAGTTTTAACGAATTGGTAGTTTAAGTTACTGTTTGATTTCATTAACTCTTAGAGGATGTTTTACTATCTTTCTGGTGATTTTGACACTACTACTAAAATAATGTACATTATACATGTGTGACAGGACATCTATTATAACATAGCAAGTTTGATATAAGAAAATATTCTGTTGGCATTTTTTCCATTTAAGAAGTAAATAGAAAATACTTAATCATTCAACTGTTAATTACCCTAAAGTGTGAGAGGTAAAGTAGAAACAACATACACTAAATACCTACTATGCAATATGTAGACTTTCTAAAAACATATTACTTCTCATTCAAAATACTACAAGAAAATTATAATCGATAATACCAAAATACAAAAACGTATCCAGTACACTCTGGTCAGGCACCATGCTAGCCTCCAGGAATTCCATAAAACACAAATGTCGGCTAGAAAGGCTGTGTCTCCAGCCATAGATCACAAGTTCCTTGGATGCTGACTTGAGCAGCAGATTGCAACTTCATGCTCAGTAACATGAACCCACCAACACACCTGAGCTGGGCAGACCCACAGATTGGACCAGCCACCTGATGGCAGAAACCAGAAAAAAGCTAGCATGAGGCCAAGTGAACACCCCTCCTGTAAGGACAAACAGACACCGTCTGGGAGGGAAGACAGGAAAAGAAGACACCACATGCTAAAGACTTGAGCTTACAGTCCATGGGGAATTTATTCAAAAAGAGATCTGAAATCAAAACAGACTGATTTTTCTCTGGAGGAGGCAGAGAAACCAGTAGCTGGCAATGCCTATCTTTCTCCTTCCTAACCAGAGGAAAATAGTGGGAGTGAGGAGAGGAGTATTTAAGTTTATAAGAACATTAAATGGGTGATGGAGAATAAAGTTAATTTACTTTAGCTAAGCAGTATATGAATACCTTTGTACATTGTGGCCTCTCTTAAAGCAGAAATTACATTTTATTCATTTACTTATCCCCCATTAGGAATCAGCACACATGTCCCTGATAGTCACAGAAGAAATGGCACTGAATGAATACATTATAAGAGTTGGAGAGATCAGAGAATTCAGGAGAACTCACATGATTTACCACAGAAGCTCTTTCTTGGGGAGCTGGAGCACCTAGAGTAGACCTGCCTGAGGCATCTGGCAGTGAGGGGGCAGAGCAGTCCCCAGCCACTGCCCACCAGGCCTACATCTCATTTCCTTTCATTTCTTCCTTTCATCTTGACATGCAAACTATTTTTTTTTTACCTACTATGAATAAATTTCTGTCCTTCCTCTTCCAACCCCTCATATCGAATTACACAGTTGTGTTGAACAATTTAGAACAAAAGTTAGAGAAAACTAGCAAAGAGATTTTTTTTAATCAAGGAAAAACCTGTAAGGAAGTTATATTATCACCACCTCTGATTATTTGGATTTTAGAGTAAAAATTTTTGTCTTTGATGAAAGGTGTTCCCAGATTACCTTTTGAGCATTTGAATCCTTCTAATGTATTAACACAATTTTGTATATCGACCAAACTATAAAACGTAACATACACAATTTTCTAGCTCTATCAAGTTTTGTTTTCCTTTTTTCCTCTTTGGTCTTATGTTTGTGCTGTACTTATTTCTTTTTTTCCTTTAAAATGAAGGAAGAGCCTTTCCCACTTATTATCTACTTTAGGGGCATTTATTTAGAATGAAATAAGAAAGACTTATAATTATAGTTCAATTAGTGCCTCAAAATGGAAAACTGTACCAAGCTGCTTAACCAAATGCAGATTTGGTTGAGACTCCAGAGTTACTTCTAAGTCAAGGCCTTTGAAAGTCTGGACCATTACTTATATTTAATTTATGGTTCTCTTCTAAGGGCAGCGCTGAACTGATTGCTTACTGGGTTCAAATTTTGGCTTTAAAAATTTGCATATAGATTAACTCACATTGCATATTTTTTCTTGTTATAGTATCTGTTTTTCTCAGCTAAAACATGAGGGCATTTAGATGTATCCAGTCCTGTTTATCAGAGCTGTCTACAAAAGGGGTCTCAGATAAAGGCAGAGTGTTGGATGAGCTCTCCTGAGATTTCTAAGCTCTTTCATTTCCTTCTTTCTTATTTTGGTCTTATAAAGTATTGTTTGTAGCCTCCCACCAGAAGTGAACTGGAACAGTTCGGCATTCTAATTTGCACAATTTAAAGGATGCATGTATCTCCAAGTTTAGAGTAAAATATCCTCATATAGAACTATGTGGGTTTTTTTTTAGTTTTCTCAAACTTCCAGACCTTTAGCATTTTAAGTAGATACCCCTACAAAATGAAGTTTTCCCTGCTGTGCCTGGATTTGTACCAGGACCCACTGAGCTCAGTCTTCCAGGGAGCAGAGACGACGACCAAGGTGACTGAAGTGCTGAGGGCACCATGGTCTCCGGCCCTCAGCACAGTTCTCCCCGTGGTGAAGTCCTGGTGAGACATAGACGATGCATGCAGGCTGGGTCCTCTGGGGAGAGATTCGTAGAGGCTCTGTTTATGAAGGTGAAGGCAAGGAAAGAAACCATAAACACCATAGGGAGGAACAGCAGAGTTAGGAAGAGGGATTGATGCCACCCTGAGCAGAGGATGGGAAATAGAGGCAGCAGGTGCCAGAACCTGGAGACCGGGAAGCACATGTACAGAGGCTGATGGCAAGAGCTTGGCCTACAATGGAGGGAGGCACCCAGACAGCAGCCAACTCATCTTTGACCCCCACAGCTGGGATCAGAGAATAAGGGAGTTCACTGATAAAGGTCAGACTCTTGGAGAAACAGGGTGGAGCCTGGATCTGAAGAAGTAAATAGACTAGATACAAAAATAGTTGGAATTGATCCCTCACCTCCAGGGTAATGGCCACTGCTAATCCATAGGCACCTCTGTGTGAATTGGGAAAAAAAATTGCCACGGATGAGTAGACACAGATCTACCCGGGCGCAGGACTGTGCTTCTATGAGAAGTATTAAAAGACTGTCCATTTTCCAGGAAATACAGCCCAATGCCAGAGTACACACCTTGGAAAGCAGACCATGGGCGAGATTCCAGTTCCCACTAAGCCTCTTGGCTGAGCAACCTCAGACTATAAGGAATGGACACTGATTGATCTGATCAAACTGAAGTGATGTATCTCCTTGTCAGTTATTGGTTCAGGGCTGGGTACAGAACCCAGCTCAGGCCAGTCAGCTCCTGACTATCCCCTGGTGGTAGCCAGGGTTAAAAAGTCAGGCACATGTCTGACAGCAGCCTGATAAAAGCGAACTTCAGCACTTCTGGTCTCTGCTCGAGAAGTACTTCTCCCTGACTCAGAAATGAATGAGGAAGCATGTGACCCTAGAGTTTCTAGCACTTGCCATGATAGAAGCCAGCCTAAAAATGAGCCTGATGCCCAGAAGGAGAAAATGGAGAAAATCATCCACACCCTTATGATCAGGGAAAATTCTGAAATGTCCTAAATTAAGTGGCATAAGAGCTGGAGAATGAGGGAGAGAAGCAAATTGTGGGCTGTAGATAACCAGAAACTCCATATTCCTGGAGGAAGTCTTTCAACAGTCATCGAGAAGGTCCCCAGGATACCACTTCCCCCTTGTGTGCAAATAGTCCCTGGCCAACAACCCCACCAATCCATGAGCCTTCTCTAGAGAATAACACCCTGGACTTTCTCCACTTTGTGTTAGCCCATCTTCCTTATCTAAACCAATGTGAATTGAAGCAACTTTTTTCCCTGAGACTCTTGGTAAGTGTCCTGTTTCTTGAGTCTGGTGGATAAATTGTGTCTGTTAGCTGATCTTGCAACTGGTGGAGCAGAAACTTCCTGTCCCAGGAATCAGTCTTTTTCCTGGCTACCATCTATAATGGCTCAATAAACCCCTTTTTTTAAGAGATCTTAGGTCTCTAGAAGTTTTTGATTTGTTGCTTATAGTTTCTTAAGTGTCAGAGTCAAATTATGCTTGAAGTCTGCTGTGTCTCTGTATTTTTCAGTTACATTAATCAATAAATTTCTTTCAGTTTTTAAGCTATGTAGAGTTGAGTTTTCTGTTGCTTGCAAACAGGGATTACAGTCCCTGCCCTCTCAGTCAGGGACAACTGAGGCTTTTTCATCTTCATTATCCCAACCATATAGGACTAGGAAAATTTTTTTAAAAAGCCTATTCAACTCAAACTACACCTTTAGCTCAAAAACCATATTGATCATTCCTGTATGTCTGCCCTTATTGGTATTCACTTAAAAGTAAAAGTGCCTAAAAAACTCTTTTACACACTCAAATAATGTTTTCTTTCTGATGCCACTTTAGTATAATTGCTATGGAAATATCTTTTATCATTTATTATTACAGTTGTGTTTGCATTTGTAGGTATTGCCTCCTCTGAGTGGACACTTACCCTAGGTATCATTTTCATGTCCAAGGTTTGATCTTCTATTGGTTATTTGCAGATTTTGCATTTAAATTATTTGCACACAAGTATGACGGTAAAACTTATTAGAGACACTGCTGTCAGAAGAAGCCAAGAAACACAAACTAAAATTTAGCCACTCAGAAATTCAGTTGGTTTTAATTATCAGGAGCTAGAGTCCAAAAGCAGACTAAAATGTGGCAGCCTGAATCTCTGTAGTGACCTGAGCTTTCCTGAATTAACTCTTGCACCGACCTTTTAACCAGCCTTCCCATATGTGATCTTGACCTCTTCAGAACTTGCCTCCACCCCATTCACAAGAGGTCACTGGTAACTCTTTTGAGTGGGGAGGGACTGGCACATAGTAAAACCTCAAAAAAAATAGACATTGGTAATATTCTTGCTTTCTTGTGAAGAATATAGAATTGTGTTCAGTCTCCTTAAAAAAGGGAGATTAAAGTCTTTAGTATCTTGCCTGATTTCCAGCCAGTCTCTCTGGTTTCCTCCCTTTCTCCTCTATGCCTTACAGAGTGCTTTTCCAGCATCTTCTTTACACAGTTTTTTCCCTCTCTGTGTCTTCCCTACATTGCTCTCCTCTGCTCAGAGTGCTTCCTCAGCCTCTCCTCCAGAAGCTTCCCAGCTTCTACCTGGCCGGCTACCACTACTTCAGTCTTCATCACCTGGTGTCCCCTCCACTATTGCTCCCCTTTCACTATTCTTCAAGAGCAGTCACTCTTCCTCTGCAGTCTCTTTTTAATTATTTCCCTTCAATCTGCTATGAGTATATCTTTATGTGTGGACTTGTCCACTAGACTGAATTTGATGACAACAGGAATAATTCCTTATTTCCTTTCATATTCTTATGACCATTAAGGAGAGAGGGATTTGAAGGACTCCATCTACAAAAGAACATTTTTTCTCCTTAAGGTAAGAAACTCCAAAAACATCAGATTTAATCTAATAAAATATGTCTGCGTCAGTTGAGAAAATACTTCGTTTGCATTCAAGTTAGACACTGAATTGAAATTCTTTGTGCATTGTGAGTGGAGTTGACAAATTTAAATTAAATTATACTTTCAATTAACATTTAAAACTGGAAGTAGCATTTCATTTTTCTAGATCCTATCAGAAACAGTTTTTTTCCAAAAGCTCACTAATCAGATTCCAAATATTTTGGACTCTTTCTCTGCTGGAACCTTCAGAAAACAAGAACAAAGACAAAAATGAAAACAACAATAACAAAGCATACTTTAAATACGTCATACAAAATTGTTGCTGAAAAAGGCTAATTTCAAATTATGAGAGGCTTTATTCTAGCTGATTGCTCTCATCTCTTCAGGGATGATGTGATAAGGAAATGTAAAGGTAGGATTAAAGGCAGCCTGTTTTTTTCTTACTATGAAGTCTTTCTAGTTGAAACCTGTGAAGAAACTCTCTCTTCCTTTTTGAAACCATGGAATGTAGTGTAACTTGCTTGTCTGAGGGTTTTGGCTCAGCAGGCAAGGAAACTTCCTATCATTACAGACTGTTAGTAATGGTAGAGTAGTCTGGACTCTGGACCAAAATGAGTGTCTACTGTGAGGCCAGCTGTGGCACATGGCCGCTGAGTGGGACCATGCAGTGCAGAAGACAGGCGTGATTGATCAGCTCCACTAGAGAGATACGGCCAGGGGGCTATTGACCTTGCAGACAGGACTGTGATCCCTTCATGTGCAGGAGAACTATTGCGGGCCTTAAGGTGCACGTGGCCCTGTACATGGGTGAAAAGCACAGTATCTTACTGAGAGAAAGTAATGCAATAGTAGCTGTGGCAAAGCACATTTTTAGGGGTAAAAGTTAATCTTGTTTCTTATAAATAACCAGATGCTGGGGTAAAAGGCGGCAGCCTATGAGGCCCCACAGCCAACCAGCAGAGACCAGCTTGAGAGTCTAGAGGAGAGTACTGAAGGCTGGACCACTGAGACAAAAGAATGCACAGCCCAGGACCACCTGCCATCACCACAGCCACAGGGCTTAGGGCAGAGACACCGGAGATGGAACACAACCCTTCATTTTTCATTCTGATTAGTTATATATGTGCCCAGGACCCCTAAGAAAACATGCATATAATTTGCCTAGAGTGCCAGTTTGATTCTTTTCAATTAATTACCGTCTTATTTATAAAACCCAATATTAAAGTACTAGAAATTTTTCAAGAGAGAAAACAAACTGTAATTTAATTATGATATATCGTTTGTTGTAAGATGCAAAATGACTATAAAGATATTTTTTTAAAACTAAACTATCTTACAATCTATGAAATATGGCACCTAGATTTATTAGTTCATTTTGATACTAATGGTTGGATGAATATTAGCTTGAATGAGTTGTCTAGGATGCCATATACCCTAAAAGTGCTTCCTTTTGATGCCTAAATAGGATCAATCCAGATTGGCCACTGTCATATCAGTAAGGTGTATAAAATGATGCCAAATGCACAAAACTTTTTTTTAAGGAGAACATGGAATGTGTTTTATTCAAACATCACACAGCGGTTATCTCTAGACAATATCAAACCTGGGAAAACAAAATGTGAGTGAAGTCAGTTTGACTTGCTCCCTATCCCTTCCTTTTAAGTTATTTTTGGGCATACTTGACTACCACCATCACCATACCTTTCATTCGCAGTCACTTAGAAGTGCTGACAATCAAGGCCAATGGTTTCCAACCCCAATGCACATCAGAATTACCTGAGACGCCTTTGAAAAAAAATCTATTCCTAAGATTCAAAGGTTTGAAAACACAAACATTGTTGGCCAGACTATGAAGAAAGACTCTCTCAAATATTTCTGGTAGGAATATAAAAACACATGCAAACCACTATGGTGGAGAGTTGCCAATATCTATCAACTGGCCCAGAAATACAACTTTAATAATTTGCCCTAAAATATAAACTACTACAAATACAAAAAAAATAATAATAATACGCAAAAGGTTATTCACTGTGGCACTATTGGTCATATGAAAGTATTGGAAGCCGCTCAGGTCTATCCATAAGAGGCTGGTTGAACAATCCTACTACATCTACACAGTGGAGTACTATTTTACATAGAGCTATAAAAAAGAATAAGAGTCATCTTTGAGAATGAATATGGAGTGAAAAAAAGTGATGTGCAGTAGAGTATTCTACCATTTTTATACCATATGTACAGAAATATACAATTTTTATTTTGGCAAAATAAAAAAAGAAGGATAAATCAGAAATGAATGTAAACGGTTCCCTATCTGGAGTCAGAAATTTTGTGGTCATAGGATTAGAAGATAGAAGAGGTTTCTCCAAGCATAATGTTTTTATAGCTTGGGAAGTTTTTGAGCCATGAAAATTTTACACACATTCAAAACTAAAATTATATCAACAGTATAAAAAAAACCCTAAAACTTAATTCGAACAGAAATAAATGAATTCAATTTTATATTAAATGATAATATGATAATATGTAATAAAATGATAAACAACCACACATTTTTTTAAAAAGGTTATTCAAATAACTCCTGAATATTCTCTGTATACCCTTAATGAGCTATTTCCTCAGGATAAAAAATAAATAAATATATCATGAACATTGTTTAATAGGTTTGTTGTTGATCCTTAAAACTATTTTTTGTGTATTGTAGAATAAAGCAAATGAGTTAATATATTCTTGGTGTTAGAATTAAGGCTTCTTATTGTGAGTGAAGTAGTGTATAAATATGGAATGGGGAAGGTGGATTCCTGAAGTGTGGAATTGAAGTGGAGTTGTCAGCATGATTTTTTAAAAATATACATTCCTAGCTCTGCCCACTGAAGGGACCCAGGCGTAATGTCACACAAGGGAAATGAATATAGTGGTACCAAGATCCTGTTTTCAAAATACCATTCACCACTGAAAGGAACTATTACTGTTCTCTGGAGAAATGTATCAGAGACAGAGAATGTACAAGGTGAGTCTGGAACATATGTCATACAGCAAAGGAAATGCCCAGAGAATGGTAAGTGCTTGTCGAAAGGACAAAGCAGCAAGCATCAAGGGCCAAATATGGGACAACTGGAATAATATGGGAAATTAAAAGCTTTAAAAAAAGAATGGAATTTTAGAAAATCTATGAGTTCATTGAGATACTGGAGGTAGGGGGGTCTTTTTTTTACAAAAGAATACCAGCTAATAAATGTCAAAGCAATAATAAAATTAGGAAATCATTATTTTGCAGTCTACAATGCGACTCAATTAAGAATCATCAATGTATGCTAGAACTACTGGATAAAAGTGTGTTGGGGAATATAATATTCACATACAACCAAAATGTCTTCCCACAGATTATTAATTATAAAGGAAAAAGCATACTTATAAAATGAAAAAAAATTGGAAAACATCATCTTAACCAAATAACCAAACTTAGCAGAAAACTAGCATACTCTGTCTCCTGAAGGGATCCCATAGGAAGTACACACAGCATCTGTATCGTATTCTTACTAAAAATGTTTAACCTGTCTGATCATGAGAACATAATCAGAAACACACACATTCCACAAAATAGCCCAAACTCTACGAAAATGGCAATTTCATGAAAGGCAGAACATAGGAAAATGCTTTGGACTAAAGAAGTATAAGAAAAACAGGACAACTAAATATAAGGTGTGTAATATGTGATTATATTTCATATTTTTATAGCTAAAAAATACATTACTAAAAAAATGGACAAAAAAATTGCTGAAACAATTGAATTTGAATAGGGACTGGCCGTCTTCTTCATTGTAATATGAACTTTTAAAATAATATTTATTTCAGTAGCTCAAATTAGATGATTTGTACACAATGGGTGTCATTTCCATGATCAAACAATATTAATATGTTACCCTATGCTGTACTTTCATCCCTGTGACTAATTTATTTTATAATTGGATGTTCATACTACTTTATCCCCTTCACTGATTTCACTCATGGTAGCCCCTTTCCCTCGTGTCAGCCACCAGTGTGTTCTCTGTGATTAAGAGTCTATTTCTGTTTTGTTTGTTTATTCATTTGTTTCATTTTTTTAGATTCCACACATAAGTGGAATCATATTGTATTTGTCTTTCTCTGACTTATTTCACTTAGCACAATACTCTCTAGACCAATCCATGTTTTTGCAAATGTCAAGATTTCATTTTATATGGCTCAGTATTATTCCTTGTATGTGTGTACATGCACGTGTGTGTGTGTGTATAAACACAACTTCTTTATCCATTCAGCTATCAATGGATGCTTAGGTTATTTCCATATAATGGCTATTGTAAATAGTGCTCAGATCAATGTAGGAGTATCTTTTCAAGTTAATGATTTTGTTTTCTTCAGGTAACCACTTTCCCAGAAGTGGGTCATATGGTATTTACATTTTCAGTTATTTGGGAAACCTCCTTACTGCTTTCATGGTACACCAATTTATATTCCCACCAGCAGTGTAGAAATTTCCCGTTTCTCCACATCCTCACCAACATTGAATTCTTGTCTTGTTGGTATTAGCCATTCTGACTGGTGTGAGGTGATATAAAGTGATTTCTCATTGCGGTTTTTATTTGTATTTCCTTGATGATAAGTCATGTTGAGCATCTTTTCATGTGTCTGTTGGTCATGTGTATGGTGTCTTTGGAAAAATGTTCAAGTCCTCTACCCATTTTTTTAATTGGATTATTTGCTTTTTTGGTGTTGAGTTGTATGAGTTCTTTATGTATTTTGGATATTAGTCACTTATCAATATATCATTTGCAAATATCATCTCCCATTCAGTAGGTTGCTTTTTTGTTTTGTTGATGGTTTTCTTTAATGTGAAGAAACTTTTTAGTTTGGTATTCCCTCTTGTTTATTTTTATTTTTGTTTCCTTTGCTTGAGGAGACTTATCTTAAAAAAAATTACTAATGCCAATGTTCAAGAGTTTACTGCCTATGTTTTCTTTTAGCTTTATGGTTTCAGGTCTCATATTAGGTCTTTAATCCATTCAACTTTATTGTTGTGTATGGTGTAAGACAGTCACCCAGTTTCATATACTTGTATGTAGCTATCCAGTTTTTCCAATGTCATTTTTTGAAAAAAACCTCTTTTCCAAATTGTATATTCTTGCCTCTTTTGTCATAGATTAATTGACCATATAAAGTAGGTTTACTTGTAGGCTCTCTATTCTGTTCCATTGATTTATGTGTCTGTTTTTGTGGCAGTACCATATTGTTATGATTAATGTAGCTTTGTAGTATAGTTAAAAATCAGAGCTCGTGATACCTCCAGCTTTGTTCTTGTTTCTCCAAGATCTATTTGGCTATTCAGGGTCTTTTGTAGTTCCATACTACAATTCTGTGCAAATGCCATTTTTTTTTAATGGGGATCGCACTGAATATGTAGATTGCTTGGGGTAGTTAGCCATCTTAACAATATTAGTTCTTCTTATCTATGAACATGGAATGTC
Organism: Manis javanica; assembly: GCF_040802235.1. Taxonomy (NCBI): domain Eukaryota; kingdom Metazoa; phylum Chordata; class Mammalia; order Pholidota; family Manidae; genus Manis; species Manis javanica. The sequence goes on along the minus strand of NC_133168.1, from coordinate 24,536,504 downwards.
TTCCCATTTATTTGGGTCATCTTCAGTTTCTTTCATCAGTATCATAGTTTTCAAAGTACAGGCTTGTCATTTCTTGGTTAGATTTATTCATAGGTATTTAATTATTTTTGATGCAATTTTAAATGGTATTGTTTTCTTAATTTCTGTCTCTGCTAGTTCATTATTTGTACACAGAAACAGCAGATTTCTGTATATTGATGTTCCATCCTATGACTTTACTGAATTTATTAATTCTAATAAGTGTTTTTATGGAGTGTTTATGGTTTTCTATGTATAGTACGGTGTCATCTGCAAATAGTGACAATTTTACTTCTTACCAATTTGGTTGACATTTATTTCTTTTTCTTGTCCAGTTGCTGTGACTGGGACTTCCAATATTATATTGAATAAAAGTTGTGAGAGTGGGCATCCTTGCCTTATTCCTGATCTTAGAGAAAAAGCTTTCAGCTTTTCACCATTGAGTCTGATGTCAGCTGTGGGTTTGTTGAATATGACCTTTATTATGTGAAGCTATGTTCTTTCCTTACCCACTTTGAGAGTTTTTAGCATGACTGGATATTGAGTTTTGTCAAATGCTTTTTCAGCTTCTATTGAGATGGAAACATTATTAATATTTAAACATACAAGTTTTCTAAAGCACTTCAGTTAATGTTTTTTAAACTGGTTAGAATATTTTATTTTATAAAGACAATACAAATTTATATTTATAAATATTTATTTTATTTTATATAAATAAATATTTATTTATAAAGACAATACAAATTTAAATCTAGAGATTGCTTTATATTTGGTAGAGAAGAATGCTGAGGCTTAGGTGATTTCTCCTTTTCTCCTGCCCAACTAGGTTAGAGTAATTGTTTTAGTGTCGTCAACCACATAAAAACCCATTGCAGAGGTAACCGGAACAAATAAACCAAAGAAGAAAGCAAATTGAAACAACTCATGCATATGGACAGAGATTTTAACTTTTTCATCTTTTCTGCTCTCATAATAATTGGCATAAGACCTTTTATATGATAGGTGTGTTATAGCTCAAGACCCAGCCAGTTAGCTGAAAGTTACTAAGATTGATTCAGGAACAGGGCACAGTATGGGTATAAAGTTCCGAGAACATGGAACAGGACAGAAAAGCACTGACAATAACTGGGGCACAGGAAAGGAGTTCCCAAGGACAGGTGCTACACACCAAAGGGTGAGTCAACAGTAGGGATTTTAAATACCTGTTGCTCATGCTGCCTCTCCTTTTTCTACACATTTGGCAGACATCAATTTTTCATTGTCATGTTCTTTCTCATTGTCTCATCATCTTTTTTAACCCAGTGCTCACAGAGGCCACCAACAATCAACTGAAAGTGTATTTCATATTAAATAAAGACTACAATTTAAAAATTCTTCTTTCAGATTAGGTTAGAGTTACAAAGGGAGGCAGGACCGTATCCCCACAGCTTTGAAAGGAAGTTTGCAAGGCTGGCAGACAGGCAGGGGTGAACAAGGCTTGATAACTATTAAACTAGAACATGAGCTAAAGTAAGAGTAGTAAAAATATAATTTCCTCCTGCATTGCAGTAGGTATCATGTCTTCAGAACATAATTTGGCACCTGCTTGTGTATTTGCAAACTTCATGAGAGCAAGAGGGCTGCCCTACCTCATTAAAGCAAATTCCTGTTTGGAATATCAGAAGCAAGTCTGAGCTACATGGCTACAAAAACATTTTTCAGAGTTTTCATGGGCCTGTGGTATCTGTGAACCTGTCGTGTTTCAAATACATTTAAGGGAATTCTTGACTGTGGTTTCCCTATCTGACTCCTTTGTAAATCAGCTTTTCCACTTTGAAATGTTAACAGTTTTCAGAACTAAGCTTTCAGGCACCAAATAGGGTATGCCATAAAGCAGTTTGAAATTATATATAAAATGACATGTTTTTTAGAAATGTTTGTGCAGCATTTTGTTTGCAAAATATTTCTTATTGCAAACATCCTAGCTCATTATTCTTTCTAGTTAATTAGGGGTTGGCTCTCCATTATATAACATATGTAAAAAACAACAGAGAGATAAATTCAACTTGAGTTAATTAAACTTTGCATGCTTCCTAGCCAATGGAGACCAAAATAATGGGCCCAAATCATACAGTAAATCAATCATCCAACTATCATTAAAACCTTCAGCCTCTGACGCTCCAGCTCAGTTCACTGAAACCTTCAGCCTTTTATAAGGATTTCAATACTCTGTAGTATATTGATTTTTTTCTTGTGAAGTTAGTATTCCTCTCAACATCCATAGTGAAGTGTATAGTTGTCAAAACTGTAATTGTTGACTATTTAGAAAATAAAAATACTATTTTTTGCTCTGTATCTTCTACCTTCTGTCCCAATATCATCTTTTTCTCCATATGTTATAAACATAAACATGCCCATGCTCCAGTTTTGTGAAATCTCCTGACTCTATGACCCCACTGACTTATTATTTTAATACTTCTCATTTCAGACTTTTCGACCGAGTAGTCTACATTCACTCTCTTAATTCTGGCACTCCCCAATCACTCCCCAGGCCACTGAAATGTCCTCTCTACCCAACCAACCAACTGATTTTTGTTAAAGTGTATTAGTAGATCTTATTCATCTTCCATAATGGAAACTTTATATCAATTGCTTTACAACATAGCATCTATAGTATTGTATTGTACCGTACACTTAAAATTTTGTTAATAGACCTTATCCTAAGTATTTTTACCACAAAAAGGTAACATGAAATGGACATAAGGAAACTTCTGGAGGTGATGGATGTGTCCTCTTAAGGGCAGTGATGGCTTCACCGATTATTTCCAACTCCAAACGGAACCTGAAGACTGTTTTCCTGGATCTGACTGAGGCATCTGACTTTGTTGTCTCTCGGCTTTCTATTTGTGTCTTTGTCCATTCCTTTTTTATCTTTCATTAATTCCTCATGATTTGTCTTTCTTCTAATTGCTGGAGTTTCTGAGCCCCATTCTTAGTCTGCTGCTTTTCTCATGATAGAGCTTCATTTGGGTGTCATTCCCTCTCAGGATTTTCAGAACCTTCTGTCCTTGTGATTTACAAAACTAAATCCCTATCTGTGACCTTTCTTCCATATTTCAGACTCACATTTACAAATACCTATTGGACGTTTCCAATCTTGTGAGAACCATAGGCTAAAATCCAAGGTACATTTTACCCTCAGTCCTGCTCCTTTTATATTCCCTATGTCATTTAATAAATCAAAGATTAAACTACCAAATCTTAAATCTGAGGGCTACCAAAGTTTTCTCCTTGCCCCAATCCTCCATATTGAATTAATCAACAAGTTCCTTCAATTATACTTTCTAAATATTAATCTTATCTTTTCTGCACCTACTATCTCTAGCATCGTTTAGCCTCTGATAACTTTTATTCTGTTCTAGTTGAGTTTCTTGTTTCTGGTCTTGACTTTTTCAAGTTCACCCACTGCACCAAAGCCATAATAACCTGTGTAAACAATCTAACAATCGTTCTCCTTCTGGCAGCCTTCACAGTTTCTCTATGGCTTACATACTAATGTCCAAGCTTGTAAGAGTGGCTACAGGACCTTTATAACCTGGCTTAGGTTTACCACTGCCAAAGATGCCTAATACTCTCTGCCTCACAATTTCTTTAGCAATATCAAAATGTTTATAATTTTCCATCCATACAGAACTTTTCCAAGCCATGGCTGTTGGCTCTGTCTGGAAAACTCTTCTGGTTTTCCCCCTGTGGCAATCATTAGTGATTTTTCTAGTATTTCCAAATATTCACCTTTGGGTGCATGGTAGCCTAGCATGTCCTACCCTCTTCAAGTTAGCCATGATCATGTGATTTGCTTTGTCTACTAAAAAGTGAGTAAACAATGCGTGTTACATCCAGAAGCAGCTTTTAGGAGCAGATGTATGATTTTTCCATCTTCCTGCTTCCATGGCAACTGGCAACATTGCAGATGGTGGAGTATGTGTCAGCTTCAGTACCTGAATAAGGGCAATGTCCTGAGGTAGGCATATAGGTATTCCTGCAGCATAGTCTAACCTAACCTGACATACATTTTTTCCAATCTCTTTATTATACTTACACTTCAAATTTTACTTGGTTACCTCTTCTCAGGAAATTTTCTTTGAATTTCTAGAGTATTTCCTCAACTGTAAAATGGGAATAATAGGGCTGCTATAGGCTGAAAAGATTTAATTCACTTAAAATGTTATATGTCTAGATATTGGATTAATAAAATGTGCCTGTTATGTGGTTGCTATTATATCAGGTAACTGATTCTCAGCTCTTTCCATTTTGCATATATAACTCTTATATCCTTTATAAAAGAGCAAGCTAGCCAATACATTTCTCCAAATAGCTCTCTTTATCAAAATGCCAACATTATAATTGCCACTTAGAGGACAAGAAATGTCCATAATAAAAACAAAGGGGATGCAGGCACTGTAGTCAGACTTCAGCTACACTGTGTGGTCAATTTGCTCGTGGGATTAATGTCTCTGAGCTGCAGTTTCCTTCCTCAGTTATAATATAGAAATTATAATATGTAGTTTTTTTGAGGATTTAAGTAAATACACATTAAGAGTTTAGCATCATATTTGACACAGAGTAATTTTACAATATGCTATTTTCATTTCTAGTGACTGTTAATATTTTCATCCATCATCATGAGTCCTGAAGAAAGGCAGTCATTCTGGGACTGTGAACAGGCTGTCACTGTGCCTTGCCTTTACTACAATTTACAAGATGAGAAGCTACATAAAGGCAGTTATTCCCATTGCATTTCATTTATCTAGAATGTCAAATATAGTTCTCAATAAATATTTATTCAATTCAGCTGAAGTTTTAATCAAATGCCTAGCTTAATAAGCCAAACCCATATTACATATCCTCGTCCAGTACCCCCTGCACCTAGAAGGCAGTCACACTGGCATGCCGTGGCCAGGAGACAGCCCCTCCACCTGACTGTTGGAGTTGCCGATTGTGATGTTGGTGATCATTCACAAAGACTTTTTTGTATCAAGAGAGCAATGGGTGTGTCTTCCAGACAATGAGATCCTGAGTCCTTTATCTACAGGCTTCAGCTGGCTGGAGAATTCAAAACAAAGAAGGGATTGAAATCTGTCTGCTCCTGTTTTAATGGGGCAGCTGCGAATTGTATAGATGCAGCCCAACACACAAACTGCCTGAAAGTATTTGTTGAGCTCTGTAGGAAGGTAATCAATGGAGTGACTGATAAAAGACTCTGTTTTAAATTGAAGAATTCTGTCATTCACTGTAGAAAGCCTCATGGAAACAATAAGCACTGAAATTTGAGAATCTGGGAAACTGGCTATGAAAGTATGATATATTTTGCCCGTATTTTATGCTTTTATCAACTTTCATCAGAGAATGGGGGCATGGGAGCTTTAAAACAATCTGTATGAACATGATAACTAGGAGAACAACCACAACCAGGAGGAAAGAAAAAGGAGAGAAGAAAACTTCTCAGAGTATTGGATACGGTTCAAAAAACCACAGAAAAAAATTCATGGGTACGTTCTGGTGAATTAGTATTGACCGAACAGAATTTGTGATCTTTTTTCCCAGCTACATTGTTCAGATAAAAAAAATTGGGAGGACTAAGGTCATATAAATATTATGACAGTCAACTGGGAACAGGCCATTTGTCCTTTTTGACATGATGCCTGACCTGTTCAGTTTGCCCTTTTCATACTGCCATCATTTTGGGTACCTCAGATGGTCCAAGGAATGAAACCAAAGTCCAGTCTTCATCCTTACAGCAACAATATGACGTTTGGCCAGACCCAGGCCCCCTCAGAACACCAGCACTTCTGGCCTATGGTTACAAATGGCAGCACCGCAGGCAGCCAGCAGCAAAGCGCCATCCAGGCCCCAGGAGCCATGCGATTCTCAGGCTCCGCCTCCCAGTGTGAGCATGTCATGTTCTCCCGCCCTAGCTACACGCGGGCTCCAGGTAAAGTAGCTGGTGTGAAGACTTTAAATTTTATAGAAATCCAAATACTTCCATAGGCCAAAATAAAGACATCCATATAGTAATTTTTTAAGTGCATTATTCTTTGTCTAGTTTGCATTTTTGTTTATTTTGTCAGGCACAAGAAAAATTATTTCTGGCCAAAAAGAGAAGTATTCAAAAAGAATACATAGAAGAAAGAGAAACAGTTGCTAGAACATTTTATTCAGACTTCTTCCTGAAACTTTATCTGGAAAGTCATTTTGGAAAATATAACACATCATCTGCTAAAAATTGTTAAAGTGACTAGGAATTTTTATTATCAATCCCTATGTTCTGACCAAAACTGTCTAACTTTAACACTAAGGGCCAAATCCTGCACTGACCAATGCTTTTCTTCCCACGGCCTCCCTGGATTTCGTGGTGGACAAACTCATTCCAAGATTTTAGAAATTGGATGACTTCTTGATTCATAATGATTTTATGAGAAGAGACCTTATGTAAGGAGACCAGAACTGAGATCTGATTTCTCCAGTGACTTTTTTTTTTCTGGCTCCAACAATTAATAAGTTTTGTTGGCACCATAGAAATGTCTGTTTCTTACTGTATTGATTAGAGTGTCAGAATGGAAGAGGGAAAAAGCTGGGCTTTGAAATTAAACTGGGAATTGAGTTCTAATTAAACCTCTTACTAGTTGCAGGAAGGCAATGTAGCGATTCTGAGATCCAACGTCTTTCCTCTCCTCCCCTCTCCCTTCCCTCCCTTTCCATCCTCTTTATCTTCCCTTCTTTCTCTTTCCTTTCCTTTCCTTTCCTTTCCTTTTCTTCCTTCCTTCCTTCCTTCCTTCCTTCCTTCCTTCCTTCCTTCCTTCCTTCCTTCCTTCCTTCCTTCCTTCATTCCTCCCTTCCTTCCTTCCTTCCTTCCTTCCTTCCTTCCTTCCTTCCTTCTATCCCTTCTCCTCTTTCTCTCCCCCTTTCTTCCTTCCTCTGACTCTCTCCTTCCCTCCCTCCTGTCCGTCATCTATCATCTACCATGTTTCTCTGTCTAGTACTCTAGTACCTATGTATCATCTATCTAAAACATCTAGCACCATCTACAGCTTAAGATCATTGGAAGCACCTCAGACAGTGCCTGGAATGTAGTAGGTCCTCCATAAGCATTAGTTGCTGGTCATTTCTGTCCTGCCAGCTAAGCAACTCCAATCTGTTGACATGCAGAGCATCTAACTAGGCTCTCACATGTTGGTGGGTATCAGAATTACCTGCATGTCTTGTTAAACACATAGTCTGGGCTCCATCTCCAGAAATTCTGACTCCACATGTCCTGGGATGGGCCTGAGAATTTGTACTTTTAATAAATACCCAGGTGGCACTGATACTGCTAGTACATGGACACATTTTGAGTATCATTGATACTCAAAATTTGAACAGATGACAAAAAGCTTCATCTCTTAAGCACACTCCAATTGATTGGTATGCTCATTGAGAAGATCCTGAGGCCATGTGAGGCCTGGGTAAAAATTATGTTCATAAGTAATGAATATTTAACATATCTATTTTCCCTGTAATTGCTTTTTTTCCTTTTTCTTACTACTTGTCCATTTCTCAGCCAAAATTTTAAATCAACCTCAAATTCCAGCAACCTCTAACCATAGGACCAGTCCTCGCTCATGACCAGGACAGTCTAGAATGGCTCCATCCCCTGGCACCAGACCTCCTTTCAACCTCAAAGATCTATGAGCAGTCAGGGATGCATGCCCACATGTATCAGCTAGCCATGGAGAATTCATGAAATTCAGAAAAACAGGTAATGACAACAACTTGTCTGACTAAATGCCAGACACTAAAATATATTATTTTATTCACCCAATAATTCTATGAAATAAGTATTCCTATCCCCAGTTTAGAAATAAAGAAATGATGCTTAGAAGAGTTTTCCCAAGCAATTTTCTCAAGGTCATTCAAAAAGTATGTAAAATATTTCTTATTTGAAAGGCTGTGTTTTTAATCCTTACAGAAGTAGGAGGCAGGGACACTGAAACACTGTCTGGTTGTAGGAAAAATCCTGCTGTCCTTGTGTTATTTTCATAAAATGGATGATACCCATCATTTTCGTCTGTCATATTGAAATAAAGTAATGAACACATACAGAAATGTTCTGTGCAGTTGTAGAGTCACCTTTCCTAAATATGTATGTTTATATTATAGGTCTACATGCTCTGGCTTACTATTCGCCAATACTGTCGTCAACTTCCACACTACAGAAGTACCTCATATAAAAAACAACACATCTTAGATCAGGCCTAATGATTCTTGTTCATCCCCAGGTTTTAAAACTTCATGTATATCCAGTGCTTTGCTAAGCTTCAATGTTAGATGTCCTTATTTTTGCATTTCTAAGACAGCAGGGTCATTTTTTATTGAAGATTTCTTGCTTCTCCACGTTCATTATCAAATTAGTTTAATTTATGTATATCCATGCATGATTCATTCCTTATTTTTAAGAAAAATCATATTTTAAATCAGGTCAGTTTTTGGTGAGTTATATGTATGCTGGGACTAATTTAACTTGACTGCTATAAAAATCACTCTTTCAAAGTTCTAGAGAATTTACTTAGTGGTAAAAGCAGGAGTTGTCCACTCCAGGGAGATTTTATGTTTATGAAAATGGATAAGCAAAGTCATTTTAAAATGTCATTCATTCTATTTCTTCCATGTTTGGGAAATTTCTTCTTTGAAAAGACATATTTGTTTGTGTTGATAGAAATTAATTTGGCACTTACAAATGTTGCTTTAAGAAAAGTACTATCAGTTGTTGTTAAGCTTTCGTATTCTCTTGGGAGAACTCATATTGTCATGAGCACCATGGAGGGAAATAGTCTGGTATTTATTTTGCTCTGCACCTAACAGAGCTGTCTTTAAGATCAAAGAGATTCCTTTGTGAGAAGGAGGCCTGTGGAGTACAGGGTGAACAGGCAGCTGATGCCAAGCAGGTGGCGGAGTCTGAGGGCAAAGACCAAGTCACCAAAAATATCATCAGCTGACTTACAGAAACAAGAATCACAGGGTTGGAGCATCTGAAACCCAATGGTACATTAGAGAAAACTTAGCCTGACATTTTTATTTCACAACTGATTATGCTGAAGGAAAGACAGTGTCCGAGACTACAAAGCCAATGGCAAAAAAAAAAAAAAAGTTTATTAAAATAATCACAAATAATGCTACCAGAAATAATGAGAATCCTGGTCCAAGCCAACATTTTCCAGAATAAAAATCAAGTGACACATTCACTGTTAGAGCTGCCACATGTAGGTGTAGAAGAGCTTTGAGATGCTAAATGGGGGAAGAAAACAGAAAATCAAGGGTCCTTCGCAAAAACATAGAAATGAGATGCATCATCGTACTCTTACTTATGTCTGTAAGCATCTTGAGAATGAATTAGAGAAACAGTCACTGAAAAAGTGAAAAACTCTTTTCTACTGGGACATCTTTTGTTCTATTTAGGAACAACTTTGACCAAAGTGTGTCTAGTTTCCAGTGTGAGATCCCAGGAATTAGATTCAGCAAGGGGCCTATGAGAAGGTAACTCCGGTCACCAGGAAAAAAGAAGCACTAAGATAAGATCTTTTATGAAAAGGAGGGGAGTACACAAAGGAGAAATTTTGCTGACTTTACACTGTGACCCATGGTGTGATACCCAGCAGTAACTGGGGTACCATACCAGGCTCAATCACAAGATTGACGAAGATGACACCATAATTCTAAAACAGACCTTATCCAAGCAAATCTAATACAGAATAGGGTCTACAAATTAGGATAAATATAGTGATACAATGTAAAACTACAAGTCACAGACACTGGCAAATAATGCCACCAGAATTAGCTCGACATTCTACAAAAGGAAATTTAAATTGTCACATTTACCAGTGTGGTGAGTTCCTATTTGCCTTCTTTGTCAGTAGCTAGTATAGGTACCTGAACAAGATAGGTGCCTGTTTATTTATAAAGCTGGCACTGATTCCCTTATTGCTGGGGAGATGGTTAAAGTTGATTTCACACTCTAACTGAAAGGCTCCATATCTCTGCGGTGGGAGGAGTGGACGGCTTCTGTGACTACATGCCATGGCGTGCTCTATGCGATCAGGCCCTGCCTGTGTGTTTGTTTGAATCATTTCTAACATTGTGACTGTTACTCTAAGTAACCAGGAATTGCTTTCCTTTCTGGATATGATACCCATTTATACTGGCATACAGGCCAGTATTTGAAGGGAGGAAGTGATACTATAAAGTTGGCAAGTAGGTGCTTTGGTGTGTGTCCTAGGTGAACTATTTGCTGTCTGCTGAATATCCGTGTTCTTTCACATTTATGTTCATTACACATTTCCATCCTAGCTGCTTAGAATATCTTTTTGTTTCCCAATAATGCATTCCTATATTCCCTTGAAGATTCAATTTCATTTATTTTTCCTTTTGTTTTAAAGAATACTGTATGTGTAACATTACAAATGTCTTTTCTCCTTAACACTATGTTTAGGAGATTATTCCATAGTCCATCATTCTATATCAGCACATACAGATGTATTTTTAATCCACTACAAGTTTTCCAATGGGTCACATAACATTATCTAACTGATGTCTTATTGAAGGATATTAGTTTTGTCTACTGTTTGTACAATTACGCAAAAGACTGCAAAGATTGTGAGTTTGTGTCTTTGAACACATATGAGAGTACAGCTAGAAATGACTGGGTAAAAGTGTATTTATTTTAAATCAAAATACTACATATTTTATATTAATCCTTGTTAAACTTCAGTTTGTTCATTTCAGCCATTCTGCCACTGTTTTGTGAGGCTGTCACTCACCGCATGAGCCCGATCCGCAACCTTGTGCTTGCATCCTTGTGTAACGTACAACAGTTGCCTTCCTTGTTCAAGTTTCAGTGGCACTGTTCAGTGGCTAGAGCCTGTCCACTTTATCAGCCCCGCCTCTTCTCACAGAATATCCCATGGGGTCTGTGTATTCTGGGCTTGTGACAGAGGCTCAGTGTCCTGCCTCTGAGCTCTGAGACATGCTTAGGAGAACTGTCCTGTACAGGGGCTACAGAGGGGGATGTTTCTGCTGTATTTGAGGGAGTGTTGTCCACCCCCACCTTTCGACACTCATCCTGCATTCTCCGGGTTGTTTTCGTCAGCTGTATAATCAGTCCTGGTGAGTCATATCTTAACTACTGAGGGAAAGGAGATGAAGGAAAAGCTGAGGGAGACAAGTTCCTGATTTAGTTTATGATATCCACAGACTGAATGAACAGAAGCTCAGGGTTTGTTTTTCCACCCACCGTTACTTGAATGTTATGGAGTCACCTAATTTATCAAACACATTCACAAAAAGTTTCTTTTTTCTTTTCCTTAAAGTGGCAACTTTATTGAAATATAAAATTGATATTTCAATTGAATGAACTTAAGTCAATGCCCTTTGCCCTTCTCTTCATTCCTTTTCATAGTCATCTTATTTTCATCTACAGATGACTCAACAGTTATTCTAATTTCTTAACACGTTCTCCCGAATCTTTTCCCTAAAACTTTTCAATTGGGATATGCTACCTAGACCTACCCGTGACCTAGACCTAGCTATGCTAGGATACAAGACATGTTCAAATGTCTAGGATACAAAGAGATAAAGTAGTAAGTAGGACTTTCGTGGGAAAATATATGGTAGAGAAAACAACACAGAAGCTCACATGCTTTGAAAACTGGACACAGCATAGGGTTTGGGAATTGTCTAGCCACAGGGTGCTCACATGTGGTTGTGCACTTTCTTAATGTGATCCTGTACTTAAGTGTATATAGGTTCAGCCAGAAAAGAGAGAGATGAACATCAAAGTTGTTGCCATGCCAGAAGAAAATTACAGGGTGTTTCCATGTTTGAAAGATCACTGGTTTTCACTATTGGTCTGAGGCAATGAATTATCTATAAATAAAAACCTTAGAGATCTCTGACCAAAAACATATACTGTGTTTAACAAAAAGTACAAGTTCAGTGAGTAGCTGCTCCGATCCCAAAAGATGAAGTATGCTCAGTCAGGAAAAAGAGAATTAGAGGACCTGAGGGCCCTGAGGTAGCTTTAGAAGCATTCTGCCAATACATTCTGGAGTTTCTTTCCAATATTGACTTATTACTGTTAGAAAAAATATACATATATGTATATATGTACTGTAAGGGTCTGTAAATAATAATGACTTTCACTTCTTGCTTGTGTACTTTGTGCTAGGCACTATATCAAGAAGTTTATATGCATCATCCCATGTGAGCCTCACAATGATCCTGTTCATTGGTCAGCACACTTTAATGTGACCAATAAACCTAGACATCTCAGCACAATTAGTCACACAGAAGTTTACTCTGATCAACTGCACACCAGGTAGATTTCCAGTGTGGTCATCCTCTGCTTCCAGATCACTCAAACAGGGGCCAGCTAAAGACTGCACAGCAGCTAGAAAATTCTTTGAGCTGCAAGTCACACACATCACCTTCATTCACAGCCCATTGGCCAGCTTTAGTCTGTGACTAGGTACACCCACAAAGGAAATGTGAAAAAGAACGTGAATATTCCATGAGCAGGAAATGTCTTTTCCATAATCTGTACAGTAGACATTATCTCCATTTCATAGATGAAAAAACAAGCATGTCTATAGATTCTAACCTAAGAAGTAAATCCAGAATTTAAACCCTGAACTCCAGCCAGCTGCTCAAATTTGGGAGCCATCTTTGTTTTATAAATGGTGCTAATGGTGTCATATTCATCTTTGTATCTTTAATAATAATAAATTCTACATAATTAGAGATCAGCAAATGAATTGAATGTAGATACAGCCTTTTCATTAAGTCATGTAATTATTTCTTAACTCGATTAGATTATAATTGTCAGTCTCATCTTTACAATCCCAAACACAGAACTCATAGTAAGTGCTCAATAAGGACATGTTAGTTGGTCGACTGAAACAATTTTCAGCTCCCCATTAATACTTTCCATTTTGGCTAGATATTTGTATTACCTTCTCATAGCAGAAGTATAAAAAAGGGCAAAGTCTTTTCCAGAAAAAGAAGAAATTCATTTACTTTCATTTTTCTACGTTTGCTTGATAATTTTCAACTTGGGTAAAGAAAACAGCATTTAAAAATTATTGAAGGCTGACATACACTATAAAGTAGCAGAAAAGGAGACATAGCTACCAGCCCATCAATCATCATGATTTTATATGATTTTGCTATTGTGTTCTTTTTAGCACATTATTGTTTTTAGTTTCCAAGATAGTTATGATTTTATGTTTCTACCAAATTTCATCCTCTTCCTGTATATATTCTTAATGTTCTATTGTTTTTCATGTTCCTCTATCTTAAATTTTTCGTTTTTATTGTTCTTCAACTCCTCTCTGCTGTATTTTTTAACTTTTAAAATATCTAGTGCTTTTATACTGTTTTGTAGTTTTCTTAATCGTTCCTTTTCTTTCTTAGCTTCAACTGAACCTCTTCACAACCAGATATCCTCGACTCTGTTCTTCCTAATAGCACATATTCAAGTGATATGTGGACTCGGCTGTGGGTGGAATCAACTTTTTATAACCTCTTTCCCAATCTATATTCATTTTCTCTACTTTTTCTAAGTTTCTAAGATAACGTTTGTTTTTTCTGTCTTTAAAGCTCTGTCCTTCCAAAGAGATGATGTTTCCTCTAACATCCCATATTTAATTATGTAATGCCTTTAACACCCTGTTTATGATATGTCTTTATTACTCACTTTCTATATAACTTCTATGTAATTATGTAGTAATGAAAAAATATTCTTTATTGCTCTTCAATTACGTCTTTTTGCATAAATTCATCTACTGATACTTAAGCAGTTTGAATAAAGTGATCAAATAATCAAATCTGTTTAAACATATGTTGTTTTGTTGATAGTGTTGTTTTTATATTCAAGTGTAAAGTTGAAGACATCAGTGGTATCATAATGAACTTCTTTTTTGGTTAGTGAGTTACTTTCCTAAAATTGTCAAGCTTATTGGCTAAAGCCTCAACATTGGCATTATAAAAGTTGCCATAAAAATGAGTCTTTAAATTTTTTTAAACAAATATTTATTGAGTGCTGCCAATCCCAGCATCCTGTTGTATACCAGAGTCACATCAAAGGAAAACAGACAAAATGCAGACTTTTATAGAATTTATATTCTGGTCAAGGAGAAGTAGAATAAAAAAAGCAAACAGAGTTATAAAAGACTATGTGTCAGAGGCTTTTTGATTTAAACAACACAAAACAAAGAACAAAAAACTTAAGATGTCTGTTTTGTAGTAGTGGACTTATGAAAACTTTCACTGAGGCAGTCACATTTAAGATGCTGGCTAGGAGGCTAGAAGGTTCTTGAAGTGGTACGAGCATAGGGTCTTGAGGAGGGAAAGAACTGTGTATTTATACTAAGAGGAGTTTGGTGGAATGGGAAGCTCTTGAGTCTTAAGCAGGAAGTAGCATGATTCTATTTATGTTTGCATCAGGACATATTTATTAAGATCCTACTCTATTCCAGGCACTGTTCTAGGCATTGGGGATACAGCAGTGAACAAAAAAGAAATACCTAATGATGTGGAGATTTCATTCTAGTGTTTTCAAAATATTCTAGTGTTTGCTGGATGGAGAAGGGAGTGAGGCAGAAAAGATTATGGGGAGATCAATAAGAAAGAAATATATTACAGGAGTCAATAGAGAGATACTGAATGCAAGAGCCCACTTTAGAGACTCACCTACTGTGGTATGATTTTATGTATAAAATGCTCTGAATACATGTCCCCTAACTTTTGGAATCAGACCAGGGCAAAATTGAAAAGCACAAAATAATATACACAGAGAGTGTATTATAACTACAGGGAGAGGAAATTCTGGGGCAAAATACCTCTGAAACCAAAATCAGTCAAAAGGGAGAAATAAAGTTTAAAACCTGTTTATTGCTTACAAACTGCAGTCCAAGGCTGTCTCTTTCCTACTCGGGCAGAAGCAAGCAAGACCTCCCCCTAACCTCTCAGGTTCAGATTAGCCCTCAGTTGTCCAAGAAATTACCCATTGTTATGAGGTGAAGTACTCTCCACCCCTGAGGAATGCCTGTTGATATGTAGATGCACTAAAGCCAGGTGAGATATTCTGGAAATATTACAATTTTTCCCACAGTACACAGGTCATTAAATCAAGATATATTGTATGTAACCATAAATTCCAAATGGGTTAAAGATCTTAACATAGATAAGTAAAACTATAAAATACAGAGGAATATTTCCCCAATCTTTGGGTGGAAAGCATAGCCATTCTAAGCAGAACATGAAATGCAGAAACAGTAAAGGAAAAGATTGAATGGTTTGGCTAAATAAAACAAACTTCTCTGAAGCAAAACACCATAAATGTAGTTTAACAACAACAAAATGGGAGGAGTGGGTAGCTGGCAATATACATACGAAAGATTAAAAGATAATGCAGCAAGGCCCCCAAAATAAATACAAGGCATTTTTTAGAAAGACATTTTAATTCCTGTCAATGTTAGCAAGACATAGTCCATACAACTTGAATGCCTGCCACTGGACTTATTCAACAAAGTCCAACAAATATTTAATGCCTAGCACATGGCAAATGCTTGGAAGATCAATATGAACAAAACAGATGTGTACTGCTCTCATGTGGCTTACGGTTTAGATCTGATACGTATATGATAAAAACATTTAACAATAATCATAGATCCTATAGAATCATCTCTCTATATCCCCAATAATAATAAACAATATCAATGTATTTTTTCTTTCCTCTGTTTTATAGCTATTTCCACTGTTCTTTGGAAATATAGTTCTCACACTATGGAGTTCCAAAATGAGAGTATGGGTATTTTTTGAAGGAATAGTTCCTGTTTCCTAATCAAAAATCATTTAAAAGAATTTATTGAGTTCACACTGTACCAGGCTGTAACATATATGAGGACTATAAAAGTGAGTAGATACAGTTCTTGCTCTAAAGGAATGTACTAAAGCCTAGCGGAAACACAGACTAATAAAGTCAACAAGTAAGGAGGTACAAGCATGGCAGGTATTAGCTATGATGAGAGACATGAGACTGGATTGGAGCAGGAGAGAAGGGGCATCCAGCTCAGGCCTAGGGAAAAGGGGAAAGTCCGTGGAGGCTCCTGGTTGGATGGTGGTAAAATTCGATCAAAAATTTGAAGGACAAGTAGGTTTCAGCCCAGTGAATAAGGGGATGGGGATTCTCCACAGAGGGACTAGAATGTTAGGGGTTCACAACAGTGATACAACATGATGTGTTTGGGAAACTGCTAAAGAGTAAAGTGTTCATAACAATAAAGGCAGTAAATAAGGTTAAAAGGGCAGGGAAGCTGTGCTGAGGATTTTAAAAAGTATTCTGAAAGCTGTGGGGAGTCAATGAAGAAATGTAAGCAGGGGTTTGAAGGGATCCATTTAAATTTAACAATAATTGCCCTAGAAGTAGTGTGGAGAGCTAATTAGGTGACAATTGCATAAATTTATCTCAAAATTGATGAGCCCTGAGTGAAAGTAAGACTGGATCAGCTTTGACACTATAAGAAAATCTTAAAACATAAATGATGACCTGTTGGATGGGAGATAGAGAAGGAAAACTGAGAAAGAAGGTCCCAGCTTGGCTCCAAGTCCAGTCGTGCTGTGCAGCGAATCAGGCCTCCATGTGTGGAGATAAGGCATACAAGGGCGAGTCTGGGAGTGAAGAAGATAAGTGCCATTGGGTCACGATGTGTTTAAGGGGACTTGACTGTCTACTGAATATATCCAGGAGGTTATCGAGTATTTGGGTCTGGAGCTCAGGAAAGATGACTGGATGGAACATTCAGATTTGTTACCAGACAAATGGCGACAGAAGTCGTAGGTTAATACATACCACCAAGCAGGGAGAACGTGCTAGGTGGGAAGAATGGACACACTAAAGGGAGTGTGAGAAGCCAGCTTGGAGTGAATGGAGGCCAAGTGACTGAAAAAGAGTAGCAAAAAAATATGAGAAAAATCAGAAAACTATAATAGCACAAAAACCAATGGAAGAATTTTAATATGTGTCACTGATACATTAAAAAGTACATGAAAATACAAATTTGTCTCCTTTTCAGGATTTATTCAGCATTGGCATTTAGTTTCATGGATTTGAGTATTCTTTATGTATAGATAATTCCCTCTTGTTTATATATGGTGTTTAAATCTTTTCTAAACCTCTATTATGCATTCCAATTACCTTGCAAAATTCTCCATCTATTAATCCCAAAGGATCTAAAAAGTAATGTATCTCAGTAATAACACTGCAGACTCAAGAGCTGGGCTGCCTTTGTTTGATCCTGTCACTTAATACTATACAGAGCTAAGCTCAATTAGCCTTTGTTTGCCCTGGTTCCTAATCTGTAAGATAGAGATAGTAGTAATACGTAATTAATAGGATTGCAACAAGAATTAATGAGTTAATACATGCAAAGTTAGTAAAGCAGTGCCTGGCACAGAGTGAGCACACAATAATAATGTAGAAAACTAAAAATATCAGCTTTTCTCTGGAACTTCTTATTTCTGTATTTACTCTCTGTATTAATGGGCTAACCATATTCCAGTCATTCAAGTTGCAATTTTGTTGTCTGATCCTCTTTGAGGCCTGTGAGGCTTGGGCGTGTGCCTGCCTCATCTCCTATCCTGTTGGTGCCATCTAGACCCTCAGACTGAGTTTTCAGCAAATAGCTGTTGAATGAATAAATGACTCATAATCATTCCTTCTCTCCCTTATTCTTTATACTTCAGCTGTTAAAACCTACTGATTTTGTTTCTGTAATATCAATCACTTTTATGTCTATTTTTGTCCACTGTCTCCACTCTAACAAAGCTTCTTGTTACTGTAGGCTGACTACACTAAAGCCTTCCAACTGGCCTCACGGAGTTTATTCTCTGTCCCCATCCGGGCTCCCCTTCCTGCTTTTCGCCCTTTCCTGTCGCTTGCATACACATATCTCTGTGGAATACACTGTGAGGTTAACACTCCTCGGCCAGTTCTGATTCAAATATAAACTTTGTACCTTAGAATACAAGGTCTTTCCTGATATCACTCTATTCTACTTCCCAGTTTTGAGTCCTGAATTGGATCAGAGAACAAAAATGAAAAAAAATAACAGATATTCTTTGTAAAGTATGTTAAGTGGCAAAAGCATAGTAAAGAAAATAAGTATTACTGTATCGAATGGAAGGATTCCTGTGGATTGTTACAACTAAGGAATGCTTGTAATAAAAGACAGTCCTGGATTGAGCCTTTAGGGAAGAGTAGAACTCAGAGAAGTAAGAAAAGATATAGAAAGAATATGCAAATACAGGTATACCTAGGGCTTTATGAGGGCAAGGAGTATATCTAAAACAATTAAAGAAGACAAGTTAGGAAGCAGGGAGTCTGAACTATTATGATGAGTTCAAACAAAAGGTAATTGAAGAATCAAGTAACGTATAAGAGGAAGAACTCATTGCTCTTTGTAGTGTATCTAAAGAGTCAAAAAGAAGGAGAAATAGAAATCAAAAATTATTTTGAGTAATTGGGATTATTGGTAAGTATGGAATCATGTTGACAGAAAGCTGGAGCCAAAGGACAGATTCAGAACTGAGAAGGTCCAGGAGAAAAGGGCTCCAGTGGTGACATCCAGTGGGGAACATCTTGAGCTCAAGTCAGTGTTGGACCAGACTGGAAATTTTTAAGACATATAAACACAGAGGGTTGTTGTAAACATGAAAGTAGATAAGATCTCTGAGAAAGAAGTTAAGAAGAAATTTGCAACAAAAATGTGTGCCCACATTGGAAATTTAAAAGGCAAAAGGCATGAACTGTAGAAGCCAGATACACAGCAATAGAGAGAGCAGTTTCATCTACATCAGTGGAGAAAAAGAGCTTCTAAAGGCATCCTCAACAATGTCAAAATTATTGGAGAGAGGTGGGAGGGACTGAGCATTGGATAGGTCATAGACTAAAAGCTTAATGGTAATTTTGAAGAGAATAGCATATAACAGAAACTAAATCACATTCATTTGTTCCATAAAAGTATTATTTAGCATCTTCTAAGAGGCAGATACTGAGCTGAATATTAGAATCGTAACAGCAAACAGGTGAGGTCACTAACTTCAGAAATCTTATACTTTAGATGGTGAAATGGACAAGTAACCAGATAATTAGAATACAGTATGACAGGGGAGGGTGAAGGTCAGGGGAGGGCTGTACCTACGAGAGCCACAGAAGGGCGTTGGGAAGTTGTTAGTGTTTTTGTCGTTCTGCTCCTCCTTTGGAGAAAATGATACCTAAGCCAGACAGTGGGGGTTAAATTGGAGTGATTTGAGTGTCATACTGATGGAAGAGAGAACAATTAATAGTAATAATAGTAATCCAGGAAGACGATAATATGTTCCATGACCCCAAGGCATGAAAAGACATGATGAGAACACAAAGTGGAGAGAGAGGGCTGTGCAGGACCCTGTGGACTAAGTTAGGGATTTTCAACTATTTTATCATAAGACGACTGAGGATCCACTAATAGAAAAGATAGCCACAACTGCATGTGGGGTTCAGAAATATTCCTCCAGATAATAGTGTGGCAAAAGGTTTTCAGAAAAGTATGACTGCACAGGAGATGAGAAGCAGTAGGAGAGGCCACTGACTGAGGACAATTATTAGGTGAGACTGAGACTAGACCTACGTGTCCTTAAGACAGACTGTTTCAGATAGTAACGGCAGAGAGACCATCATGCTGTCAGCATAGACATATGTGGATTTTGTTTGGGGCCCAATTGTTAGGTAACCGGAATGCACAATGGACTACTTAACAAATGCTATTAAACTTTATCCAGCAATGCTAAGTGACCTAGGAGGATTAAGACTTTAAGCATGCTCTGGGTCTAGGGATTAGGATAGCAATCAGAGTGGAAGGTCATGAATCCTCATAGATAAATACTTACATTGGAACTGCCCATCTTTGGCTAACACGGTCCAAAGATGGATTATCTAATAGCTTTTACCTTGAATAGAGTTCAGAAGCTGATATGGGAAGAGAAGAGCAGCAGAGTAGAGCTAGGACCCCAGAGTTGTAGGATGGACATAGAAGACAAGCAGGAGAGAGCATTGACCACTAGCGGGTGGTCATTTGCACACATAGAAGATCCCACAGTATGAATCGGGATATATAGAAATATCATATAAATGCAAAATATGATGATGATGGCTGGGCATTTTGTCTCTTCTGTTCACTGATCTATCCCCGGAGCAGTGGTGGGATGCACAGGAGATTTTAATAGACATCAGTTAAATGAATTACTTAATTTATTGATAACACTTGACAGAACATATCCAGGTAAAGGAACAAAATTACTGGAAAAAGATCCAGAAGAAGGAAATATTTCTTTAGCTTTAATTTTGAAGTTAGTGTTAATGGAACTTGCTTAGAAATGCAGATCTAGTACAGAGAATAGGTCCGAAAGGAAAAGGTTTTTTGAAACAATAATACAGCGAATGTGAATACATCCAAAGAGCCCTCAGTTTGTTGACAAATCTTCCCTGGTTTGATATGTCAGTGCACAATGCTGAGTATATTTAATGAGAAAGGCACAAACAAACCAGAATATCTCCCTCTACAGCGTGTGTGTGTCAATAGACTTTGACTTTAATCCTTTGCTTTTTATTTTAGCATACAAGGTCTGTTAGGAAACATTTCACTACATTCAGTCAAACAAAGGCTTAGCTGTTTCAGAACTATCTAAATACTAGGAATTATAAACATTGATAGTATTCAATGTGTATTTAACCCATTATATGTACAAATGCTCTTTATTTCTATTACTTCACTTGCCAGTTAGAGAAACTCTCTGTATAAGAAAGAGAAGTACTTTATAGATGAGTACCACACGCTCAGGGAGGTTACAGGATTTTCTTGGGACCCCCAGATTGGAGGCTAAACTGGGACTAGAATTTAGTGCCCAACCCAAACTAGCATTCTTTCCAGTACCCCATACAGATAAATCTCAAAGCACAGTTGAGTCACATTTGAAACCATGGCTATGGTCCATGGTGTACAAGCTTTTGGTCTGGTGGTTTAAATGCCACTTGGCTACAGTGCAGAGCTTCAGCCCAGTGACCCACTGCTGGGTCTCAGAGTGCTTTGTGGAAATCTGGGTGGAATCCTAAAGCAAAGATGCCCTTTTCCAGAACAGTAGGCACTGGCATCTCTTAGTGTACATTTTGTTCAGGCACAGTAATTGCTCTGAGGTCAAGACAGAGTATCTATATTTTTTTAAATTTTTTATTAAGGTATGATTGATATACACTCTTCTGAAGGTTTCACATGAAAAAGCACTGTGGTTACTACATTTACTCATATTATCGAGTCCTCACCCATACCCCAATGCAGTCACTGTCCATCACTGCAACAAGTTGCCAGAGATCCACTATGTCCTGTCTAAGACAGAGCATCTTAGCCATAGACTTATATTAGCTTTCTTCCGTAGCAGTGGTTCTCGATAAGGTCACTGGGAGACACAAGGTGATGCACCTTATATCAACAGCATAAAACACCATGAATAGCTACTCCAAAATTACTTTCTGGTAGGATTTTTTAAAATACTGTGATACACAAATAAATTCACTTTTCTATCCTTCTGTTGCATATCCCAGAAAAATGATTCAATGTGGTTTTCTAAAGGAAAATACATTCTATTCTATACCAGGAAGTTTGGCTTTTAGTTCTTTGCCAGCTTTGAGACTTTGATCAAGGGACTTGTTTTTCCTGAGCCTTAGTTTCCTAATAAAAGAAAAAAAAAAATCTCTTCCAATTCTGTGATATCATCATTTGAGCATTTTTTTAAATGTTGAGATTTGATTGAGTTATATTTAAGACTTGAACACTAAAAATGTCTAAAGCACAAAATAAATTATAAAAACATTGAATCATATTAATACCTGTCAAAACTGGCGGTTAGTAGAAATACATTTGGTGGTATGACTTTTCCTATCTTTTTTTTTTTCCACTCTGAGGTTTCTCGGGTCCTTATTCACTTATCCAAGAAAGCTTACTTTAGAATTGGCCTGATTCAGAGTCTTTAGGATTGGTTAGGAGACTCCTCAGTGCCCTTAAATGCCACCTTCCATTTCCGGGGCTAGAGTGCCTGGGCTGGCACCGCCCCACAGTCCAGCAGGGCAGAATGGTTGTGGTAAGAGCTGCAGAGGGGTTGCTGTTTCAGCCCCTGAAATTAGTGCCTAGAGAGCTAGAAATTCCAGTAATCTCTGATCATATAGTCCGGAACTGGAAATAACAGGAGTGAGGAGTTCATGAAAAAAGGCCACAGTCCCAAGGGAAATCTGGACGAGTGCTGCACCCTGCTTCCAGCAAAAAGGGTTTCTGCTCTGTTCCTGAACAGGCGTTCTGCCTCCAGATCGCCTCTCTTCTCCTGGCTGTTGATATCTAATGTTAAATTACGTGGCACCTGTGTCTACACCTGCTCCGAGAGAACACCAGCCCTGGCCCCTTCCCGCCTCTTCTGTCCTCCTCTGTCCTCACCCTCATCTTTCTCTATGTTTTCCTTTGTCACCTCCCCTTCTCTCTGATCATAATTTCTCTAATACAATACATACCCTAGCAATCCTCAGGCACTTTTTGAAACATCAGTCGTGGAATGTACAAAACAAGTGCACAAACTGAAACTTTAGGATTTTTTTTGTTGTTGCTAGCAGAGGGATTATGATTTTGCAAAGCAGTTGTTGGTGTCCCATTCCCTACTGAGACCCCAGATAAACCCTGTACCTTAGTTGGCGGAGCAGCCAGGCAGAGAGATTCAACCCCTTAGAAGCCAGGTGGCACTGATCTCCCAGGCCCTGAGACAGCTCATAGCTCACATTCAGTGACTGACTGAGTGACTTGAAAAAGTGTAATCTTCGAGTTAAAGGGGAAAATATACAATACATGTGAACACCAATGGTCAGTTTTGGCTACAAGTAACTTTTCTTAATGGCAGTAAAATTAATTATGAATTTCTAAATTAGTATTCAGAACTGCCACAGGACAAACTCTAACTAGAAACGAGCATCTTGTAATTCTTAACGGTGGGGCAGGGAGATGTTACAAACAGGGGAGACACTGATAAGTCTGATTACTTAGCCACTGAACTGACAAGAAGGAGGAAAGCCTGGCGTTATCTACATCAAGATAAAGAGCTGGAGGAGATTAACTGGAGTCAGTGTTTGAGAAAGGGAACATCAGTTAACTGACTTTCTTAACTATTTTGAGAGTCGGTACTAAGCAAAAGAGTGACAAGGACATAGATACATCCATTCTTAGTCATCTTTAAGCTGTGCCCATACATTCAGTAACGCAGTGTATCTATAATTATTTACATTACAAAAGGAAGAGAGTCAAGTATTTCAGACCTCCTACTCATACATCTTATGCTCCAACCGTATCCACTCTTTCACTTTCTTCAAAGCAGTCTGGCTTGTTCACGGCATACACTGTTATCTATCCTGTCTGAAATGCCCTTCTCCTCTTCAGCCTAAGGAAGCTTGCCCCTTCTTAAATCCAAGTAAAATATCCTTTGTGAAGCCTTTTTTTCAACAGTCTCCTAAGCAGAGTTAGAAACTTTCATGGTGGTGTCCCACAAAATGGATTTATTTCCTGTTAGAAAGTTAAGCACATGATATTATAATTAATTGTGCACGTGTCACCCATTCACATATCCTCCCTCCACCCATTACCCCAGAACCAGAGTTTATTGGGACAGAGCCGGCCATTTCTCAGTTGTCTTTTTGTCCCTAGCACAGACCTGATGCATAGTAAGCCCTCAATCGATGCTGATGAATGAGTTGAGAATGCAGCTAAAGTCGAGTTAGAGATGGGGTTGATACAAGGCCCAGCAAGTAAATTCACAAAAGTTCACAGAAGGGAGAATCACTGGGGAAAGCTCCTATCTCACGGCAGTATATTAAATAATACCTAAGAAGTAAGTTATATGGTTGTGCCATGAAATTTTGAAAACTATTATATTCAGCAAAATGGGATGAGCTTTTTACAACTGTTTAGAAAAACAAAGATGAGGGAACAATTCCTGGACATGCTTCAATAATAAGGAAAGAAAAATTCACTGTCTGAAGTCTCAGGTAAGGACTAACCCCACTGTTGAATTCTGGGTTCACTCAAACTACCAATTTCCAAAATTCAGGAATGGAGCATTTAGAAGGAAAAAAAGAGATGTAACAGCACGTAGAACAGTGATGAGTACTTCGAAAACATACAAGAATTGTAAACTCTGTTTTCTGCCTTTTTACAGAAAGCTTGCAAATGCTTCCACCCTACAAGATGAATGTAATGATAAGAAAAGCTACCACTTCTAACTTCCCATAGTTGACCAAATGGTGAGACATCTGGGATGGCTGGGTAAAGCTTGTTGTTAACTCATAACTTTGGGAAACAGATTTCTCTAATCTGTATGGCTGGAATCTGAAGAGGTGTACAAGACAGTTTCACAAGAGATAAAACATCATCCACGTCTGGGCAAGAGCCCTGAGGCAGACTTGACATGTGTTTATTAACATGGAAATGATGACTTACACCTTGAAGGAGGCAGAAATCTATGTATTTTTCTTTGCAAATATCTCCATGTATTTCTGAGGTATAGGAATTTGTGAGCCCTGACAAAGAAGCAGAAAGCAGACATCAGGAAGGCAGTAAGACTACACCATAGTCTCCACTAGGTTGTGATACATCAGAGTCTGAACTCCCAGAGACCAAAAAGCTGGTTATCCTCTGAAAGGCCCAGGCATAGCTCTCTGTTTGGCATGACTTCTATAACCAGCACTGAGGCAAAGCTTGAGAGGAGAGACATCAGGCCTTATATTCAGAAATCCACTCTGGGAAGACACAGCTCCCAAGTCTGTCTTGCTGGTTCATCAGAGGACACGAGGAAGAGAAGGTTTGACAGGAATGATATTTGTGCAGTCAGCAGTTCTGTTGTGCTCCTGCAAGTGCTGTTGCAAGGCTGTAAGGGAAGTGGGACCGAAGGGCACTGATGCTCTCCTGGCACTGTCTGAATGAAAGTTGTGTAAGGGACCAGCAGGCGGGTAGAATGAATGGCAACATTGAGAGCCAGAAGCCAAGAAGAAGGGATGGGGCAGAAACATTTTCATTTCTGTTCCATCCACACCGTCCCTAGTACTCTTCTCCGTATTCTCAGGAACTTGGTCAGTATTAATTAGGAAGTAGAAAGCATGCTTAGAAGTGTAAGTACCATGGGAAACCACTGAACATGAGCAGAGAGAGAGAGAGAGAGGAAGATGGGAAGGCAGACTCACTTTGAAACTTGGGGTCAAATCTGTAAGCTTGCAGCCCAGTTTGAAAGCTGAGTCCACCTTCTCGCATAAATTCTGCTTTAGGACCTTAAAGAAGACAGGATAGAAGCAGCGCCTACAGAAAATGAAAGTTCTCCTTTGCTTGTTTGTTTATTTTCTAATGGAAAGAAAGGGAAAAGATAAGGTCCAGGACATCAAGTGTTACTGAATTTCTATGCTACTAATAAACCAGGGGCCTGAAAGCCAAGAAGTACATCAGTGGCCTTCGGGGAGAAGTCTGGGGCCCTTGATGCTGGAGGGAAATGGAAAAGCTGCCAGTTAACAGCAGGAACATCTAAGCCACCACACTTGGGAAGAGAACTAGGAAAACAAGACAGCACTTCACCCTCCACAGAAAAATAATAGTGAAAGACCACTGAGTATATATGTGAATGTCTTCAGGCTGTTAAATAAATAGCTGCTGTTAATGAAGGCAAGACGATAGACAGGCATTCATATGGTCAGAAGGTCAGGGAGCAGTGGCCATCAGGTAGAGAGCACCTCCAATTCTAGATCACTAGAGGCAACTATCTAATTACCCTTCTGTCTGCGGCAAATACTAGGTTCAGCCTATTAAAATACTGTTGACCCTTGAACAACACAGGTTCAGGGTTGGGGCACCAACACCCATGTAACTGAAAATCCATGTATAAGTTTTGACTCTCCAAAGAGTTCATTACTAACAACCTACTGTTGACCAGAAGCTTTCACGATAACATCAACAGTCAATTAATACATATTTTCTATGTTATATGTATTACACATACTGTATTCTTACAATAAAGTAACCCAGAGAAAATTGTTTTTTCAAATGGTTGCAAATTGCAAAAAATATATATATTTCCCATATATTCATCGAAAAAAATCCTCATACAAGTACACCTGTGCAGTTTAGACCCATTATTGTTCAAGCATTGTGGCCTGGGTTATATCAAACAATCAACCAATATTTATTAACATTTGCCATCTGCAAGATACTGTGCCAGTCACCTTGGGAAGCACATGGAAGCCTCCCCCTTCTCAGAGCACTTACCATGCACTGGGAGAAACAGGACCTAAACACTTACAAGGACAAGCAGCAGTGCAACTCGAAACAGAGTACTGAGTGGACCAGTGAGGATGAATATTCCAGGGGTTGAAAAGAGGGCAAAATTGCTGAGGTGTGAGGTGTTTAAATGGACTATTTAGAGATGAAAATACTTTTAAGCTGAAATGGAGTTTAAAAAGCAATGCAGTCCAGGACTTTTTAGAAATGAGAAAATGACGGTCTTTAGAAGTTATAGTTTGTCCATAGTATCACAGTGACTGGTCATTTTATAGAGGGATTTAGTATTTGAATCCCAGCTTCACCATGTATTTCTGTCCAGTTATTCATTTCTGCACCCAGTTCATAAATAAAATAGGACTAATAATTCCCAACACAAACTAAAAGGAGAATTCAACACAATTATTACTATTAGTACAATTATTATTGTAATGCTGTTCTTTCCCCCTCCAAATTCAGCCTCAGAAACCTTCTCAACACAGAACACCAGGTAACCAGTCATTCCTAACTGAATTGAATGTCCAGTAATAATAAACATATTTTTCAATGCATCAAGGAGGCTTTAATGGTACTGATGACAAAGATCTAGAGACAGATTGAAAAACACTATTTTTTTTTTAAGTTTTCAATCTGCCTTTCTTAAACCAAAATTAGTTATTGGTTTGATTCACAGTTTCTAAGCTCCACTAGATTATCCCCATTAGTTCAAATTAATTACTCAGAGATTCACTGAAATACCTGATTGTTCCTGTAAAGTCTACAGAGTGTAGTTCGCTTTTCCATTTTTAGGTATGAAGAGCAGCATTGTGGTTCATTTTGAGGCATGTCCTGAAGTGGATGCTCATCAGCTCTCTTGTAGATAGCTGAGCTTCCCCATCTCAGCCTTTCAAATGAGGAGGCTGAGACCAATCATAGTCACCCCCAGTTGCTTTAGAGGTTCCCTTCTACCTTCATTTAGCTCTGTTCATTAATATGCAGAGTAAAGCTAGGAACCCTGTCTGGCCAATAGGTTTCAGCCCCAGGCAAGGTCACTGTGGATTCAGTGAGACTGTGGAAGGACAATGGAATGTTCTTGGGGTAAAAGGGTTTATTACCCAGCTTGTTCTCCCAGCAATAGGTCCCCCACTAGAATTAATGTCTGCATCCAACAGTCTGCATGTCTGTAATTCTCCTTCTCTGCCTCCAACCAGAGCACTGAGCAGAGCTCTTTATAAAGTGACTCAATCAATAATAGCTCATTGCTTAGGGTGTGGAAACATTAGCCTGGAAGCAGGCCAATTACATTATCAAGTAGTTTAGGGTCAGGGGAGGATCCTGGCCATGGGAACTTCCATTTTCCCCACAGCCACCAAATGTTAAATGTGGGAAGGGACCTTAGAAGTAATTTAGTTCACTCTTCCATCTAATGCTCAGCTCCCTGTCACTGAAGATTATCTTCTGAGGCAAGTTGGAAGCCATGCATCCTATTTATTCAGCAAGACTGAATTAAAGACATCTTCATCACATGATGAAAGTAAAAACAAAAATAGGCCAATTGAAGCAGGGGCATCTGTGAGAGAAGCTGCTCTTGGGAATCTCCTTTAGGGAGGCCAGCAACTGCTTGTCCAATCCAGGCAGCATTAGATTTGTGTCCAATGCTGTAATACTCTGAGAGGCAGGACTGAAGAAACTCTAATTCTGAGTGATCAACAATATCTTAGGTCAAAGGGAAGAGAAATGTGAAAATAGTTGAGACTAAATATACATATCCTATTAGTTCAAAGGGCGTATTTGCAATACAGGAATATCCAACTCAAGAAATGGGAAGCTGCTGGGATGGAAGCAGGCACAGGGGAAGATCATGTGTTGTATCCAGCTTCATAAGGGAGGGAATCTGAAGGGCTTGTCAATGAAATGCTGATGGAAGTGGTCAGCTGCAGACCACTATTCACCTCCTTTGATTGGCTAAAGTATAAATAATCAAAATGATACATAAATTAAATTGCCAGTGTCCTGCAATTATTTTTGAGGAACAGCCACAAATCTGAGATGTGGTATTTAACAAACAACTCAGGCTACCTACTCAGACTAAACACAAAGTGTGTTTTCCAGACTATAATTTTATAAAAACAAAATGTCTTCAGAGAGAGAACAAGCTAGTACTATTGCTTTAAAAATCACTTTAGGAAAAGTTTCCTTACTGAACCTAAATAAGGCATAGGCAATCTAATCCCTTGTGCCTGCTGGCCCTGTCCAGCCCTGCTGTGCCATGTTACCTTCATGTCCTGACATCTGGCACAGACATCTTCCCTCTAACGGTCCCCAGCAGCAGGGAGACCCCTCTCTCTTGTAGGACTTCATTTCTCCAAAAGCAGAGGTTTGAAGACATGTTGTTTCTGAACTCCTTTACTCTTAAAAATTACTGCCGTCTTAAAGGCCTTTTTATAGGTACTATATTTTTGTAGCTATTATATTAGATTTATAGCTATCATATTTAATGTATTGGAAAGTTAAAAGTTTTGTAAAAACAGCTATGCTTCAAAACAAAACAAAATTTTGTGAGAAGAGTAGCTTGTTTCAAATTTTTTGCAAGTCTCTTTAATGTCTGGATTAACAGAAAAAGAGCTGGGTTCTTATATTTGCATCTACATTCAACATACTGGGATACATTATTTTAGTTGAAATATTTAAGAAAATACAGAGCCTCATACAGTCACATAGACAGAAAAGGAACAAGTATTCTAATATCCTTTTCAGAGAATCATATTCTTCTACTATTCTACTCAAATTCAACTGGTAGTAATTTCTTAAAGATTCGTTGCAATGTGGAACCTGAAATATTATCAATGAACTTCTTATATTCTATTTCATTAAAATCCATTTGTTTACCTTGTATTTTGAACAGTTCTTTTATGTATGTATGGTTTTATAAAATCATGCATTGGTCATTTAAAGTTGTTATACATTATTTAAAACTCACATGTATTTCTGAAATCATAGTCTCATAGAAAAGTTTTAAAGTATTAGGAAGCTTTAAAGCTCATGGTGGTGGATATATTTTATGAAATTCTGGGCTTTGCTTCAAAACTTGAGTTTTTATCATTGACAACAAATATTTTCAGTTATTCTCCTTGAAGAGACAGGCTCACTCTGCTCATTTTTGAGGAAATATGTACCAAAGTCTTACTAATCATGGTTTGACTATCAGACATTCTTTTGGATAAAAGTGGTGTTCCATGAAAAAAGTGTTTACATCTGCCCACAATCCAAGTAATTGCACAAGTACTTTCCTTGGAAATATCCACCATACTTTGATATGCAGCAGAAGTGATTCACATGCCCTTCTCATGAAATATTTTAAATGTGTGTATTCAAAGGTCAAGACAATTTATACTGTTTTAGCAAAGACCACTTAAGTGAAGTTGCTTTTTAAAAATTATTTTGTATTTAAAAATTATTTACTTATTGTGACTATTTGATAGTGAAGAATAAAATGACCACTGGTACATCTCAGAACCACTGCCCTGATCTGTGCTACGGGCACCTGCAGTTTCACTCACCATGGTTTATGCCCCATCAGTGAAAATGTAACACAGTAAAAAAATGCAAATAATGTACTGGTATTGTTATGAAAAAAGTTTTGACCTGGCAGACACCCCAAAATTGTCTTAAGAACCTTCAGGGGTCCAAGGAGCAGAAGTGCTGGGGTTCGTGTCCTAGAGTTTTCAATGCATTTTGTGTAGAAGGGAAAGCACCTACTTGGATAGCGATCACTTACAAATTTTCTTTATTAGTGCTTTATAATAAAGCCAGTGAGAATCTCAAGACACAAGAATGTTATATTCTCAAAACAGAACCTGTTCCCCTTGCTCCACAAGTTTTCCCCATAACTCTTGATTACTTAAATTTATCTGTACCCCAGCTCTTACAATTTTAAATTGGAAATAATAATAACACCTATCTCATAGGATTTTTGAAAGATGAAATAATTTCAAATTATGAGAGTACTTAGCACAGTGCCTGGCACATAGTAAGGGCAAAATAAACTTTATTGGCTATTATTCTTTCTATAATCCTTCATTAGCCTCAATTTCTCTCATTGTTGCTAAAAATGGTTATCTTCCCTTATGGGCATTACAGACATTTCTTTTTTTCACAATTGCAGGTTCTTCATTGAGGTCAGCTCTGACTCATGAGTATGAAGTTATTTACAATACTTTTCCATGATAAAAATATAACTGCACTTCTCCTTGTAGTGTTCTCATATCACAATATTATTTAATACTTTCTTCCTGAAAAAATTTTAAAAATGAACTTAATACTGTCAAGGCAAAATTTGAAACAAAATGTGAAGAACTTATACAATTATGCCTATTATATTTTATCTGTGGGCGAAGGACAAAGGGGGTAGCCCTCAGCTCTTGTGCCATATGATTGTTAACTCAGAATGATGGAGGTCATGGTGAAAGAGTTTGTGAGTTTCATTATACAGCTTAAGATTTTAATAGCCAACTATCATAAAATATTACCCTTGATATGATTTGAAAATTTCCTTTATTAGAAAATATTTTTAAATGGCTAAGAAACAACAGCATTAGCAAAAATACTTAATTTTGCAGAATACTACTCTGGTATTCTGGGTGCCGGCTGGCACAGGATGAGACACACTGCTCAGTGCAAATTCCTCAGGCTGAATGAGAGCTCTGAATTTGAATGAATGTTCACATACTTCACAAAAATGTTGCCTTTCTTCTGTCACAGACATTGAGAAATACCTCTGCCACTGTTTACACAGGTTTAGGAGGTTTCCATGGCTTATGATCAGATTAGCCTATTTTCCTCCTAGTGTGTGGCTCCCAAGTCCACATTTGGAAGTATTTCTATGACAGCAGTAATAATTTAAGCCTGTGCTTCAAGAGTTCCTGCTGTCATGAATTATCAAAGTCTAATACAGACAATCAGTCTGAGATGATAGATTTCAGGTGGGATCTTCCTTAGCAATCGAGGAGATGATAGGGAGAAAGACCTGGGTTCTCATACTTGAACAATATTTGGAAACAAATCTTCCCTACCCCATACCTTTGAGAACCACTAGAGCACCTTTATGAGTTTTAGGCAACCACTAGATAGAAGGTTGGAGTGGTGCAAAATGTGACTTAATACCTTCCATGTCTCTGCTCATGATTCTGAGCTGCTATTGGCCTTGAAATGGGGGCAAAACAGAGCCCCTGGAAAGAATCCCCCAATCACTGAGTGGTGTGGTCATGCACGAGCATGGATAATTATGTTATCTAATCAGTTTATGGATGTTCAGTCAGTGAGGAATACCTTCAGTAAAACACCATGAAGAAGATCTATGCATCATGCAGATCAATAACTAGAAAACAGTGGTGGGAACATATCTGCCTAAGCACAGCCCGACAACCAAAAAGTCTAAATATGCCGTTAGCTGTGTTTAATGCATTTACACTCTGATCAGTGAGTGATAGTGTTCATTTCAACAACAATGCTTTGTGCAGAGGGTAGGAAGGAGCCTCCCCAGGGGTCAACACACACTAAAGGGGGGCGACCAGTGGTCAGGGTACTCTTGGCTACAGGAAAGAAAGGACATGAAGCTGTGCTGCCCATCTTAGCAGCAGAAACATGTTTTCAAATATATACATGAAGGCAGGTAAATATGTGAGTGAGCAGGTGAACAGACAGGGTTGTGAGGAATCCATCAGGCTTCTGCAACTTGCATAGGTACTGTAATGAATAATTTACTTTCTTATTTTATTTTTGTGGGCCCTTGAACTTAACTTAATCATTGCAAAAAGTGACAGCTGGAAGTAGTATTTCATTTTTATAACTTTCACAACATTTCTTGCAGTCAAATATTTGGTTTTGGGCCCATGTTTGTTTTTGCACCTCCTTGAGCTACACAGCAACCCTGGCTTCTCCAAGTGAAGGCCAGACAGTCTGGGAGGGAAATTCCAAATGGCTGACAAGGCCAGTTCCGGATATAAGAAGGCATCTCTCCTCTGTCTCTCTCTTTTCTTTCTTGGTGTCAAAAGGAGTGATTTCTCCACACTGTGACATTTGAAATTGTGCCTAGCTTTCACTAAAGATAAGCAAGCTGCCAACCCTAAAAGGATTGGGAGGATACAGGACTCAGAAGCCCAAGAAATACTGGCAGACTCATTCCTCACTCACTTGTATGGTTTTGGTCACAGCTGACCACTTTCAATCACCCTTTCTACATTCCTGGAATCTCTGGACATTCTAGTGGGAAAAAAGAAAAGGGTAGAAGTAAAATAAAATGGAAAGGGTAGCTGATAAAAAGAAAAAGTGGTCATACTTCCCAGTAAAGAGAGTAAGAAAGAAAACCAAAAACATATTAAATGTAGGATAAGTACCTTAGATTATTTCATAAATGTCAGAATTGAGGCAACATTAATGTAAAAAACTGTAGAAGACTTTGTTAAGATTGAAATTTAAGGCTTAAATATTTACCCCCTCAAATAAATTGGCTTCCTGTCTTTTGAATTTACAAAGTATTTAATAATTCTATCTTTAATACCATACCAGCATTCAACATAGTAGGTATGAGTTACAGTGAGAACTGTAAGAAGGGAAATTCTGGGGACTCAGAAGCCATATCTGCAGCTTCTGTATCCTCCCCATTCTTACCATCAATAGCAGACTTTATACCATCTCTGAAAAATTTCAGATTCCTGCTTCCTTTCATTCTCATCACCCTCTGCAAGTTTCATTTAGACATCATCACCTTAGTCTAGCATGCCTCCCAAAAGTTCTTCAGTTAGAAGCAAAACTCCTAGGCATGGCCTTTCAGATCTATCAGCTCTTAAGTCATTCATCAAATATTTATTGCATACCTAATGCATGTCAGACTTATGAGAGATGTGGGGAATACAGAGATGACAGACAGGCTTATGGTGTTGAGTGACGGCTTCGGGAGAGAAACTGACATGTAAAAGGCCTTCCACCGATAAGTTTATGGTTGCTACAGGGCAATGAAGACAAGATTTCTAAAACCCAGAGCTTTCCGAGAGAGATGATGATTAGGTTGCTTTTAAAATAGAAAGTACATATTATTAAGGCTAATAAAGCCCATGTCCAAAAGATAGCATGTGCAAGTGTCTGGAGGTAAAAAAGAACATAGTTCAGGAACCATGGCTGGAATATAAAGCATTTATGACAGGAAATGAAAGCAGTGTTTTAGGTAGGGGACAGCTCACTAAGAGCTCTGCAAAGAATTTGGACTTGAGCTCCAATGAGGTAACATCAAAAATTGTAAGAAGACATAAACATGATAATTTTTGTATTTTAGAAAAACTTCTCCGTAAGTTCCATGGAGAATGGACTTATGCAGGAAGACCAATCTAGAAGTTATTAGAGGAATCTGGAAGACAAATAATGAGAACTTGTGTTATAGTATCAATGAGAGAGAAGAGAAAGTGGACAGATACAAGAAGACAAAATTTAGAAACACGACACATCATCCAGTCACAAACTGTACTTAGTAACTACTGTTGAAGAGAGAAATTAAATAAGATTCCCAGCTAGGGATTTTTGTGACTTTTAAGAATGGTCAGTATGGGAGGAGAGATGAATTCAACTGTGGACATGTTGATTTTGAATGAACTTTTTATGTAACTCTGTGCTGTAGAGTTGGTGCTAGAGCAAGAGGTACATATTTAGAAGTCCTCAGCATATTAGTTACATACATATTAGTTAAAAACTGGGAGAGAAGATGAAATTTATTTGGGCTTTATACTGAAAACACATAATCAGTAACCTAAAAGATGAGTTGAAAGAGTGGTGTCACAGAAGCCATGAGGAGAGGGAATTTTAAGAAAGAGGTGGCTGCCAGTATTAAAGGCAGCCAAGGTGCCCAGTAACATAAAACCTGAAAGTACTGCTGCATAGGGCAACACTGTGGCCTTCCACAGCAGTGTCATTCAAATGTTAGGGACAGAAGTCAGAGTGGAGGTTGTTGAAGAGTGAAAGGCCAGACACAGAGAAGATATAACATTTGAATCATCCAAGATGAACCAGGTTATGCTGCAGGATCAAACAACTCTCAAATTTCAGGGGCTTAGCACAAGAAAGGTATACTTTCCACTGTGCTCCATGTCCAGTGTAGGTCCTCAGGGGACTCTGCTCAAGTCAGGAGGTTCCATTCAACACGTGCATTTACAATTGTCACAGCAACAAAAACACAACTGCTGTGTCCCACAGTGGCAACTAAGTGCTTTTTCCTGAAAGCAACACCTGATACTTCGTTCTAATTTCACTGGCTGACACAAGTCATATGGCTACACAAGGCAGAGAAATACAATGCTACCTTGTGCCCAGGAAGAGGAAAACTGGGATAACTGTGCATAGTCTTCATTAGGGGATTAGGGCACTACCAGCTACAAAGGGTTGTGAAGTTTTTGAATGGATTTTTGTTTGGTTGGTTTTTAGGACAGACAGAAAAGGGCACTGGTGAAACTGCATTTCCCCAGTTCACATTTTGTGCTCCAACATGCAGCCCACCCAGTGACTACCATTTATGTCTGACCTCTCTGCAGAAATATCATTCCTACTATACTGTAGTGGGCATATCTTCAATACTCTGCTCAAGATTTACTTTATTGAAGAAGTTTTCCATCCATGAGGTTCCTAGGCTACTTACATCCAGTTTTATTTAGGCAAATACATTTCATTATGTTTCTTCTTTTTTTTTTTTGCTTATTTATATCTTTTTCACCTTTTGAAATCCTTTCTGCTCTAAAGAGCAAGAATGTTGTCTTTTATTTCCTTTCTTCTCCTGTGGTAACCGGCCACAAGGTATACACTCACTCTATGATGTTGGCTAAACAACTGGTTTTTCCATGTTCAGAGAAGAATTTTCTGCAAAGCTGACCAGCCCCGGAAGACATAGAGTCATTTGTACAATGGTTTATGAAGAAAACTGCAGCTTTTTTTTTCTGTGGCTGAAAAGGCAGGAAATTGAGGGGCAGTGGACTAACTCTTATGGAAACTCCACCCTGTGTACTGGCACCATAAAATTGGTAATTTTGCTTAGTCTGCTCTCTGGGACTAGCCCACACCTGTCAAGCTCTCACCTTAAAAACTTGCAGATGCATCCACCATATACTTATGCACTCTCATTCATATGCAAAGAAGTTGCTACTGAGATGAAACATCTCATCAAGAAGCCATAAAACGGGGTTGTTTATATGATGAAAAATTTATTCAGATTTGTCTTCACTCTCTCGGTGGTTCCTGCAGGACCACGGCCACACAGTGCAGGGTAGTGCTCTGGGTTCAGAGTATGGTATGGTTTGTGGGACATGTGGGCTTATTGGCATCTATGTACCCAACTTCCAACCTAGGCCTCACTAGCACAGTCCAATCAATTGAGCTAAACAGCCTCAGATACGCCACAGGAGGACTTTGGAAGTGAAACAGGTGCACTTGCTTTTTGTAAGGATGTCCATTGTGCTCAGAGCTGAAAATTTATTAGATTCAATCATTAAATTTTTGAGCCAGGAGGAATCACTGAAACTACCCACACACAAAATAAGCAGGTCAACATGTAATCCAGACAGACCAGATGAGGCTGTTTAAAGAAAGGGGGAAATTTCTCAAGAAGTGTGTTTAATGGGAAGATGACTTAGTCAACAGAGACAGTCTATGATTAAGGAAAAGCTAAGCACCAGCTATGTGGTTATGTCCTGAGAACAAGTATCTATTGTGATCCATTGATTCTACTAAAAATCTTTTCTACAGAGGTAGGGAAATGCAATTTTTGGTCCTGCTAATTTCAATTCTTGATTCAGAGTAGCAGAAATACTAAAGAAGCCTTGCAGACCTATTGTAATCATAAGTAATTTTCCTCTCAAGTGAATTAACTCGAGTTGGCACTTATCAGCTTACAGGTCAGCACGAATGTTTTTATAATGAGCCATAAAAGGGGGAAAGTGCAGTCTAGACTGGCAGTCAGAAATCCTGCTGCTTTCTCTCAGCAACTCAGCTGTGTCTGACTCCAGATAAACTAGCCCAAATTGATAATATCAGCTCCCTGACATGTTAGGTGGGGACAGGATCTTACCTTATAAATAGTGTAAAATGTGGCAGCAATGGGCAATGTGTACTTTAGTCCTGCGGGGTCTGGGCCGTTGAGTGGCTGTCAACACGACTGCTGGTGCCTTCCTCCCTTTTCCCACCTCTACTCATCACACACGCATTTCTTTTTATCCGGTTTTTCCTCCCACTCCCACTTGCCTGTATTATTCTTTCAATTTTTCTCTAATCAGATACATTTGAATCCTGCTAGTGGCACCCACCTCCAAGCTTCACAGAAGGGTTGAAAAGGCTACTGTCCATTATTTACAGTGACGATGCTGCTGAAGTGGAAGCTCCGTGAGGGCAAAAATCATGTCTGCCTTCCACATAGTAGGCACTCACTTAATCTAGACATGTAATCTTTAATATGTACTTTGTAGTCAAAACATGTTTCGCTTAAGTTTTTGGAGGGAACTATGTGTGAATATTGCCAAGTTACTGTTTCTCATTCCCATTCCCAAAACATTATAAAACATAAGGATCAGAGAGCTGCTGGTTATAGACTGAATGTTTGTGTTCCCCAAAATTCATATGTTGAATCTAATCCCCAGTGGTGACAGTGTTTGGAGGAAATTAGGTCATGAGAATGGAGTCCTCATGAATAGGATTAGTGTCCCTATAAGAAGAGGTCAGAGAGCTAGCTACTTCTCTTTCCACTATGCAAGGATTTAAAGTTAGCCGTCTGCGTCTCAGAACAGGACCTGCACCAAACTAGCACTCTGATCTCACTTCCAGCCTCTAGAACTGTGAGAAATAAATTTCTGTTGGCACTCAGGTTACAACTGCCTGAACAGATACTGTTACGAAGTATCAAGTCTGAATACTTCCAGCCAGCCTCTCAATCAGTAGTTCCATTTCAGTAAAATCAAAAGAGAGAAATGGAAATAGAGCCAGGAAATCATTTGGATGTCCCAACTTACCTATTCGTTGAGAATCAGACTTTACAGGATTTGGGAACTCATATTGTCATTCCTCTTTCTAACATTTCCCCAACAACTAAAATCTCATACCATTTACTAAAAGGGAAGGGGTGGGGTGGGGGGTCAATTACCATATGAAGTCTCCAAGAAACTCTTAAGAATGTGAGCCTTCTATCAGAGGCGTGCTGGGTTACAACTCAGCAGACTTGTTGAAAGAATGTTAGGTCCACACCATAACAGAAGGAAGCAGGCAATGCTCAGCACTTCTGTTCTCCGAATAAGGGAAGATGTTTTCTGATTTTGTGCTTCCAGTACTTAATGTCCTGACCTATCCCTCCAAATTCCACTGACTGGTAACCAGCACACAGGCCAGTTAACAACTACTTACTGAGTACTACTGTGACC
This sequence comes from Manis javanica, assembly GCF_040802235.1. NCBI lineage: Eukaryota > Metazoa > Chordata > Mammalia > Pholidota > Manidae > Manis > Manis javanica. The sequence continues at coordinate 24,498,616 of NC_133168.1, read as the reverse complement.
AATGAAGACCTACAAATGATTATTCAATTTGTTTATTTCATGGTATATTTTAAATTTAGAGACTAGAATACTAAAATCACCTACTATAAACTCAGACTGCTGTTTTAAATTTGAGGGTTTTTTTTGCCAAGGGCAACAGAAATTTTAGAGTAAATCATCAAGCCAACCAGTATTATACCTTCAGAATTATACTTAGGAAAAACCAACTCTAAAACTTTGCTGTTCTTTGAAAACAGAAACACAAACTACTTTTTATCCAGGAGACCCAGGAGGGTCTTTACAGAAATGCACTATTCCTGCAGTTTGAATCTAAATGGAAATGACTTAAGAAACATAAAATCTATGTGTTATATTCCAACCAAGAGAAACTGAGTCCCATTTACCAAAGAGATGACAAGGTATTTGAACTTAATATCACAATTTGATTTGGGGACATGCTTTTTGACTACTGTACCCAGGTGGTACAATGGTGCTTTTCCAGTTCCTGTGTTAATTCAGGAATGCCCATCAGAGCCTGCCCCTCAGGGAAAGAAGTTAGTATGTTCCAAGGAGAGAGAGCCCAGCAGAATGATGTTGTGGAGACTTGACCCAATCCCAGCATGCCTCCCTACCTAACAGTAGATAAACCTTTTATATCCAGAAATGTAGTGGTCAGCTCATACCTTAGCATATTCAGGAATCCCAAGAGCCAAAATTATTAAGCAAAATGTAACGATTAGTACAATAATTTGAAACCAAAGTTCATCTCTTTTCAGGCACTATACTTTGAAAAGAAAGAAACCTTGAAAAATAGTAAGTCTAATCACAGATAAAACATCATCTAAATCATTAGACTTTTCATACAAAGACATACTCTAAACAACACAACTAAATAAAGAATTTAGAAAACAGATAAACTGATTATTCTTTTTTGGCATTCAAACCATTCGCTCTAAGAAAGAATATGGAATAGCCACTTTCTATCTAAGAAAACAAAAACCAAAAACAGTGAGTTCTCTGATTTGGGTAACCTGGAAAAATCCCACATCTCTCTCTCTCCTAAGTAAATATTCTCAACCTTCTCAACAAACTTTAGAATACATATTATCCCCATGCAAAATAGGAATAAACCTAAGCTCAAAGACATAAATAATTTGTCCAGGTTCTGTCAGCAAGTCATCAAAAGGGCCTTAAGGTACGTGCACTGCAACCTGCTCTGTGCAGCCCCCCGTTTAGGTCTGTGTTGTGTTGGGAGATGCCTGTATTTTGGGGCTCTCCCTGGAGACACTGATGTCTTTGTTAGCAGTACTGGCAGGCTGCTGAAAAGCTCAGTGAGTTTGCATTCAGATCCTGAGGCTCAGTTTTGCATATGTGAGTAATAAAGCCAGTCAGAGGCAAAACTGTGAAGTTGGCAGACACAGTCTTTATCGCCTCCACACTACTTTCCCCTGAGGTGCTCGGATGCCTTGCAGATGCCTGGAACCCTCAGTTGGCCCAAGTGCTAAAACGGAGTGACTCCTCCAGGCTTGCCTTCACCTACAGCACTGCAGAGAGCCTTGAGTTATAATCTCCTGAGTGCCCACCTCATAACACTCTCCACTGGACTGTGAACTACTGAAGGACACATGGAGTACTCCATTTCCTTAATCGCTATGGTACTTAGACCAGAGTGGATGCTCAGTGAATATTTGTAGAAAAAAATTTATGACTGCAATACTGGACTTCCCTTCTAACATTCATCAAAATATTCTAGGCCTGTATTTCCACCCTAGAGTTCTCCAATCTTTGTTCTTTAAGGTAAAAAAACAACTAATAATATGTGCTGTTAACTTATAAGAAATGACTCACTGCTTGACCCTCTCAGATCCTATATATCAGTATTATGTGTGTGTGTGTTTTAATTGAAGTATAGTTAATACACAATATTACATTTGTTTCAAGTATACAGTACAATAGTTCAACAGTTACACACATTAATAAATACTCATCCCAGCTACTGCAGTTATTGTCAACTAGAAAGATGTTACAAAACCATTGGCTATATTCTCCATGCTGCTCTTCCATCCCCATCAACTTACATTATGATTGAGATTTTTACACCCCTTCATCCCCCTCACCCTCCCTATCCACACACCCCAAACTCTCTACTATGGTAGCCACCAGTCATTTCTTAGTCTCTGAGTCTATGGTTATTTTGGTCATTTTATTTTGTTGTGTTTTTAGATTCCACATATAAGTGAAATCATATGAGATTTGTCTTTGTGCACTAGGCTTATTTCACTGAGCATAAACCCTCTGGGTCCATCCATGCTGTCACAAATGGCAGGATTTCTTTCTCTTTTACTGCTGAATAATATTCCATTGTTTACATGTACTACCTCTTCTTTATTCATCTACTGACAGACACTTTGGTTGCCCCCATATCTTGGTTATTATAAATAATACAGCAATAAACATAGAGGTGCATATATTTTTTCAAATCAGAGATTTTGTTTTCTTCAGGTAAATTTCTACAAGTGGAGTTACTGGGTCAAATTGTATTTCTATTTTTGGTTTTTTGAGGACCCTCCATACTTCTTTCCAGCGTGGCTGTACCAATTTACATTCCCACCAACAGTGTAAGAAGATACCCTTTTCTCCACATCTTCTCCACTTGTTACTTCTTATTTTTTGGATGGTGGCCATCCTAACTGGCATGAGGTGATAGCGCACTGTGGTTTTGATTTGTGGTTTCCTGGTGATCAGTAGTGTGGAATGTTTTTTTGTGTTCCTGTTAATAATCTGTATTTCTTCACTGGATAAATGTCTGCTTAGGTTCTCTATCCATTTTTTAATCAGGTTATTTGTTTTTTTGGTATTAAAGTATATGAATTTTTTATATATTTTGGATATTTACCCTTTATTGGATAAAATATTTACAAGTATATTCTCCCATATTATAGTTTGCCTTTTTGTTCTGTTCATGACATCCTTTGCTGTATAGAAGCTTTTTAGTTTGATGTAGTCCTACTTGCTCATTTTTTATTTTGATCCGTTTGCCTGGGGAGACATGTCTAGAAAAAAGTTGTTCATGCTGATTCTCAAGAGATTTTTGCCTATGTTTTCTTCTAAGAGTTTTATGGCTTCATGTCTTACATTTAGGTCTTTGATTTCTAGTTTACCTTTGTGTATGGAGCTAAACAGTAATCCAGTATCATTCCCTTGCCTGGAGCTGTCCAGTTTTCCCAACACCAGTTACTGAAGAGACTGTCTTTACCCCCTTGTAAATTTATGGCTCCTGTATCACATATTAATTGACTTCATATGCATAGGTTTATTTCTTGGCTTTCTATTCTGTTCCATTAATCTATGGATCTGTTCTTATTCCAGTACGATACTGCTTTGATTACGGTAGCTTTATACTATAGCTTGAAGTCAGAATGCACATTACTGCCAGGTTTGTTCTTCTTTATCAGATTGCTTTGCCTGTTTGGGGTCTTTTGTGGTTCCATATGAATTTAAGGATTGTTTTCTCTAGTTCTTTGAAAAAATGCCATTAGTATTTTTATAGGGATTGCATTGAATCTGTAAATTGCTTTGGGCAGGATCTCCATTTTGACAATATTAATTCTTCCTGTCTATGAGCACGGGATAGATTTCCATTTATTTGTGTCTTCCCTAATTTCTCTCATCAGTGTCTTACAGATTTCAGAGTACAGATCTCTCACTTTCCTCGGTTAGGTTTATTCCTAGGTATTTTATTCTTTTTGATGCAGTTACAAATGAAATTGTTTTCCTCATTTCTCTTTCTGCTAGTTAATTGTTAGTATATAGGAATACAACATATTTCTGCATATTAATTTTGTATCCTGCAACTTTGCTGAATCTAGTTATTAGTTCTAATAGTTTTTAATGGAGTCTTTAGGGTTTCCTTTATACTGTATCATGTTATCCACAAATAATAAAGGTTTTGCTTCTTCCTTACCAATCTGGTTGCCTTTTATCTCTTTAACTTATCTGATTGTCATGGTTAGACTTCCAGTACTGTGTTGAATAAAAGTGGCAGAGTGGACATCCTTGCCTTGTTCCTGATCTTAGATGAAAAACTTCTCAGCTTTCTGTCATTGAATATGATGTTAGCTATGGGCTTGTCATGTATGGCCTTTGTTGTGGTATGGTATGTTCCTTCTAAATCCATTTTGTTCAGAGTTTTTAACATGAATGGATGTTGAATTTTGTCAAATGCATTTTCAGCATCTATTGAGATGATCGTATGTTTTTTTCCTTCCTTTTTCTAATGTGGTATATCACATGGATTGATTTACAAATATTGTACCATCCTTGCATTCCTGGAATAAATCCCACACAGTCAGATTGATGATCTTTTTTACATATCTTTTTAATTTGGTTTACTAGTATTTTTTTAAGGATTTTTTGTACCAGGGATATTGGACTATAATTTTCTTTATTTTTGTGTCTTTGGTTGTGGTATTAGTGTGAAATTATCTTTATAGAATGAATTTGGAATTATTCCCTCCTTTTTCTACTTTTTAGAATACATTAAGACGGATGGATATTAATTCTTTAAATGTTTGGTAGAATTCAGCTGTGAAGCCATCCAGTAATGAACTTATGTTCCCTGTGAGTTTTTTATTATCAATGCAATCTCATTTTTGATAATTGATCTGTTCAGATTTTCTACTTCTTCCTGGGTCAGTATTGGAGGGTTGTACTTTTCTAGGAATTTGTCCATTTCTTCTAGTTTTTCCAATTTATTTGCATATAATTTTTCACAGAATTCTCCAATAATTCTTTGTATTTCTGTAGTGTCAGTCGTAACTATTTCTTTTTCACTTCTGATTTTTTCTGTTTTCTTTCTTTTTTTCTGGATAAATCAGGCTAAAAGTTTGTCTATTTTGTTTATCTTCTCAAAGAACTAGCTGCTGGTTTCATTGATTTTGTCTATTGTTTCATTTTTCTCTATTTCATTTATTTCTGTTCTGATCTTTATTATGTCCCTTCTTCTAGTAACTTTGAGTTTCATTTGTTCTTCTTTCTCTGGTTTCTTTATTTGTGAGTTTTGACCATTAACTTGGGGTGGTTCCTGTTTCTTGAGGTAGGCCTGTATTGCTATGTATTTACCTCTTAGAAGTGCTTTTGCAGCACATATTTTGAACTGTTGTATTTTTGTTTTTATTTGATCCATGTATTGCTTGATTTCTTCTTTGATTTGTTCATTGGTCCATTGATTATTTACAAGTATGTTGTTTAGCTCTCATGTATTTGTGGGTTTTTTGTTTTCTTTATGTAATTTATTTCTAATTTCATACCATTATGGTCTGAGAAGGTGCTGGATACAATTTCAATCTTTTTGAACTTACTGAGGATCTTCTGTAGCCTAGTATATGATCATTTCTGGAGAATGTTCTGTGTGAATTTGAGAAAAATGTGTATCCTACTGTTTGGGGCTGAAATGTTCTGTATATACCTGTTAAGTCCATCTAATCTAATGTGTTGTTCAGCACCTTTCTTTCCTTATTTATTTTCTGTCTGGTTGATCTGTCCATTGATGTAAATGAGGTGTTAAAGTCTAGTAATATGATTGAGGTACAGTCTATTTCTCCCTTTAATTCTGGTAATATTTGTTTTACATATTTAGGTGCTAGTTTGTTGAGGCAAAGATACTTAAAATTGTTCTATCCTCCTCTTGGACTGACCCCTTTATCATTGTAGAATGTCCTTCTTTGGCTCTTGTTACTTTCTTTGTTTTGAAGTCTGTTTTGTTATATAAATACTGCTACTCATGTTTTTTTTCTCCCTGTTATTTGCATGAAATATTTTTCCATCCCTTCACTTTCAGCCCAATGTGTGCCTTTAGGTCTGAAATGAGTCTCTTATGGGCAACACAAAAATGGATTTTGTTTCTTTATCCATTCTGCCACCCGGTGTCTTTTGATTGGTGCATTTAGTGCACTTACATTTAACATAGTTATTGATAGATATATACCTACTGCCACTTTATTGTTCTCTGGTTGTTTTTGTAGTTTCTCTCCATTCCTTTCTTCTCTCTTACTCTTGATATTTGGTGGTTTTCTTTAGTGCTGTGATTGGATTTTTTAAAAAATTTTTTGTGTATCTATTATAGGCTTCAGGTTTGTGGTTACCATAAGGCTCATAGGTAGTTTACGAAATGTATAACAGTCCATATTAAGTGGATGATCATTCTATTTCAAACACAGTCTAAAAGTACTTTTTTATTTTTCTTCCCCCTCCACACTTCTATGTATTAGATGTCAGAATCTATTCTTGTGTGTGTGTGTATCCCTTGACTAATTGTGAATGTATTTGATTTTACTACTTTTGGTTTTTTTTTACTTCATACTTGTAAGTAATTGGTCTGTTACCTTTCCTGTGGGTTTGTTTTCACTGACAAAAAATATTTAGGCTTAGGAACATTTCCATCTACAGAAATCCCTTCAAAGTATACTGTAAGGCCTGTTTAGTGATGGTGAATTCTTTTAACTTTCACTCATCTGGGAAACTTTTAGTGTCTCCTTCAATTCTGAATAATAACTTTGCTGGGTAGAGGACACTGAGTTGTAGGTTCTTCCATTTCAATACATTAAATATTTCATGCCACTCCTTCCTGGACTGCAAAGTCACTGCTGAGAAATCTGCTGGTAGCCTAATGGGGTTCCCTTATGGGTAAATGCCTGCCTCTTATTGCTTTTAAAATTCTCTCTGTACTGTTAATCTTTGCCATTTCAGTTACTGTACATCAGGGTGATTTTGGCTAGGGATTCTTTGCACTCCCAGAACCTGTTGTCTATTTCCTTCTCCAGATTGGTGAACTTTTTGGCAATTATTTCTTCAAAGAGGTTTTCTACTTCTTTATCTCTCTTTCCTTTCTGGTACCCCTAGTATGTGAGTAGTGTTTCATCTAGAGTTGTCACACAGATCTCTTAGTATCCTGTAATTTTTAGAAATTATTTTTTCTTTCTGTTTTTCAGATTTGTTGTTTTCCTCTTCTCTAATTTCCATGTCACTGATTGTTTCCTCCTCCTTACAGCAATCCATTATTCATTCCCTTCATTGTATTTTTGCATTTCAGTTACTGCATTCTTTGGCTCTGAGTGGCTCTTTATCAAATCTTCTATCTCTTTTTTGAAGTTCTCCCTGAGATAATCAGTTTTTTTTCCACAGGTGAGCATAGTTATGACTGTTACTTTGAAGTCTTTATCAAGAAGATTGGTAATTTCTGTTTCATTTGGCTCTCTTTCCAGTTGATCCTGTTCTTATCCTGTTCTTTTGTTTGGAACATATTCATTTGCTTCCTCATTTTGTCAGGGTTTCTGTGTTCTTTCCTTTGTATTAGATGGATCATCTATACTTCCTGGTCTGGAAAATAATGACTTTATGAAGCAGGAGTCCTGTGTTGCCCAGAGCTCAAGACTCTGCTTACCAGCGCCTGGTGCTCCTTTGCAGTGGATCTACAGCTGCTGTTGGTGGGCTGTGAGCAGGGCTGCCTTTCTGCCTGTATGCCAGCTGTGGCTGACCTCTCTCAACAGCAGCTGACAGCCCTCTCTGTGCTGTTTGTGTGCTCTGCAGAGGCGCTTCTGCTGGAATCATTGTGGCTGGGGCTGCCATCTGCCTTCCAGTCAGCAGTAGCAGTGCTGCTGGCCCAGCAGGGCAGGTGAAATGAGTGTGCAGAGGGAGCAATGCAGGGCTGAGCAGGCTGAAAGTGAAGGAGCATTTGGGGCTGGCTCGCACAGTCCCCACCCCAGATGGGCTGAGAGGACTGGGAAAGCTAGGAAAGCCTCGTTATGCCTTCCAGGAAGCATATTCTCTCTCTGCCTGCCAGGAAGCAAAGTCTGACCACTGCTGCACCAAGTGTCCCAATGGGTGTGCAGGTGCCCAGGATTGTGCCTCAGGGATGAGCTACCAGGAAGGAGGATGGAGTGTTTGGGGCTGGCTCCTACAAGGGCATGACTAGTTGGGCTAAGGGAGGGTTGGGGAAGTACCATTAACCTGCCCTTTCTCTCCTCCAGAGAGAGAACTCCCTCCAACCCCCACTTCTCTGACACCCTTTCTGCTGCTGGTAAATCTCTTAAACTGCCACCTTTGTGTTGGGTCTCAGCAGGACCTGCGGAACATGCCTGTCCTGCACAAGTGACAGGAGTCTCAGTCCCCAGAGTTGCTCCAACTCTCCCTGGTGTTCAGCCACACTGATCACCAAACCCTGAGGCCATGTGGACTCATGTTCCCAGAGCAGAGCTCCAGGACCAGGTGTGCAGGGTTTCTGAGCACCCATCCCTTCCCCTTTCTGTTCTTCTTCCTCCTGCTTGTGGGCTGGGATGGGGTGGGGGGCTTAGGTCCTGCTATATGGCAGTTCTGCCATTCTACCCTTCTCTAATTATCTGTGTCAAATGCCAATTTTAAAGTAGCCAGTGAACATACTATAGAGACTTGATATTTAGTCTTCAAAACACATAAACACAGAATGCTTGGAAAACATGGCAGGGTAGGAAGGCAAAGCAGAAATCTCCTCAACATACATACAAAGGAAGCAACTACAACAAATACAACTAACCCTGAAAATGACCTGAAGCCTGCAGAACAGACCATCTACACCTGGTGAAGAAGAGAAGACCACACAGAGACATATGCTATTTCATTTAATCCTTACATTTTTTGAGGCAGGTCATATTCCAGTTTTATTGAAGAAAAAAAAATGAGACCCAGTGAAGTTAAATTTTTTGACAAAATCAAACATGAAGTAAATGGTAAAGACAGGATTCAGATTTGGCCTGGGAATAGCTATCTTTAATATGCCTGAAAGCCCTGTTCTTAAAGTTATTGTCCAAGCAGCAGCTGGAGCAGTGAACACTATCTATCCCAAGGAACTTTACTGTCGTGGCTGGAGCTGTCCACTGTGGGTTCACATGAATGGGAAAAGAAATCTTGTTAGAGAAGAAACAAAATTCATTTGGGACATAAATGCCAAGGCCTCAGCAAGGACCCCATCTGATATCCCACCAAAAGTGCCCTTTCACTTGCCATAGAAGTCTTTGCCCATGGTGACCACAAGTGCTGTTTCTGAATACATGCCCACAATGTATTCCCAAGAGGCTCTCCCCAGTGGACCTCAGGTGTTTCTGTAGAAATAACCTCAGTAAAGATCCCATTAAATCAGAAGTCCATTTCATACCTAAAAGTCACAACATAAAAATAAAATACTTCATAGGGAAAAGAATACTTCATTTCTACCTAAAAGTCACAACATAAAAATAAAAATTCAAAACAGTCTTGTGGTTGATAACGGAGAGAGTGGAAAGAATGGAAGACAGAGAGAGAGAAGGAAAACATGAGACTTGTCTCTGTCACCAGCAATGAAGCATTGTGTCATTCCCTAATCATGCTAAACCTGTTTTCTCGGCAATAAGATTGTGATGATGACACCTAGTTTTAACAAAAGCTGTGAGAATTGCAGAGACAATGCATATAAAGTTTATAGTAGAGGTCCAAAAAATTGTGACTCTTATCATATGGGAGATTCCTGTGTATTCAAAAGAAGTTGTTATTATTTTAAAAGAAAAATTGTGCTGACTACTAGCCTAAAGCTCAATAAGAAAAATGGCCTCAATTATTTTCTGACAATCAAGATGTAATCGGATCCTGGAAGAAATTTCACAAAGTCTCTTATGATTATTCTGTGGGTGTGAAGACAACAGGGCTTGAACAGTGAGGGGGGCTCTTGGCTGTTTAAACACTCATATTAAAGATTACTATATTTCAGTCTAGTGGTAAATTTCTAGTGCTTTGCAATGGTCCTACTCAATTTTTATAAATGTGGTGGGTTCTTTTAACTTATTTTTTGTATTGAAGCATAGTTGGATTTTTGCATTTTCAAGAATGAAACATGTATTACTTGTAATCATTGAAATACTAGTTTTTTTAAATACATAAATGGTAACTAATTTTTTTAATGATTACAAACAATACATGTTCATTCTTGAGAATTCAAAAGTCTTAAACACTGTAAGGTAGAAATGACAATCACCCCCAAATCTCCATATGCATATGTGAACTTGTATAACAAAAAATTGATTTTGCACTATCCACAAACTTTTTATAATGTGCTTGCTATTTATACAAAATACTATTAAACATTCTCCTAAAACATAATTTCTAAAGGCTGTCTAAAGTTGCATCTTTTGAATACATTGTATTTTATTTAGCCAATTCTTAACTGAAATTGTATATTGTTTTTAATAGTTTATGATTTTGAATATCATGGGTATAATTGCAAACAGATCTTTGTGCATATTTCTTATTTTATGATACATTTGTAAATTTGCAGGGGAAAACAAAGTATACTTTCATTAATTTTGAGATATATCTCAATATTGTCTGTAAATGTATCAATTTTGCTTATGAACTACCCATTTTACACAAATCCACAAATTAGGTATTGTGATTTTAAAAACTCAGATAGGTAAAAAATACTACCAAATTAGTACTTTGATTTTATATTATCGAACATTGGTTTTTCTTTGTTAAGATCTGTCTGCTCATAAACTTTTCCCATAATTCACTTGGTCTTTACCCATAATTTCAAGTGATTCAGAAGAGTTCCTAAAAGCTCGAGAGTATAAATCTTTCAGCAGTATCATATATTTAAAAAAATTTTTTCAGTTGGCTACTTGTGTTGTATTTTCCTTAGGGTGCTTTGATTTTTGACATCTACATTAAGACATTTTTTTCATTTGTCAAATCTATCACTCTTTTCAAAACTGAAATGCAGTTATGACCAAAAAGAGTACATTTTTTAGAACTTTCTCCTTTAAAAATAATAACTCAAAGTGATTCTAAGAAATCTAAATCCAAATTTATAAGAGGCAGTCATCAAAAACATTGTCTGTCTATTTAGAATAAAAGCATAGTAAAAAAGGAACCACTTAAGGGCAGAAAACAAGCAAATATTCACAATACTGGTGTAAGAAAAAATTAGAATGCAAGGCAAAAAGTAAATAAATAAAAACAGTAGGAGGACCGAAAAACAGTACTATCAAAAAGGGAACTATCTATTAGACATATAGTAACAAAACTCTAGGAGTTGAATAGTTAAAAATCAAACACATGAATCAAAACTATTAGAAATTCAAGGAGAAATCAAAAGAAACATAATTTTATTATAATAACAGAACTTACCACTCAGTCTGACAGTTCAAGCAAGCAAACAATAACAATATGACATCAAAGATAAAGAAAATCTGGGTGAATTTATTAATAAGGATTAGTGAGTATGTACATGCCAAAATAAAGTACATCTTTTTTCAAGCATCCAGTTAAAACTTAAGAAAAATAGCATTGTACTCACAAAAATAAAGCTTCTAGAAAAATATTATATACAAGGCCATAACACTAAACATACTAACAGTATAAACAAACAGAAAGAAATGGGTTGAAGTATTTTACATAAATACTTCTCAACAACTCAAATAAGAAATTTAAACTTTAATTACCAATTAGATCCAAATTGTTCCCAGAGTCAAATCCAAGACTAAATGCTTCAATTATTAACAAGTTATATTGGACAAAAGATAAATTTCTAATCTTGAATATGTGCCTCAAATGGCTATTGCACAAGCACAGTAAGGGGATTTGTCACAGTCACAAGTTTATTAGTAAGACCTGCACTGCCTAATGGTGGGCAAAAAAAACATCTTGGGCTATGTCAATCTTGGGTTATATTAATAGGCATTAAATGACCATATAAATGCCAGCAATGATCCCCATTCTACTATGTACGGTGTCAGCCTCCACCCTTCTTTCATATCCCACCTCAGGGGTAGAAGACATTGTGTGGCTCCATGGGGAGAAATTAGCAAGTGCTAAAAAGATTGGGAAGGGTAAAGCAATCTCTCACTTCCTGCTTGCTGCCTGACTTCAGAGTCAAGACAGCGTAAGATACGGTGAGATGAGGAGATGATGATGGCCATTTGGAAAAGGCATAAAAAGATTATTAATTGTTTCTTCATCTCTTACTTTCATTTCCCTAAGGAATGGTGCTTTTATAGAAACAGCATTTGGGGCTAGGGGGTTCCTTTTTATTAGGATGCATTGCTGCCTTTAGGCAGAGAGGACCATCCAGATGGAGACTGGAAGAGAATGCAAGGAAGAGCTGGTGACTTGTCAAAGCTTCTTGGACCTGTTTTTAAGAGTAACAGGGAGAGAGTGCTCAAGTTTCCTTCTAACTAGTTTATCATGGTAAGAAACTGAGGAAGGGATTTAGGATAAAAATTTTATCAAAAAGAAAGAAAGTGCATTTGGCTGAGATGAACTTGAGCTCCATTTCCTAGGTAACTTGAACACAGTGAGTAACAGGATGGAAGACACATGCAGATGACAACAACATAAGTCATTGGTTAGGCCGTATCTAAAAAACATATTCAGGGCTCCGTGCTACATTATAAGAAAATGTGATAAATCACACAACTTCTAGAAGAGGGAGTCTAGGGATGATAAAAGGTCTGGAAACCACATTCTATGAGGAAGGGTTGACGTTTAGCCTGCAAGAAAGGTGAACTAGATAGGGGAGCTTCATGTCTATAAACATCTAAGAGGCCTCCATGTCTCTACAGTTTCAAAAGGGTAAAACAAGATAGAAAGTGGTAAAAAATATAGGGTGGACAAATATGCCTTCAAATTAGGAATATTAAAACAATTCTAAAATGAAAGGGTTGCCTTACAGAGCTGATGAGATACATCACCGATGGGTCAAAGCAGAGATGGAAAAGTTTAATTTATAATTCCTAAAAAGGTTCCACGTCATTGTTTCCTTCATTTATTTTATTGAGCATCTTGTGTGGTTTTAGCCTCTGCTTGTCCCTGGGGAGACCAAGATGAATGAAACATGATGTGGCACAGGAGCTCTCACCTTCTGGGGGATACCGATACAGCACCAGGAGGGGGACGGGAAGGAAGCCAGCAGAAGGGGAGCACACATGGACTGGAAGGACTTGACCGAAGGGGTAATGCTGGGAGAAGGGACATAAAAAAGACACCCCAGGCCTCAAAACCAGAACCGGCCCACCCACCCTCCCTCTGCAATGTAGCAACGACATAGGCAGCCCTGCCAGAGAGGGAGCTCCCTAGGTCCAGGAGGGTCATTTTGAAAAGTAGTGAGTTTGTCAACCTGGAATTTTAATCGAAGTCTCCCCCTGGGCCCCAGTAGTATCAGCATATAAATAACCAACTCAGGCATTTAAGTGCTGTGACCAGTTGAAAATGATACATACTGCTGTAAAGTCTACTGGATGCCCCTGCAGTTTGCACTCTCCAAAGTACCTGGCTGCCTTCCCAATAACAGAATTTGAAAGGGGCAAAAGGGAAGACAAAGCCTGGATTGTCTTTTTTTACTTTGGAGTAGTTTAAGGAGGGTACACTGACTGTGTGAACATCAGCTGCATAAAAATAACTATGGGCATGTAGAGACAAAAAGGGGAAAAAGTGGGCAGAGTGATAAAAGAAGATGAAGTACATATAATAAGTGCCTACTTCAAGTCAGTATATCACGATTATTTACCATTAATAACATTTTCTGGTCACCTATGAACCTCGGGGGACAATGTCAGGACCAACCATGCTGGTGGATGGAGGCAGGCCCTGCTGCGGGCAGGCACCCGGCACCCTGCTCCTCCTCTCTTCCAACTCCCCTTTCAGCAGGTAGCTGGGTAGATACATAGCTGGACAGATAGATAGATAGCTCGTGCAGTGAGAGTTTACATCCTCACATCTTTATACCACTTCTTTGATCGCTATTAAAATGCATACTCTTTGGAAAGAAACCATGTTTTCTATTAGACACTGTTGCTCTCTAGGGCTGTGGGTACTCCTGGAATATCATGGGGCTTCGAAGCTTGACTTGAGAAGTGTGGAGGAAATGAGAATCTACATAAACTGATGAACATGGTATTGGTCACATAGTAGGTGCTAATGAAAGCTAGTTTCCTCATTCCACAGACCTATCTCTTGTATCTTGCTTCTCCCCTAGAACAAATAATATATTGCTGGAGTGATGCTAATTCTCCAAGTGGTCCAGGCTTGGGTGAATGACAAGTACAAACTCTGCATGTCTATTCTTTGCCATAACACGTTTTCCTGCCAACTAGGTACTACCCCTCCATCCTCTTGGCATGTGATAGGTCCTCAAAAAACGCTGATTCTCTCTGTTTCTACTTCTTCCAGAGCAAATGAGCTTTCAAGCCTTGGTTTTTCTTCCATTTAACACAACTTCCTTAAATTCAACTCAACAAATATTTAATGTCTTTTAAATACTGCATGCTATGCTCATCTCAGCTACCTGAGGTTATAAAATCCACAACCATGGAGTTCCTGGGCTCCTAATAACTCTGAAACTTAAGCCAGGCTATGTGGGGTAGGAGGATTTCTCACTGATGGTCTCACTGCACTCCTCACTTTGAACCTGAGGTCCCCTGGAGATTCTGTGAGTCAGCCTTGATTCGTAGGCATTAGAGAGTCCTGCCCATGCTTAGAACACTTTTTTGATCTTACCGCAATTCTACCGTAGAACAAAACAGCATTGCTGCCTTTGGAGCCCAGATTAACCCATCTTGCTGAAGCCATGACTAAGTTTGTTTGATATCAAAGATTTGGCAAAGGAGACATTAAAAGGTAGGTCCAGCTTTTCCTGTAAGCATAGAGTGTGGCTAAAGCAATAAACCTGCTTTGTTTCCAAATATGACTAGCATTTTGACAAAATGTCTCATGCTTATAAAATTACCAGTTCAAGGAAAATTCTTGCCATTCAGGCATCTTCCTGCTGATCACCAACATGTTTTGAGTCATACTTCACTACACGTCTCTCATTTTGAAATGGTTCAAAACAATGATGATGTGATTAGGGGAGAGCTACAAGACATGTTAGCTACGGTAGTTCAGAGTTTTCAAAAACATAAAAGATGTTCATGTATTAATCCAACCTTCAGAGAAGGTAAGAGGTGATAGGTATGGTGCACAAGCAGAGAGACTTGGTCCTTATGTGATCACAAGCTTCTCTCACATCGCCTAAGGTTCCCAGCCTCTCATTTTTGCAAGTCATTTTCCAGGAAGGCAATGCAACATGGATGCCCTATTCCCAGAGCAAAACATCTGTGCTTGTTAAGGGAAAACTATCATATTAATTCAAAGGTTTTAACTCCTAGTAATTAATATTGAGTCTGTGCCATGTATCTGGCACTATGCTAAACACTTTGTGTGAATTATCTCACATGAGAAAGATAACATTGTTGTGTCTACTTTACAAATGAGAAAGTGAGTAAAAAAATCATTAAGGCAATACCAACAATAAAAACTAGAGTGGGGATTTGACCAGGCCTCACTGAACCTCGAGCCATATTCTCAATCAGTGTGTCAGGCTCCCATGGGTGAAGAAGCCCTGAGAGTCAGAGCAGCCTGGCCACTATGACCCCTGCGCGACCGATCTCTCTTCTTGTGCCATACGCCAGATTTTTTTGATCAAGAAGAATATAATGTACTCATAGCCCTACACATACTTTTCACATAGGAAGTCCTCATAAGCAGAATGTAAATACTTACTAACAACCATATCTTTGGTAACAATTGTACATCACTATGCAGGGCTAGCCCAAATGTAAAGTGATAAGATTATTCCCAATTTCTTACAATTTGAAAAATTCTGGTAAATCTCTTCTCTCTTCTCAGAAAACTTCACTTATTGACATTGGAAAGCCTATTGTCTGAGGCCCATTCTTTTGCTGAACATTGCCCTCTTTGTGGTATCCATCTTTTAAAATGCAATTACTAGAAGTAACATATTAAATCACGAACAACTTTGTGTAAATAGTTTTATTACATCTCTCAGCTTCTGTGAGCCAAAGAAGGCATTTGGAGGGCCTGACTGCCCAGAGGGCCTCAGCAAAAACCAGGAGAAAAAAATCCAATAGATATCTACGATTTGTCTCAGAACCAGTGAACAAATTTCAGACTGATCAACACACGAGGATGATGATACATCTGTTTATTTTTTAGTGTGTGAGGGTTGAATCTAGATACTTCTGTTTTATAACATAGAAGTACCTTTCTTAATAGGAAAAGTTATTTTCAAATGCAATTTGTGACCTGTGGTCATATTTAACATTCTCAGATTTTATGCTTAATGATTACTTTGCTTATAATAAAAGACCCTAGTATTTTAGTATTTTATAAACTTCCCTGGTAAATAAAATACCTGAACTTCCACTTCTGGGAAGATAAAGTAGACATGCTTTTCTCTGATCTTCCCAATAAGTACAACTAAAAAACATGGATATTATATATTAAACAAGCATAATAAAACTGAAAGGTGGCAAGAAATCAGACCAGGAACAGCAAAGAGTGAGCTCTTTTCCTTCTTTTGGATTTTCTCTTTGCTTCGTATATTCCATACTGAAGCCAAAAAAGCCAAAAACCCAAAGTGCCAATGGGTGGAGATAAAAAAAAACCCAAAGATTTGCTTTCTCATAAAAGCCAAAGAATCATAAAAGTTAGGAATGAAAGAAAAGAACAACTATAAAAAAAGAAAACTTTTACATGTCTGTTCTATGCTAACCAAGCTTCAGAGAAAAAACTGTAGCACCACCTACCCACCACGAGGCTTTACCAGGATGTTGACTAGGAGTGTCAGAGAAGGCTAAATAGGGAACTGTTTATCCCTGCCTGCGGTGATGAACCACTAAACCCATACAGTGTCCATGGATACCATGTGGGAAGTGAGGACTGCCAACCTGCGCCTAGTGATGAAGTGCTCCCGCCCCAAGGAGATGGTGTCAGAAGAGGCATAATGGAGAGTCAGATCTTTCACCATCATCCAGGGGGCAACAAAGCCATCAGGGGTAACAAAGAAGACTGTGGTGTTAGCAGAAACCTCATGGAAACCTAAAACTCCCATCTTCATCCAGAACTGATGAAAAGCTCCCTTTCCCCCAGTTAAAGAAAAGGTGAGTGGGAAGCCTTGATTTGTATCTCCATTCGATAATAACAAAGCGATATCTCCCTGCTGGAGCAGTGTCACAGAAACAAGCAAACAAAACCAGCTAAAATAAAATGTTTATGTAAGATCCAGAGTCTTATAACATAATTCTGAAAACTTCCAGGTTTCATCAAAAACCACTCAATATACCAAAAAGTAAGAAAATATCAACCTAAAACAAAGATCATGCATGTCAACACAAAGAAGAAAGAGATGTTAGAAAAGATTTTAAAGCAATTATGATAAAAATGTTTCAGTGAGCAATTGCAAACACAATTGAAACAAATGAAGAATTAGAAAGCTTCAGCAAAGATATAGAAAGTCTTGGCAAAGAAATAGAAGATAAAAAAGAGAACCAAATGTAAAATTTGGAAATGAAAAATATAATGACTGAAATTTAAAAAGCTCAGTAGATAGACTCAATGGCCAGAAAAAGGAGGGAGAGAGGAAAGAATAAAAAATAATAAAACAGAACAATAAACAAGAAAATAGAACAATAGAAGTTACTCAGTATGACCAACTAAGAGAAAATACACTGAAAAAAAAAAAAAAACAGAAGCTCAGGGGCTTGTGGACTATGACATTTGGGTCACTGAAATCCTGGAAAGGAAGAGAAAGAGGGTAGTGATGAAAAAGTACTTGAAGTAATAATGGTTGACAAGTTCCCAGATTTGACAAGAGACATGAACTAAAACATAAACTAACAGATTCAAGAAGCTTAGCAAATCATAAACAAATAAAGCCAAAGAAATTCATTCCAAGACACATCATAATTAAACTTAAAGTGGCACAATATTTAAAAAGTACTGAAATAAAATAATCGTCAACTCTGAATCCTATATCCAGGAAAAATATCCTTGAGGGATGAAGGAGAAATCAAAAAATTCTAACATGAAGGAAAACAGAGAGTTTGTTACTAGCAGACCTACCCTAAAAGTATATTTCAAAACAAGAAATGCTCAGGTAAAAGTCTAGCCATACAAATAAGAATTTATATACTGAGGGAACTATGTAATACTGATTAAATAAATCAAAGATTTAAATAAATGGGGAGACATACCATGTTCATAGATTAGAAAACTAGGCATAATTAAGATGTCTAAAATTGGTATATAAATTTAACATAATTCCTAGCAAAATCCTAACAACATTTTTGTAGATATAGGCAACAGTATTCTAAAATTTATGTGGAAAGTAAAGGATAGCTAAGATAGCTAAACCAATTTTGAAAAAGATGAATAAGGTGGAGGGAACCAGTCTACCTGATGTCAAGACCTACTACGTAGCTACAGTAATCAATCCTACAGCATTTGTGTAGGGCTAAATGCACAGATCACTAGAACAGAACCAGAAACAGACCCACACAAAGACACTGAAGAGATTTTTGACAAGACTGAAAAAACTATTAATTGGAGGAAAGACAGCTTTTCCAACAAACGGTATTGAAGCAATTGGGCAAAATAGGCAAAAAGAGAGAGAAAGTAAAAAAGATAGAAAGAAGGATCAAAAGGATAAGGAACTTAGTCCTAAATTTTATACCTTACACAAAAATTAAATAAAGTGAACTCAGTCTTAAATGTAAAACATGTAACAATAAAATTTCTCATAGGACAAAGTCTTCAGGAACTAGGGAAAGGAGAAGAGTTCTTAGACTTGACACCAAATATACTATTTATTAAAAAAACTGCCAAATTGTACTTAATCAAAATTTAAAACTTTGTTACATATAAGACTCTGGTAAGAGGATGAAAAGACACATTAGACTGTGAGGAAATATTTGCAAACCACATGTCTGAAAAAGGGCTAATATCTAAACTATATAAAACCTCTCAAAACACAGCAGTAATAAAAACAATCCTATTAGAAAGTGGGCAAAATACATGAAGAAATACTTTATTGAGGAGAATGTAGAGATGGCAAATAAGTACATGAAAAAAATGTCCCTCAGTAGTGGTCACCAGGAAAATGCAAATTAAAACTGCAATAGACAGGTTAAGATGCTGCAGCACATCCATGAAAATAGCTCAAATAAAAAATAGAAATAACATCAAATGCTGACAAAGATGCAGAGAAATTGGATCTCTCACACATTGCTGCTGGGAATGTAAAATACTACAGCCACTCTATAAAACAATTTGGAGGTTTCTTTAAAAAATTAAACATGCAACTACCATATGGCCCAGTAACTGTACTCTTATATACATTTTTTCCCCAGAGAAAAAAAGGTCATGCTCACACAAAAACCTGCCAAAAATTTTTATAATTTGTTCATTATAGCCCCAAACTGGAAACAACCTGGATGTCCTTCAATAGGCAAATGATTGAACAAACGGTGGTACACCCATGCCATGAAATACTACTCAGCAACAAAACAATGTTCTTAAAATGTCAAAGTTACAAAAATAGAGAACAGATTAGTGGTTTCCAGGGTTAAGGGAGGGATGGGGCAGTGAGAGATGAGTGTGGCTCTCAAGGGTGACATGAGAGATCTTTGTGGGTATGGGAATGTTCTGTATCTTGACTACATCAATGTCAACATCCTGGGTATGATAATGTTCTCTAATTGTGCAAGAGGTTACCTGTGGGGAAACTGGGACATGGGTACGTGGATATCTATGTATTATTTCAGTTTCATGGGAATCTACCATTTTCTCAAAACAAAAAGCTTAATGAAAAAATAACACCCCCCCCCCACCATGGAGCCTCCACAGTAAAATATATACAGATTATTTGAAAACTATCCATATTGAGTTGTACCTATATGCTATTTGACATCTTCTACCAGATGTTTGGGAACCGTGAGAAATCTGATCATGGAGATTAAATAATTTATGTTAAATCTTTTTTAAAAAAGACCTGAAAGAGGGAAGGCAAACTTGGAGGCACTTCTGATGGGAAAGGGCACCAAGGTGGAAAGCAGGACCTGTCACGAGCCTTGGAGGTGAGGGAGTTGGGGGCTACATGACACATAACTGCCATTCTCGACTTGGAGTTTTGACATGAAGGTCTATCCGTAAGATATCTCACAGCCTGGGGACTCCAGCGACTGGACTTTCTACACAGCACACATTTTAATTCCTTTTCACTCAGACCCCAGAGTTTAAACCCCCTAGGCTGTTGCTTCGGCTGTGTCCGGTGAGTCCCTGGACGAGAGTTGGCTGTTCAGCTGATGTTCCACAATGATCATCTGATGGCCCACAAATGCATTATGCAGTTCACTGCTCAGGAAAATTCTCTCTTTGTTTGAGTTATGGGGATTAAAAGCATTACAGCTTAATCCCTTTGATGTATCCAGGCCATTTTGAAATTGAATGTTTTTCTATTAACTCTCCTACTGGGAACCAATTCAGTGCCACTATAGCAGCAGAGCCAGGCAGTCCTGATTAATTACAGACTTTCTGCCCCTCTGCCTCCAGGAGTCTTTCTAAAATATCTAATAACAAAAACACTTAGATAAATCGATAGGGTTAATCAATGTTTCATGTAATTTTGAAAAAGAAACTTCAAAGCCTTTCAATAAAAATAATGAGGAAGAGAAATGAGAACTAGTAGATTAAAGAAACCGTGTTTAAGAATTCATAAGTCCTAAAGGCTCAAATCACATCAGCTTTCAAACTAACCAAAAAATGAATCTATGTTAGAAAATCAGCACTCAGTTTATTACAATTCTTAAAATAAAGAACGTGAGTTTGTAAATTAAATTATACATTCAACACAGAGGCTGCAATACTGCTGTCAGATTGACCCTCCAATTTACAGAGACCAAGTCCTGATAAACTGTCGGGGAGGCAGGCTGTCTGCTCATCAGATTTACTTTCAGTAGATGGGCTGAGACTGAACATTCTCAGTACAGGAACCATGAGATGAAGGAAAACATCAGGTTTGCTTTTCCTTGTCAGTGGTGCCCATGGAGAGAGCTATATTGGAAGAACTTGTCTTATATAGAAAAATAAATATTATACTGATGCCAGGGTTCTTGTTTGCGGAGTCGAAGAATGAACTTAGCAAACAGTCAAGGTAGGAGAGCCAGGGAGACTTTTATTGAGAGAGACAGTGAGAGGACAGACAGAGCTCCTGGCGTGATCCAGGAGGGGACAAGCGAGCCGGTGGTGCGTTGTCTAGGGGTTTTATAGGCAGTTGAGGATATTTGGGAACATGAAAAAAAGCTTAGCGGTGTGGACTTGTTAAGTGGTCCCTGAATATTTAGAATTAACTTAAGGTAAGGAATTCCCTGCCTTGATTTCTCCCTGGGATACCGGCATCTTGGTCTGGGAGCCCATCAAAAGGCCGCCTGCCCAGCCCCCAAGGTGGGCTGAGGTGTTGTCTGTTTGCTAAAGAGTAAGTTAAGAATCTTACTTCTTAAACTTCCTGGGTGTTAAAATGCAATCTTATCTTTAAGGTGGAATCCTTCCTGCCTTTTACTATGTTGTTCGCAGCTGGGTCTGCCTGCTAAATTAGTTGCCCAGTTTGCAAAATCACCTCAGCAGATCTAAAGGAGGAAAGACAGCACATAGGCCCAGGCCTTTTAGCATGCTAAAGTGGATCTTACACATGATTACAAATGATTAGCATAATAAAAACATGTGCTACTCTTCTTTATCTGGGGAATATTAACTGATCTCACTGAAGAATGACTCTAGAGCTTTATGTTTAACACGGAGTTTTGGTGGGGGTTTCCTCGCATGTAGTTACACTGCTCTGACTGTAGATATCCTGCCTTGCTTTTTCCGGAGGCCCTCACCCTGTTCTGTCTAAGCCCATGCATGGTCCCTGTCTCAATACTTTATTTTCTGCACTACAGAAAATGTAAGAAATTAATGCAGGGGGAAATTCAAGCATCTCAAATATGGGCCAGCACATGTTGATATTAATAAATCTGCCCACTGAATAATAAAAAAAAAAAGTGGTGACCTCAGAAGAATTAGCATCAGGGAAAGCCCACAGGATAGAAAGTGTGTGTGGGTAAAATTGTAGTATTTCCAGAATATCTCGCCTCACTTTAGTATATCTTGCCTCACTTTAGTATATCTGCATATCAATAGGCATTCAGAGGTGGAAAGAAGTATGGCTTTAGTACATTTGCATCTTTCCTCAGGGGTGGAGAAGTTCATCTCCATATCAGTGGGTGTTTACCTGGGCAACAGAGGGCTTATCTGTACCTGAGAGGTGAGGAGGAGGGCCGGTGTTGTGGCTGCTTGAGCAGGAGAAGAAAGGTGGCCTGGGACTGCAGTGTGTGAGCAATAAACAGGTTTTAAACTTTATTTCTACCTTTGACTGATTTTGGTTTTTAGGGGTATTTTGCACCAGGATCTCCTTTCCTCGGACTTACAGTGTGTTTCTATGCTTAAAAACCATTTGTACAAATTTAAAATTCACAACTATTTCAACATATTATCTCTCACTGGCAACCTCGTTACTATTTGGCAAAACATTTATTTCAAGTATCGACAAAGGTCAGCTCTACACATAACTGGTTTTTTTTCTGTATTATCTTACTTTCTCAACACAGAAAAAAAGAGGCTTACATTATAGATTTATGGTAAAGAAGAACAGCAATGATGGGAAATTGTTCATAGGTAATTAAGGACAAAACACTATGCTAAATTCATGGTGAAATTATTGTATGATATCCACATGCCAGAGTCCTTATTTAGCCATTTTCATGTGTGCAGTGAGATACACCTCTTTAAAAGCCAAAAGATAAAATTCCTTCAAAAGGTGTCATAAAGAAATCATATCTGCTTTTCCCTATATATTTTCCGGGTGTTAGGCTTCTTTCTGTGCATTCAAATGTAAAATTCACTCTGTCTTTTACTTAGGAAAATTGATTGATTAATCCAGGACATCAGAGACTATTCACAAGTTTTCCATTTTTATTTTCTAATGAATATTTTCTCCCTCTTTTCCTTTCCTTTTGTTTTTGCTGTTTTCTTGAAACTTTAATCATTAACAGTTACCAGTATTACCGGGATTCTATGCTTGCATAATGCATTATGCTAGATGCCAGAGAGATACACAGCTACGGGTGCTGGTCTCTGCCCTCCGGGTAGCAAGCAGTAAGACAGGAGAAAGAGACATTTAAAGCAGATCCAGAGGGTGCATGACAAGGCTGTTCTTAGACATGAATTCTCTTCTGGGAATTTGTTTGAAATAAAATGCAGTTTCTGAGGCCCCTGACGAGTCCCTTTGAATCAGACACTGCATTTTAACAAAACTCCCAGATGATTAGAATTCCAAGCACAGTATGAGTGGCTAGTCAGGTTGGTGTTAGATGTAAATTGAGTATGCTAGAAAATCCTCAGATTGCTACATAGTGGCTTTGGAAGAACAATTTTAGAACTACTTCACAGTCATTTTCTAGTATTGCATTTAGATTTTGCATCTTACCTGATTTCAAATACAGCTGAGCAAGATAGATGAATGGAGATCCATTTAAATAAATAACTCAGAGGCTTTAAGAAAACTCTCCAATTAAAAGATACCCCAGTACTGCTTGTAATTTTGTGGATCATATTTTTTTAATGTAATTCAGAGAACTCATGATACCACTAGCTTTTACAAGTAAAAATAAGATCAGATTTGCTTTAGTACTCAGATTACATAGACTCTCAGCGTCCTTGGATAAGGGGAGTAATAAATGTAATTATTCACCAACCCGACTTTTCCCAACGGCATGTGGGACACACCTAGGAGTCCCTGGAGGGACACCGGTAACGAGGGTGAGTGCAATTCTGATTCCTACTCTCAAAGGGCCCCCATTACTTTTACCATGGGTTTCCTTGGACTTGGAGGCACATGGCCCCTAAAATTAGGAATATATATGCAAATCTCACATATATATTGGGATCATGAGATGCTGAGATTTTCACTTCTTACCTCATTTCCTAGGCAAGATTTTTTTTTTTACCCTCTATGTTATTTGTTTCTAAGTGTCCTTTATGTTTTTAAGAGTGAGGAACAGTTTAATCATTCACTGCCTTTAACCCTCCACCATCTCCTTATAACGTACAGAAGGAATCACATCTTCAAGGACAATGAGGTGATCAAACAGGTAAATGTGTGTGACTGTGTGGCATGACGAGTGTAGGGAATGGCTGGAGAAACTGCAGTCCTTGCCCAAAGGCATTCTGCTTCACTGACACCAAAACCAAATAAAAAACTCTTGGCTAAATAAAACTTGTCCATGGACCATATTAGGCCAGGAGGCCCCAGGATTTCCATTCTATCCTTATGTTTCTATTCCTCACCACGTAGACGGTGGACCTCTTCTGAGCATAGTTGGGATTGACCATCTTTTCCATGGTTAACATGGTTGAAAATCTTTCGAAGCATATTATATCATTCGGCTATCCCAGAAACTGGTCAAAAGCAGCAACCCTACTGCTTTATTGGACATCCTGTGTACCGCGCCAGTCTGCCAATACTGGGCATCATGACCTCACGGGCAAAACACACGAGATCAATGGGAGCGATAATACCTAACAATCACTGGTTAAGCATGGTCCTAAGTTTTCCACATGCTGTTTCATTTGCTCTTCCCAACTGACCTATTACACTATATTGTTATCCCAGTTTATTTGGATAAAGTTTTTGAGATTAGAGTCACACAAGTGGTCAAGCATAGGTTTCTTGACTATAAAGTCCACGATTTTAACCAAAATGTAAATACTTACAATAAAGCAAGAATGAGTCAACAGTTCAAGGATTGTGCAGTTGGGTAGAGGGAAGATATCAAACATAGTCAATATTTAACAGAAAGTTATTGCTTGCCAAGCTAAACCTTGGGAGCATTACAGAGAGGGTGAGAGCAGGGGGTCCGGGAGAGGAGGTCCTTGGGGTAGGGGTGGAGTGCGGTCTGACAGGGGATGAGTGGAGAGACTCCCGAGGCCTAACCACTCTTCTATCATAATTTCTTTCTCTCTACCTCCTCCTTCATCCTTCCCCTGTCCATTTACACAAGTTCCAACCAAGAACTAAACTAAAATTTAGAAAACATTTTCTAGATGTTTCTGTGAAGGTGTTTTTTTAGATGAGATTTACATTAAATTGGGAGACTTTGGGTAAAACAGATCATCCTCCATAATGAGGGCAGCCTTATCCAATCACTTGGAGGCCTTAATAGAAAAGACAGACCTCCAGGAAAGAGAGGGAATTCTGCCAGTAGACAACCTTTGGACTTCAACTGCAGCTCTTCCCTGGGTCTCAGCCTGCCAGCCTGCCAGCCTGCCCCCTAGATTTCAGACTTTCTAAATCTCTACAATTGTGTGAACCTACTTCTTAAAAGCAATCAATCTCTCCATAGGTAAGGAGAGAGACAGAGAATATCTTTTTGGTTCTGTTTCTCTGGAAAACATTGACAAATACACACCCAGTTTTATCAATCCTAAAATGTCCTTTTTTTTCCCATTTTAATATCTCTGAAATCATACAGTATCTTAAACTGATGTTGTTTTAAATGAGATATGATTGTTCTCCATACTTGACTGAATATTCAACACCCCCCCAACTAGATCTTAATTTGGAACATGCAGGCCAATCATTTGCTGTATTGAGACAACTGCTTGTAGTACAGCCACCATTCATGCTTTGTGTAGCCATGCAGTGACTTCTCTCTAAGGATCTAGACATTCTGTTTAGTTTTAAGTAATTATTTTCTGTAACCTTATCATTCAACTGCCATCTTTAAGCTCTGAAAAAATATTTTTCCAAGAGAGTGCAATATATGAACTTATGAAGAAGATAGAACATAACAGGAATGTTTTCAAAGGAGAGAATAGGAAAAGAAAATGGAATTATTCCTCCTTAAGTAAGCCTCATTGCATTACTTAAGCCCTGCTTTCCTTTCAGTACTGGTTGATAGCAACATAGCCAGTAACAGTACCTTCTTTATTCTGTTGCAAGTAGAGTTTTGTTTTTCTACATAGTACTTTTTCAAAAGAACTGGATGAATGGCAAATACTACACTTTTTTGACATATCAATTTTCACACAAAACCAAGAACTCCTTGAAGTGGGACGAGGTCTTAGCGGTGTGTGTTGTCTAGAGTGCGTAGCATGTGCACAAGCCATGCGTGGACAGTTGTCAACGATCGCGCATACTGTGCAGGCTGCAACATGAAATGCTGGCAAATATTCAGGAATTCAAGGGAGCCCTCAGAATCTAGGTACTCAAGGTCATCAAATAAATGAGAGCATGTATCTCTTTTATATATTTATATATCACATTCTCCCTCATATCCTAGGGGTGTATGTGTGTGTGAGAGAAAGGGAGGAAGGGAGGGGGAGAGAGAGAAAGTTGGGTGAATGAGAAAATGTCTCTTCTAGGTTGTGGATGCCTTGGAAGTGGCTTAGCAAAATAGTGCAGGTTTGGGGTCATCAAAACATTTGTTTGGGGATTAATTCTCCTACATGCAGGTTGTGTTACTTTGGAATATTACTTAATTTTTCTGATCTTCAGTTTCTGTACATGTAAGATGAACATACATTGAAGAGTTTTGTGAGGCTTAAAGGTAACTTTTGCAAGAAACAGTCACTTCATTTTCTCTTAGAAATAGCAGCTCTTATGTCACTCCTTTCCTACTGTTTCCAATAAGCACTAGGGCATAATGCTTAGCACTTGAAAGTACTCAGTCATGTTTGTTGAATGAATCACAAAATGCCTTGACAGAAACACACACTTTTTTTGCTTTCTAGACAACATGCAAGAAATTTTCCTGATTGACTCTTGTAAATACAAAGAATTATTCTAATTCCACTTCAAGGAATTTACCTGAAGAAAACAAAAATACCTAATTTGAAAAGACATATGCACCCCTATGTTTATTGCAGCACTATTTGCAACAGCCAAAATATGGAAGGAACCTAAGTGTCCATCAGGAGATGAATGGATAAAGAAGATGTGGTACATATACCCAATGGAATACTACTGAGCCAGAAAAATAAAAGTAATCCTGCCATTTGCAATATCATGAATAGATCTAGAGGGTATTATACTAAGTGAAATAAGCCAGACAAAGAAAAATTTGATTTCACTTATTTGTGCAATATAAACACAGAACATTTGTGTGGAAAGAACGAAACAGCAGTAGACTGACACTGAGAAGTGACGAGTGGCTACCAAGGGGGAGGGAACTGGGGTGGATGGTGGTGGAGGGCGAGGGGGATAGTGGGGCACAATAATTCACACTCATGGCATAAGCTGGTTACAGGGATGACATGGTCCTATGCTGACAGATAGTAACCCCACTAGAGGGGGTGAGGACTTGATACTATGGGTGACTCAACACTGTGTTGTACATTTGAAACCAATAAAAGATTGTGTATCAATGATACTTCAATTTAAAAGAAAATAATTTTTCATGGTATGATCCTTTTTTACCCTGAATTTTCAGTATTTTCAGCTAAGGAGCCATCAATTCCATTGTATTGCTTGATGTTCTAACCTCTCTCTCATTTATAAATAACATTTTCATTTAAATGAAATGAAGACAGCAACCCACCTACCAACAATCGAACAGAACTACAGATACTTTATTTAAACCAAAGAATTTGCCTCCAGTTTTTGGCATTATTAGTTTGAATTTTCACATGTGGAGCAAAACACTAATTTCCATTTTTTAAGGGGTAATCACAACACAGACATTTTAGTGTCAGAAGGTTTTCCTCCCTCATCTCTTTCTTTCACTCCTTTTTCTCCTGTCTTCTCCCCTATCCCCCACCCACCATCTGTTTGTTTGGGGCATCAGTGAGTGAACCAGCCAACAGGCAAACATACTCTGGATGACACATTACTTCAAGCCACATCTGAAATGAGTTGGAAGTTCATAAGGCCACATAACATCAGTCAGCATGCATGCTAGTCTTGCTAAAAGATGATCAGATGCCAGAGGGCCTTTTGTAACACACTGTCCTGGGGACTGTCAGTTCTAACATCCACATGTGCATTCCTCATATGAAACACTGGCAGCCATTTGGTACTTACTGCTGTTCCTCCCTAATTCTCCTTCAGATGAATGATTTACCACACCGTGGTTGCATTAAGTCAGAGAATTAAAGCTAAAAGCCAGACAAAAGTGTCAAAACCAAGTTTCTGGTGGCAATGGAAAGAGTTGAGCCTAGGCAGCCTGGAAACTGAGAGCAGACAGATGGAAGGAAGGTAGAAAGGAAGGAAATGTGACTTAGTGGATAAATTTAGGGCCAGATGAGTTCAAAAACCTGAGTCAAATTTCAACTCTAAGCTGTGGAAATTGAATGGAAGCTGGAATCCAAATAGAAACTTCATTTACTCAATGCAACCATTTAATAAATACTCTGTATCAGGTGTTCTAAACACTGGGGATACATAACTGAACAAAATAAAATCTGTGAACTTAGAGATTTTTATTCTAGTGGAGATAGACACAAAACAAATAATGTAACCAATAAATAAATTATAAAATATATTGAAAGAGAAAAAGAGATGCTATAGAGGAAGAAAAAAATCAGAGTAAATAGAAGAATAAATACTAGAGTGCCACATTGGAAGTTTCAGTTTAAATGATGCAGTCTTAACATGAGGGTTACTTAAATACCAGTTTTTACCAGAAAAATGGCAAAATCACAAAAGTAAAAGTAAACCATTTTATAACATGAAGCAAAGAGAGGAATTTTTTCTAACATATTAAAAAACAGTACTTACAATTTTCATTGAACTTAAACAAAATATATACTATGCACATAAGAGCAGAGAAGCTCTGAATACATTTCAGAGATAGTTACTTGTCCATATTTTTCTTTAGTAAAGCATTGTACTATTAAAACAAAGAACACAGGTATGTGGATTTTATCTACTGGCAAGATCAACGTCCTTTAAAAACAGTTTCATCTCATCAGTACCCATGTAACCCATATTACATCCCTATTTTACAGGTGGGGAACACTGAGGTCCAAAGAATGTCTATGACTAAATACAATGAGTCAGTGGTAAAGATTATGGAAAATGAATGTCCTAAGCAGCGTGCAAATGACTTTGACTTATGTGGGTTTGGCCATATAACAAGTTAAATTATCTCAACAATTTTGTGAACATGCATTTCTTGATGATTCTCCCTCTTGCTGTCTGGCTGTCCCAAAAGACCTGGCCAAGGAATAAAGCTCTGAGAGAGCTGAGGATGAGGGAAAATGCCTGAGAAACATCAAAACAGGCTGCAGAATGTGCCATGCTACAGAGTTCCTCTAATGAAGGAATTCAGGAAAAGACTAAATACTGCCAGAAAATTTAAGTTCCAAAGATTTTTTTTTCCTCCTAGATAAGTACTTTTTTGGCTCTTTTTTCATAGGAAAATGACAAAGCTTGACAGTAACTTTATCCTTTGTGTTCTTTCAGTTTTTAAATCTTAAGAACATGGTTAAGACGATGCACACTAATGAACTCACTGGTCACACTTGGCAGGTGAGGCAACACCACCAAGCATAAGCGATGATGATGATTTCTTTAAATGAAAAATTGAAAGTAAAACGGGGAAATCTGTCAGAGGGGTGAGTTTTCCAGGTTGTCCTTCCATATAATCTGAAATGTGTGGCCAAGAGCAAGCAGCTAAGTATTTATTTTATATCCCTTGATCATTTTGAAAATTTTCCAAGTTATTGCAGACTAAACTTAAAACAGAATATTGTGTTAATCAACTATTAAATATTAATATGACCCTACCAAATTGGTGCCCTTAAATCTTCTGCATTTGTGTTACCCTACTATTTCCTCAGGTAAGAGATAACGGTAAAAATGCAATGCTATTAACCCACCTTGCTACCTGGATTATTATACTCTCTCTCTCTCTCTTACACACACACACACACACACACACACACACACACACACACACACACACACAGTGCCTAATTAGCCAGGGAAAAGCCCATTCAAGCCATTCAAGTTATTTTTGCCCATAGCTCCTAAATGTATCCTCCTGTGTCTCCATTAGTGACCATTTTCCTTCCCTTGAAAGGCATCAGAATGAAAAACCTCAGGAATTCCAAAATAAACAACTCTGTCCCTCTGTCACCTTTGTCTTAGTGCTTCTGACCTTGACCCTCAAATGCAGCCAGGCCTTCCAGAGCTGGTCAGGCTGACTTGGGTCAGGGTTGGCATGACGAGAGTTTGAGCGTGCCATCAGGTGCGTGAATTTCACCCCTCCTCCAGAAACGGGCCAGAAAGATGAGGCTGGAGCCCTCAGTGAGAGCCTGGTCTGATGTGAGAGGAAATAAGTGGGCTTCACTATGACCATAGAAACACCTGGCAGCCTGACTCAGTTGGACTACAGCCAGCTGCCCTACATACAGCTACTCTCACTAGCTACACAAAGCAAGAAAGAAGGGAACGTTAACTGACGAGAATGCTGGAGCAGCAGCTATCCAGGAAACGGGGAGCAGGCACATCAGCTGAGCTCCAGAACTTCCAAGGATTCCATTTGGCTTCCAGGAACAATGCAAGACGTTAATTCTGTTTCATAAACCTGTGTTTTGGATGCTAGTTATCTTAGAAATCATCTCTAAGGTTACAGAGTTCTCAAATTGGCATTTCAGACACCTAGAAATAACACTTCCATGAAGAGCCAGGATGACAAAAATTAATGGCTGCCTTAATCTGACAGAATTCTACTTTCTAAATTCAGACATGACGAGAAACATGAATGTGGATGAGGTAAACCACTTTGAAAACTTTGGCATTAACAGTTCAATACTGCTGGGTGTTAAAACACGTAAAGTCAATTCTAAAAGAGTATAGCAACAAATTCCACTGTATGTTTAAATAAGATTCCTATTTATGACTCCATACCACATATTTATTGGTATTAGATCACATATTTAAATAATGATCTAATTATTTTCTCACTGATAAACACTCATTCTCATAAACAACAAGATTTGAATAAATTTAGTGTCATCTGTAAATACATTTTTTAAGTCTGCCTTTTATTTATACCAGGTTTTAAAAGGATTTGGCAGATTGTTTTTTCTTAACCCTTTTGTGAAACTGATGTAACCTGAATACACTTGTACCTTTTCTACTGCATCCTCATTGTTCAAGCATCATCTCATTTTTCCAAGGAATTCTGAGCATTCTTTGATCCAAACAGTGAACTGTTTCAGTTGTCTGATAATTCACAATGGTTCACTGGAACTAGCAGTGTCATTGATTCTCGGTGCTGCTCCTTCTTTATATTCTACAGTGTTTTAGGACCATTCTGTAACATTCCTTTCATGAAGACTAAAGCAGAAGCAAAATGGTTAAAGGGTTCATCCAATATCCAATGCCCTTGAAAAAAGCTTTTAAGTGTGTGCATTTCTCTACGACTATCATCCTGTATACCATCAGCAGACAAAGCTGTCTCAAGACAAACTCTTGCTGTTCCTGTTAAAACATGGATATGGCACACACACAAATGAGAAGACCATACCAAAGAACAAGAAATAAGTACAGCAAGAGCCAATTCAACATTTAAGTACGTGTAAAGTATATAACTGAAATTATGACCAACTGAAAATGCATAACTTTGAAATTAGACAGTTACTGACAGCCTCAAATATTCTTACACTGACATCAGAAGCAGAGAACTACTGTGCTAAAATGCTGTGAAACCAATAGCTCCTCAGCCCCTTTTGTAGAATCACCAGTATACTCGCTAACATAAAAGTAAAGATTGGTGGCAACGCCTAACCACCTAATTGCCCAAGTAACCGTCTTTTCTTTTTACAGTCCTCATGGTCTTGAGCATGAAGGAAGTGGCAAACCAGTAGGGCTGTGATCTGTTATCTGTTACCACTGAGAGCAGTGATGTGTTGTGGCACCAAGAGAGAAAAAAGGCCAGGGATAGACACAGGAGAGACACATCCAGTAAAGGCTGTACTACACACTGCCTTCATCAGTCCTTCAAATGACTTGTTTATAACTGGGTACACTGAGCATGTGTGTGTGTGTGTGTGTGTGTGTGAAGAAGGAAAAAAAAAGATTCGAAAGAAAAGTTTGAATAGAATGGGCAAAGAGTGACTACACCATTGTAGGCAGCCTCCAATTCCTGGTGCACATTCCTGTGAATCAGTTGCACACTTGTACACACACATATCCCCATGCCATAGTTATCCCTACAGAGCATTAAATGGCAAATCCACACACTAGGTAACAGAATGATGAACCCAAGTGCCAGAACCCTTGGATGATGCATGTAGTGGAATACACTTATTCCAGTCACTAGGAAATAGATGAATAAAACTAAATCCTAAAGGAGCTGCAATTTTAACAGTTTTACTAAAGCTAATCTAGCTGACAAGTATGGTCAAAACAACTTTTTGTCCACTTATAAGCCCAAGGGCTTGTAGCTGTTCACTTTTATGATTAAGACATCAATTTTGAGAAATCCTTTAATTATTATGCTTTTTAAACCTTAATGCCTGGATACCACTCTACAACTTTCATTGCCTTCCTTGTCTTATACTCTGTAATATCAGCTCCAGGGTTTTTCCAGGACCCATTGCAAAGCAGACTAGAAACTAAATCATAAAACCAGATGGTAGGAAACATTAAAATAATATAGTTCTGATTAAAGATGGCAGTGTGAGAGATGAGACAGAAACCTCCCAAAACCACATATAATATAGTAAATACAACAAATCCTGAAAGAGCAACAGGAAAGAAGGCTGCAGCAGACTGCCTACACCTGGGAAAAATAGCAGACCTCAAGGAAAAGGGTAAAGTATCAAAGCCGTGATTTGGAGGGACACAAGCCCTTCCCCCACCCCAGCTCACCAGAGGGCAGAAGAGAAACAGAGCAGGGAAGGGGTGGAAGCCTAGGACTGCTGAACACTCAGCCCTGGAATCTGCTTTGGGAGCACAAACTTTTATTACATGGTACTCTGGAGATTAGTGGGGTTGGAAAGCTAAGACAGGTGGAATATGTGGAGACACTGAGATTCCAGCTGCCTGTGGAAAACAGGGATCCACATCCAGCCACACTGGGACAAAAGAAAGGTGGGCAGTCTGAGAGACTTCCTAACAGTGAGAGGGCTGCTAAAGGGGCAAGGATTGCACAGAGCTTGCTGCACAGGAGAAAGGACAGGTGAACAAAATTGTCCAGGCTCACTGTGCCCATCAGGTTGGGAACTTTCAGGAGCTTCAGCTGCTCCATCAACGTGGCTGGCAACGCACCTACAGGGCTCCCCCACCATGATACACAGCATGCTGCACCTTCCTCCCAAGCAGCACCAGCTTGCAAACTGGCTGCCCACACCATTGTGCCAGGTGAGCCAGAGGGAGGCCCTGCCTATGGCAGCTACAAGTGCAAAGCATAGAGGCTTCTCCCTGCATGTTCTGACCACTGGCCCTGACAGTGGAGATAGGTACTGCAGCTGGGAAGAAGGAAAGAGCTCTTTCCTCCAGACAGGCACAGGCACTGTTCACCTATAGCTGTCACCATTGCTCCAGGGTCAGAGCAACTCCAGAGAGTAGAGCTTCTGGGCACTAGAGGGCGCCA
Organism: Manis javanica; assembly: GCF_040802235.1. Taxonomy (NCBI): domain Eukaryota; kingdom Metazoa; phylum Chordata; class Mammalia; order Pholidota; family Manidae; genus Manis; species Manis javanica. The sequence continues at coordinate 24,465,101 of NC_133168.1, read as the reverse complement.
CTTACAAATATGAAAAGTCAAAAGAACTTGGTTCTAACCAAAATCCCACAAAACTTACAGGCCAGAAAGAGGGCCAAGTGAAACTGAACTCACCAATCTTCCTGAAAGATATTTCAAAATAAAAATCATAAACATGCTCACAGAGCTACAGAAAAATAGTCAAGAACTCAGGGAGGAATTCAAGAATGAGATACAAACATTGAAGAATATAGTATCTGAAATGAAACATACAATGGAGGGATTTAAAAGCATATTAGATGAAGTAGTGGAGGCAGTGTATGAAATAGATATTAGAGAACAGGAATACAAAGAAGCTGAGGCAGAGAGAGAAAAAAATGATCTCCAGGAATGAAAGAATATTGAAAGAAATGTGAAACAAAACAATATTCGCATAATAGGGGTACCAGAAGAAGAAGAGAGAGAAAAAGGGATGGAAAGTGTCTTTGAGGAGGTAATTGCTGAAAACTTCTTCACTCTGGGGAAGGAGACAGTCTCTCAGGTTATGGAGGTGCACAGAACTCCCAACACAAGGGACCAAAGGAAGACAACAGCAAGACATGTTATAATTAAAATGGAAAAGATCAAGGATAAGGACAGAGTTTTAAAAGCAGCCATAGAGAGAAAAAAGATCTCATGTAAAGGAAAATTGATCAGACTATCATCAGACTTCTCAACAGAAACCTTAAAGGCCAGAAGGGAGTGGCATGATATATTTAATGAAATGAAGACAAGGGTCTCAAACCAAGAATACTCTACCTGGCAAGATTACCATTTAAATTTCAAAGAGCAATTAAACAATTTCCAGATAAGAAAAAGTTGAGGGAATTTACCTCCCACAAACCATCCCTACAGTGTCTTTTGGAGGGACTGCTAAACATGGAAGTGTTCCTAAGGCTAAATAGCTGTCACCAGAGGAAACAGAGCTACAGTAAAGAAAGTAGACCAATTAATTACTAAGCAAATGCAAAATCAAATCAACTGCCCACAAAGTCAGTCAAGGGATTGACAAAGAGTACAGATTATGATACTTAATATATAAAGAATGGAAGAGGAAGAAAAAGGAAGGAAAAAAAACCCTTTAGATTGTGTTTATAATTGCATACTAAGTGAGTTAAATTAGACTCTTAGATGGTAAGGAAGTTACCCTTGAACCTTTGGTAACCATGAATCTAAAGCCTGCAATGGCAATAAGTACGTACCTATCAACAATCACCCTAAATGTAAATGATCTGAATGCACCAATCAAAAGACATAGAGTTACTGAATGGATAAAAAACAAGAACTGTTTATATGCTGCCTACAGGACACTCACTTCAAACTCAAAGACATACATAGACTAAAAGTGAAGGGATGGAAAAAAGCATTTCATTCAATTAATAGGGAGAAAAAAGCAGGTGTTGCAGTACTTGTTTCAGATAAAATAGACTTCAAAACAAAGAGAGTAACAAGAGACAAACAAAGCACTTTATATTAATGATAAGGGGGTCAGTCCAACAAGAGGATATCACCACTATAAATATCTATGCACCCAACACAGGAGCACCTACATATGTGAAACAAATACTAACAGAACTAAAGGGGGAAATTGAATGCAATGCATTCATTTTAGGAGACTTCAACATACCGCTCACTCCAAAAGACAGATCAACCAGACAGAAAATAAGTAAGGAGACAGAGACACTGAACACATTAGAAAAGATGGACCTAACAGACATCTACAGAACACTCCACCAAAAAGCAGCAGGATACACATTCTTCTCAAGTACACAAGGAACATTTTCAAGAATAGATCATATACTAGGCCACAAAAGAAGCCTCAGTAAATTCAGAAGGATTGAAATTGTACCAACCACTTTCTCAGATCACAAAGGTATGAAACTAGAAATCAATAGCGCAAAGGAAACAAAAAATCCCACCAACACATGGAGGCTTAACAACATGCTCCTAAAAAATTGGTGGATCAATGACCAAATAAAAACACAAATCAAGCAATATATGGAGACAAATGACAACAATAAATCAATACCACAAAATCTGTGGGATGCAGTGAAGGCTGTGCTAAGAGGGACGTGTACTGAAGTACAGGCCTACCTCAGGAAAGAAGAACAATCCCAAATAAACAGTCTAAACTCACATTTAATGAAACTACGAAAAGAAGAATAAATGAGGCCCAAAGTCAGTAGAAGGAGGGACATAATAAAGATTAGAGAAGAAATAAATAAAATTGAGAAGAATTAAACAATAGAAAGAATCAGTAAAAGCAGGAGTTGGTTTCTCAAGAAAATAAAATAGATAAACCCTTCGCCAGGCTTATCAAGAAAAAAAATGAGTTGACACACATAAACAGAATCAGAAATGAGAAAGGAAAAATCACTATGGACACCACAGAAATACAAAGAATTACGAGAGAATACTATGAAAAATTATATGGTAACAAACTGGGTAAAACTACAAGAAATGGACAACATTCTAAAAAAATACAACCTTCCAAGGCTCACCTAACTTATAAGCTTGAAACTGGTGTAAACTTGTATATAATCCAAACTTAAAGTTAAGTGTCAAATAAAACTCCTAGAATCAGTCAATAAGAATTATGGGATAATAGTTGTGGAGGAATCATGTTTATATAAATACTTTGGTTCTTTAGAAAATATTTTTAAACATATCTTAATGAAATATTTCAAGAACCTAGACTGGAAGAAAGAGAAAAACTTACTTGAAGTATTAATATGAAGTCTGTTTGAATTATTTTCTATAAATTAGAAATTAAATGTAGGCAGATATTAGGTATTAAAATACTGGATGTCAACTAGCTATGAAAGAGTTTTCCATGGAAACAGATTCTGAATGGACCTTAGAAAATCCATAGATTGATTTCAGACAATTAGCATATCCTTTGAAATCATATGAAATCTGTGTACCTATGTGAAGATATCTTCCATCAGAATCTCAAATGGGTCCATGATACATATAATAAAGCATTAAAACCACTGACTCAAGAGATACATCTTACATAATTCAAGTCTTTTCAGTAACCAGTAATGCTTTGCTTTTCTTAATGGCCTTTCCAACTTAAGTTGTTATATTTACCCAAATAGTAAGACATTATCTCAAACTTTTGTAATATTTTGTCTGTACACTCATTGCAAAGTCCAAATTCCTTTTTACTATTCATGCTGTGCAGAGAAAGGGAAAGAAGTGACTAATAGAAAAAAGACTGTTATAAATGAATTAAAGTGGTTTTTAGAATCTGAGAGGATTTATTTAAAAAACCAAAACAAAAATGTATATATACTGCCCAATTTTATTATCTGTAAATTATAAAGCAGTTTCTTTTTTCATTATCTTTCAGAGAGAGAAAAAAATTATTCCTCTGCATTTAAAGATATTCATAGGCATTATATACATCTTATAAAAAATCATGTGATAATATGGTAAGTGATTTGAATACTAAATCATTATCTTTAAACTATACAGACTTCCTTTACTTAGACAAATAAGCAGTTCTTCATTTCCAAAGGAACCTCATAAAAAATCGAATAGCTTCTCTTCTTTTCTGTCCAGGATATCTGAGCAAAGGTCAGGGTATTTTTGTTTATCCAAAAGATGTATTTTTCTTCTTCTCCAGACTTCTCTGTATCAAAAGCTTCCTATAGGAGACTGAAAGAAAGTTCTCACAAAGCCGATATGTCAGCTTTCTCTGTGCAATGGCAAAGAACTTATCAATGCAATTGGGAATAAATGCTCAATGGCTGTCAATACACATCAGATGAAAAGAGTGTGTGGCTCTTTGATGATTTGTTTCAACTTGTTTCATTAACCCAGTACAATAGATGTTTTGAAAAAGCCATAGACTTTTTGAAATATTAAAGCCTTATTTTTACACATATTACGATTAAGTATCATCAGATTGTGAAAGCTGACTACAGAATTACCTAACTATTAAGGCATTATCTCAAACTTTTGTAGTATTTGACATTTGCATACATTATGTCCCAGTTATTCATAAATGGAGTCCAAAATCAAAAAGGAGAAAGATCACAGGAGGAAAGGAAAAGATGTTTGCACATACAATTTTTTGATCAAGTCTTCAAGGTTTGTTATATATATATATAATATTACTCTTCAGAACTATGTTCAAACTTCTTATTCTTGATATTCAAGGGTTCAGTAACTTTATCCCAAAAACTACATGACTAGAATTGCTTCCCAATTTAGCAGACAGACCTGGGTACCAGCCCCATCTCCACTCTTTACTAACCAAAGGATCTCAGTTGTTTGTTTAATGTCTCGAAGCCTTAGGTTTCTTGGTTATGAAATGTGTGTTGTCTCATTTAATGCTCAAAAAAACCTAACTCATAGTGTGTTGGTGGAGATCAAGAGGTAATCTATATAAAGCTGTGCAGTGTCTGACACAGAGGCACCATCTAGCCATTGTTATTAAAATGCAGCCATTGTTATTAAAATGCATTTATACAAATGCTCTGCTCCTGCTTATTTGTTTACTCATTGTATGTTAAGATTAAAGGCAAGCATCATATTACATCTTTTTCTATTCTCCACAATATATAGCAGGATATCTTGTCCTTGTATATACTATACAGTATTGATTTAATTTTAAATCTGTAGCTGAGAGACAGAAAGATGACAGCCTAAAATAATCTAAAATACATTTACTTTTACAAAACCCAGGCCACTAGCACCGTTACACAACCTGATGTGGAGGCATGAAGAGCAGTGTGCCGGTGCTAGATCATACAGTTGCAAGTCAGTACTATGCATCTCATTCCCAGCTCTGCTTGCAGTATCTTATTGGTAGTTTGAAACAGGTCACATTGGGAGTAGTTTTACCGTGGGACTTTGGCAAAAAATGCAAATTAGGACTTTCTCTCTTTTCTTTCATTATTCTCATTCATTCTCTTTCTTCTTCCCTCCCTCACTCCCTATGTCCCTTCTTCTGTTCCTCCTTCCCTCCTTTCTTCTGCCCTCCTTTCTTTCCTTTCTGTCAGAACAAGTTGTTATGTATTCACAAGCACTCTTGACCAATCTCAAATAATCTATGCTTCTTTCCCAAAATCACAGGGCATTCTATGCACATAGAAATAACATATTCATATAAAATTGAGAAGAATGAAATAATAGAAAAAAATCAATGAAACCAAGAGCTGGTTCTTTGAGAAAATACACAAAATAGATAAACCCCTAGCCAGACATACTAACAGAAAAAGAGAATCTGCACACATAAACAGAATCATAAATGAGAAAGGAAAAATCATGACAGACCCCACGGAAATACAAAGAATCATTAGAGAATACAATGAAAATCTATATGCTAAAAAACTGGATAACCTAGAAGAAATGGACAACTTTCTAGAAAAATACAACCTTCCAAGACTGACCAAGGAAGAAACAGAAAATCTAAACAGACCAATTACCAGCAATGAAATTGAATCAGTAATAAAAAAACTACCCAAGAACAAAACTCCCAGGCCAGATGGATTCACCATTGAATTTTATCAGACATTTAGAGAAGACACAATACCCATTCTCCTTAAAGTCTTCCAAAAAATAGAAGAGGAGAGAATACTTCCAAACTCATTCTATGAAGTCAGCATCACTCTAATACCAAAACCAGGCGAAGATACCACAAAAAAAGAAAATTACAGAACTTTATCTCTGATGACCATAGATGCAAAAATACTCAACAAAATATTAGCAAACCAGATTCAAAAATACATAAAGAGGATCATACACCATGATCAAGGGGGATTCATTGCAGGTATGCAAGGATGGTACAACATTCCAGAATCCATCAACATCCACCACATCAACAAAAAGAAGGACAAAGTCCATGTGATCATCTCTATAGATGCTGAAAAAGCATTTGAAAAAATTCAACATCCATTCATGATTCATGAGAAAACTCTCAACAAAATGGGTATAGAGGGCAAGTACCTCAACATAATAAAGGCCATATATGACAAACCCAAAGTCAACATCATACTTAACAGTAAGAAGCTGAAAGCTTTTCCTGTAAGATTGGGAACAAGACAGGGATGCCCACTCTCCCTGCTTTTATTCAACATAGTACTGAAGGTCCTAGCCATGGCAATCAGACAAATCAAAGAAATAAAAGGCATCCAGATTGGTAAGGAAGAAGTTAAACTATCACTATTTGCAGATGACATGATATTGTACATAAAAAACCCTAAAGAATCCACTCCAAAACTACTAGAATTAATATCTGAATTCAGCAGTTGCAGGACACAAAATTAATAAACAGAAATTTGTTGTATTCCTATACACTAACAATGAACTAGCAGAAAGAGAAATCAGGAAAACAATTCCATTCACAATTGCATCAAAAAGAATAAAATACTTAGGAATAAACATAACCAAGGAAGTGAAAGACCTATACCCTGAAAACTACAAGACACTCTTAAGATAAATTAAAGAGGTCACTAAAAAATGGAAACTCATCCCATGCTCTTGGCTAGGAAGAATTAATATTGTCAAAATGGCCATCCTGCCCAAAGCAATCTGCAGATTCAATACAATCCTTATCAAAATACCAGCAGCATTCTTCAATGAACAGGAACAAATAGTTCTAAAATTCATATGGAACAACAAAAGACCCCGAATAGCCAAAGCAATCCTGAGAAGGAAAAATAAAGCAGGGGGGATATCACTTCCCAACTTCAAGCTCTACTACAAAGCCACAGTAAACACAATTTGCTACTGGCACAAGAACAGACCCACAGACCAGTGGAACAGAATAGAGAGTCCAGATATTAAACCAAACATATATGGTCAATCAATATATGATAAAGGAGCCATGGACATAAAATGGGGAAATAACAGTCTGCTCAACAGCTGGTGTTGGCAAAACTGGATAGCTACATGTCAGAGAATGAAACTGGATCACTGTCTAACCCCATACACAAAAGTAAACTCAAAATGTATCAAAGACCTAAATATAAGTCATGAAACCATAAAACTCTTGGAAAAAAACATAGGCAAAAATCTCTTGGACATAAACATGAGCAACTTCTTCATGAACATATCTCCCCAGGCAAGGGAAACAAAAGTAAAACTGAACAAGTGGGACTTTATCAAGCTGAAAAGCTTCTATACAGCAAAGGACATCATCAATAGAACAAAAAGACATCCTACAGAATGGGAGAATATATTCATAAATGACATATCCAATAAGGCATTGACATCCAAATTATATAAAGAGCTCACACACCTCAACAAACAAAAAGCAAATAATCTGATTTAAAAAAGGGCAGAGGATCTGAACAGACAGTTCTCCAAAGAAGAAATTCAGATGGCCAACAGGCACATGAAAAGATGCTCCAAATCGCTAATCATCAGAGAAATGCAAATTAAAACCACAATGAGATATCACCTCACATCAGTCAGGATGGCCACCACCCAGAAGCCACACAACAACAGATGTTGGCAAGGATGTGGAGAAAGGTCAACCCTCCTACACTGCTGGTGGGAATGTAAATCAGTTCAACCATTGTGAAAAGCAGTATGGAGGTTCCTCAAAAAACAAAAAAAATAGAAATACCATTTGACCCAGGAATTCCACTCCTAGGAATTTATCTTAAGAATGCAGGAGCCCAGTTTCAAAAAGACATATGCACCCCTATGTTTATCACAGCATTATTTACAATAGCCAAGAAATGGAAACAACCTAAGTGTCCATCAATAGATGAATGGATAAAGAAGTGGTGGTACATATGCACAATGGAATATTATTCAGTCATAAGAAGAAAACAAATCCTACCATTTGCAACAACATGGATGGAGCTAGAGGGTATTATGCTCAGTGAAATAAGCCAGGCAGAGAAAGACAAGTATCAAATGATTTCACTCATCTGTGGAGTATAACAACAAAGCAAAAACTGAAGAAACAAAACAGCAGCAGACTCACAGAACCCAAGAATGGACTAACAGTTACCAAAGGGAAAGGGACTGGGGAGGATGGGTAGGAAGGGAGGGATGAGGGAGGAAAAGGGACATTACAATTAGCACACACAATGTAGGTGGGCAGGCACTAGGAAGGCCGTACAACACAGAAAAAACAAGTAGTGACTCTATAGCATCTTACTATGCTGATGAACAGTGACAGTAATGGGGTATGTGGTGCAGACTTGATAATGGGGGGAGTCTAGTAACCATAGTGTTGTTCATATAATTGTACATTAATGATACCAAAATTAAGAAATTTTAAAAGAAGATATAAGATATTCATATCATTAATGGAGAGAACCTATTATTACCATTTAAACATTAATTTCCATTTAAATGATCTTGATATTTGGCAGATAATCCATATATTTGTATAGAATATCTATGGCCTTAAATAGTTATTTTCCAAGGATTTTTATACATATATAATTTGTAGTCTTTCTAAGCCATGAACTCCTCAGAGAAATTTACTGGATTAAAGATGGTGTCAATCAGGAGTTATACACTAATGACTGTGCTGAGCTCAGAATAGTCACTCAGAAAAATATATATATCCATTTATTATTTAATTTGAAATTCTAACATTACTGAAAATAAGAATTTAAAATAAAAACTATATGTTCCAGAAACTAAACAATCACCAATACACAAGTATATTCTCTGCCTTGAGGATGAAGAGAGAGATTGCAGCAGCATGTGTGTGTGTGTGTGTGTGTGTGTGTGTTTGGTAATTTGGTCTGTAATTCAAGCTCCAGTTTTTTTTTTATGAAGTATTACTGATATACAATCTTATATTGGTTTCAGTATATAGCACAGTGGTTCAGCCTCTCTAGTGCAGTACCCATCTGCCAAAACAGGAAGAGGTTACAGAATCATTGGCTATGTTCTCCATGCTGCACTACCATCCCCACAACCAACTTATATTATGATTGACAGTTTTTGTGACCCTTTATCCCCCTCACCTTCCCACTCACCCACCTCAACCCCTCCCCATGGTAACCAGCAGTCACTTCTCAGTGTCTATGCATCTGCTGCTATTTTGTTCATTTTGTTTTGTTTTTATATTCCACAAATAAATGAAATCATATGGTTCAGCTTCAGTTTTTAAAAGATTCCATTGTCTGCATTAGTTCAACAATATAACCTTCAGAAACTTGTATTTATCCTTTAAAACCACAAGTCTGAGTGTTTTTTTTAAAGCACCTCCAATTCAGGTCATGGAGTAAGCCTGGAGCCCCCTTGTACAGCATCCAGGAAAAGCATTCTTCAGATCATTGTGAAGAGGAAAAGGAACAAGGGGAGGATATATTAGTAAAGTCCTGGTTTGCACATGATATATCTTTCTGTCATGAAAGAGTTCTTATGAAACCAGATACAAAACACCACTGAAGATAAAAACATAATTTCATACAAAAATCACATACTGAAAATCCAGTGATCCATCAAATGTACTCAAGACAAGACTTTATTTTATGTGAGCCTAGAAATTCATCTCCTATTTCAGGAAACCTAGAAACTTTCTTTCACAACAGAAGCACTGCAGTAAATCACCTCAGCCAAGTAAGCCAGAGGAGAATGCAAGTGGGACCGATGTGAAGTCCTAACTCCCTTGCGATAAACTAAACTTTAATGATTGGATTTCCTCATTTTTGCAACTTCCCAGCTCTGCCAGTTCAAGATTTTGGTCCTGGAATGCCCCCTGTGTTTCTGCCAGGAGCCGAGTGCCTCATGCTTCCCTCCTCTGGCAACAGCTGCCCACAGCCCACATTCAGACTGGATCCGGGACCCACCTTCTATCACAGACATGCTCGGATTCAGATGGGGCTCCTGCCTGCATGTTAACAGTTGGAACGGAAGAGTATTTTTAGACTGACATTGTGCATCTCTGGACTATGTTTTGTGACAGGAACAAGCATTCCAAGTACTGGCCTTCTTGGGATCAGTAAAACCTTCCTGCTCACATCCTAAATGAGAGAGTATCCACCGTGGGACTTCTAAATACAGACCCAAGATCATGGCGCTTACGAGGGCAAAGCAGCAAGGAAAAAAATCCAAAATCAAAAGGCAGTTTACTCTGTATACAGTAATTTTAAATTGACATTTGGGTGCAGATAAGTTGAAACATCTGAACCTGATTCCCATGCCAAATTAAAACATACGTAAAAACCATACTTTGGGGCTGCAAACCTTTCAGAAAGTATATTCTTTCCGTAGACCTGCTCCTGATCACGTCTCTTCCATGTTTAAATACTTCAATTGCACTGTAGGATCACGCCCAGTGCCTTAGACTGGCATGTGAAGCCCACATGATCTGCCAGCCCCTCCCCAAACATTCTCTGTGCCATTCAGACTGCATTTCTGTACCGAAAGCCAATCCCTATATATTTTAGGGATCTCAGCCTGGCCCTTTCTGCTTCTGGGGAACTTGTACTGGCTCCTAGAGAAATTCATGAGAGAAGAGGACTTTTGCTGTCCACCACTGTATCCCCAGTACTAGCTTTATACCTGATACATAGTAGATGCTCAATAGACATGTATTGAATAAAACCTTTTGGGATACAGAGTAATATGTACAGTATAATACATTGTCTTTGACATAGTGGTTAAAAAGATGTCAATCTTAATGTATCTAACAAGAATACTAAACATTTTCAGATCCATTAGAATCATAATAACCCAGGTAATAAAGAATTACCATTCTTGTTATAGCAAACATTACTACTGTCGATATTAATAGCTTTACCTATTACAGATCAAAAGCTTTTCCCTTCTCAACTGTTGTCCTGAATAAATATTTCCTCTCTGTTAAGTTAGTATTTTCAGATTTTCAGATTTGCATCTTTGAGTTTCAATAATATCTAGTCTCCTTGAAATATATTATTTCTCAACTACATGAAAGTGTTTCCTACAATAGAAACACAGTTGGGTTTCTATATTCCTCAAGAGAAAAAAAAAGAGAAAAGATATTTGCACACATCTTCATCTAGAAAGCTTTTGGAGAAAATAAAAACTCTAGATAGAAATATGTTTTAAGAATGATCTGATTCGGCACCACATTCAAGAATTAGTGGTTTCTTCCTCCCTTTAAAGAAAGAGGATAGAAACTAGTATTCTTCCTCCTTTTAAAGGAAGAGGATGAAAACTAGTACTGAACTAGTTTGCTCCAAATAAATTAAATATTTTCCTTAAAAATAGCAGTAGTCCACACACACATCAACCATAGTCATTACCTCTTTATATGGTGCGAACAATTTGTGTAACTAGTATAAATGATGAAAACACTGTTACGTACCTGTCTGACCAAGGAGAGTTTGTGTGTGTGTCATGCTACTCAAATTCCATATTCACACAAGTGGCACCTTCCACCACTCCCCCTCCCTATCCCTACCATCTTAGTGAAATAATCTCTTTTTCAGTCCTAAGTCAAGAAAACATATTGAGTCAGACTGATTACTGTGCTATAAATTATGTTACTATGAAAATACATCACTTTTATTTTTAATAAAGTGAAAAAAACAACAAAACTTACTTGGAACTCATTTCATATCTAGCATAATAATTGAAGGTTAAGCTTCCTATGTTAAGAGCAAATTATAAAGTTGGCAAAGTTTGCATATTTCCCTTCCCTCCAGCATCCTCATCTCCCCAGCTCCTCTTCTGGGCCTGACTTCTTAAGCTTTCTTTTCTCGGTTTGAGCTCAGCAATCATCAGGCAAAGCCAGTGACATCGGAGGTGTCCTTCAAGTGGCTCGGATGGAGGAAACCCTTTTGCAGGCAGAGTGACAGAGAGGTCGCAGCAGGAAGCTCGCACGCAGTGGCCTATGGAAGATGCACCTCCATGCGTGATCCAAGCACCAGGAGGAGCCAGGTGAGAGGTGAACAGCAAGAAGAGTTTCTGGAAAAGCAGGTTGGGTGATACTGGGTGCTGATCATCAGGTGAGGCATAAGGAGCCTGCACTCACATTCAAAGTTAAAGACTCAGAAGACAGACATGAATAAGGTAGAGTCCAAGGTCAAGGGGAAACAGAGATGCCAAAACGGGTACTAGAATAGGAGCCTTGAAAACAAAGCAAAGGACAAAATAGGTTATCAAGCTGTGCTTGGGTCCATGCTGGGTAACTGCCAACTCAGTGCTGAGCCACCGAGTGTTGGTCTAAACGGCTCATGAAGGTCTTAGTACAAGGTGTGATGTGCCTACAGGTTTAGAGATGCCACACTTTCAGAGGAGGGGGTGGTGGAGTCTTGGGATTGATTTCTGAACCTTTCTCTAATGTCATGATGTCCACCAGAATTTCATGCCCTGGCCTCCGGGCTTGAAATATACAAATTATTCCTTTATATCATCTTAACTAAAGAATGATTAAGATTATATAACTTTACCACTTAAGACTGTCCCTTGCCCCATCTTCAGAAGACCCTCACAAATCAAAGAGGAAGCAAATGCTCAGCAAAATCAGCCTAGGGTGTGGAAGAAAATAATGGAAGCTGCACTGTGTCTGCTTCTCAGTTTCAATCTCACACAGGACAGCAGGATGGCAGCCAGATTAGAAAATTTCACTCAAGGAGAAAACATGTTAAAACATGTTGCATTGAAAAAAGGTAAAAATGCCTGGCTAAATGCACTTACGGCAAAAATAATCATAGTTGGCCATGAGTCAACTATGCATCTCTGTCGCTGTCACACCCAATCTGTTTTTCCTTTTAGCTGCTGTTATCCTTGGTCAGGCCCTGTTATTGTCAACTTGGATTCTTAGACTTCTCTTTTAGTCAGGACCATAGCAATTATTTTCCCTCCCATAATCCCATCAAAGCCCCTGTGATTTTTGCCACTCCGCTGTCCTATATATTTCAATGGTTCTGTGTTGCCTACCAGATTGTTTACTTTTTTAATTTGACCTGAATATTTTTCTAACATTACCTTCCACCATCCAACCTGCACCCAAGGAATCTGTAAGCTTAGATTATTCCTGGTTTCCTGAATACCTTTATCCCTTTCTCACATCCAGAGCTTTGTCTTTGCCGTTTTCTGCTGGACATGACCTGTCTCCATTTCCACCTGGCAGAAACCCTTCCCGTTCCCCTAGATGTGGCTTCAATGCCTGAAGTGTTCCCTTTCAGCCACAGGGCTTTCCTCACACTCAGTTTCCCATGGCTATCTATCTCTCATGTCAACTGTACTAATCACATTTGGTGCTGGATTCAGAGTTTTCTGTGTCCATGGCCATAAGGTTTGCTCCTAGTCACCCTTTAATAAATGTTGTTGAATTTAAAAGAAGAAACTATGATTCTTGTATCTATAGACACACATGTAACGTATATGAGCTAAATACAAACAACACTATTTTATAATAGAGTACTATGCCCAAGTAAGAAATTCAGAAGTCAAAAAAATATATATTGTGATACACATACATTAAGTCTCCATGAAGTACAGAGATTCAAATCTAATGAGACCTGGTACCATGTAAGGTGTATTTTCAGTCCTCCAGAGTTCGTCTTTAACCAGTATCTTCTTGAAAAGATTCATAACTGCAAAAACACATTCAGAATCTTTGCAAAAACCACCACATGGTCAAAGTGAAAATGAGAATTGAGCTATTCAAAAAGTGATAAAAATCATCTTTTGGCCATTCAGTCATTCTGAGTCTATTGAAGCTGAATATGGTAACCAGGGGCTTTTTTTCAGTTTATCATGTAGTTAATTTACAAGGAAATCTTCATGGCAAAGTTTGTTTTGTTTCTTTAGTAGTAGTTTTGTAAATAACCTACAAGTACCAGATCAGGATGAGAGTAAGTGTTAAAGACCTCTTAACTCAGAACCCCGCCTCTGGCTTGTTGATATGCAAAGGGTGGTGGGCGGAAACAGGACTTAGTCCCCATGGCTCTGAAAGTGAACATGATCTATGCCCTCCAGTCAGCCTTGACATGCTTTTAAATTTTAACTGAAATCATTACACTCTTTTGTTGTTGTTCTTATCATCCATAACTCTCTCCATCCAAAAGAAAAAACATACACACCCAAACCACTAATCATGATTCTGCCACAGAAGGGCTACGAGATTGAGAAGATTTGAGTTCTGGCTTTAATTTAATTTCTGGCCATGTAAATTTGGGTGAAACACCTCACCAATTAAACAGTCTATCTCCAATCTAAAAAATAAGAGAATAATCCTATTGCTTACCTAATTCATGATGAGAGAACTGAATGAAATAAATCAAAGGAAAGCACATTGTAAATTGTTAAGTACCCAAAGTTCTGATGATACTGATGCCAATTCCCATCAGCCCTCCACTGATCTCTATCCAGAAACTGTTCAGTTGAGCCAACGGTCTTCCTGTCGGCCTCACATGCAGCCCTTCTGACAGGTTCTGTGGTTTTCTGTTTCCGCTTACTTGTGAGGGCCTCTGGCCGTTCCTTTCTGCCCATGTGAGTCTTGTACTCCCTTCAAGGCTTCATTCCCCCATGAAACTTTCATCCCTAATCAACCCACTAGGATTTCAGAATTCTTTTCACACTTGTACTCTCAACCCCAAATAATGCATTCATTTATGACTTTATATACTCTGGTCATTATAATTTGCAAGTCTCGGTCCCACCAGAGTGTGAATTTCTGTGCATAAAGACTGCACCATCTACCTTTCATGTAACTCGAAATGCATACATCAGGGCTGGGCACACAGCATCTGAAAAAGAATGAACTACTTACTGTTCCTAAACTTATTGACTAAAGGACACTAATTTCTGACATATAGTCATTTATAAACCCTTTTGTTTTATCATCAGAATAAAGTCTCAGTCTTCCCACGTCCATCTCCCCCTCACATCCAGACCTCACCTGCAGCCCTGCAAAACCTGTTATCACACTCCGGCTTTGGGAACGGCTTTCAGCTTATCCACCCAACCAACACACACTGCCAGAAAAATCCATTTCTGAAAAATCCAGTTATGCCTACTTTCTCAGAAACCTTGATTGGTTTTTCCTTACATTTTGAAGAAAATCCCAACGACCAACAGGGGCCTCTAAAGCCATGTATGATCTGGGCTACGCCAACCTCTCCAGCTGCTCTGGGGCCACTGTCTCCTTTTCCCTCTACCCCAGCCTCTGGCTTCCTATAAACTCCTCTCAGAAACCATGGTCATTTGCCTCGAGGCCACTGCACACATCGTTTCTCCTGCCCACAGTGTTTGCCCCGGGGCACTTTGCATAATCAGTCCATGATTGCTTTTTTTCCAATTCGTTCTCCTCTTGAGAGAGGACTGGGTAAGCATTTCTACCTCTGCACCCTGTCAGTTCCCTTCACTTATTTATCATTATGAATAATTGTTAGTTATTTCCTGGTTTACTTCTGCATTGTTTCTCCTTTCTCTAGATTGTAAGATGCATGAAGGTAGGCACCACATATATTCTTTCCTAATACTCAGAACCTAATACAATTGCCTGGCACATAGAAGGCACTTAAAAATATTTGTCAAATAAAAATTTAACAAGTGAGATTTAAGTATTTAGTATAGGTCAGGTGCTAGGAATACAAAGAAAAATAATCTCAGGCTTCAACCCCTTAGCTAGTATATCTTTCTGACTCCATGCTCAGTGATTTCATGTTATAGCTTAATTTTTGGCTATGGTGAGAGTATTTACACAAGAAAAATCAGCAAATACTAAAAACCAGGGCTTCTCTCCATCATACTCCTTCCCCCTGCATAAGAGCCAATTTATAGCACATCACTCCAATTAGGAAAATGCATAATTATAAATACACAAAATGTTATAGAGGTATTCAACAAATAGCACTGGGAAACTGAATATCCATGTACAAAAGAGTGAAGTGAGGCCTTCATGTAACACCATATACAAAAAATAAAATGGATCGAAGACCTAAACATAAGAGTTCATTATAAAACTCTTATAAGAAAATCTAGGGGAAAAGCTTCATGCCATTAGGTTTGTGATTTCTTGGATGTGACACCAAAAGCACAGGTAACAAAAGAAAAAATAGATAAATTGCATAATATCAAAATTAAAAACTTCTGTGCATCAAAATATACTATCAATGGAGTGAAAAGGCAATCCACAAAACTGAAGAAAATATTTGCAAATAATGTGTCTGATAAAAGCTTAATATTCAGAATATATACAAACTCCTATAATTCAACAAAAACAACAAAAGTAAACAACCTGATGGAAACACAGGCCAAGGACTGAGCAGACATTTCTCCCAAGTAGGCAGCAAGTACGTGAACAGACACTCAGCACCACTGATCGTTAGGGAAATACAAATCAATCAAACTCAGAAAAGTTGGGACCCTTGTGCATTGCTGCTGGGAATGTAAAATGGTGCAGCCACTAGGGAAACAGTATCACAAGTCCTCAAAAAATTAAAAACAGAGTTGTTGCATGACCCAGCAATTCCATTTCTGGGTACATATCCAAAAGAATTGAAAGCAGGGACTTGAGCATATATCTGTACACTGATGTTCATGTTAGCACTACTCACAATGGCCAAAAGATAAAAGTAATTAATTGTCCAACAATGAATGAATGGATAAACAAAATGTGGTCTGTATATATAAAAGAATATTACTCATTTTTAAAAAGGAAGAAATTCTGACACATGGTACAACATGGATAAACTTTGAAGATATTATTCTAACTGAAATCTCATTACACTTTTTCCTCAGTGATCTAAACAAAATAAATATCTTAAACCTAAGATTCATGTTTTATCCTATGTGATTAATCATACAGATTCATTATAAAGCAGTCAAATAAATATCGCTTGTTGTCCCTCTGACCATAAAGAGCTGACCACAGTGAAGAGCAGTGGAAGCCATGATACTCTGTCCCTATGACCCAGCATGGGTTCGTCAGTACCATGCAAGGGTCAAACAGTGTTTCCAACACCAAAAGCAATTGGATAGCTAGACCTAGGAAACCTGCTTCAGTTCTTCTGCATGGACTGGAAAGGTCCACACATCTCTCAGAGCCCTGTCCTAACATTCAAAAGTTCTGCATATACGAACTCACCAAGATGAGTTTTTTATAAGTTTCTATACACCGAAGAATCTAAATGAAGGAAGGAACGAATGAACAACTGGATGGATTTTTAAAAAAAACAAGAGTTTCATACAATAGATCCTCTTTTGATTCTTTTACTTCTTTAAATATGGAGAAATACCTTCAAAGAAGGTAATTTGCAGGCCTTCAAGTGCAAAGTGAAGGCATTTCTTCTGGACAAAAGAGTTGTCAGGTTTGATCATTTTTATTCCTTTTATACATCGTCTCATTCAACCTGTTTTGTTCCTTTTCTTCCTCCACTCCTTTATAATCTTCATGAGAACCTCGTTTAGTCAAACATCCTCCACCCATTGGAGAATGGAGGTTGCTTCCCTCTTTGGGGTTTTGTTTTCCCTGTAAGTATGTTGTAAAAACTATATTCTTCCTTCATATCAAAAGCCATGCAGTTTCTTTTTAATTTTAGTTTCCTTCTGTGAACAGCAAACTGCAATCAAAATTTTGGCAGATAAACATATTATAGAGCTTTACATTTTATGAGTGCTGCTGTTGAAATTGGGTATACAATATGGCAAGTTAAAGAACATTTTTCATGCCAGTGATTAATCTCCTCCTCTTTGCTCCCACCACACAGTAACCTTGCCTCTATTGTTACCGATTCCAGTGTGTTCAATATTATATTATCTACTCCATGAGGGTAAGGTTAAATTTACTTTCATTCAACGAGCGAATGTCTGTGGTGACTGTGGGCCAAGCACTAGATTTATTGGTTGTAGATACCAAGAGAAACTAAATAGAGTCCCTCTCCTCAATGAGCCTACGAGCCTACTTTTTTTTTTTTTTTTTGAGAGGGCATCTCTCATATTCATTGATCAAATGGTTGTTAACAACAATAAAATTCTGTATAGGGGACTCATTGCACAGTCATTAATCAACCCCAAGCCTATATCTCAACAGTCTCCAATCTTCTGAAGCATAACAAACAAGTTCTTACATGGTGAGCAAGGTCTTACATAGTGAATAAGTTCTTACATGGTGAAGAGTGCAAGGGCAGTCATATCACAGAAACTTTCGGTTTTGATCACACATCATGAGCTATAAACAATCAAGTCAGATATGATTATTTGTTTGATTTTTATACTTGATTTATATGTGAATCCCACATTTCTCCCTTATTATTATTATTATTATTATTATTATTATTAATAAAATGCTGAAGTGGTAGGTAAATGCAAGATAAAGGTAGAAAACATAATTTAGTGCTGTAAGAGGGCAAATGTAGATGATCAGGTCTGTGCCTATAGACTAAGTATTAATCCAAGCTAGACAAGGGCAGCAAAATATCCATGGATACAGAAGATTTCTCTCAAAACAGGGGAGGTGAGGTTCTAAGCCTCCCCTCTGTTGGTCCCCAATTTCTCTCCTGATGGCCCCCCTGTGACTGTGCCTGTCTTAGGTTGTTCCTCCCTTGAGGAATCTTACCCGTCTCTGGCTAACCAGTCATCTTCCGGAGCCATACAGGGAAATGTAAAGTTGGTAAGTGAGAGAGAAGCAATGTTCTTTGAAAAGGTTAGCTTTTTACTTCTTTGCAGATTTATGTCCTGTGCAAGGAGCCTACTTTTATTTCTATTGTATCAAATGCACTACGTATATGTTTGTTGAGTTCAGCTAAATCACTAGATAATGCTACAGCTTGAAGATGGCTAAGGGGCTTTGGCTTAGTTAAATAATCAAATGTTTCTGTAATGGTCTCACCATACAACATCACATGTTTGTCTCTTCTCTGGGGTCTTCAATAGCAAATATTAAAGGAACTGTGGCCACAAAGATGGCAGAAGAAGGGAAGGGAGAAGGTCTATGCAGGTGGTACTAGAGGCAAGGAAGGTACCAGAGGCAGTACCCGGGAGAAGTGTGCAGCAGGAACTGACCACATCCTTTTCCATCTATGCCTGAACTAAAGGGCAGCCTTGTCAACCTTAGATGACTCTACTTCAAACAGAATTTTTCTACATTTTGAACTTAACCAAACTCAGAATCCAAAGAAGCTAAAGTAGAGTATAAAACTCAAACTTTTTACAAAGTTTAGGCAAGTCATCAACTTAAATGCTTCTTCTATGTCTTCTTATGATGACCTATGATCAGACATACCATAGATAGACACAGGTATCTAGACAGAGATGAAGAAAAACTATGTGGATAAGTGGTATGTCCACTCTGCCCAACTAATTTCACAACAAATAACCTCTAAACAAAGAGATTTAGAGTCTCAATATGTCTTTTAAAGTGTATTTATATTCTTGGTTGTTACAGATTAAATCACGTTCATTTTTTCATAAGTTTCTATTGAAGAAGTCCTTTATAGAAAAATAATGATTTTCATCATTTAGTCAACAGTTATTGAGTGCCATTCTGTTCCAGGCCTCTCCTGGGTGCTGCAGGCACAAAGGTGAACATGACATGCTCTCAAGAAGCCCCAGTCCAGTTAAGGACCAACAATTAAATAAATGTACTAAGGGGGACTAGATTTTTAATTCCCCTTCAACACATAATTTCCCAAGTCACATGTGTCCTCCTTACTACTAGAGGGGAGTATTTGCTGACTTGATTCTTAACCTTTTAAGATTCAAAATTAGAATAACAAAGAGAAAGAAGAGATAGGATATGGTAGCAGGGGGATGAAGGGATGATGGGGCTAAATCAAATTGCTTTAAGAGAAAGAATGGAGTAACGAAATAAAAGGAAAGTCACAGAACTAAAGTCGAAGAGAGCATTTTGGAGGCTGGTATGTAAGCAACTCTGGAATTTAAGAGTTTATAATGCAGAACACACAAAAGCAGAGGATGGAGAAATTAATTCTGAGAAGAGTTGTTCTGAGGTAGGAGCTGAATCCCCTTTGTTGTTTGGGTAGGAGAGAAAAGTAAAGTTAGAATATATTATGGAGTTATTTTGGACCTGCTAGGCCATACTTCTTTACCGAGACTAATCCACATGGGGCCCCAAAAGTTAGTGTGCATTGGAATGCAGGCTCTATGATTGGCGTGTGTAAAGAGGCATGAACATAGAGGTCCACAGTTTTAAATGCCAGCATCCTTTATGCAGGACTTTTCTTGGTCTGTAGGGTCCTAATGGGTGATTTATTTCTATATGGCATTATCTTGTAACTACAGTGAAGGCTCCAGGAGGCAGGTGATGTGTGAATATTCGAGCTACATTTTTTAGAAAGCAAGGTAGTATTCAACATTTCAAGAGGCAGAAAGGGCTGAAAGGAAAGAGCAGAGCAGAAATCTAACAGCTGGATAAGGCTGGAGGATATAGGGAAGGGCACAGGGGGCTATCCTCAGCTCCATCATCAGATACTGTCGTCCTCGGAACACCTCATTTGGCCTCTCCCAAGAGAATATGTTCAGTTTGATTTTCTATTTTGATGAAAAGTAGGTTACTTTTACACTTTAATATTTTTTTTAAATCTGTCATGTTTTCCACAAATATAAAATTGTTTTTGTTTTTCCTTTAGAGAAGTTAGTGGAACATGTTTTTATCCCCATTTCTTCTCTGGTGATACAATATTATGGAAGGAGAGTATTCTAAAACAGAGGCAGATTCGGATGAAAAATCATGACATGTACAAGAAATCGCAAGTCATTCCTTGGAGCTGTAACAAGATGAATAAACATGTATGGAACCAGACACCACGCTGAGCCCTTGTATCATTCCATAGTCCTCATAACAGTTCTAAAGTAGGCACTATTATAATCCCTATTTTATAAACTCAGAGGGATTAAACGATTTGCCCCAAATCACACAACTCACAGTGGAATAAGGATTCAAATAATCACTTAAATTCCAGAGTCCATGTTCCTAACCATCACTATCCTGACCCCCTCATAAATGTACAAGTCTGAACTTTACCTGTAGGTCTGTGTATTGGCAACTTGGGCATGTGACTTGGGTACATGACCCCAGAAGAGTATGTGGCTGTTTGCCTAGTAAATCAATCGTACTGAAGATCTAGGAGGAAAAATTCTACTCAGATAGGAAAGAACATGTTAAAAGGTAAGAACTTTAAAGCATAGGGCAAAAAACAAAGATATATTTTGGATTAATGTGCAAAATTTTATGAATTAAAAAGGTAAATCATGAAATTTGTTTTAAATCTCACGTTCATTAGTCATCCGTGTCCTCCAGGCCTACTCTTTAGGCCTTTCAAATCGACTTTTTGTGAAATATTACTTTGGTCACAGAAGCTATGGAGAGTTTCAATAGCATTGTGATCAAGTTGACATTTTGGAAAAGTGTTTTTGTGAGTGGGAGAGAAATTCAAGGGATCAGGCTTCATTGGTGAAATGGGGTCACGGGTTATAGAACAGAGCTTAGTGTCAAACACAGTGAGCTTGAGGGGCCTAGGGAAACCCAAGTGGGCATGTCTATCAGGACAATGGTCTGTGGATCTAGAACTCAGGAGAGAGCTTTGCCATGAAAGCCTGTACCATGTTGTACTATTACATTTCATGACAGGATTCCCACTGAGTGCCTAGAACAGTGTTTGGCACAGAACAAGCATTTGAAAACTACTTATTAAATCAAGGAAATGGAAAGAGGGAATGTACTAATATTGTATTCGATAAGGCATTCTGTTTATACTAAGTTACAAAAAACACCCAGAATTAAAGAGCCTTTTGCCTATTTATATGTTCATATTAAATTCATCAATACTTTATAGGGTTCAAATGTTATGATATTTATCCCTCTAAAGAAACCACTTTCGAGCATGCAAGGGTTCTGTGTAGTCCTATGGCACTAATAAAAAAAGAAAGTTTGACTTTCGAATGCCAGTTATTTGGTATTTGTATAATGTAGGAATGTTACAAAAGATAAATGTTTATATAGAGCTTTTAAATGAACCCTCTGTCAGGAATAGGAAGTGTCTCTTTACTGGTCTTGGAGAGAGCTCTTGGCTGCCACCGCCAGGTACTCTGTGAGAATTTGGCCTCTCTAGAACAGCATATTTCATATGTGGGGTATACATACGATATATATATATATGTGTGTGTGTGTATAATTGGATATATATAATGCATGTATTTGTACAGAGTACATGTATCACAGAATACCACTTCCTGTTTTCCAGTCTGACCTGTGCAGTTTGGCAAATCATTTGGAAGTTTATTTTATCTCAAAATATTCTCAATGCCTTCATTACTTCTTTTTTTTTTTTTTCTTAACTCTACAGTCACTTTGCTTAAGCTACTTATTTGCTTCTGAGTCTCCCAGTTATATATAGCCTTACAGATTGCTAGGAGTTCTGGGGCCTTTTGTTAACTATGAGATTGAGTTCCGACTTTATGACTCACTTTCTGGAAATCAATTTTCTCAACCCAGAGTCCATTTAATTTCACTAGCCACGATAATTTTGAAATAAACTCTTAAATGTCCAAGATTGTACTTTAGAAACTATTATCGGCTTTGGTTTTATATTGAATTCCATTTTAATATTCATATTAGATTTTATAGTATTTCCTTCCTTTGAATGTACTTTTAGTGGGAAAATAAAATTTTATTTTGCAGTAAACCTATCATAAAAGGATGTAGGTATATGCATGACTAAAACACAGCTATTATTAAGCCTTACAGGTTTTTGTCTGCCTTTCCTTTTGCAACAGTCATTAAGTAGTTATTTGTGGTTGGAGAACATCAGCTGGCCCATTGTGACTCCCCTCTGAAGCAACCAGTGAGAGATGTGCATCATGATAGCACCGGTAACTTCCTTCGGACCCTGACTCCAACCATCCTCCCACTCCCGATAATGCTTTCATTATGCTTCCTGGAATCCTCATTCTCTGACCCTGCCAGGGAACTCGCTCCATCTTCTTGCTTTAATTAAAGCCTCGTTCTACCCTGGGACACTCACTGCTTCCGCAGAAGTCTCCTCAAGTGGAGAATGTGTCTCTTTACATCCTTGATATCTCAGAATATGGAAGCAGAGCTCAGATGCCTGACATCCAGTGGTGCTTCAGACTAATCCCGATGTGAACTATCCTCTCCTTGGAGGTCCAAGTTTTCCAGTTATACCATAGTCACTCTTTCTTGTACTCAGAGTACCTGTGAACTCCAGGGACAATTCCCCCATACTGACTAAACACTTCAGCACTTAATTGTGGTCTTCCTCTCCATGCCACTTTCTGGTGTCCTTTTCTGATGCATAACTTCCTGTCCATGCAATAACCAAGTTTCACAATTTCTTGACCTATATACACACACAAACTTTTACATGGTCCAAATTAAAAGATAAACTCAAAGAAGTCTCATTCTCACCCTATCCATCCCATCCCATCCTCACCCACCCCTAATGGGTAACCATTTTCATTAGGTTCTGGTAATTCCTTCTTGCATTTCTTTTTTGTAAAAGTTACATATCTCTATTCTTTTTTCCCCATAATTATTAACAAATGCTATCATATTACACATACTTCTTGCATCTCCCTTTTGCCATTTAACAATGCATTCTGTCTCAAGTCTGTAGTATTACTTTACATTTACTACGAGTATTAGTTATATTTATTGTGTTTCTTTATGTGATATTTCTTTGCTTTTTTAAAATTAATTGTTTTGGTATTTAGAAAGGTTTTGCCTTTCTTCTAGTGGATATAATTTTTCTAATGTCTTTGGAGCCATTTTTCCCCGGCTTCTAGTACTGGGTTTGTCGACTCCAAATGATGTATTTTTAACTGCACATATTGCCTGTATAGCAATGAGTTTACTCTATTTTTTACCTTCTTTTCCCCTTTTCCCTTAATTTTTATTAGGGGTTGGTTTATTTCTAATTTGTCAGAACAAATATGGTTTACATACTCTTCCCCTGCTTTTGTTTTAATCTTAGATCTAAGTTAAAGTATATTCAATATATGCTATCAGTCCACTTGCCTGGATTTTTCTCCAATCTTCTTCTGGGTGGATAAAGCTCACCCTCTAGTTATGTCTGTAAATACAGTGCTCCTTGAGTTCTCATGTTTCAAAACTGTATTTTTATAGTCTTAGTACTTGAACAACAACTTGTCTAGATATAAAACCTTGACTCACACTTCCATTCTTGCTTATTAAAAAATTTTGCTCCAAAGTTGCATAGCTTTGTGTCTTGCTTTCACAAACTCTGACTTTACCTTGATTTCATTCCCTTGTGAGTTATTTGGTTTTTTTGCCTCAAACACCAGAGATTTTCTTGTTGCTATCATTGAAGTCTAAGAGTTTTAATAGGATATGTCTCTGCATTGACCATCTGGGGAGTTTTTTGAGTTATAACTTTAAATAACGTTTCTATTCCATCCTTTTTCTTATTCAAGGACTCCAATTTTCTTTTTCTTATTCAAGGACTCCAATTATATGTATGTGAGATCATCTTTGCCTATCTTCTGTAACTATCAGCCTCTGATTTTCTATTTTCATGCTCTTAACTATTTTGTTTCTTCAGTGCTCCTCATGATATTTTCCATTGATTCTGTTCTTAGTCATCTTGTAGTTTAGTCTTCATTTCTGAGCTGATTTTGTCTTTTTCTTCTGTTTGTTTTGGTATTTGCTAAATTATCATATTCCTTCCTCCTACCCCACCTTCTAAATTTTTGAGCTACTGATTGGGATGGTTTTAAAAGATGCAAATGTTTATTTAATGATATTTGTGTTTCTACTCTTCATGCTTTTTAGAAGAATTTTCATCAACAGAAATGCTTTATTTTCCATCTTCTTATAATTTTTATGGTTGTCAGCTATTTTTTTGTTCATTTTAAATATCTTATGTATTTTTTTGGATTAACAAAAAGTATTAATTCTACATAGGTGTGAGGCATTTGATGGCTTACTAGTTTTTCTTAGCTCAAGAGTACCCTCTTCTGTTGGCATAATGAACTGTAATTTCCTTAATAAATGGCACCTTTTATGAAGAAAAGAATTGGTTTGTCTTTTTATTTTGTAACTCTCTTTTATTTGGACCTTTATTTTCCACTGCTTTTCCCTTATTTTCTTCACCACCAAATACTTTCAATTTCCCACAAGTTGGATCCTATCAAGATTTCCATCTTAGGTCCCCTGCAGTTTTGTGTCACTTCCTCCTTTTGAATTTTAGGAGTTAGTGTTATGATACACAAAGTGATTTTTTTAAAATCTATATTCCATCACCACTAGATCAACATTGCCTTCTCTTTTCCATGAAGTCTCTGTCTAACTCTCTACTTTGATGTGTGCTCCAGAGTTGCCTTTACATCTATTTATCTATCTCTCTTCTTCTCTGTAAATGAATTTATGGCATTCTTTATCTTAGTTATGTTGTAGACATGGATCTGCTGGTCCTACTTACTTTATCTGTATATTTTTTGGAATATGTATGTAGTGTTTTGGATTCAGATGGCTGCAATTTTCTTTAAATTGTATTGTTTCTCAGGGTCCTACCCAAGAATTCTTCTCTTTTTACTTTCTAAAATGTTAAGTGACATCTACCACTTTTATGCCTTTAATTAAGATTTAAGGAATGATGACTATTAAGTTTTATTTTATTGCAGGTTCCACATCTTTTACTAATGACCAGTAAGATATCTCAACAGGTCACACCACAGTTATCCCCATTTAACATGCATGAAACTAAATTATCTTTTACCTTCCACGCCATTCCATATTTGCTCCTCGTCCTGTATCCCTCATCTTAGTAAACAGCACCACATCACCCTCCCTGATTCGCCTTCTCATAATCACTTAGGTAAGATAGAAAGCTTCCTATTGCTCCTGGCCCCAGTCAGTCTCCAGTGACTAAATGATTCTACCTCTGAAAGATATCAAAACTACCTTCTGTCTTTCTCCAAATTCTGTGGTTTAGGGCAACATCACTGCTGGACTTATCACTACAATAGCCTCCTAACTACAGTTCCTGCTTCTACTTTTGCTTCTTCCATTCCATAGCCCACACAGTAATTGATAATAGTTTAACTTGATTATGTCACTCCCTTCAAAGTACATTGTCCTCATGATATAGTCTAACTCTGTTAGGATGGTCTGAGTGTCTATGTAACCTGACGACTGCTCAGCTCTCTGGGCTCCCCACCAGGCCCTGCTCTCAACTCTCTCGTTCCCTGTGAAACGCACAGAAATAGAAACAGCACAGCAGATGGCAGTCTCCAAACTGACTACAACAATATGTATAGTCCCACATGCTATTCCAGAAGCGTACCACTACATCTCAAGAGGTGAAGTCTCATTTCCCTCCCCTTGAATACGCACTCACTTCAATGACTCACTTCTGATGAAGGAAATTCTATGGAAATGATGTTGCATGACTTCTAATCCTAGGTCATACAATCAGAACAGCTTCAGCCTGGCATCCTCCCAGCCCTCTGTCACTGTTTCTCAGGGCCTGTACATCTGTAGTGCTGAATGAACGTGAGGCCCAGCTACCACACCAGAGACACCATGTAGAGAAAGAGATGTAGAAGGACCTCAGCTTTTCCAACCCCAACAATTTGCATCTTCCCAGCCTAGGTACATATGAGTAAATGACCTTTAGAAAATTTCAACTCCAAGACTGTGAGCCACACCTGTGGTGAGTGGAGCGGATACAAACTTCTCACCGAACCCTGCCTAGACTGCCGAGTCATAGTAAAATAAATTGTTTATTACTTAAGGCTTAAAATTTAAGCCATGAAGTTGCAGGATAGTTTGTTACACAGAAATAGAGAAGTAAAATAAGCAGTCATACATAACCCAGATGAACTAAATTACTTTTAATTCCCAGATATTTCTTGGTCTATATTAATGTATCCTATACCTGCGCATTCCTTTTTTTTCTCCCACATCCTATCCCTTTAGCTACATAGTACTTTCTTTTACTTCAAGATTCAAAATAGAAATTGCTTTTGAAGCCTTTCCTAATTCTACCAAGATTATGTTGAGTACCCCCATATGCCTCCATAGCATCTATATTTGACTCAAACATTAAAACATTTAAATTTCATATATTCCTTGTAAGTCTGTATGGCCCATAAAGCCTGAGATATCATTCTATCTCTAGAATGTAACACATTGTCTAAGACCAAAATTATAAATAAATGAAAAAAAGTGGATGTGAAGTTGAGTTAAGAAATGCAAATCATGCTTGTTTGAATGCCAGGAGGAAATTTATTGCATAAAATGAAAAACAACTGGTATCATCAATGGAATACCTACTACATGTCAATTGCTGAGCAAAGCAAAAGTTAGCAATAGCTGGTATTTTCAATTGAACACCTACTACATGTTAATTGCTATGCAGAACACCTTATAAGCACTATCAGATGTAAATTGCAATATAGACCTACAAGAAGAGACAGGGCTACAAGTACAGTCTTTGTTATCTTGGTTTAAATCCCACTTCATTCAACTTTTCTTGCTGTGACACATTGATCAAGTCAGTCAAATGCTTGGAGACTCAGTTTCCTAATCTGCAAACAAAGTAATTTTGATATGAGGACTAAATGAATCACATATATTTTATGGCTGGTATATGGTAGTTGTTCCATAAATTACATTTGCTATCAATCCCATTTTTCAAATGAAGGAACTTAGACAGGTAAAGATACTTAGAAAGATAACTAATTTTCCCAAGCTCACCTGGCCAGTAAGAGGTTTAACTGGAACTTTGTCAGCCCTGAGCCACACACCGAACAGGTATCCTACTTTGTTCTTTGGTGTTCACTCATTACATGCCCTGTTCCAGTGACTCTCACTTTTAGATGATAGCCTAATTGAAATTCAAAGAGAAAACTGAGCAAGTAGAGAGGAAGATGTTATTTGTAGAAACTTTAACTCAGTGAATGAGGGACTATAAATGAATGTATCATAGTATTAGAGTGCACCTGTTGGTTGAATAGCAAAAAAAAATATTTGCATGTTATAAAAATGTAAACACTGAGTTTATCTAACCAAAATTCTGATATTACTGTGTGGGAGGGAGATGGTGCTGAGAGGAGTGAGAGGTATATCAGAACAATAAACCTCCATCCACCATGATAGGAAGTCAACACATGATGTCTAAAATTGATAAAATAAAAAAATAGTTGTATATACATATTATTTAGAAATGAAAGCTAAGAAGGGTTCCAAGCCAAGATGGCAACTTAAGAATTTCCTGAACTTACCTTCTTCCTTAGGCACACCAGATGTATAACTACACATGGAGCAATTTCCTCTGAAAGAAATCCAGAAACTAGCAAACAACTCCTACACATTGCATGAACAAGAAAATACCCGTACAGACTGAAATGCACTCTCACCATTAAACCTACCCCAGACACAGCAACATACAATCAGGAGGGGACTCAAACCCCCCTGAGGAGTTAAGATTTGGACCCAACATTCAGTGCCCCAACTTTTAAGACTTCCCCCTCAGGGACAGGCTCCCCAAACACCCAGCTCTGAAAGCCAAGGGGCTTTTCTACAGAAGACCCACAAAACTGTATACAAGAAAAGAAATAGTACTTAACGATCTCGTGAGGATTTGCTGTGGATATGATCCTAAAGCTCAGCACAGTGGGAATAAACGGAAATACCCATCTCCCAGCTTTTCTCTGAAAGGGGCCTATTTGCCTACTTCAAAAGTTGCCACCTCAGTTTTCTGACTTAACACACACCTAGGGGTGACTTCAATCCTCCCCAGAGATGGAGGAGGCGAGTGGGTGCTATCTTTACATTCTCCCTCTGGCCAAATCCAAGTCATTGATGTCTTCCTAAGCAGGCATCCATTCATGATAAAAATTCTGAACAAAGTGTGGATAGAGGGAAGGTACCTCTCCATGATAAAGGCCATATATGATGGGGCCACAGCTAACATCATACTCAATGGTGAAAAGCTGAGAGTTTTCCCTCAAAGGTCAGAAACAAGACAAGGATGCCCTGTCTTGCCACTCTTCTTCAATGCAGTGTTATAAGTCCTAGCCAGAGCAATTAGCCAAGAAAAAGTGATAAAAGTCATCCAGAAGAAAGGGGAAGAAGTAAAACTGTCTCTATTTGAAAATGACATATTATATATAGAACAGCCCTAAACTCCACCAAAAAATTGTTAAAATAAATAGATTCTATAAAGTGGTAGGAAACAAAATCAATATACAAAAGTCTACTGTATTTCTCCACACCAATAATGAACTATCAGAAATAGAAATTGAGAAAATAAGCTCATTTACAATTGCATCAAAAAGAGTAAACTACCAAGAAATAAATTTAATGAAGGAGGTGAAAGACCTGTACACTGAAACTATGACACTGATGAAAGAAATTGAAGGAGACACAGGAAATAGAAAGATAATCCTGTGCTCATGGATTGGAATAATTTGTATTGTTACAATCTCCATAGTACCCAAGGCAATCTACAGATTCAATGCAATCCCTATTAAAATTCCTGTGACATTTTCACAGAAAAAGGAAAAGCAATTCTAAAAATTTGAATGGAAAGAAAAGCCCCCTAACAGCCAAAGCAATCTTGAGAAAGAATAAAGGAAGGTAGAAGCATCATATTTCCTATTTCAAACTATATTACAAAATCATGGTAATGAAAACAATATGATATTAGCTTAAAAGAGACACACAAATCAATGCAACAGAATAGAGTGCCCAGAAATAAACTCATGCTTATATGGTCAACTAATTTATGACAGAGGAGCCAAGAACATACAATGGGGATAAAGCAGTCTTAAATAAATGGTGCTGATAAAACTGGATAGCTACATGCAAAAGAATGAAACTGGATCCTTACCTTACACCATACATAAAAATCTACTCAACATGGATTAAAGACTTAAATGTAAGACCTGAAAGCATAACATTCCTAGAAGAAAACATAGGGAATAAGTTACCTGACAGGTCTTGGCAATAATTGTTTTGGATTTGACACCAAGAGAAAAGCCATCAACAACAAAAAATCAGTAAATGGGACTACATCAGACTAAAAAGTTTCTGCACAGTGAAAGAACCATTGACAAAATGAAAAGACAACCTACAGAATGGGAGAAAATATTTGCAAATCATGTCTTTGATAAGAGGTTAATAACTAAGATAGATAAAGAACTCATACAATAACAAAACAAACAAAATAAAAGGGGGAAGGGAAATGGAACAGACATTTTAAGACATACAAATGGCCAACAGACATGATGAGCTGTTCAACAGCCCTAATCAGGGAAAGGCAAATCAAAACTACAGTGAGATTTCACCACTCACCTGCTAGAACGGCTATCACCAAAAAGACAAGAGGTAGGTGTTGGTGAGGTTGTGGAGAAAAATGAACTGTTGTGCATTGTTGGTGGGAATGTAAATTGGTGCAGCTACTATGGAAAACAGTATGGAGGTTCTGCAAAAAAATTAAAAATAGACCTAGAAATTCCACTTCTGGATATATATCCAAAGGAAATGGAATCACTATTTTGAAGAGATACCTGCATCTCCATGTTCGTTGCAGCATTATTTGTAACAGCCTAGACATGGAAATAATATCAAGGGCAAAAGGGGTCAAAAGGTACAAATTTCCTAGTTATAAAATAAATAAATACTGGAGGTGTAATGTACAGGATGGTGACTATATTTAACAATACTGCACTGTTGCTAAGTTACTAAGAGAATAAACCTTAAAAGTTCTTATCACAAGAAAAAATTTTTGTATCTATGTGAGCTGGTGGATGTTAAATAAACTCATTGTAATGATCATTTTGCAATATATACATATATTGAATTAGTGTATACCTTAAATGATTAAAATGATATATCTCAATTATATTTCAATTAAACTGAAAAAATGAGTTTAATTAAAGCATAAAAATAAGAAACAAATGCTAAACATAGTTGAAACTTTTGAAAGTGAGGGAGAGGACTTGAGAGGGAAGAAGAGATGAGGCATGAAGGACTATTTCCATTATAAACTTTTAAGAAAAATGAGTGTTTGATTTAAAATAATTAAGATAGATATTTTTTTCACCATCTGGAGCTTATGTCTGTGAGTGGAGTGAGATAGAAATCTATGTCATAGTTTCAGAGTTTTCCAACTGCCTGTCCAGTTGTTATCTAGGCCAATTTCATTATGGAGAAAAGAACATTTCTCTCTCTCTCTCTCTCTCTCCTCTTCTCACATTATTTTATGGAACACCAGTAAACATAGCGATACAGTCATACACCACTAGTTACTCTTGAAGGTCAATGGCCTTAGGTGATTTATACTTGTGCTTATTCAAGTCACTCATGGAATGGTCACAGAGATCAGGGACATCAAATACATCACAACTAAGTTCTTAGAGGATTTCAGTCATAGACAAATTGAGAACATTCACTTCACAAAAGTATTAACTGGCGTTTCCAAGTGTTCTCTAGTGAATAAGTAGACTGGTACACAAATGGCCAATAAGCATATGCAAAAGTATTCTACATCACTGGGGGAGAATGAAAATTAAAAACAAGATACTACTACATACCCAACTGAATAACTAAAACTTAAAAGACTGATAATACTGAATGTTAACAAGAAGTTGGAGCAACTGGAATTCTCATATGTTGATAGTAGGAATGTAAAATGTAAAATTTTATGAAATTTCCAAAGAAATTGAACATCTACTCCTAAGATCAGCAATTCCATTCCTAGATATTAAGCCAAGATAAATGAAGATTTTTCCTCTAAGTTCACAAAAAGACTTGTACAATAATGAGAAGTCACTTCATTCATCTTAGCCAAAAGTTGAAACAACCCAGGTGTCCATTAGTGGAATAAATAAACTAGGGTATTTTCATATAATGAAATATTACTGAGAAATAAAAAGGAACTAACTACTGGTGCAAACAATATGGGAAAATCTCAAAAACATTTTTACGTTTAAAATAAACTATTATGGGATGAATTGTGTTTCCTCAAATTTATGTATTGAGGTACCTCAGTCTGTGACTGTATTTGGAGAGAGGGCTATCAGGAGGTAATTAAGGTGAAATGAGGTCATATGGGTTGGCCCTAACAGAATATGCTGGTATCCTTATAACAAGAGGGAATTAGGACACAGACAACACAAAGACAGAGAGACAACCATAGAGGACACAGAAAACATATGATCATTTGAAAGCCAAAAGGAAAAATACAAAATCTGCCAACCTTAATTTTAGACTGTTAGCCTCTAGAAGTGTGAGAAAATACATTTCTCTGATTTACATTATTAGTCTGTGATACTTTTTATGGCAGCTCTAGCAAACTAATACCGAAGACTTACACAAAAGAATAATACAATGTGATTCCAATTTTATGGAATCCTAGAACAGGCAAATCTACTCTATAGTGAAAAGAATCAGGACAGAATTTGCCTCTGAGGTTGTGCTGAGGCATTAAACATGAAGGGGCATCACAGAAGTTTCTGGGGTGGTGATAAATTTGGCTTACACAAGTATATGCATTTGTCAAAACTCATGAATGTTCATTTAAGATTTGTGCATTGTACTATGTATAAATTCTACGTGAAAAGAGAATTATAAAGAGTCCGTAGGCCTACCTCTGACATTAAAAGACATACTATTCCGATTTCTTCTCTTCTTACTGCAATTGTAAACCCATGCACCAGAAGTGCTACTGTATTTTGCATTTCTCTCTTGCATGTTTGCTAAAACCCATAAAGATGAAATCCCCTGGCTGACAAGCCTCTGTTGTGCTCATCAGCCAGAGACATTAGTTGAAGAATGAAGCTGAGGAGAAGAGACTTAACTTTTTATTTCTTGAGTAGAAAAAAGAAAAGCTCAGTTGTACCACTGGCCAAAAGTATTTCTGATCCTCATCAAAGTGAATCTGAAGGAATGAAGAACATAAATCTATAATATTCAAGGCCCTGAGTTGAGCATTAGTGGACTGAGAGGGGCTAATTCACAAAACTATTTGAGGAACAAGGAAATAGAAATTTGCAAAAGACTAGCTGAAAGCAGCTGCAGTTGTTCATGAATGCGGCTCTGCCCCCTTCAGGTTCAAGCCCCTTTGGTTCAAGTACATTTTGTATAAAGGGGAAGGAAAACTCCATTGTTCGACCTATGTCCTCTAACCAATGGGTTGTCTGGCCTGTCATGTAGACTCTTATATTCTACTTGCTGAGAAATTCTACCCATTCTGCCTTTCAGAAGACTCATAGTACCTTCTCAGATGGCGTTAGGGAATCAGCTACATAATCTCCTTGGCATTTGGACTCTTTTTGAGCCAGACATGAAGTTCATTAGCCTCTTAGTGAGTCACATCTTTCTTACATCACTAAGACTTCTCTTTCAGCCTGAAGGAAGTGATGAGAAGCCACGGCCAAAGCGACCGATGTTCTTGGTTCCACAAATCCGATTTAGGAGAGGGAACCAAACAGGGGTCCTGAATCTGTGAGATTTGGGATGAGGCACAATACAGGATATTTGTTGATGCTACTAGAGTCTTCACAATTGCCAGCCTTTGGCATACACATGAAAAATAATCATCTAGCTTTCTGGAGAAATCGCTTACTGTCTGAACTCCTCACTTTTCTCCTGTGTATTCTCCTATAAATAAAAAGACGTTGACTAGAATTTTCTAGAACTTCAGTATGGTCTTCAGGATGAAGGCTGCTCTAAATCTGTTGAATTATCCTAATCTGCATAACATTCATCTGTAACAACCAACACCTACTTATAATTCCAAAGACTCTTTATGAAGTCCCCCAAAGTGAAAATCCTCATTTTTCTATGCCCTATCATCCTATAAAAGATATTACAGAGAGTATATTCTGGTTCCATTTTAAGTCCAAGAATAAAAATCTATAAATACACAAATACTTAAATAAAATGCCTAAAGCCTTATAAAAATGACCAGTATGTAGAATCTCAGTTAGAAAAGTGACATAATACTTTTGCTCCCTGAAATTTCTGCACACTATATTACCCTGTCCGATTTTCCTTCGAGCACACAGTGGTTTAGAAATTTTGTTCCATTTGTGAACTCTGATGTGACAGTACTTCAAAGACGATCTATTCCTCCACATGTTTTTTCATTAAGTTTCTTTCTGGTTGGTCATTCTCTATTCCACACAGACTTTCGTTAAACATCTTTCTCCCCAAGAATAGATCATGATCAACTGATGCCTAAGCTAACTCCTTTTCAAAACTTCCTGTTGCTTAGATGCAGTGAAATATAAAGCCCATTAATCTACCCAATAAAATAACTGCACTGTGGTGCTTTCCCTCAGCCCAAATCAATGAATGTGACAAGCAACAAGAAAGCCCAAGCAGAAAAGTTCCTACATACCCGTCCAATATTACCTAGATGGTGAACCTATATAATTATGTATAAATGAACACATAATAAAATTCCTCATTATTTCAGGTATTCTAAAAACTATTAGGAGAAATATGTCAACCTGGAAATTAAATTTTTAATGGCTTTATTGAGGTATAATTGATATACAAAAAAAATTCTATATATTTAATGTATATACAATTTGATGGGTTCAAAATAGGCATATATCTGCAAAATTATCACCACAATCAAGGTTATTACCATGATATCTATGTAGCTCTGGGAAGAAGGGGGTTCCATGCCTACAGCAAGTTCTACATGAACCATATAAGACTGAAGGAAAACAAGGGTGAGAGGTTAGGGATTAAAGGTTTTTATCTCACAGCCCAGTTTCTTGTCACTCCAAATGCCACCTGCTCAACTCTCTCTCTCAGTGCACTCTGCCCCCTCTCCCTCGGTTCCCAAGCTCTCCTTCCCCAGATGCTGTGCACTCTGCGTCCCCCACCCCTTTGCTTGGGAGGAACGGTGGGCAGGTCCCTGGTGACTGGTAGATACCTGACCAATTACATACCAGGAATGGAGGGGAAGAGAGAATGGTTCCTTCTCCAACCTTAACCCCCAACCAGCAATCCCATGACTGATCAGAAGCTCTACCATCAGTAAA
Organism: Manis javanica; assembly: GCF_040802235.1. Lineage (NCBI taxonomy): Eukaryota > Metazoa > Chordata > Mammalia > Pholidota > Manidae > Manis > Manis javanica. Next base: position 24,430,175 of record NC_133168.1, on the reverse strand, counting down.
TATCACACTGATGTGCAAACAGTTTCTTATATACACATACAAGTGTCATTATCAAGGTCAGGTTGGAATTCTGGTCAAAAACTTCCATTTTCCCCAAAATCCACCCCTCCAGAATTGGCACCTCACAATCTACATGCCCCCAATCTTCCACTATGGCCCTGTGTGAGAAAGCTAGAGCACTGTAAACAGAATAACAACATACAAAGAAGTTATGATAAAACCATGACAATCCTCAAGCCTAAGGAACCAGCTGCATTCAAAGTCATACTCAGATTGAGTCCATAGCTCACACATTCCATGGGAGGCCAGCGGCTGGACCACCAAGATGCTCTGGGCATGCGCAGTAACCAGCAGCCTGGCTAGTGGGGCATGCCCAATTTACAAAGACTATAAAAAAGAATAAACTTAAGGGCAATAAGATACATGCTTTAATGATACCAATATAGGCAAATTTTGTCTGTTAGATAAGATGCATGCAAGAGAGAGGTCCTGTGATAGGAGAGTGACAGTAGTGAGGTCCCGTCCCCATCTAGCATACCTGACACCCACTCCGCTCCCTTGGAAGTTTTGATTTGGTGATATGTAGGGCTACTGGAGGTGCATGCAGTGGCCATAATGATAAAACAAAACTCCCCTATAACATGCTCTCACCTTCCAGCCATTTTGGGTACACTACTGTGATCTTAGGAAGCCACTCTGCCATTACTCCAGGAAAACACAGGAGATCAGCTTCCAGGCCTTATCCCCTAGGTGCCAGAAGGGCTGACTGTTGCTGGTCCGGGTGTTGAAATTGCCACATTCACTCAATGGAGTCTCCGGGGCTCAGTGCAGTTGGTGCTGGCAGCAAGATGTTATTCTGGTGGCCGAACCTCAGCTTCAGTGATTATTCCTAGTTTGTACTTGGAGTCATATAAAGGAGACAACCATATATGTTAACATGTCTACAGAACTAAGGGCTCCCTTTAAGGATCTCTCTGTAGAAGCCAAAGCATATCAACAGGCCAGTTACCTCATGAAGTGGTTTAAGTTCAGTGAGTATCCTGGACATAGGAACCCCAAGTTCCTCACACTCAACCCCTCCAGTATTCTCACCTTACAATCTACACACTTTCAATCTTCCGCAATGGTCACTGTGCAAGAAAGCTTGAGCATTGTAAACAGATTCCACAATAGCAACACAAGACAACAACAATTTACGGATGAAACAAATTAAGATACAGCAAGATTTTGATACAGGTAACAAAAATTATAGTAATCCTCAAGCCAGAAGAAGTTCAGAATCCACAAAGACTTTAGGGGTGATAGGACATGTTTTAATGCCAACAATATAGGAAAATCTTGTCCATCAGGTAGGATGCATGCAAGAGAGTGGCCCTCTGATAGGACTGTAGCAGGAAGGGGGTCCCTTCCAGGTATAGTATATCATAGTTTTACTTGTTTCCCATGGGGGTCCATAATAGGGCTACAGGAGGTGCAGAGACTGACCATAACGATAAAATAAAACTTCCCAGTAAGATGCTCCTACCATCTGGCCGTTCAGGATATAATACTGTGAACTTCGGTGACCACACTGCTTTTATTCCAGGAATACACAGAAGGCCAGCTTCCAGGCCTTGTTCCCAAGGTGCCAGGAGAGCCAGCCATCATTGGTCCATGTGTCGAAATGCCCAAGGCCACGTCCACTTAATGGAGTCTCTGGGGTACAGTGCAGTTGGTGTTCACAGCAAGATGTTATTCGAGGGGCCAATACTCACCTTTAGTCATTCATCTTTCTTTTGTACTTACGGTTGCATGTTGGAGGCCGCCATATGTATTAACATGTGTATGGGGCTCAGGGATTCCTTTCAGGGTGTCTCTGTTGAAGCCGTAGGCTAAAACAGGCCAGTTACATCACAAAATGTTTTAATTTCAGTGACAATTCTGGCCATAGGAACCACAATTACCCAAACTCCCCACTTCAGTATTCTCTACTTACAATCTATATGCTTTCAATCTCCCACGATGTTCCCTGGGCAAGAAAGCTTGAGCACTGTAAGGAGATTCAACAGTAGCAACAGAAGACAAAAACAACTTAAGGATAATACAAATTAAGAAATAGCAAGATTTTGATACAGTTAACAAAAATTATAGTAATCCTCAAACAAGAGTAAGTCTCAATCCATAAAGACATTAGGGGCAATAAGACACATGTTTTAATGCCACAAACAGAGGCAAATCTTATCCATCAGGTAGGACGCACGCAAGACAGTGGTGCTGTGACAGGACAGTAGCAGGAACGGGGTCCCTTCCAGGACTAGAATACCATAATTTTACTTCTTTCGCATGTGGGTTACTGAGGCGTCTATGTATAGTGTGACTGGAGGTACATGCACTGGCCATAATGATAAAATAAAAATCCCCAGAAAGATGCATGTACCCTCTGGCCATTCGGGACATACTACTGTGACTTTTGGTGGTGACACTGCTGTTATTCCAGGAATGCACAGGAGGCCATCTTAAAGGACTTTTCTGCAAGGGACCAAGACAGCCAGCCATCGTCAGTCCATTTGTCTAAAGGTGCAAGGACACGTCTACTCAATGGAGTCCCTGGGGTTCAGGGCAGTTGGTGCTAGGAGGAAGATGTTATTCTGGTGGCAGAAACTCAGCTTCAGGGATTCTTCCTTGGTTTCTACTTGCAGTTGTGTAGTGGAAACCAACATATGTGTTAACATGTCTATGGGTCTCAGGGCCCTTTCAGGTTCTCTGGTGAAACAGAAACTTACAAACAGGACAGGTACATCACAAAGCGGTTTCTTTTCAGTGAGGATCCTGGCCAGTGCAACCCCAAGATCCCCACAACTCCACCCCTCTGGTATTCTCGCCTTACAATCTACACACTTTCAGTCTTCCACAATGGTCTCTGGGTGAGAAACCTGGATCACTGGAATCAGATTCCGCAACAGCAACAGAAGATAACAACAAGATAGAGCAAGATTTTGATACATTTAGCAGAATTTATAATAATCCTCAAGACGGAGGAGCTCCTAATAACAAAAATTATATTAATTCTCACACCAGAGGAAGTTCACAATCCACAAAGTCCTTAGGGGTGACAACAAACATGTTTTAATGACAACAACACAGGCAAAGAGAGAGTGGTCCTCTGATACTACTGTAGCAGGCAGAAGGTCCCTGCTATGTCTAGTATGCCATACTTTTACTTCTTTCCCCATGGGGGTTATTGAAGTGTGTACATATAGTGCTACTAGAGGTGAATGGACTGGCTCTAATGACAAAACAAAAGTTCCCAGTAAGATGCATGCACCTTCTGGACTTTCAGGATATGCTACTGTTACCTTTGTTTGGACACCCTGCAGTTATTCCACGAATACGCAGGAGGAAATCTTCCAAGCCTTGTCCCAAAGGTGCCAGGAGAGCCAGCCATCGTTATTCCATGTGTCCAAAGATCCAAGGCCACATGCACTCAATGGAGTCTCCAAGGGTCAGTGCAGTTGATGCTGACAACAACATGTTTCTCTGTCGGCCGAACATCGGCTTCATTGATTCTTCCTTGGTTTGTACCTGCAGTTATATAAGGGAGGCCACCATATGTGTTAACATGCCCACGGGGCTCAGGGATCTCTTTCGGGTCAGTCAGTTGAAGCTGGAGCATATCAACAGGCCAGTTACATCATAAAGTGGTATAAGTTCAATAACGATCCTGAAAACAGGAACCCCAGATTACCCAACCTCCACCCCTCCAGTATTCTCGCCTAACAATCTACATGCTTTCAATCTTCCGCAATGGTCCCTGGGAGAGAAAGCCGATCCACTGTGAGCAGTTTCCACAATAGCAATAGAAGATAACAACAACTTAGGGTTAATACAAATTAAGATACAGCAAGATGTTGAATCACTTAACAGAAATTATAATAATCCTCAAGCCAGAGTAAGTTCCCAATACATAACAGCTTAGGGCTGATAAAACACATGTTTTAATGCCAATGAGAGGTAAATCTTGTCCGTCAGGGAGGATGCCTACAAAAGAGTGCAACTGTGCTAGGACGATAGTAGCAGGAATGATGATCCTTCCATGACTAGTAAACCATACTATTACTTCCTACACCATTGGTGTTACTGAAGGTATATATATATATATATATATATATATATATATATATACTGCTACAAGAGGTGCATCCACTGGCCATAATGATAAAACAAAACTCCTCAGTAAGATGCTTCTAGCTTCTGGACTTTCAGGATGTACGACCGTGACTTTTGTCGAGCACCCTACTGTTATTCCAGTAATGCACAGGAGGCCATCTTAAAGGCCTTGCCAACAAGGTGCTAGGAGACCCAGCTGTCATTGGTCCATGTGTCGAAAGTTCCAAGGCCATGTCCGCTCAAAGGCGTCTCCGAGGTTCAGTGGCATTGGTGCTCACACCAAGATGTTATTCTGCTGGATGAACCTCAGCTTCAGTGATTCTTCCTTGGTTTGTACTTGCAATTGTATAGGGGAGGGAGCCGTATGTGTTAACATGTCTACAGGACTTAGGGACCCTTTCAGGGTCTCTGTTGAAGCTTCAGCCTGTAAACAGGCCAGTTACATTATAAAATGTTTTAAGTACAGTGAGGATCCTGGCAATAGACACCCCAACTTTCCCACAACTCCACCCCTCCAGGAGTATCACCTGACAATCTTCACGCTTTCAATCTTCCACAATGGTCCCTGGGTGAGAGTACTGGAGCACTGGAACCAGATTCCACAATAGCAACAGAAGTAACACAATGTAGGGATAATACATATTTAGGGACAGCAAGATATTGATAAAGTTAACAAAAATTATGACTATCCTCAAGGTAAAGGAGGTTCCTAATGACAAAAATTATAATTCACCTCAAGCTCAAGGAAGTTTACAATCCACAAAGACTTCACGGGTGATAAGAAACATGTTTTCATGCCCCCCAAAGAGGCAAATCCTGTTCATCATGTGGTATACATACAAGAGAGTGATCCTGTGACAGGACTGTAGCAGGAAGGGGTCCCATTCATGTCTAGTAAACAATACTTTGAATTCTTTTCCTGTGGGGGCTACAGAAGTGTCTGTACATAGTGGTACTGGAGGTGCATGCAGTGGCATAATGATAAAACAAAACGCCCTGATTAGATTCTCCTACCTTTTGGATGTTCAGGATATGTTACTGTGTGACATTTGATGGCCACCCTGCTGTTATTCCAGGAAGATACAGGAAGCCTTCTTCCAGGCCTTGTCTCCAAGGTACCAGGAGAGCCAGCCATCATTGGTCCATATATCGGAGAATCCAAGGACACGTCCACTAAATGCAGTCTCCGAGGATCAGTGCAGTTGGTGCTGGGAACAAGATGTTATTCTGGTGGCTGAACATCAGCTCATTGATTCTTCCTTAGTTTGTACTTGCAGTTGTTTAGGGGAGGCCACCACATGTGTTAACATGCCTATGGGGCTCAGGGCTCCCTTTTGGGGTCTGTCTGTAGAAGCCGGAGCATATCAAGAGGCCAGTTACATCATAAAGTGGTATAAGTTCAGTAAGGATCCTGGCCACAGGAACCCCAGATGACTCACCCTCCACCTCTCCAGTATTCTTGCCTTACAATCTATACACTTTCAATATTCCGCAATGGTCAATGGGTGAGAAAGTCGGTCCACTGTGAGCAGTTTCCACGATAGCAATAGAAGATAACAACAACTTAGAGATAATACAAATTATGATACAGCAAGACTTTGAATAACTTAACAAAAATTATAATAATCTCCAAGCGAGAGTAAGTATCCAATCCACAACAGTTTTTGGGCTGATAAAACAAATGTTTTAATACCAACAATATAGGAAAATCTTTTCCAGCAGGTACGATGCATATAAGAGAGTGTTCCTCCAATAGGACTATAGAAGGACGGGGTCCCTTCCCGGTCTAGTAAACCAGACATTGACTTCTTTCCCTACGGGGGTTACAGAAGGGTCTCTATGTAGTGCTACAGGAGGTGCATGCACTGCCATAATGATAAAACAAAACTGCTGGTAGGATTCTCCTACCTTCTGGCCAGTCAGGATACATTACTGTGACCTCTGGTGAGCACCCTGCTGTTATTCCAGGAAGACAGAGGAAGCCTTCTTCCAGGCCTCCTCCCCAAGGTGCCAGGAAAGCCAGCTGTCATTGGTCCATATGTCAGAAGATCAAAGGCGACGTTCACTCAGTGGTGTCTCAGAGGTTCAGTGCAGTTGATGCTCACAGGGAGATGTTATTGTGCTGCCCAAAAATTGGCTTCAGTGATTCTTCCTTAGTTTGTACTTGTAGTTGTACAGGGGAGTGAGCTATATGTGTTAACATGTCTGCATGTCTCAGTGTGCCGTTCAGGTTCTTTGGGGAAGCGATAACTAACAAACACGCCAGGTACATCATAAAGCATTTTCTTTTCAGTGAGGATCCTGGCCCCTGCAAGCCCAACTTCCCCACAACTTCAACCCTCCAGTATTCTCACTTTGAAATCTATACACTTTCAGATTTCCACGATGATCCCTGGGTGAAAGCTGAATAACTGGAACCAGATTCCACAACAGCAACAGAAGATAACAACAAAACAAAGATAATACAAATTAAAAGGCAACAAGATTTTGATACATTTAGCAAAACATATCATAATCCTCAAGTGAGAGGAACTTCCTAATAACAAAAAAATATAATAATTTTCAGGCCAGAGGAAGTACCCAGTACCCAAAATCTTTAGGGGTGACAAAAAACATAACTTAATGCAACCAACAGAGGAAAATTTGTCCATCAAATATGATGCATACAAGAGAGTGGTCCTCCAATAGGACTGTGGCAGGAAGAAGGTCCCTTCCAGATTTAGTATGCCATACTTTTACTTCTTTCACCATGGGGGTTACTGAAGTGCTACATATACTGTTACTTGTGGGGCATGCACCGGCTTCAACGATAAAACAAAAGTCCGAGTAAGATGCTTGCAACTTATTGACTTTCAGGATTTATACTGTGAAATTTGCTGGCAAACCTGCAGGTATTCCAGGAATACACAGGAGGCCATCTTCCGTGCCTTGTCCCCAAGGTGCCAGGACAGCCAGCCATCGTTATTGCATGTGTCCAAGGATCCAAGGCCACGTCCACTCAATGGAGTGTCCGAGGTTCAGTGCAGTTGGTGCTGGCAACAAGATGTTATTGTGGCGGCCGAACATCGGTTTCGTTGTTTCTTCCTTGCTCTGTCCTTGCAGTTGTAAAGGGGAGGCCACCACGTGTGTTCACAGGCCTACGGGGCTCAGGGATCCCTTTTGGGCTCTGTCTGTTGAAGCCGGAGCAGATCAACAGGCCAGTTACATCATAAAGTGCTATAAGTTCAGTAAGGATCCTGGCCACAGGAATCCCAGGTTGCTCACCCACCACCCCTCCAGCATTCTCACCTTACAATCTACACGGTTTCAGTCTTCCGCAATGGTACCTGGGCGAGAAAGCTGGACCACTGTGAGCAGTTTCCACAATAGCAAGTGAAGATAATAACAACTTAGGTATACTGCAAATTAAGATACAGCAAGATTTTGAATCAGTTAACAAACATTATAATAATCCTCAAGCCAGAGCAAGTTCCCAATACACAACTGATTTAGGCCTGATAAAACACAGGTTTTAATAATGGCAACAGAGGCAAATCTTGTCCATCAGGTAGGATGCCTGCAAAAGACTGCTCCTGTGCTAGGACTGTAGCAGGAAAGGGGTTCCTTCCAGGTGTAGTTAACCATACTTTTACTTCTTACCCCGTGGGGGTTACTGAAGGTCTATATATACTGCTACTGGAAGTGCATCCCCTGGCCGTAAGGACAAAACAGAGCTGCTCGGTACGAAGCTTCTAGCTTGTGGGCTTTCAGGATGTACAACTATCCCTTTTCGCGAACGCACTGCAGTTATTCCAGGAATGCACAGGAGGTCATATTAAAGGCCTTGTCCCCAAGGTGACGGAAGAGCCAGCCATCGGTGGTCCATGTGCCGAAAGGTCCAAGGCCTTGTCCGCTCAAAGGCGTCTCCGATGTGCAGTGCCATTGCTGCTCGCACCAAGCTGTTATTCTGGTGGCTGAACCTCCGCTTCAGTGATTCTTCCTTGGATTGTACTTGCAGTGGTCTAGGGGAGGGAGCCGTATGTGTTAACATGTCTATTGGGCTTAGGGTCCCTTTTGGGGTCTGTGTTGAAGCCACAGCCTGGAAACAGGCCAGTTACGTCACAAAATGTTCTGATTACAATGAGGACCCTGGCCATAGGCACCCCAGCTTCCCCGCTCCTCCACCCCTCCAGGATTCTCACCTTACAATGTACACGATTTCAATTTCCGCAATGGTCCCTGGGTGAGAAAACCGGAGCACTGTATCCAGATTCCACAATAGCAACTGAAGTAACACAACTTCGGGATAATATATATTTAGGACAGCAAGACTTTGACACAGTTAACACAAATCATAACTATCCTCAAGCTAAAGGAGGTTCCTAACAACAAAAATTAGAATGCACCTCAAGCCCAAGGAAGTATCCCAACCACAAAGACTTTAGGGGCTACAAGAAACATGTTCTAATGCCCCGCACAGAGGTAAATCCTCACCATCAGGTGGTATACATACAAGAGAGTGGTCCTGTGACAGGACTGTGGCAGGAAGGGCGTCCCTTCCAGGTCTAGTAAACCATACTTTGACTTCTTTCCCTGTGGGGTTTACTGAAGTGCCTGTACATAGTGCTGCTGGAGGTGCATGCACTGCCATAATGATACAACAAAACTCCCCGGTAAGATTCTCCTACCTTCTGGCCAGTCAGGATACATTACTGTGACCTTTGGTGAGCACCCTGCTGCTATTCCAGGAAGACACAGGAAGCCTTCTTCCAGGCCTTGTCCGCAAGGTGCCAGGACAGCCAGCCGTCGTTGGTCCATTTGGCGGAAGGTCCTAGGCCGCGTCCCCTCAATGGTGTCTCTGGGGTTCAGGGCAGTTGGTGCTCGCAGCAAGATGCTATTGTGGTGGCCGAACCTTGGCTTCAGTGATTCTTCCTTAGTTTGTACTTGTAGTTGTATAGGGGAGGCAGCCATATGTGTTAACATGTCTACGTGTCTCAATGTTCCTTTCAGTTACTCTGGTGAATCCGTGACTTAGAAACAGGCCAGGTACATCATAAAGCGGTTTTCTTTCAGTGAGGATCCTGGCCCCTGCAACCCCAACTTCCCCACAACTCCACCCCTGCGGTATTCTCGCCTTACAATCTACACGCTTTCAGTCTTCTGCAATGATCCCTGGGCGAGAAAGCTGAATCAATGGAACCAGATTCCACAACAGCAACAGAATATAACAGCAACACAAGAACAATACAAATTAAGATACAGCAAGACCTTGATACACTTAGCAAAATTTATAATAATCCTCAAGCAAAAGGAGCTTCCTAGTAACAAAAATCATGATAATCCTCGGGCCAGTAGAAGTTCGCAATCCACAAAATCATCAGGGGTGACAACAAACATGTTTTAATGCCACCAGCAGAGGCAAATATGGTCCATCAAATAGGATGCATGCAAGAGAGTGGCCCTCTGACAGGACTGTAACAGGAGGAAGGTCCCTCCCAGGTCTAGTATACCATACTTTTACTTCTTTCCCCATGGGGGTTCCTGAAGTGTCTACACATAGTAATACTAGGGGTGCATGCACGGGCTTTAATGATAAAACAAAAGTCCCTGGTAAGATGCGTGCACCTTCTGGACTTTGAGGATATGCTACTGTGACCTTCGATGGACACCCTGCAGTTATTCCAGGAATGCACAGGAGCCCAACTTCCGAGCCTTGTCCCCAAGGTGCCAGCTGAGACAGCCATCGTTGTTCCATGTGTCCAAAGATCCAAGGCCGCGTCCACTCAAAGGAGTCTCCGAGGTTAAGTGCAGTTGGCGCTGGCCACATGATGTTATTCTGGCGGCCGAACACAGGCTTCACTGATTCTTCCTTGGTTTGTACTTGCAGTTTTAGAGCGGAGGCCGCCATATGTGTTAACATGCCTACGGGGCACAGGGCTCACTTTCAGGGTCTGTCTGTTGAAGCGGAAGCATATCAACAGGCCAGTTACATCATAAAGTGGTGCAAGTTCAGTAAGGATCCTGGCCACAGGAGCCCCAGATTACCCACCCTCCACCCCTCCAGTATTCTCGCCTTACAATCTACACGCTTTCAATCTTCCGCAATGGTCCCTGGGCGAGAAAGCCGATCCACTGTGAGCAGTTTCCACAATGCCAAGAGAAGATAACAACCACTTAGGGATAATACAAATCAAGATACAGCAAGATGTTGAATCATTTAACAAAAATTATAATAATCCTCAAGCCAGAGCAAGTTCCCAATACACAACTGATTTAGGCCTGATGAAACACATGTTTTAATAACACCAACACAGGTAAATCTTGTCCGTCACGTAGGATGCCTGCAAAAGAGTGCTCCTCTGCTAGGACTGTAGCAGGAACGGGGATCCTTCCAGGTCTAGTAAACCATACTATTCCTTCTTACCCCATGGGGGTTCCTGAAGGTCTGTCCATATAGAGTGCTACTGCAGGGGCATGCACTGTCCTTAATGAGAAAACAGAACTCCTCAGCAAGGTGCTTCTTGCTTTTGGACGTTCAGGATATACAACTGTGACTTTTGGCGAGCCCCCTGCTGTTATTCCAGGAATGCACAGGAGGCCATCTTCTAGGCCTTGTCCCCTGTGTGCCAGGAGAGCCAGGCATCGTTGTTCCATGTGTCCGATGATCCACTCAATGGAGTCTCCGTGGTTCAGTGCAGTTGGTGCTGGCAACAAGATGTTATTCTGGTGGCTGAACATCGGCATCAATTATTCTTCCTTGGTTTCTACTTGCACTTGGACAAGGGAGGCAGCCGGATGTGTTAACATGTCTATGGAGCTTAGGGCCCATTTCGGGGTCTGTGTTGGAGCCGTAGCCTGGAAACAGGCCAGTTACATCATAAAAAGTTTTAATTACAGTGAGGATCCTGGTCATAGGCACCCCATCTTCCCCACAGATCCATCCTTCCAAGATTCTCACCTTACAATCTACACGCTTTCAATCTTCCGCAACGGTCCCTGGGTGAGAAAACTGGAGCACTGTAACCAGATTCCACAATAGCAACCCAAGTAGCACAACTCAGGGATAATACATATTTAGGGACAGCAAGATTTTGTTCCCACAGTTAACAAAACTTATAAATATCCTTAAGCTAAAGGGGTTCCTAATAACAAAAATTATAATGCACCTCAAGCCCAAGGAAGTTTCCAATCCACAAAGACTTTAGGGGCGGTAAGAAAAATGTTTTAATACCCCCAACACAGGCACATCCTGTCCATCAGGTGGTATACACACAAGAGAGTGGTGCTGTGACAGGACTGTGGCGGGAAGGGGGTCCCTTTCAGGTCTAGTAAACCATACTTTGACTTCTTTCCCTGTGGGGGTTACTGACTTGCCTATACATAGTATTACTGGAGGTGCATGCACTGCCATAACGATAAAACAAAACTACCTGGTAAGATTCTCCTACCTTCTGGCATTTCAGGATACATTACCGTGACCTTTGGTGACTTCCCTGCTGCTCTTCCAGGAAGCCACAGGAAGCCTTCTTCCAGGCCTTGTCCCCAAGGTGCCAGGAGAGCCAGCCGTCGTTGGTCCATATGGCGGAAGGTCCAAGGCCGCGTCCCCTCAATGGTGTCTCTTTGGGGGTTCAGGGCAGTTGGTGCTCGCAGCAACATGTTATTGTGGTGGCCAGACCTCTTCTTCAGTGATTCTTCCTTAGTTTGTACTTGTAGTTGTATACGGGAGGCAGCCATATGTGTTAGCATGTCTGTGGGGCTCAGGGTCCCTTTCAGGTTCTCTGTTGAAGCCGTAACATAGCAACAGGCCAGGTACATTCCAAAGCAGTTTTTTTCAGTAAGGGTACTTGCCGTTGGTACCCCAACTTCCCCACAACTCCACCTCGCCAGTGTTCTCGCCTTACAATCACTCAGCTTTCAATTTTCCGCAATGGTCCCTTGGCGAGAAACCTGGATCACTGTAATGAGATTCCACTACAGCAACAGAAGATAACAACCACACAAGGATAATACAAATTAAGTTACAGCAATATTTTGATACACTTAACCAAACTTACAATAAACCTCAAGCCAGAGAAGCTTCCTAATAACAAAAATTATAATAATCTTCAGGGCAGAGGAAGTTCTCAAACCACAAAATCTTTCAGAGTGGCAAATAACATGTTTTAATGCCACCAACAGCGGCAAACCTTGTCCATCAAATAGGATGCATGCATGCAAGAGAGTGGTCCTCTCATAGGACTGTAGCTGGAAGAAGGTCCCTTCCAGATCTAGTATGCCATACGTTAACTTCTTTCCCCGTGGGGGTTACTGAAGTGTCTACATATATTGTTACTAGTGGTGCATGCACTGGCTTTAATGATAAAACAAAGGTCCCAGTAAGATGCTTGCACCTTCTGGAATTCAGGATTTACTACTCTGAACTTTGATGGCCACCCTGCAGGTATTCCAGGAATACACAGGAGGCCATCTTCCGTGCCTTGTCCCCAAGGTGCCAGGACAGCCAGCCATCGTTATTGCATGTGTCCAAGGATCCAAGGCCACGTCCACTCAATGGAGTGTCCGAGGTTCAGTGCAGTTGGTGCTGGCAACAAGATGTTATTGTGGCGGCCGAACATCGGTTTCGTTGTTTCTTCCTTGCTCTGTCCTTGCAGTTGTAAAGGGGAGGCCACCACGTGTGTTCACAGGCCTACGGGGCTCAGGGATCCCTTTTGGGCTCTGTCTGTTGAAGCCGGAGCAGATCAACAGGCCAGTTACATCATAAAGTGCTATAAGTTCAGTAAGGATCCTGGCCACAGGAATCCCAGGTTGCTCACCCACCACCCCTCCAGCATTCTCACCTTACAATCTACACGGTTTCAGTCTTCCGCAATGGTACCTGGGCGAGAAAGCTGGACCACTGTGAGCAGTTTCCACAATAGCAAGTGAAGATAATAACAACTTAGGTATACTGCAAATTAAGATACAGCAAGATTTTGAATCAGTTAACAAACATTATAATAATCCTCAAGCCAGAGCAAGTTCCCAATACACAACTGATTTAGGCCTGATAAAACACAGGTTTTAATAATGGCAACAGAGGCAAATCTTGTCCATCAGGTAGGATGCCTGCAAAAGACTGCTCCTGTGCTAGGACTGTAGCAGGAAAGGGGTTCCTTCCAGGTGTAGTTAACCATACTTTTACTTCTTACCCCGTGGGGGTTACTGAAGGTCTATATATACTGCTACTGGAAGTGCATCCACTGGCCGTAAGGACAAAACAGAGCTGCTCGGTACGAAGCTTCTAGCTTGTGGGCTTTCAGGATGTACAACTATCCCTTTTCGCGAACGCACTGCAGTTATTCCAGGAATGCACAGGAGGTCATATTAAAGGCCTTGTCCCCAAGGTGACAGAAGAGCCAGCCATCGGTGGTCCATGTGCCGAAAGGTCCAAGGCCTTGTCCGCTCAAAGGCGTCTCCGATGTGCAGTGCCATTGCTGCTCGCACCAAGCTGTTATTCTGGTGGCTGAACCTCCGCTTCAGTGATTCTTCCTTGGATTGTACTTGCAGTGGTCTAGGGGAGGGAGCCGTATGTGTTAACATGTCTATTGGGCTTAGGGTCCCTTTTGGGGTCTGTGTTGAAGCCACAGCCTGGAAACAGGCCAGTTACGTCACAAAATGTTCTGATTACAATGAGGACCCTGGCCATAGGCACCCCAGCTTCCCCGCTCCTCCACCCCTCCAGGATTCTCACCTTACAATGTACACGATTTCAATTTCCGCAATGGTCCCTGGGTGAGAAAACCGGAGCACTGTATCCAGATTCCACAATAGCAACTGAAGTAACACAACTTCGGGATAATATATATTTAGGACAGCAAGACTTTGACACAGTTAACACAAATCATAACTATCCTCAAGCTAAAGGAGGTTCCTAACAACAAAAATTAGAATGCACCTCAAGCCCAAGGAAGTATCCCAACCACAAAGACTTTAGGGGCTACAAGAAACATGTTCTAATGCCCCGCACAGAGGTAAATCCTCACCATCAGGTGGTATACATACAAGAGAGTGGTCCTGTGACAGGACTGTGGCAGGAAGGGCGTCCCTTCCAGGTCTAGTAAACCATACTTTGACTTCTTTCCCTGTGGGGTTTACTGAAGTGCCTGTACATAGTGCTGCTGGAGGTGCATGCACTGCCATAATGATACAACAAAACTCCCCGGTAAGATTCTCCTACCTTCTGGCCAGTCAGGATACATTACTGTGACCTTTGGTGAGCACCCTGCTGCTATTCCAGGAAGACACAGGAAGCCTTCTTCCAGGCCTTGTCCGCAAGGTGCCAGGATAGCCAGCCGTCGTTGGTCCATTTGGCGGAAGGTCCTAGGCCGCGTCCCCTCAATGGTGTCTCTGGGGTTCAGGGCAGTTGGTGCTCGCAGCAAGATGCTATTGTGGTGGCCGAACCTTGGCTTCAGTGATTCTTCCTTAGTTTGTACTTGTAGTTGTATAGGGGAGGCAGCCATATGTGTTAACATGTCTACGTGTCTCAATGTTCCTTTCAGTTACTCTGGTGAATCCGTGACTTAGAAACAGGCCAGGTACATCATAAAGCGGTTTTCTTTCAGTGAGGATCCTGGCCCCTGCAACCCCAACTTCCCCACAACTCCACCCCTGCGGTATTCTCGCCTTACAATCTACACGCTTTCAGTCTTCTGCAATGATCCCTGGGCGAGAAAGCTGAATCAATGGAACCAGATTCCACAACAGCAACAGAATATAACAGCAACACAAGAACAATACAAATTAAGATACAGCAAGACCTTGATACACTTAGCAAAATTTATAATAATCCTCAAGCAAAAGGAGCTTCCTAGTAACAAAAATCATGATAATCCTCGGGCCAGTAGAAGTTCGCAATCCACAAAATCATCAGGGGTGACAACAAACATGTTTTAATGCCACCAGCAGAGGCAAATATGGTCCATCAAATAGGATGCATGCAAGAGAGTGGCCCTCTGACAGGACTGTAACAGGAGGAAGGTCCCTCCCAGGTCTAGTATACCATACTTTTACTTCTTTCCCCATGGGGGTTCCTGAAGTGTCTACACATAGTAATACTAGGGGTGCATGCACGGGCTTTAATGATAAAACAAAAGTCCCTGGTAAGATGCGTGCACCTTCTGGACTTTGAGGATATGCTACTGTGACCTTCGATGGACACCCTGCAGTTATTCCAGGAATGCACAGGAGCCCAACTTCCGAGCCTTGTCCCCAAGGTGCCAGCTGAGACAGCCATCGTTGTTCCATGTGTCCAAAGATCCAAGGCCGCGTCCACTCAAAGGAGTCTCCGAGGTTAAGTGCAGTTGGCGCTGGCCACATGATGTTATTCTGGCGGCCGAACACAGGCTTCACTGATTCTTCCTTGGTTTGTACTTGCAGTTTTAGAGCGGAGGCCGCCATATGTGTTAACATGCCTACGGGGCACAGGGCTCACTTTCAGGGTCTGTCTGTTGAAGCGGAAGCATATCAACAGGCCAGTTACATCATAAAGTGGTGCAAGTTCAGTAAGGATCCTGGCCACAGGAGCCCCAGATTACCCACCCTCCACCCCTCCAGTATTCTCGCCTTACAATCTACACGCTTTCAATCTTCCGCAATGGTCCCTGGGCGAGAAAGCCGATCCACTGTGAGCAGTTTCCACAATGCCAAGAGAAGATAACAACCACTTAGGGATAATACAAATCAAGATACAGCAAGATGTTGAATCATTTAACAAAAATTATAATAATCCTCAAGCCAGAGCAAGTTCCCAATACACAACTGATTTAGGCCTGATGAAACACATGTTTTAATAACACCAACACAGGTAAATCTTGTCCGTCACGTAGGATGCCTGCAAAAGAGTGCTCCTCTGCTAGGACTGTAGCAGGAACGGGGATCCTTCCAGGTCTAGTAAACCATACTATTCCTTCTTACCCCATGGGGGTTCCTGAAGGTCTGTCCATATAGAGTGCTACTGCAGGGGCATGCACTGTCCTTAATGAGAAAACAGAACTCCTCAGCAAGGTGCTTCTTGCTTTTGGACGTTCAGGATATACAACTGTGACTTTTGGCGAGCCCCCTGCTGTTATTCCAGGAATGCACAGGAGGCCATCTTCTAGGCCTTGTCCCCTGTGTGCCAGGAGAGCCAGGCATCGTTGTTCCATGTGTCCGATGATCCACTCAATGGAGTCTCCGTGGTTCAGTGCAGTTGGTGCTGGCAACAAGATGTTATTCTGGTGGCTGAACATCGGCATCAATTATTCTTCCTTGGTTTCTACTTGCACTTGGACAAGGGAGGCAGCCGGATGTGTTAACATGTCTATGGAGCTTAGGGCCCATTTCGGGGTCTGTGTTGGAGCCGTAGCCTGGAAACAGGCCAGTTACATCATAAAAAGTTTTAATTACAGTGAGGATCCTGGTCATAGGCACCCCATCTTCCCCACAGATCCATCCTTCCAAGATTCTCACCTTACAATCTACACGCTTTCAATCTTCCGCAACGGTCCCTGGGTGAGAAAACTGGAGCACTGTAACCAGATTCCACAATAGCAACCCAAGTAGCACAACTCAGGGATAATACATATTTAGGGACAGCAAGATTTTGTTCCCACAGTTAACAAAACTTATAAATATCCTTAAGCTAAAGGGGTTCCTAATAACAAAAATTATAATGCACCTCAAGCCCAAGGAAGTTTCCAATCCACAAAGACTTTAGGGGCGGTAAGAAAAATGTTTTAATACCCCCAACACAGGCACATCCTGTCCATCAGGTGGTATACACACAAGAGAGTGGTGCTGTGACAGGACTGTGGCGGGAAGGGGGTCCCTTTCAGGTCTAGTAAACCATACTTTGACTTCTTTCCCTGTGGGGGTTACTGACTTGCCTATACATAGTATTACTGGAGGTGCATGCACTGCCATAACGATAAAACAAAACTACCTGGTAAGATTCTCCTACCTTCTGGCATTTCAGGATACATTACCGTGACCTTTGGTGACTTCCCTGCTGCTCTTCCAGGAAGCCACAGGAAGCCTTCTTCCAGGCCTTGTCCCCAAGGTGCCAGGAGAGCCAGCCGTCGTTGGTCCATATGGCGGAAGGTCCAAGGCCGCGTCCCCTCAATGGTGTCTCTTTGGGGGTTCAGGGCAGTTGGTGCTCGCAGCAACATGTTATTGTGGTGGCCAGACCTCTTCTTCAGTGATTCTTCCTTAGTTTGTACTTGTAGTTGTATACGGGAGGCAGCCATATGTGTTAGCATGTCTGTGGGGCTCAGGGTCCCTTTCAGGTTCTCTGTTGAAGCCGTAACATAGCAACAGGCCAGGTACATTCCAAAGCAGTTTTTTTCAGTAAGGGTACTTGCCGTTGGTACCCCAACTTCCCCACAACTCCACCTCGCCAGTGTTCTCGCCTTACAATCACTCAGCTTTCAATTTTCCGCAATGGTCCCTTGGCGAGAAACCTGGATCACTGTAATGAGATTCCACTACAGCAACAGAAGATAACAACCACACAAGGATAATACAAATTAAGTTACAGCAATATTTTGATACACTTAACCAAACTTACAATAAACCTCAAGCCAGAGAAGCTTCCTAATAACAAAAATTATAATAATCTTCAGGGCAGAGGAAGTTCTCAAACCACAAAATCTTTCAGAGTGGCAAATAACATGTTTTAATGCCACCAACAGCGGCAAACCTTGTCCATCAAATAGGATGCATGCATGCAAGAGAGTGGTCCTCTCATAGGACTGTAGCTGGAAGAAGGTCCCTTCCAGATCTAGTATGCCATACGTTAACTTCTTTCCCCGTGGGGGTTACTGAAGTGTCTACATATATTGTTACTAGTGGTGCATGCACTGGCTTTAATGATAAAACAAAGGTCCCAGTAAGATGCTTGCACCTTCTGGAATTCAGGATTTACTACTCTGAACTTTGATGGCCACCCTGCAGGTATTCCAGGAATACACAGGAGGCCATCTTCCGTGCCTTGTCCCCAAGGTGCCAGGACAGCCAGCCATCGTTATTGCATGTGTCCAAGGATCCAAGGCCACGTCCACTCAATGGAGTGTCCGAGGTTCAGTGCAGTTGGTGCTGGCAACAAGATGTTATTGTGGCGGCCGAACATCGGTTTCGTTGTTTCTTCCTTGCTCTGTCCTTGCAGTTGTAAAGGGGAGGCCACCACGTGTGTTCACAGGCCTACGGGGCTCAGGGATCCCTTTTGGGCTCTGTCTGTTGAAGCCGGAGCAGATCAACAGGCCAGTTACATCATAAAGTGCTATAAGTTCAGTAAGGATCCTGGCCACAGGAATCCCAGGTTGCTCACCCACCACCCCTCCAGCATTCTCACCTTACAATCTACACGGTTTCAGTCTTCCGCAATGGTACCTGGGCGAGAAAGCTGGACCACTGTGAGCAGTTTCCACAATAGCAAGTGAAGATAATAACAACTTAGGTATACTGCAAATTAAGATACAGCAAGATTTTGAATCAGTTAGCAAACATTATAATAATCCTCAAGCCAGAGCAAGTTCCCAATACACAACTGATTTAGGCCTGATAAAACACAGGTTTTAATAATGGCAACAGAGGCAAATCTTGTCCATCAGGTAGGATGCCTGCAAAAGACTGCTCCTGTGCTAGGACTGTAGCAGGAAAGGGGTTCCTTCCAGGTGTAGTTAACCATACTTTTACTTCTTACCCCGTGGGGGTTACTGAAGGTCTATATATACTGCTACTGGAAGTGCATCCACTGGCCGTAAGGACAAAACAGAGCTGCTCGGTACGAAGCTTCTAGCTTGTGGGCTTTCAGGATGTACAACTATCCCTTTTCGCGAACGCACTGCAGTTATTCCAGGAATGCACAGGAGGTCATATTAAAGGCCTTGTCCCCAAGGTGACAGAAGAGCCAGCCATCGGTGGTCCATGTGCCGAAAGGTCCAAGGCCTTGTCCGCTCAAAGGCGTCTCCGATGTGCAGTGCCATTGCTGCTCGCACCAAGCTGTTATTCTGGTGGCTGAACCTCCGCTTCAGTGATTCTTCCTTGGATTGTACTTGCAGTGGTCTAGGGGAGGGAGCCGTATGTGTTAACATGTCTATTGGGCTTAGGGTCCCTTTTGGGGTCTGTGTTGAAGCCACAGCCTGGAAACAGGCCAGTTACGTCACAAAATGTTCTGATTACAATGAGGACCCTGGCCATAGGCACCCCAGCTTCCCCGCTCCTCCACCCCTCCAGGATTCTCACCTTACAATGTACACGATTTCAATTTCCGCAATGGTCCCTGGGTGAGAAAACCGGAGCACTGTATCCAGATTCCACAATAGCAACTGAAGTAACACAACTTCGGGATAATATATATTTAGGACAGCAAGACTTTGACACAGTTAACACAAATCATAACTATCCTCAAGCTAAAGGAGGTTCCTAACAACAAAAATTAGAATGCACCTCAAGCCCAAGGAAGTATCCCAACCACAAAGACTTTAGGGGCTACAAGAAACATGTTCTAATGCCCCGCACAGAGGTAAATCCTCACCATCAGGTGGTATACATACAAGAGAGTGGTCCTGTGACAGGACTGTGGCAGGAAGGGCGTCCCTTCCAGGTCTAGTAAACCATACTTTGACTTCTTTCCCTGTGGGGTTTACTGAAGTGCCTGTACATAGTGCTGCTGGAGGTGCATGCACTGCCATAATGATACAACAAAACTCCCCGGTAAGATTCTCCTACCTTCTGGCCAGTCAGGATACATTACTGTGACCTTTGGTGAGCACCCTGCTGCTATTCCAGGAAGACACAGGAAGCCTTCTTCCAGGCCTTGTCCGCAAGGTGCCAGGATAGCCAGCCGTCGTTGGTCCATTTGGCGGAAGGTCCTAGGCCGCGTCCCCTCAATGGTGTCTCTGGGGTTCAGGGCAGTTGGTGCTCGCAGCAAGATGCTACTGTGGTGGCCGAACCTTGGCTTCAGTGATTCTTCCTTAGTTTGTACTTGTAGTTGTATAGGGGAGGCAGCCATATGTGTTAACATGTCTACGTGTCTCAATGTTCCTTTCAGTTACTCTGGTGAATCCGTGACTTAGAAACAGGCCAGGTACATCATAAAGCGGTTTTCTTTCAGTGAGGATCCTGGCCCCTGCAACCCCAACTTCCCCACAACTCCACCCCTGCGGTATTCTCGCCTTACAATCTACACGCTTTCAGTCTTCTGCAATGATCCCTGGGCGAGAAAGCTGAATCAATGGAACCAGATTCCACAACAGCAACAGAATATAACAGCAACACAAGAACAATACAAATTAAGATACAGCAAGACCTTGATACACTTAGCAAAATTTATAATAATCCTCAAGCAAAAGGAGCTTCCTAGTAACAAAAATCATGATAATCCTCGGGCCAGTAGAAGTTCGCAATCCACAAAATCATCAGGGGTGACAACAAACATGTTTTAATGCCACCAGCAGAGGCAAATATGGTCCATCAAATAGGATGCATGCAAGAGAGTGGCCCTCTGACAGGACTGTAACAGGAGGAAGGTCCCTCCCAGGTCTAGTATACCATACTTTTACTTCTTTCCCCATGGGGGTTCCTGAAGTGTCTACACATAGTAATACTAGGGGTGCATGCACGGGCTTTAATGATAAAACAAAAGTCCCTGGTAAGATGCGTGCACCTTCTGGACTTTGAGGATATGCTACTGTGACCTTCGATGGACACCCTGCAGTTATTCCAGGAATGCACAGGAGCCCAACTTCCGAGCCTTGTCCCCAAGGTGCCAGCTGAGACAGCCATCGTTGTTCCATGTGTCCAAAGATCCAAGGCCGCGTCCACTCAAAGGAGTCTCCGAGGTTAAGTGCAGTTGGCGCTGGCCACATGATGTTATTCTGGCGGCCGAACACAGGCTTCACTGATTCTTCCTTGGTTTGTACTTGCAGTTTTAGAGCGGAGGCCGCCATATGTGTTAACATGCCTACGGGGCACAGGGCTCACTTTCAGGGTCTGTCTGTTGAAGCGGAAGCATATCAACAGGCCAGTTACATCATAAAGTGGTGCAAGTTCAGTAAGGATCCTGGCCACAGGAGCCCCAGATTACCCACCCTCCACCCCTCCAGTATTCTCGCCTTACAATCTACACGCTTTCAATCTTCCGCAATGGTCCCTGGGCGAGAAAGCCGATCCACTGTGAGCAGTTTCCACAATGCCAAGAGAAGATAACAACCACTTAGGGATAATACAAATCAAGATACAGCAAGATGTTGAATCATTTAACAAAAATTATAATAATCCTCAAGCCAGAGCAAGTTCCCAATACACAACTGATTTAGGCCTGATGAAACACATGTTTTAATAACACCAACACAGGTAAATCTTGTCCGTCACGTAGGATGCCTGCAAAAGAGTGCTCCTCTGCTAGGACTGTAGCAGGAACGGGGATCCTTCCAGGTCTAGTAAACCATACTATTCCTTCTTACCCCATGGGGGTTCCTGAAGGTCTGTCCATATAGAGTGCTACTGCAGGGGCATGCACTGTCCTTAATGAGAAAACAGAACTCCTCAGCAAGGTGCTTCTTGCTTTTGGACGTTCAGGATATACAACTGTGACTTTTGGCGAGCCCCCTGCTGTTATTCCAGGAATGCACAGGAGGCCATCTTCTAGGCCTTGTCCCCTGTGTGCCAGGACAGCCAGGCATCGTTGTTCCATGTGTCCGATGATCCACTCAATGGAGTCTCCGTGGTTCAGTGCAGTTGGTGCTGGCAACAAGATGTTATTCTGGTGGCTGAACATCGGCATCAATTATTCTTCCTTGGTTTCTACTTGCACTTGGACAAGGGAGGCAGCCGGATGTGTTAACATGTCTATGGAGCTTAGGGCCCATTTCGGGGTCTGTGTTGGAGCCGTAGCCTGGAAACAGGCCAGTTACATCATAAAAAGTTTTAATTACAGTGAGGATCCTGGTCATAGGCACCCCATCTTCCCCACAGATCCATCCTTCCAAGATTCTCACCTTACAATCTACACGCTTTCAATCTTCCGCAACGGTCCCTGGGTGAGAAAACTGGAGCACTGTAACCAGATTCCACAATAGCAACCCAAGTAGCACAACTCAGGGATAATACATATTTAGGGACAGCAAGATTTTGTTCCCACAGTTAACAAAACTTATAAATATCCTTAAGCTAAAGGGGTTCCTAATAACAAAAATTATAATGCACCTCAAGCCCAAGGAAGTTTCCAATCCACAAAGACTTTAGGGGCGGTAAGAAAAATGTTTTAATACCCCCAACACAGGCACATCCTGTCCATCAGGTGGTATACACACAAGAGAGTGGTGCTGTGACAGGACTGTGGCGGGAAGGGGGTCCCTTTCAGGTCTAGTAAACCATACTTTGACTTCTTTCCCTGTGGGGGTTACTGACTTGCCTATACATAGTATTACTGGAGGTGCATGCACTGCCATAACGATAAAACAAAACTACCTGGTAAGATTCTCCTACCTTCTGGCATTTCAGGATACATTACCGTGACCTTTGGTGACTTCCCTGCTGCTCTTCCAGGAAGCCACAGGAAGCCTTCTTCCAGGCCTTGTCCCCAAGGTGCCAGGAGAGCCAGCCGTCGTTGGTCCATATGGCGGAAGGTCCAAGGCCGCGTCCCCTCAATGGTGTCTCTTTGGGGGTTCAGGGCACTTGGTGCTCGCAGCAACATGTTATTGTGGTGGCCAGACCTCTTCTTCAGTGATTCTTCCTTAGTTTGTACTTGTAGTTGTATACGGGAGGCAGCCAGCCATATGTGTTAGCATGTCTGTGGGGCTCAGGGTGCCTTTCAGGTTCTCTGTTGAAGCCGTAACATAGCAACAGGCCAGGTACATTCCAAAGCAGTTTTTTTCAGTAAGGGTACTTGCCGTTGGTACCCCAACTTCCCCACAACTCCACCTCGCCAGTGTTCTCGCCTTACAATCACTCAGCTTTCAATTTTCCGCAATGGTCCCTTGGCGAGAAACCTGGATCACTGTAATGAGATTCCACTACAGCAACAGAAGATAACAACCACACAAGGATAATACAAATTAAGTTACAGCAATATTTTGATACACTTAACCAAACTTACAATAAACCTCAAGCCAGAGAAGCTTCCTAATAACAAAAATTATAATAATCTTCAGGGCAGAGGAAGTTCTCAAACCACAAAATCTTTCAGAGTGGCAAATAACATGTTTTAATGCCACCAACAGCGGCAAACCTTGTCCATCAAATAGGATGCATGCATGCAAGAGAGTGGTCCTCTCATAGGACTGTAGCTGGAAGAAGGTCCCTTCCAGATCTAGTATGCCATACGTTAACTTCTTTCCCCGTGGGGGTTACTGAAGTGTCTACATATATTGTTACTAGTGGTGCATGCACTGGCTTTAATGATAAAACAAAGGTCCCAGTAAGATGCTTGCACCTTCTGGAATTCAGGATTTACTACTGTGAACTTTGATGGCCACCCTGCAGGTATTCCAGGAATACACAGGAGGCCATCTTCCGTGCCTTGTCCCCAAGGTGCCAGGACAGCCAGCCATCGTTATTGCATGTGTCCAAGGATCCAAGGCCACGTCCACTCAATGGAGTGTCCGAGGTTCAGTGCAGTTGGTGCTGGCAACAAGATGTTATTGTGGCGGCCGAACATCGGTTTCGTTGTTTCTTCCTTGCTCTGTCCTTGCAGTTGTAAAGGGGAGGCCACCACGTGTGTTCACAGGCCTACGGGGCTCAGGGATCCCTTTTGGGCTCTGTCTGTTGAAGCCGGAGCAGATCAACAGGCCAGTTACATCATAAAGTGCTATAAGTTCAGTAAGGATCCTGGCCACAGGAATCCCAGGTTGCTCACCCACCACCCCTCCAGCATTCTCACCTTACAATCTACACGGTTTCAGTCTTCCGCAATGGTACCTGGGCGAGAAAGCTGGACCACTGTGAGCAGTTTCCACAATAGCAAGTGAAGATAATAACAACTTAGGTATACTGCAAATTAAGATACAGCAAGATTTTGAATCAGTTAGCAAACATTATAATAATCCTCAAGCCAGAGCAAGTTCCCAATACACAACTGATTTAGGCCTGATAAAACACAGGTTTTAATAATGGCAACAGAGGCAAATCTTGTCCATCAGGTAGGATGCCTGCAAAAGACTGCTCCTGTGCTAGGACTGTAGCAGGAAAGGGGTTCCTTCCAGGTGTAGTTAACCATACTTTTACTTCTTACCCCGTGGGGGTTACTGAAGGTCTATATATACTGCTACTGGAAGTGCATCCACTGGCCGTAAGGACAAAACAGAGCTGCTCGGTACGAAGCTTCTAGCTTGTGGGCTTTCAGGATGTACAACTATCCCTTTTCGCGAACGCACTGCAGTTATTCCAGGAATGCACAGGAGGTCATATTAAAGGCCTTGTCCCCAAGGTGACAGAAGAGCCAGCCATCGGTGGTCCATGTGCCGAAAGGTCCAAGGCCTTGTCCGCTCAAAGGCGTCTCCGATGTGCAGTGCCATTGCTGCTCGCACCAAGCTGTTATTCTGGTGGCTGAACCTCCGCTTCAGTGATTCTTCCTTGGATTGTGCTTGCAGTGGTCTAGGGGAGGGAGCCGTATGTGTTAACATGTCTATTGGGCTTAGGGTCCCTTTTGGGGTCTGTGTTGAAGCCACAGCCTGGAAACAGGCCAGTTACGTCACAAAATGTTCTGATTACAATGAGGACCCTGGCCATAGGCACCCCAGCTTCCCCGCTCCTCCACCCCTCCAGGATTCTCACCTTACAATGTACACGATTTCAATTTCCGCAATGGTCCCTGGGTGAGAAAACCGGAGCACTGTATCCAGATTCCACAATAGCAACTGAAGTAACACAACTTCGGGATAATATATATTTAGGACAGCAAGACTTTGACACAGTTAACACAAATCATAACTATCCTCAAGCTAAAGGAGGTTCCTAACAACAAAAATTAGAATGCACCTCAAGCCCAAGGAAGTATCCCAACCACAAAGACTTTAGGGGCTACAAGAAACATGTTCTAATGCCCCGCACAGAGGTAAATCCTCACCATCAGGTGGTATACATACAAGAGAGTGGTCCTGTGACAGGACTGTGGCAGGAAGGGCGTCCCTTCCAGGTCTAGTAAACCATACTTTGACTTCTTTCCCTGTGGGGTTTACTGAAGTGCCTGTACATAGTGCTGCTGGAGGTGCATGCACTGCCATAATGATACAACAAAACTCCCCGGTAAGATTCTCCTACCTTCTGGCCAGTCAGGATACATTACTGTGACCTTTGGTGAGCACCCTGCTGCTATTCCAGGAAGACACAGGAAGCCTTCTTCCAGGCCTTGTCCGCAAGGTGCCAGGATAGCCAGCCGTCGTTGGTCCATTTGGCGGAAGGTCCTAGGCCGCGTCCCCTCAATGGTGTCTCTGGGGTTCAGGGCAGTTGGTGCTCGCAGCAAGATGCTATTGTGGTGGCCGAACCTTGGCTTCAGTGATTCTTCCTTAGTTTGTACTTGTAGTTGTATAGGGGAGGCAGCCATATGTGTTAACATGTCTACGTGTCTCAATGTTCCTTTCAGTTACTCTGGTGAATCCGTGACTTAGAAACAGGCCAGGTACATCATAAAGCGGTTTTCTTTCAGTGAGGATCCTGGCCCCTGCAACCCCAACTTCCCCACAACTCCACCCCTGCGGTATTCTCGCCTTACAATCTACACGCTTTCAGTCTTCTGCAATGATCCCTGGGCGAGAAAGCTGAATCAATGGAACCAGATTCCACAACAGCAACAGAATATAACAGCAACACAAGAACAATACAAATTAAGATACAGCAAGACCTTGATACACTTAGCAAAATTTATAATAATCCTCAAGCAAAAGGAGCTTCCTAGTAACAAAAATCATGATAATCCTCGGGCCAGTAGAAGTTCGCAATCCACAAAATCATCAGGGGTGACAACAAACATGTTTTAATGCCACCAGCAGAGGCAAATATGGTCCATCAAATAGGATGCATGCAAGAGAGTGGCCCTCTGACAGGACTGTAACAGGAGGAAGGTCCCTCCCAGGTCTAGTATACCATACTTTTACTTCTTTCCCCATGGGGGTTCCTGAAGTGTCTACACATAGTAATACTAGGGGTGCATGCACGGGCTTTAATGATAAAACAAAAGTCCCTGGTAAGATGCGTGCACCTTCTGGACTTTGAGGATATGCTACTGTGACCTTCGATGGACACCCTGCAGTTATTCCAGGAATGCACAGGAGCCCAACTTCCGAGCCTTGTCCCCAAGGTGCCAGCTGAGACAGCCATCGTTGTTCCATGTGTCCAAAGATCCAAGGCCGCGTCCACTCAAAGGAGTCTCCGAGGTTAAGTGCAGTTGGCGCTGGCCACATGATGTTATTCTGGCGGCCGAACACAGGCTTCACTGATTCTTCCTTGGTTTGTACTTGCAGTTTTAGAGCGGAGGCCGCCATATGTGTTAACATGCCTACGGGGCACAGGGCTCACTTTCAGGGTCTGTCTGTTGAAGCGGAAGCATATCAACAGGCCAGTTACATCATAAAGTGGTGCAAGTTCAGTAAGGATCCTGGCCACAGGAGCCCCAGATTACCCACCCTCCACCCCTCCAGTATTCTCGCCTTACAATCTACACGCTTTCAATCTTCCGCAATGGTCCCTGGGCGAGAAAGCCGATCCACTGTGAGCAGTTTCCACAATGCCAAGAGAAGATAACAACCACTTAGGGATAATACAAATCAAGATACAGCAAGATGTTGAATCATTTAACAAAAATTATAATAATCCTCAAGCCAGAGCAAGTTCCCAATACACAACTGATTTAGGCCTGATGAAACACATGTTTTAATAACACCAACACAGGTAAATCTTGTCCGTCACGTAGGATGCCTGCAAAAGAGTGCTCCTCTGCTAGGACTGTAGCAGGAACGGGGATCCTTCCAGGTCTAGTAAACCATACTATTCCTTCTTACCCCATGGGGGTTCCTGAAGGTCTGTCCATATAGAGTGCTACTGCAGGGGCATGCACTGTCCTTAATGAGAAAACAGAACTCCTCAGCAAGGTGCTTCTTGCTTTTGGACGTTCAGGATATACAACTGTGACTTTTGGCGAGCCCCCTGCTGTTATTCCAGGAATGCACAGGAGGCCATCTTCTAGGCCTTGTCCCCTGTGTGCCAGGAGAGCCAGGCATCGTTGTTCCATGTGTCCGATGATCCACTCAATGGAGTCTCCGTGGTTCAGTGCAGTTGGTGCTGGCAACAAGATGTTATTCTGGTGGCTGAACATCGGCATCAATTATTCTTCCTTGGTTTCTACTTGCACTTGGACAAGGGAGGCAGCCGGATGTGTTAACATGTCTATGGAGCTTAGGGCCCATTTCGGGGTCTGTGTTGGAGCCGTAGCCTGGAAACAGGCCAGTTACATCATAAAAAGTTTTAATTACAGTGAGGATCCTGGTCATAGGCACCCCATCTTCCCCACAGATCCATCCTTCCAAGATTCTCACCTTACAATCTACACGCTTTCAATCTTCCGCAACGGTCCCTGGGTGAGAAAACTGGAGCACTGTAACCAGATTCCACAATAGCAACCCAAGTAGCACAACTCAGGGATAATACATATTTAGGGACAGCAAGATTTTGTTCCCACAGTTAACAAAACTTATAAATATCCTTAAGCTAAAGGGGTTCCTAATAACAAAAATTATAATGCACCTCAAGCCCAAGGAAGTTTCCAATCCACAAAGACTTTAGGGGCGGTAAGAAAAATGTTTTAATACCCCCAACACAGGCACATCCTGTCCATCAGGTGGTATACACACAAGAGAGTGGTGCTGTGACAGGACTGTGGCGGGAAGGGGGTCCCTTTCAGGTCTAGTAAACCATACTTTGACTTCTTTCCCTGTGGGGGTTACTGACTTGCCTATACATAGTATTACTGGAGGTGCATGCACTGCCATAACGATAAAACAAAACTACCTGGTAAGATTCTCCTACCTTCTGGCATTTCAGGATACATTACCGTGACCTTTGGTGACTTCCCTGCTGCTCTTCCAGGAAGCCACAGGAAGCCTTCTTCCAGGCCTTGTCCCCAAGGTGCCAGGAGAGCCAGCCGTCGTTGGTCCATATGGCGGAAGGTCCAAGGCCGCGTCCCCTCAATGGTGTCTCTTTGGGGGTTCAGGGCAGTTGGTGCTCGCAGCAACATGTTATTGTGGTGGCCAGACCTCTTCTTCAGTGATTCTTCCTTAGTTTGTACTTGTAGTTGTATACGGGAGGCAGCCATATGTGTTAGCATGTCTGTGGGGCTCAGGGTCCCTTTCAGGTTCTCTGTTGAAGCCGTAACATAGCAACAGGCCAGGTACATTCCAAAGCAGTTTTTTTCAGTAAGGGTACTTGCCGTTGGTACCCCAACTTCCCCACAACTCCACCTCGCCAGTGTTCTCGCCTTACAATCACTCAGCTTTCAATTTTCCGCAATGGTCCCTTGGCGAGAAACCTGGATCACTGTAATGAGATTCCACTACAGCAACAGAAGATAACAACCACACAAGGATAATACAAATTAAGTTACAGCAATATTTTGATACACTTAACCAAACTTACAATAAACCTCAAGCCAGAGAAGCTTCCTAATAACAAAAATTATAATAATCTTCAGGGCAGAGGAAGTTCTCAAACCACAAAATCTTTCAGAGTGGCAAATAACATGTTTTAATGCCACCAACAGCGGCAAACCTTGTCCATCAAATAGGATGCATGCATGCAAGAGAGTGGTCCTCTCATAGGACTGTAGCTGGAAGAAGGTCCCTTCCAGATCTAGTATGCCATACGTTAACTTCTTTCCCCGTGGGGGTTACTGAAGTGTCTACATATATTGTTACTAGTGGTGCATGCACTGGCTTTAATGATAAAACAAAGGTCCCAGTAAGATGCTTGCACCTTCTGGAATTCAGGATTTACTACTCTGAACTTTGATGGCCACCCTGCAGGTATTCCAGGAATACACAGGAGGCCATCTTCCGTGCCTTGTCCCCAAGGTGCCAGGACAGCCAGCCATCGTTATTGCATGTGTCCAAGGATCCAAGGCCACGTCCACTCAATGGAGTGTCCGAGGTTCAGTGCAGTTGGTGCTGGCAACAAGATGTTATTGTGGCGGCCGAACATCGGTTTCGTTGTTTCTTCCTTGCTCTGTCCTTGCAGTTGTAAAGGGGAGGCCACCACGTGTGTTCACAGGCCTACGGGGCTCAGGGATCCCTTTTGGGCTCTGTCTGTTGAAGCCGGAGCAGATCAACAGGCCAGTTACATCATAAAGTGCTATAAGTTCAGTAAGGATCCTGGCCACAGGAATCCCAGGTTGCTCACCCACCACCCCTCCAGCATTCTCACCTTACAATCTACACGGTTTCAGTCTTCCGCAATGGTACCTGGGCGAGAAAGCTGGACCACTGTGAGCAGTTTCCACAATAGCAAGTGAAGATAATAACAACTTAGGTATACTGCAAATTAAGATACAGCAAGATTTTGAATCAGTTAACAAACATTATAATAATCCTCAAGCCAGAGCAAGTTCCCAATACACAACTGATTTAGGCCTGATAAAACACAGGTTTTAATAATGGCAACAGAGGCAAATCTTGTCCATCAGGTAGGATGCCTGCAAAAGACTGCTCCTGTGCTAGGACTGTAGCAGGAAAGGGGTTCCTTCCAGGTGTAGTTAACCATACTTTTACTTCTTACCCCGTGGGGGTTACTGAAGGTCTATATATACTGCTACTGGAAGTGCATCCACTGGCCGTAAGGACAAAACAGAGCTGCTCGGTACGAAGCTTCTAGCTTGTGGGCTTTCAGGATGTACAACTATCCCTTTTCGCGAACGCACTGCAGTTATTCCAGGAATGCACAGGAGGTCATATTAAAGGCCTTGTCCCCAAGGTGACAGAAGAGCCAGCCATCGGTGGTCCATGTGCCGAAAGGTCCAAGGCCTTGTCCGCTCAAAGGCGTCTCCGATGTGCAGTGCCATTGCTGCTCGCACCAAGCTGTTATTCTGGTGGCTGAACCTCCGCTTCAGTGATTCTTCCTTGGATTGTACTTGCAGTGGTCTAGGGGAGGGAGCCGTATGTGTTAACATGTCTATTGGGCTTAGGGTCCCTTTTGGGGTCTGTGTTGAAGCCACAGCCTGGAAACAGGCCAGTTACGTCACAAAATGTTCTGATTACAATGAGGACCCTGGCCATAGGCACCCCAGCTTCCCCGCTCCTCCACCCCTCCAGGATTCTCACCTTACAATGTACACGATTTCAATTTCCGCAATGGTCCCTGGGTGAGAAAACCGGAGCACTGTATCCAGATTCCACAATAGCAACTGAAGTAACACAACTTCGGGATAATATATATTTAGGACAGCAAGACTTTGACACAGTTAACACAAATCATAACTATCCTCAAGCTAAAGGAGGTTCCTAACAACAAAAATTAGAATGCACCTCAAGCCCAAGGAAGTATCCCAACCACAAAGACTTTAGGGGCTACAAGAAACATGTTCTAATGCCCCGCACAGAGGTAAATCCTCACCATCAGGTGGTATACATACAAGAGAGTGGTCCTGTGACAGGACTGTGGCAGGAAGGGCGTCCCTTCCAGGTCTAGTAAACCATACTTTGACTTCTTTCCCTGTGGGGTTTACTGAAGTGCCTGTACATAGTGCTGCTGGAGGTGCATGCACTGCCATAATGATACAACAAAACTCCCCGGTAAGATTCTCCTACCTTCTGGCCAGTCAGGATACATTACTGTGACCTTTGGTGAGCACCCTGCTGCTATTCCAGGAAGACACAGGAAGCCTTCTTCCAGGCCTTGTCCGCAAGGTGCCAGGATAGCCAGCCGTCGTTGGTCCATTTGGCGGAAGGTCCTAGGCCGCGTCCCCTCAATGGTGTCTCTGGGGTTCAGGGCAGTTGGTGCTCGCAGCAAGATGCTATTGTGGTGGCCGAACCTTGGCTTCAGTGATTCTTCCTTAGTTTGTACTTGTAGTTGTATAGGGGAGGCAGCCATATGTGTTAACATGTCTACGTGTCTCAATGTTCCTTTCAGTTACTCTGGTGAATCCGTGACTTAGAAACAGGCCAGGTACATCATAAAGCGGTTTTCTTTCAGTGAGGATCCTGGCCCCTGCAACCCCAACTTCCCCACAACTCCACCCCTGCGGTATTCTCGCCTTACAATCTACACGCTTTCAGTCTTCTGCAATGATCCCTGGGCGAGAAAGCTGAATCAATGGAACCAGATTCCACAACAGCAACAGAATATAACAGCAACACAAGAACAATACAAATTAAGATACAGCAAGACCTTGATACACTTAGCAAAATTTATAATAATCCTCAAGCAAAAGGAGCTTCCTAGTAACAAAAATCATGATAATCCTCGGGCCAGTAGAAGTTCGCAATCCACAAAATCATCAGGGGTGACAACAAACATGTTTTAATGCCACCAGCAGAGGCAAATATGGTCCATCAAATAGGATGCATGCAAGAGAGTGGCCCTCTGACAGGACTGTAACAGGAGGAAGGTCCCTCCCAGGTCTAGTATACCATACTTTTACTTCTTTCCCCATGGGGGTTCCTGAAGTGTCTACACATAGTAATACTAGGGGTGCATGCACGGGCTTTAATGATAAAACAAAAGTCCCTGGTAAGATGCGTGCACCTTCTGGACTTTGAGGATATGCTACTGTGACCTTCGATGGACACCCTGCAGTTATTCCAGGAATGCACAGGAGCCCAACTTCCGAGCCTTGTCCCCAAGGTGCCAGCTGAGACAGCCATCGTTGTTCCATGTGTCCAAAGATCCAAGGCCGCGTCCACTCAAAGGAGTCTCCGAGGTTAAGTGCAGTTGGCGCTGGCCACATGATGTTATTCTGGCGGCCGAACACAGGCTTCACTGATTCTTCCTTGGTTTGTACTTGCAGTTTTAGAGCGGAGGCCGCCATATGTGTTAACATGCCTACGGGGCACAGGGCTCACTTTCAGGGTCTGTCTGTTGAAGCGGAAGCATATCAACAGGCCAGTTACATCATAAAGTGGTGCAAGTTCAGTAAGGATCCTGGCCACAGGAGCCCCAGATTACCCACCCTCCACCCCTCCAGTATTCTCGCCTTACAATCTACACGCTTTCAATCTTCCGCAATGGTCCCTGGGCGAGAAAGCCGATCCACTGTGAGCAGTTTCCACAATGCCAAGAGAAGATAACAACCACTTAGGGATAATACAAATCAAGATACAGCAAGATGTTGAATCATTTAACAAAAATTATAATAATCCTCAAGCCAGAGCAAGTTCCCAATACACAACTGATTTAGGCCTGATGAAACACATGTTTTAATAACACCAACACAGGTAAATCTTGTCCGTCACGTAGGATGCCTGCAAAAGAGTGCTCCTCTGCTAGGACTGTAGCAGGAACGGGGATCCTTCCAGGTCTAGTAAACCATACTATTCCTTCTTACCCCATGGGGGTTCCTGAAGGTCTGTCCATATAGAGTGCTACTGCAGGGGCATGCACTGTCCTTAATGAGAAAACAGAACTCCTCAGCAAGGTGCTTCTTGCTTTTGGACGTTCAGGATATACAACTGTGACTTTTGGCGAGCCCCCTGCTGTTATTCCAGGAATGCACAGGAGGCCATCTTCTAGGCCTTGTCCCCTGTGTGCCAGGAGAGCCAGGCATCGTTGTTCCATGTGTCCGATGATCCACTCAATGGAGTCTCCGTGGTTCAGTGCAGTTGGTGCTGGCAACAAGATGTTATTCTGGTGGCTGAACATCGGCATCAATTATTCTTCCTTGGTTTCTACTTGCACTTGGACAAGGGAGGCAGCCGGATGTGTTAACATGTCTATGGAGCTTAGGGCCCATTTCGGGGTCTGTGTTGGAGCCGTAGCCTGGAAACAGGCCAGTTACATCATAAAAAGTTTTAATTACAGTGAGGATCCTGGTCATAGGCACCCCATCTTCCCCACAGATCCATCCTTCCAAGATTCTCACCTTACAATCTACACGCTTTCAATCTTCCGCAACGGTCCCTGGGTGAGAAAACTGGAGCACTGTAACCAGATTCCACAATAGCAACCCAAGTAGCACAACTCAGGGATAATACATATTTAGGGACAGCAAGATTTTGTTCCCACAGTTAACAAAACTTATAAATATCCTTAAGCTAAAGGGGTTCCTAATAACAAAAATTATAATGCACCTCAAGCCCAAGGAAGTTTCCAATCCACAAAGACTTTAGGGGCGGTAAGAAAAATGTTTTAATACCCCCAACACAGGCACATCCTGTCCATCAGGTGGTATACACACAAGAGAGTGGTGCTGTGACAGGACTGTGGCGGGAAGGGGGTCCCTTTCAGGTCTAGTAAACCATACTTTGACTTCTTTCCCTGTGGGGGTTACTGACTTGCCTATACATAGTATTACTGGAGGTGCATGCACTGCCATAACGATAAAACAAAACTACCTGGTAAGATTCTCCTACCTTCTGGCATTTCAGGATACATTACCGTGACCTTTGGTGACTTCCCTGCTGCTCTTCCAGGAAGCCACAGGAAGCCTTCTTCCAGGCCTTGTCCCCAAGGTGCCAGGAGAGCCAGCCGTCGTTGGTCCATATGGCGGAAGGTCCAAGGCCGCGTCCCCTCAATGGTGTCTCTTTGGGGGTTCAGGGCAGTTGGTGCTCGCAGCAACATGTTATTGTGGTGGCCAGACCTCTTCTTCAGTGATTCTTCCTTAGTTTGTACTTGTAGTTGTATACGGGAGGCAGCCATATGTGTTAGCATGTCTGTGGGGCTCAGGGTCCCTTTCAGGTTCTCTGTTGAAGCCGTAACATAGCAACAGGCCAGGTACATTCCAAAGCAGTTTTTTTCAGTAAGGGTACTTGCCGTTGGTACCCCAACTTCCCCACAACTCCACCTCGCCAGTGTTCTCGCCTTACAATCACTCAGCTTTCAATTTTCCGCAATGGTCCCTTGGCGAGAAACCTGGATCACTGTAATGAGATTCCACTACAGCAACAGAAGATAACAACCACACAAGGATAATACAAATTAAGTTACAGCAATATTTTGATACACTTAACCAAACTTACAATAAACCTCAAGCCAGAGAAGCTTCCTAATAACAAAAATTATAATAATCTTCAGGGCAGAGGAAGTTCTCAAACCACAAAATCTTTCAGAGTGGCAAATAACATGTTTTAATGCCACCAACAGCGGCAAACCTTGTCCATCAAATAGGATGCATGCATGCAAGAGAGTGGTCCTCTCATAGGACTGTAGCTGGAAGAAGGTCCCCTCCAGATCTAGTATGCCATACGTTAACTTCTTTCCCCGTGGGGGTTACTGAAGTGTCTACATATATTGTTACTAGTGGTGCATGCACTGGCTTTAATGATAAAACAAAGGTCCCAGTAAGATGCTTGCACCTTCTGGAATTCAGGATTTACTACTCTGAACTTTGATGGCCACCCTGCAGGTATTCCAGGAATACACAGGAGGCCATCTTCCGTGCCTTGTCCCCAAGGTGCCAGGACAGCCAGCCATCGTTATTGCATGTGTCCAAGGATCCAAGGCCACGTCCACTCAATGGAGTGTCCGAGGTTCAGTGCAGTTGGTGCTGGCAACAAGATGTTATTGTGGCGGCCGAACATCGGTTTCGTTGTTTCTTCCTTGCTCTGTCCTTGCAGTTGTAAAGGGGAGGCCACCACGTGTGTTCACAGGCCTACGGGGCTCAGGGATCCCTTTTGGGCTCTGTCTGTTGAAGCCGGAGCAGATCAACAGGCCAGTTACATCATAAAGTGCTATAAGTTCAGTAAGGATCCTGGCCACAGGAATCCCAGGTTGCTCACCCACCACCCCTCCAGCATTCTCACCTTACAATCTACACGGTTTCAGTCTTCCGCAATGGTACCTGGGCGAGAAAGCTGGACCACTGTGAGCAGTTTCCACAATAGCAAGTGAAGATAATAACAACTTAGGTATACTGCAAATTAAGATACAGCAAGATTTTGAATCAGTTAACAAACATTATAATAATCCTCAAGCCAGAGCAAGTTCCCAATACACAACTGATTTAGGCCTGATAAAACACAGGTTTTAATAATGGCAACAGAGGCAAATCTTGTCCATTAGGTAGGATGCCTGCAAAAGACTGCTCCTGTGCTAGGACTGTAGCAGGAAAGGGGTTCCTTCCAGGTGTAGTTAACCATACTTTTACTTCTTACCCCGTGGGGGTTACTGAAGGTCTATATATACTGCTACTGGAAGTGCATCCCCTGGCCGTAAGGACAAAACAGAGCTGCTCGGTACGAAGCTTCTAGCTTGTGGGCTTTCAGGATGTACAACTATCCCTTTTCGCGAACGCACTGCAGTTATTCCAGGAAAGCACAGGAGGTCATATTAAAGGCCTTGTCCCCAAGGTGACGGAAGAGCCAGCCATCGGTGGTCCATGTGCCGAAAGGTCCAAGGCCTTGTCCGCTCAAAGGCGTCTCCGATGTGCAGTGCCATTGCTGCTCGCACCAAGCTGTTATTCTGGTGGCTGAACCTCCGCTTCAGTGATTCTTCCTTGGATTGTACTTGCAGTGGTCTAGGGGAGGGAGCCGTATGTGTTAACATGTCTATTGGGCTTAGGGTCCCTTTTGGGGTCTGTGTTGAAGCCACAGCCTGGAAACAGGCCAGTTACGTCACAAAATGTTCTGATTACAATGAGGACCCTGGCCATAGGCACCCCAGCTTCCCCGCTCCTCCACCCCTCCAGGATTCTCACCTTACAATGTACACGATTTCAATTTCCGCAATGGTCCCTGGGTGAGAAAACCGGAGCACTGTATCCAGATTCCACAATAGCAACTGAAGTAACACAACTTCGGGATAATATATATTTAGGACAGCAAGACTTTGACACAGTTAACACAAATCATAACTATCCTCAAGCTAAAGGAGGTTCCTAACAACAAAAATTAGAATGCACCTCAAGCCCAAGGAAGTATCCCAACCACAAAGACTTTAGGGGCTACAAGAAACATGTTCTAATGCCCCGCACAGAGGTAAATCCTCACCATCAGGTGGTATACATACAAGAGAGTGGTCCTGTGACAGGACTGTGGCAGGAAGGGCGTCCCTTCCAGGTCTAGTAAACCATACTTTGACTTCTTTCCCTGTGGGGTTTACTGAAGTGCCTGTACATAGTGCTGCTGGAGGTGCATGCACTGCCATAATGATACAACAAAACTCCCCGGTAAGATTCTCCTACCTTCTGGCCAGTCAGGATACATTACTGTGACCTTTGGTGAGCACCCTGCTGCTATTCCAGGAAGACACAGGAAGCCTTCTTCCAGGCCTTGTCCGCAAGGCGCCAGGACAGCCAGCCGTCGTTGGTCCATTTGGCGGAAGGTCCTAGGCCGCGTCCCCTCAATGGTGTCTCTGGGGTTCAGGGCAGTTGGTGCTCGCAGCAAGATGCTATTGTGGTGGCCGAACCTTGGCTTCAGTGATTCTTCCTTAGTTTGTACTTGTAGTTGTATAGGGGAGGCAGCCATATGTGTTAACATGTCTACGTGTCTCAATGTTCCTTTCAGTTACTCTGGTGAATCCGTGACTTAGAAACAGGCCAGGTACATCATAAAGCGGTTTTCTTTCAGTGAGGATCCTGGCCCCTGCAACCCCAACTTCCCCACAACTCCACCCCTGCGGTATTCTCGCCTTACAATCTACACGCTTTCAGTCTTCTGCAATGATCCCTGGGCGAGAAAGCTGAATCAATGGAACCAGATTCCACAACAGCAACAGAATATAACAGCAACACAAGAACAATACAAATTAAGATACAGCAAGACCTTGATACACTTAGCAAAATTTATAATAATCCTCAAGCAAAAGGAGCTTCCTAGTAACAAAAATCATGATAATCCTCGGGCCAGTAGAAGTTCGCAATCCACAAAATCATCAGGGGTGACAACAAACATGTTTTAATGCCACCAGCAGAGGCAAATATGGTCCATCAAATAGGATGCATGCAAGAGAGTGGCCCTCTGACAGGACTGTAACAGGAGGAAGGTCCCTCCCAGGTCTAGTATACCATACTTTTACTTCTTTCCCCATGGGGGTTCCTGAAGTGTCTACACATAGTAATACTAGGGGTGCATGCACGGGCTTTAATGATAAAACAAAAGTCCCTGGTAAGATGCGTGCACCTTCTGGACTTTGAGGATATGCTACTGTGACCTTCGATGGACACCCTGCAGTTATTCCAGGAATGCACAGGAGCCCAACTTCCGAGCCTTGTCCCCAAGGTGCCAGCTGAGACAGCCATCGTTGTTCCATGTGTCCAAAGATCCAAGGCCGCGTCCACTCAAAGGAGTCTCCGAGGTTAAGTGCAGTTGGCGCTGGCCACATGATGTTATTCTGGCGGCCGAACACAGGCTTCACTGATTCTTCCTTGGTTTGTACTTGCAGTTTTAGAGCGGAGGCCGCCATATGTGTTAACATGCCTACGGGGCACAGGGCTCACTTTCAGGGTCTGTCTGTTGAAGCGGAAGCATATCAACAGGCCAGTTACATCATAAAGTGGTGCAAGTTCAGTAAGGATCCTGGCCACAGGAGCCCCAGATTACCCACCCTCCACCCCTCCAGTATTCTCGCCTTACAATCTACACGCTTTCAATCTTCCGCAATGGTCCCTGGGCGAGAAAGCCGATCCACTGTGAGCAGTTTCCACAATGCCAAGAGAAGATAACAACCACTTAGGGATAATACAAATCAAGATACAGCAAGATGTTGAATCATTTAACAAAAATTATAATAATCCTCAAGCCAGAGCAAGTTCCCAATACACAACTGATTTAGGCCTGATGAAACACATGTTTTAATAACACCAACACAGGTAAATCTTGTCCGTCACGTAGGATGCCTGCAAAAGAGTGCTCCTCTGCTAGGACTGTAGCAGGAACGGGGATCCTTCCAGGTCTAGTAAACCATACTATTCCTTCTTACCCCATGGGGGTTCCTGAAGGTCTGTCCATATAGAGTGCTACTGCAGGGGCATGCACTGTCCTTAATGAGAAAACAGAACTCCTCAGCAAGGTGCTTCTTGCTTTTGGACGTTCAGGATATACAACTGTGACTTTTGGCGAGCCCCCTGCTGTTATTCCAGGAATGCACAGGAGGCCATCTTCTAGGCCTTGTCCCCTGTGTGCCAGGAGAGCCAGGCATCGTTGTTCCATGTGTCCGATGATCCACTCAATGGAGTCTCCGTGGTTCAGTGCAGTTGGTGCTGGCAACAAGATGTTATTCTGGTGGCTGAACATCGGCATCAATTCTTCTTCCTTGGTTTCTACTTGCACTTGGACAAGGGAGGCAGCCGGATGTGTTAACATGTCTATGGAGCTTAGGGCCCATTTCGGGGTCTGTGTTGGAGCCGTAGCCTGGAAACAGGCCAGTTACATCATAAAAAGTTTTAATTACAGTGAGGATCCTGGTCATAGGCACCCCATCTTCCCCACAGATCCATCCTTCCAAGATTCTCACCTTACAATCTACACGCTTTCAATCTTCCGCAACGGTCCCTGGGTGAGAAAACTGGAGCACTGTAACCAGATTCCACAATAGCAACCCAAGTAGCACAACTCAGGGATAATACATATTTAGGGACAGCAAGATTTTGTTCCCACAGTTAACAAAACTTATAAATATCCTTAAGCTAAAGGGGTTCCTAATAACAAAAATTATAATGCACCTCAAGCCCAAGGAAGTTTCCAATCCACAAAGACTTTAGGGGCGGTAAGAAAAATGTTTTAATACCCCCAACACAGGCACATCCTGTCCATCAGGTGGTATACACACAAGAGAGTGGTGCTGTGACAGGACTGTGGCGGGAAGGGGGTCCCTTTCAGGTCTAGTAAACCATACTTTGACTTCTTTCCCTGTGGGGGTTACTGACTTGCCTATACATAGTATTACTGGAGGTGCATGCACTGCCATAACGATAAAACAAAACTACCTGGTAAGATTCTCCTACCTTCTGGCATTTCAGGATACATTACCGTGACCTTTGGTGACTTCCCTGCTGCTCTTCCAGGAAGCCACAGGAAGCCTTCTTCCAGGCCTTGTCCCCAAGGTGCCAGGAGAGCCAGCCGTCGTTGGTCCATATGGCGGAAGGTCCAAGGCCGCGTCCCCTCAATGGTGTCTCTTTGGGGGTTCAGGGCAGTTGGTGCTCGCAGCAACATGTTATTGTGGTGGCCAGACCTCTTCTTCAGTGATTCTTCCTTAGTTTGTACTTG
Source organism: Manis javanica (assembly GCF_040802235.1). Lineage (NCBI taxonomy): Eukaryota > Metazoa > Chordata > Mammalia > Pholidota > Manidae > Manis > Manis javanica. Next base: position 24,390,696 of record NC_133168.1, on the reverse strand, counting down.
TAGTTGTATACGGGAGGCAGCCATATGTGTTAGCATGTCTGTGGGGCTCAGGGTCCCTTTCAGGTTCTCTGTTGAAGCCGTAACATAGCAACAGGCCAGGTACATTCCAAAGCAGTTTTTTTCAGTAAGGGTACTTGCCGTTGGTACCCCAACTTCCCCACAACTCCACCTCGCCAGTGTTCTCGCCTTACAATCACTCAGCTTTCAATTTTCCGCAATGGTCCCTTGGCGAGAAACCTGGATCACTGTAATGAGATTCCACTACAGCAACAGAAGATAACAACCACACAAGGATAATACAAATTAAGTTACAGCAATATTTTGATACACTTAACCAAACTTACAATAAACCTCAAGCCACAGAAGCTTCCTAATAACAAAAATTATAATAATCTTCAGGGCAGAGGAAGTTCTCAAACCACAAAATCTTTCAGAGTGGCAAATAACATGTTTTAATGCCACCAACACCGGCAAACCTTGTCCATCAAAAAGGATGCATGCATGCAAGAGAGTGGTCCTCTCATAGGACTGTAGCTGGAAGAAGGTCCCCTCCAGATCTAGTATGCCATACGTTAACTTCTTTCCCCGTGGGGGTTACTGAAGTGTCTACATATATTGTTACTAGTGGTGCATGCACTGGCTTTAATGATAAAACAAAGGTCCCAGTAAGATGCTTGCACCTTCTGGAATTCAGGATTTACTAGTCTGAACTTTGATGGCCACCCTGCAGGTATTCCAGGAATACACAGGAGGCCATCTTCCGTGCCTTGTCCCCAAGGTGCCAGGACAGCCAGCCATCGTTATTGCATGTGTCCAAGGATCCAAGGCCACGTCCACTCAATGGAGTGTCCGAGGTTCAGTGCAGTTGGTGCTGGCAACAAGATGTTATTGTGGCGGCCGAACATCGGTTTCGTTGTTTCTTCCTTGCTCTGTCCTTGCAGTTGTAAAGGGGAGGCCACCACGTGTGTTCACAGGCCTACGGGGCTCAGGGATCCCTTTTGGGCTCTGTCTGTTGAAGCCGGAGCAGATCAACAGGCCAGTTACATCATAAAGTGCTATAAGTTCAGTAAGGATCCTGGCCACAGGAATCCCAGGTTGCTCACCCACCACCCCTCCAGCATTCTCACCTTACAATCTACACGGTTTCAGTCTTCCGCAATGGTACCTGGGCGAGAAAGCTGGACCACTGTGAGCAGTTTCCACAATAGCAAGTGAAGATAATAACAACTTAGGTATACTGCAAATTAAGATACAGCAAGATTTTGAATCAGTTAACAAACATTATAATAATCCTCCAGCCAGAGCAAGTTCCCCACTGAAGATAATAACAACTTAGGTATACTGCAAATTAAGATACAGCAAGATTTTGAATCAGTTAACAAACATTATAATAATCCTCCAGCCAGAGCAAGTTCCCAATACACAACTGATTTAGGCCTGATAAAACACAGGTTTTAATAATGGCAACAGAGGCAAATCTTGTCCATCAGGTAGGATGCCTGCAAAAGACTGCTCCTGTGCTAGGACTGTAGCAGGAAAGGGGTTCCTTCCAGGTGTAGTTAACCATACTTTTACTTCTTACCCCGTGGGGGTTACTGAAGGTCTATATATACTGCTACTGGAAGTGCATCCCCTGGCCGTAAGGACAAAACAGAGCTGCTCGGTACGAAGCTTCTAGCTTGTGGGCTTTCAGGATGTACACCTATCCCTTTTCGCGAACGCACTGCAGTTATTCCAGGAATGCACAGGAGGTCATATTAAAGGCCTTGTCCCCAAGGTGACGGAAGAGCCAGCCATCGGTGGTCCATGTGCCGAAAGGTCCAAGGCCTTGTCCGCTCAAAGGCGTCTCCGATGTGCAGTGCCATTGCTGCTCGCACCAAGCTGTTATTCTGGTGGCTGAACCTCCGCTTCAGTGATTCTTCCTTGGATTGTACTTGCAGTGGTCTAGGGGAGGGAGCCGTATGTGTTAACATGTCTATTGGGCTTAGGGTCCCTTTTGGGGTCTGTGTTGAAGCCACAGCCTGGAAACAGGCCAGTTACGTCACAAAATGTTCTGATTACAATGAGGACCCTGGCCATAGGCACCCCAGCTTCCCCGCTCCTCCACCCCTCCAGGATTCTCACCTTACAATGTACACGATTTCAATTTCCGCAATGGTCCCTGGGTGAGAAAACCGGAGCACTGTATCCAGATTCCACAATAGCAACTGAAGTAACACAACTTCGGGATAATATATATTTAGGACAGCAAGACTTTGACACAGTTAACACAAATCATAACTATCCTCAAGCTAAAGGAGGTTCCTAACAACAAAAATTAGAATGCACCTCAAGCCCAAGGAAGTATCCCAACCACAAAGACTTTAGGGGCTACAAGAAACATGTTCTAATGCCCCGCACAGAGGTAAATCCTCACCATCAGGTGGTATACATACAAGAGAGTGGTCCTGTGACAGGACTGTGGCAGGAAGGGCGTCCCTTCCAGGTCTAGTAAACCATACTTTGACTTCTTTCCCTGTGGGGTTTACTGAAGTGCCTGTACATAGTGCTGCTGGAGGTGCATGCACTGCCATAATGATACAACAAAACTCCCCGGTAAGATTCTCCTACCTTCTGGCCAGTCAGGATACATTACTGTGACCTTTGGTGAGCACCCTGCTGCTATTCCAGGAAGACACAGGAAGCCTTCTTCCAGGCCTTGTCCGCAAGGCGCCAGGACAGCCAGCCGTCGTTGGTCCATTTGGCGGAAGGTCCTAGGCCGCGTCCCCTCAATGGTGTCTCTGGGGTTCAGGGCAGTTGGTGCTCGCAGCAAGATGCTATTGTGGTGGCCGAACCTTGGCTTCAGTGATTCTTCCTTAGTTTGTACTTGTAGTTGTATAGGGGAGGCAGCCATATGTGTTAACATGTCTACGTGTCTCAATGTTCCTTTCAGTTACTCTGGTGAATCCGTGACTTAGAAACAGGCCAGGTACATCATAAAGCGGTTTTCTTTCAGTGAGGATCCTGGCCCCTGCAACCCCAACTTCCCCACAACTCCACCCCTGCGGTATTCTCGCCTTACAATCTACACGCTTTCAGTCTTCTGCAATGATCCCTGGGCGAGAAAGCTGAATCAATGGAACCAGATTCCACAACAGCAACAGAATATAACAGCAACACAAGAACAATACAAATTAAGATACAGCAAGACCTTGATACACTTAGCAAAATTTATAATAATCCTCAAGCAAAAGGAGCTTCCTAGTAACAAAAATCATGATAATCCTCGGGCCAGTAGAAGTTCGCAATCCACAAAATCATCAGGGGTGACAACAAACATGTTTTAATGCCACCAGCAGAGGCAAATATGGTCCATCAAATAGGATGCATGCAAGAGAGTGGCCCTCTGACAGGACTGTAACAGGAGGAAGGTCCCTCCCAGGTCTAGTATACCATACTTTTACTTCTTTCCCCATGGGGGTTCCTGAAGTGTCTACACATAGTAATACTAGGGGTGCATGCACGGGCTTTAATGATAAAACAAAAGTCCCTGGTAAGATGCGTGCACCTTCTGGACTTTGAGGATATGCTACTGTGACCTTCGATGGACACCCTGCAGTTATTCCAGGAATGCACAGGAGCCCAACTTCCGAGCCTTGTCCCCAAGGTGCCAGCTGAGACAGCCATCGTTGTTCCATGTGTCCAAAGATCCAAGGCCGCGTCCACTCAAAGGAGTCTCCGAGGTTAAGTGCAGTTGGCGCTGGCCACATGATGTTATTCTGGCGGCCGAACACAGGCTTCACTGATTCTTCCTTGGTTTGTACTTGCAGTTTTAGAGCGGAGGCCGCCATATGTGTTAACATGCCTACGGGGCACAGGGCTCACTTTCAGGGTCTGTCTGTTGAAGCGGAAGCATATCAACAGGCCAGTTACATCATAAAGTGGTGCAAGTTCAGTAAGGATCCTGGCCACAGGAGCCCCAGATTACCCACCCTCCACCCCTCCAGTATTCTCGCCTTACAATCTACACGCTTTCAATCTTCCGCAATGGTCCCTGGGCGAGAAAGCCGATCCACTGTGAGCAGTTTCCACAATGCCAAGAGAAGATAACAACCACTTAGGGATAATACAAATCAAGATACAGCAAGATGTTGAATCATTTAACAAAAATTATAATAATCCTCAAGCCAGAGCAAGTTCCCAATACACAACTGATTTAGGCCTGATGAAACACATGTTTTAATAACACCAACACAGGTAAATCTTGTCCGTCACGTAGGATGCCTGCAAAAGAGTGCTCCTCTGCTAGGACTGTAGCAGGAACGGGGATCCTTCCAGGTCTAGTAAACCATACTATTCCTTCTTACCCCATGGGGGTTCCTGAAGGTCTGTCCATATAGAGTGCTACTGCAGGGGCATGCACTGTCCTTAATGAGAAAACAGAACTCCTCAGCAAGGTGCTTCTTGCTTTTGGACGTTCAGGATATACAACTGTGACTTTTGGCGAGCCCCCTGCTGTTATTCCAGGAATGCACAGGAGGCCATCTTCTAGGCCTTGTCCCCTGTGTGCCAGGAGAGCCAGGCATCGTTGTTCCATGTGTCCGATGATCCACTCAATGGAGTCTCCGTGGTTCAGTGCAGTTGGTGCTGGCAACAAGATGTTATTCTGGTGGCTGAACATCGGCATCAATTATTCTTCCTTGGTTTCTACTTGCACTTGGACAAGGGAGGCAGCCGGATGTGTTAACATGTCTATGGAGCTTAGGGCCCATTTCGGGGTCTGTGTTGGAGCCGTAGCCTGGAAACAGGCCAGTTACATCATAAAAAGTTTTAATTACAGTGAGGATCCTGGTCATAGGCACCCCATCTTCCCCACAGATCCATCCTTCCAAGATTCTCACCTTACAATCTACACGCTTTCAATCTTCCGCAACGGTCCCTGGGTGAGAAAACTGGAGCACTGTAACCAGATTCCACAATAGCAACCCAAGTAGCACAACTCAGGGATAATACATATTTAGGGACAGCAAGATTTTGTTCCCACAGTTAACAAAACTTATAAATATCCTTAAGCTAAAGGGGTTCCTAATAACAAAAATTATAATGCACCTCAAGCCCAAGGAAGTTTCCAATCCACAAAGACTTTAGGGGCGGTAAGAAAAATGTTTTAATACCCCCAACACAGGCACATCCTGTCCATCAGGTGGTATACACACAAGAGAGTGGTGCTGTGACAGGACTGTGGCGGGAAGGGGGTCCCTTTCAGGTCTAGTAAACCATACTTTGACTTCTTTCCCTGTGGGGGTTACTGACTTGCCTATACATAGTATTACTGGAGGTGCATGCACTGCCATAACGATAAAACAAAACTACCTGGTAAGATTCTCCTACCTTCTGGCATTTCAGGATACATTACCGTGACCTTTGGTGACTTCCCTGCTGCTCTTCCAGGAAGCCACAGGAAGCCTTCTTCCAGGCCTTGTCCCCAAGGTGCCAGGAGAGCCAGCCGTCGTTGGTCCATATGGCGGAAGGTCCAAGGCCGCGTCCCCTCAATGGGGTCTCTTTGGGGGTTCAGGGCAGTTGGTGCTCGCAGCAACATGTTATTGTGGTGGCCAGACCTCTTCTTCAGTGATTCTTCCTTAGTTTGTACTTGTAGTTGTATACGGGAGGCAGCCATATGTGTTAGCATGTCTGTGGGGCTCAGGGTCCCTTTCAGGTTCTCTGTTGAAGCCGTAACATAGCAACAGGCCAGGTACATTCCAAAGCAGTTTTTTTCAGTAAGGGTACTTGCCGTTGGTACCCCAACTTCCCCACAACTCCACCTCGCCAGTGTTCTCGCCTTACAATCACTCAGCTTTCAATTTTCCGCAATGGTCCCTTGGCGAGAAACCTGGATCACTGTAATGAGATTCCACTACAGCAACAGAAGATAACAACCACACAAGGATAATACAAATTAAGTTACAGCAATATTTTGATACACTTAACCAAACTTACAATAAACCTCAAGCCACAGAAGCTTCCTAATAACAAAAATTATAATAATCTTCAGGGCAGAGGAAGTTCTCAAACCACAAAATCTTTCAGAGTGGCAAATAACATGTTTTAATGCCACCAACACCGGCAAACCTTGTCCATCAAAAAGGATGCATGCATGCAAGAGAGTGGTCCTCTCATAGGACTGTAGCTGGAAGAAGGTCCCCTCCAGATCTAGTATGCCATACGTTAACTTCTTTCCCCGTGGGGGTTACTGAAGTGTCTACATATATTGTTACTAGTGGTGCATGCACTGGCTTTAATGATAAAACAAAGGTCCCAGTAAGATGCTTGCACCTTCTGGAATTCAGGATTTACTACTCTGAACTTTGATGGCCACCCTGCAGGTATTCCAGGAATACACAGGAGGCCATCTTCCGTGCCTTGTCCCCAAGGTGCCAGGACAGCCAGCCATCGTTATTGCATGTGTCCAAGGATCCAAGGCCACGTCCACTCAATGGAGTGTCCGAGGTTCAGTGCAGTTGGTGCTGGCAACAAGATGTTATTGTGGCGGCCGAACATCGGTTTCGTTGTTTCTTCCTTGCTCTGTCCTTGCAGTTGTAAAGGGGAGGCCACCACGTGTGTTCACAGGCCTACGGGGCTCAGGGATCCCTTTTGGGCTCTGTCTGTTGAAGCCGGAGCAGATCAACAGGCCAGTTACATCATAAAGTGCTATAAGTTCAGTAAGGATCCTGGCCACAGGAATCCCAGGTTGCTCACCCACCACCCCTCCAGCATTCTCACCTTACAATCTACACGGTTTCAGTCTTCCGCAATGGTACCTGGGCGAGAAAGCTGGACCACTGTGAGCAGTTTCCACAATAGCAAGTGAAGATAATAACAACTTAGGTATACTGCAAATTAAGATACAGCAAGATTTTGAATCAGTTAACAAACATTATAATAATCCTCAAGCCAGAGCAAGTTCCCAATACACAACTGATTTAGGCCTGATAAAACACAGGTTTTAATAATGGCAACAGAGGCAAATCTTGTCCATCAGGTAGGATGCCTGCAAAAGACTGCTCCTGTGCTAGGACTGTAGCAGGAAAGGGGTTCCTTCCAGGTGTAGTTAACCATACTTTTACTTCTTACCCCGTGGGGGTTACTGAAGGTCTATATATACTGCTACTGGAAGTGCATCCCCTGGCCGTAAGGACAAAACAGAGCTGCTCGGTACGAAGCTTCTAGCTTGTGGGCTTTCAGGATGTACAACTATCCCTTTTCGCGAACGCACTGCAGTTATTCCAGGAATGCACAGGAGGTCATATTAAAGGCCTTGTCCCCAAGGTGACAGAAGAGCCAGCCATCGGTGGTCCATGTGCCGAAAGGTCCAAGGCCTTGTCCGCTCAAAGGCGTCTCCGATGTGCAGTGCCATTGCTGCTCGCACCAAGCTGTTATTCTGGTGGCTGAACCTCCGCTTCAGTGATTCTTCCTTGGATTGTACTTGCAGTGGTCTAGGGGAGGGAGCCGTATGTGTTAACATGTCTATTGGGCTTAGGGTCCCTTTTGGGGTCTGTGTTGAAGCCACAGCCTGGAAACAGGCCAGTTACGTCACAAAATGTTCTGATTACAATGAGGACCCTGGCCATAGGCACCCCAGCTTCCCCGCTCCTCCACCCCTCCAGGATTCTCACCTTACAATGTACACGATTTCAATTTCCGCAATGGTCCCTGGGTGAGAAAACCGGAGCACTGTATCCAGATTCCACAATAGCAACTGAAGTAACACAACTTCGGGATAATATATATTTAGGACAGCAAGACTTTGACACAGTTAACACAAATCATAACTATCCTCAAGCTAAAGGAGGTTCCTAACAACAAAAATTAGAATGCACCTCAAGCCCAAGGAAGTATCCCAACCACAAAGACTTTAGGGGCTACAAGAAACATGTTCTAATGCCCCGCACAGAGGTAAATCCTCACCATCAGGTGGTATACATACAAGAGAGTGGTCCTGTGACAGGACTGTGGCAGGAAGGGCGTCCCTTCCAGGTCTAGTAAACCATACTTTGACTTCTTTCCCTGTGGGGTTTACTGAAGTGCCTGTACATAGTGCTGCTGGAGGTGCATGCACTGCCATAATGATACAACAAAACTCCCCGGTAAGATTCTCCTACCTTCTGGCCAGTCAGGATACATTACTGTGACCTTTGGTGAGCACCCTGCTGCTATTCCAGGAAGACACAGGAAGCCTTCTTCCAGGCCTTGTCCGCAAGGTGCCAGGATAGCCAGCCGTCGTTGGTCCATTTGGCGGAAGGTCCTAGGCCGCGTCCCCTCAATGGTGTCTCTGGGGTTCAGGGCAGTTGGTGCTCGCAGCAAGATGCTATTGTGGTGGCCGAACCTTGGCTTCAGTGATTCTTCCTTAGTTTGTACTTGTAGTTGTATAGGGGAGGCAGCCATATGTGTTAACATGTCTACGTGTCTCAATGTTCCTTTCAGTTACTCTGGTGAATCCGTGACTTAGAAACAGGCCAGGTACATCATAAAGCGGTTTTCTTTCAGTGAGGATCCTGGCCCCTGCAACCCCAACTTCCCCACAACTCCACCCCTGCGGTATTCTCGCCTTACAATCTACACGCTTTCAGTCTTCTGCAATGATCCCTGGGCGAGAAAGCTGAATCAATGGAACCAGATTCCACAACAGCAACAGAATATAACAGCAACACAAGAACAATACAAATTAAGATACAGCAAGACCTTGATACACTTAGCAAAATTTATAATAATCCTCAAGCAAAAGGAGCTTCCTAGTAACAAAAATCATGATAATCCTCGGGCCAGTAGAAGTTCGCAATCCACAAAATCATCAGGGGTGACAACAAACATGTTTTAATGCCACCAGCAGAGGCAAATATGGTCCATCAAATAGGATGCATGCAAGAGAGTGGCCCTCTGACAGGACTGTAACAGGAGGAAGGTCCCTCCCAGGTCTAGTATACCATACTTTTACTTCTTTCCCCATGGGGGTTCCTGAAGTGTCTACACATAGTAATACTAGGGGTGCATGCACGGGCTTTAATGATAAAACAAAAGTCCCTGGTAAGATGCGTGCACCTTCTGGACTTTGAGGATATGCTACTGTGACCTTCGATGGACACCCTGCAGTTATTCCAGGAATGCACAGGAGCCCAACTTCCGAGCCTTGTCCCCAAGGTGCCAGCTGAGACAGCCATCGTTGTTCCATGTGTCCAAAGATCCAAGGCCGCGTCCACTCAAAGGAGTCTCCGAGGTTAAGTGCAGTTGGCGCTGGCCACATGATGTTATTCTGGCGGCCGAACACAGGCTTCACTGATTCTTCCTTGGTTTGTACTTGCAGTTTTAGAGCGGAGGCCGCCATATGTGTTAACATGCCTACGGGGCACAGGGCTCACTTTCAGGGTCTGTCTGTTGAAGCGGAAGCATATCAACAGGCCAGTTACATCATAAAGTGGTGCAAGTTCAGTAAGGATCCTGGCCACAGGAGCCCCAGATTACCCACCCTCCACCCCTCCAGTATTCTCGCCTTACAATCTACACGCTTTCAATCTTCCGCAATGGTCCCTGGGCGAGAAAGCCGATCCACTGTGAGCAGTTTCCACAATGCCAAGAGAAGATAACAACCACTTAGGGATAATACAAATCAAGATACAGCAAGATGTTGAATCATTTAACAAAAATTATAATAATCCTCAAGCCAGAGCAAGTTCCCAATACACAACTGATTTAGGCCTGATGAAACACATGTTTTAATAACACCAACACAGGTAAATCTTGTCCGTCACGTAGGATGCCTGCAAAAGAGTGCTCCTCTGCTAGGACTGTAGCAGGAACGGGGATCCTTCCAGGTCTAGTAAACCATACTATTCCTTCTTACCCCATTGGGGTTCCTGAAGGTCTGTCTCTATAGAGTGCTACTGCAGGGGCATGCACTGTCCTTAATGAGAAAACAGAACTCCTCAGCAAGGTGCTTCTTGCTTTTGGACGTTCAGGATATACAACTGTGACTTTTGGCGAGCCCCCTGCTGTTATTCCAGGAATGCACAGGAGGCCATCTTCTAGGCCTTGGCCCCTATGTGCCAGGAGAGCCAGGCATCGTTGTTCCATGTGTCCAATGATCCACTCAATGGAGCCTCCGTGGTTCAGTGCAGTTGGTGCTGGCAACAAGATGTTATTCTGGTGGCTGAACATCGGCATCAATTATTCTTCCTTGGTTTCTACTTGCACTTGGATAAGGGAGCAGCCGGATGTGTTAACATGTCTATGGAGCTTAGGGCCCATTTCGGGGTCTGTGTTGAAGCCGTAGCCTGGAAACAGGCCAGTTACATCATAAAAAGTTTTAATTACAGTGCGGATCCTAGACATAGGCACCCCATATTCCCCAAAGATCCATCATTCCAAGATTCTCACCTTACAATCTACACGCTTTCAATCTTCCGCAACGGTCCCTGGGTGAGAAAACTGGAGCACTGTAACCAGATTCCACAATAGCAACCCAAGTAGCACAACTCAGGGATAATACATATTTAGGGACAGCAATATTTTGTGTACGTGTCTCAATGTTCCTTTCAGTTACTCTGTTGAAACCGTGACTTTGAAACAGGCCAGGTACATCATAAAGTGGTTTTATTTCAGTGAGGATCCTGGCCCCTGCAACCCCAACTTCCCCACAACTCCACCCCTGCGGTATTCTCGCCTTACAATCTACACGCTTTCAGTCTTCTGCAATGATCCCTGCCCAAGAAAGTTGAATCACTTGAACCAGATTCCACAAGAGTAACAGAATATAACAACAACACAAGGACAATACTAATTAAGATACAGCCACATTTTGATACACTTAGGAAAATTTATAATACTCCTCATACAAAAGGAGCTTCCTAATAACAAAAATTATTATATTCTTCAGGCCAGAAGAATTCAAAATCCACAAAATCTTTAGGGGTGACAACAAACATGTTTTAATGCCACCAACAGAGGCAGATATGGTCCTTCAAATAGGATGTATGCAATAGAGTGGTCCTCTTACAGGACTGTAACAGGAGGAAGGTCCCTCCCAGGTCTAGCATACCATACTTTTACTTCTTTCCCCATGGGGATTACTGAAGTATCTTCATACAGTGATACTAGGGCTCCATGCACTGGATTTAATTATAAAATAAAAGTCCCTGGTAAGATGCGTGCACCTTCTGGACTTTCAGGATATACAACTGTGACTTTTGGTGAACACCCTGCTTTTATTCCAGGAGTACACAGGAGGCCATTTTCCAGGCCTTGTCCCCAAGGTTCCAGCAGTGCCAGCCATTATTGTTCCGTGTTTTGAAAGGTCCAAGCTATGTCCACTCCAAGGCGTGTCCGTGGTTCATTGTGATTGGTGCTAGCACCAAGATGTTATTCTGTTAGCTGAACCTCGGCTTCAGTGATTCTTCTTTGGACTGTACTTGCAGTTGTGTAGGGGAGGCAGCCACATGTGTTAACATGTCTACGGGGCTTAGGGTCCCTTTTCGGTCTGTGTTTGAACTGGAAACAGACCAGTTACATCATAAAATATTTTAATGATATTGAGGACCCTGGCCATAGGCACCCCAACTTCCCCGCTTCTCCACCCCTCCAGAATTCTCACCTTACAATCTTCCCACTTTCAATATTCTGCCATGCTCCCTGGGTGAGAAAACTGGAGCACTGCAACCAGATTCCACAATAGCAACAGAAGTAACACTTCTTAGCATAATACAAACTATGGACAGCTAGATTTTGACACAGTTATAAAAAATTATGACTATCATCAGGCTACAGGGAGTTTCTAAAAACAAAAATTGTAATGCTCCTCAAGCCCAAGGAAGTTTCCAATTTGCAAAAACTTTTGGGCGATATGAAACATGTTTTAATGCCACCAACAGAGGCAAATCCTGTGCATCAGGTGGTATACATACAAGAGAGTGGTCCTGTGACAGGACTGTGGCAGGAAGGGCGTCCCTTCCAGGTCTAGTAAACCATACTTTGACTTCTTTCCCTGTGGGGTTTACTGAAGTGCCTGTACATAGTGCTGCTGGAGGTGCATGCACTGCCATAATGATACAACAAAACTCCCCGGTAAGATTCTCCTACCTTCTGGCCAGTCAGGATACATTACTGTGACCTTTTGGTGACCAACCTGCTGTTATTCCAGGAAGACACAGGAAGCCATCTTCCAGGGCTTATTCCCACATTGCCAGGAGAGCCATCTATCACTGGTCCATATGTCAGAAGGTCCAAGGCCACGTCCACTGAATGGAGTCTCTGGAGTTCAGTGCCGTTGGTGCTGCCAGCAAGATATTATTGTGGTGGCTGAACCTCGGCTTCAGTGATTCTTCCTTGCAGTTGTATAGGGGAGGCTGCCATATATTTTAATATGTCAACAGTGCTCAGGGTCCCCTTCAGGTTCTTTGTTTGAGCAGTAGCATAGCAACAGGCCAGTTACATCATAAAGTGTTTTTTTTCAGTGTGTGTCCTGGCCATAGGAACCCCAACTTCCACACTCTTCACTCCTCCATTATTCTTTTCTTACAATCTACACACTTTTAGTTTTCTGCAATGTTCCCCTGGTGAGAAATCTGGATCACTGTAACCAGATTCCCCAATAGCAACAGAAGATAACAACAATTTAGGCATAATACAAATGAAGATATAGCAAGATTTTGATACACATAACAAAATTTATATTAATTCTCAAGCCAGAGGAAGTTTCCAATCCACAAAGACTTTAGTTGTGATAAGAAACATATTTTAGTGCCACCAACAGAGGCACATCCTCTGTAGTTGTTGCTGGCAGCAAGATGTTATTCTGATGGTCAGATCCTGGCTTCAACAATTCCTCCTTGGTTTGTACATTCAGATGGGTAGCAGAGTTTGCAGTGTATATTAGTATGTGTGGGACTTCTCATTCAAACACTGTAACACGGTCCATAAGTGGACTGACCAGCCCCATATAGTATTGGTGTCTGACTTCGGTCCAGATTTTAACAAACCATTGTTCATCTCTATCTTGCCTGCCCTAGTAGGGTTATATGGTACTTGAAACTTCCACCTTATCCCTACATGTTGCACCCATTCTTGTAATGTAGGTCCAGTAAGGATGGTGCCTTGATCACTCTTAATCACCTGCAGTCAGCCATAGGCTGCAAAGAGGCACTCTAAAACCCTTTTGGTTGTTTGCTGATATGCATGATCTACAGGAAAAGCAACCAAAAATCCAGTAGCTGTGTCCACACCAGTCATGAGGCATATTGATACCTTTCTGATATGAGAAGAGGCCAAATATAATCTATTTGCTACCTGCCAAGGGTATTGGCCCCTTAATTATCATCCCATGTTGCTGCAGGACTTCATGTAAGTCCCTCTTAGAGCACACAGGCACTCCTGCTGGGCTCTGCTGATTTCTTCAAAGGTCAAAGTTAAGCCCCACCGATGGGCTGCAGCCTTGCATGCAACTAATGTTGATGTAACCATTGGGTCCCACCAGAGGCAGACTTTCCTTCCAGCCAATGCACCTGGACCAATGTGTCTGCTTCATCATTCCCTGGGGATGCCAAAGGCAACTGTTCAGTCACAGGAAATATGGTAACTGTCTTAGTCTGGCCAGAGGTCCATAGGTCTTGCCACAAAGCTTGCCCCCAAAGGATCCAGTGACCAGCCATCTAGTTGGCATGGTACCATGTCGGTAGCCACAGGGTCAAGCCCCGATAGACGGCCCAGCTGTTAGTTCAGACAACCAGTATGGAGGGCTCTTGGGTGATCAAGAACCTACAGCTCAGGCCATTGACAGCTCTCTCTTCCTCTCCCCATCCTCCATCCATATTGTCTCAGTCTTAGGAAACCACAGCCCCCCACCTTGGGGGCTGCCCACAGCTGGAGCCATCCATGTACCAAGCATTTTCAGGTATAGGAGCTCTCCCCTCCTGATATGGGCTGCAGGGTATCAACCCCTAAAATATATTCAGGGAGAGAAGAAATATAGTCCTTTGGAGGTAGATGCTCTGTTCTCAATGGGATTTGGGCTTTCTTCACTCTAATTTTTGTATACCCATAGTCATCTATCACAGCAGGGGTCCCAGGAAACTGCTCAGAGTTGCCATAAATCTGAAAGTATTTAGCTCCTGTGTCCACCAGTCCCAGGACACATTGTGCATTCACTGGGAACCTGTGAACTGCTAATTCTACATGTGGCCTCTGGCCCCCACCATGTTCCATCAAGGTGGGGGGCCTTGACTTCTCACCAGTCAAACTGCAATGCCCAATCATCTTCCTGTGGGGGAAGGGGTCCAGGTGGGGTCTGAGTACTGTTCCCCAGGAAGTCCTACAGACACACAGGCTGGACTTGTGGCTTTGCCTCCAGCTTCCATGCCCTGGACCTCAGTGGCGGGAGCAGCTGCTCTGGTTTTAAATGTTGCCACAGCTCTAGCTAAATCTTATTGGGCTGTCTGTCTATCATGTTTCTCTTTATAGCTCCTGTGTTTATCAAATCAACCCACGTCTGGGTCCTCAAGACTGTAAAAGGGTCCTTTAAACCTACTCTCAGTAGCAGACCATATATCCTTCTGTGTTCTCATTGTCTCAACCTCTTTCAGACCTTCTATAGTATGACTAACCTTACTTATGGATTGTCTTAAGTGAGGGGCAAGAATAGTCATTAGGGACCTAAAGAGGGATGGTGTAGATGTGTAGAGCACCCGATTTTTCATTCCCATGGTGAATAGCTCCTCATTGGTCCTCAGTGGTCCATACTATAGATATGTTTTCATGTCCAACTCCCATAATATTTGTTGGAGCTCAGCATACATCTGCCATTTAGTAGAGAAATAAGGCAAGTCACTCTGATTAGGCCATACAATGCAGAGTTCCACCATCAGCCAATCCAGAAGTTTATGATTCCCTGGGGTCTGATGAGCATTTTGTAATCTCTGCCAGAGAGGTGTGAGTCATCAGGGAAGCCATTTTAACCATTTCTGACCCAGATAGAACAATGCCATCTATTACTGAATCCCAGAGATGCAATAGCCATGTGTACAGAGGCTCCAAGGGCTTCTGCCAAAACCAGGGGCTCAAATCCACCAGTTTAGCCTGGGTATAGGGGTAGAGCATGGCATGCTTCACAACCTGGGGAGGGGACTGTGCCTCTCCTGGAGGACCATGTGGGTGCTGTGTCTTTAGTTTCTTACCTACAACCAAGCAGGCTTTCAATCTGGGAGGAGCTCAAGCCTCCGGTGGTGACGGTTTCATCCTTGGTCCCACTCCCTAATCCTTCCCCAGCTCCTCCTCTCCTGATGTCTCTTCTACCATTTCCAGAGCTGAGGGCACCATCCCTTCCTTCATCCCCTTCATGCCATCTTGCAGCCTGCATTCTCCTGCTGCCCTTTCCTGCACCACTAGTATGTCACTCAGCAGCATGATCTCAGTTTTTAACAGCTTTCTTTCCTTCCTTATAGCATCTGACAACTCATGTTCCAATTCTTCCACTTCCTGACAAAGTTCATCTTCCTCTTTGGTAACCCTGTCTGATGCTGTGAGGGGCATCTAACCCACAGTTCCCACCACAGCACGGGCAACTCATACACCCTAAATAGTCCCCTGATTTGCAGAGGGCCAGCTCCACCACCTCCACCATCCCCACCTGTCCCCAGTTCTGGGGAGGAGCCCAATCCTTTAGGAGGCAAATCATCCCAGACCAAATCCCCACTGGGGGATGCCCAGGTATTTCCCCGCCATCCATAGGGGAATCCCCCAGTGTTTCCATAAGGGAATCCCCAGGTGTCTCCCCACTATTCACAGGGGGGGTCCACTAAATTATCGCACCCGTGAAGACAGTTCCTTGGTTCCAATGGATCCTGCCAACTAAGCCAGCGTATAGCTCCAAGAGGAAGGGGGTCCCCTGCCTGGAACAAGTTCTATGTGAATGTGATAAGACCGAAGGAAAACAAGGGTGAGAGGCTGGAAATTAAAGGTTTTCATTCTCAAGGCTCAGTCTCTCCTCGCCCCAAACCCCAGCGGCGTGGCTCTCTCAGCGCCCCCCACCCCCTCGCACTCAGCTCCCAGGCTCTCTTTCCCAGGTCTGCACGCTCTACTACCCCTGGAGGTGCTCTGTGGGGGTCCCTGGGGACTCGCACTGGGTAACCTGACCAATTATGTACCAGGAACTGAGGGGAAGAGAGAACGGCTGCTTCTGCACCCCATGCCCTGGACTGGCAATCCCAAGACTGACCAGCGGCTCTTCCACCAGTAAACATCACACTGGCATGCAAACAGGCTCTTATATGAATATACAATGGCACTATCAAGGCCAGGTGGGAATTCTCGTCAAAAACTTCCATTTCCTCACAATCCATTACCTCCAAAAGTTTCCTCTTAGTAACTTTAGACATAGAAAACTGTATTGCCATGGGGAACTCAGGAATATAAGGGCACTAAGGAGTTTGTTAGCATTTATATGGCTTCACAGGACAGGACAAGTTCTTTGTATTTTGTAGGTTCCAGAGCCCAATCATTGAGGAGGTAATATAGAACTATAATATATGATCAACTTCATAAAATAAAAATGTCCTCAAGATAATTTAGGATAAGAAAATATCTTTAATATAGACTTGCTTGGCATCTACCCAAGATGGGTAAATTAAGCATTCCCAAGCTGGTTTAAACAACTAATCTTAAAAAGACTAAATATAATTTACTGTCTTACACCAAAAAGTGAATTCCTTTATTTCCCAATCTGTAAACTTTCTGTGAAAGCATACTCAGTTTGTGAAAATTCAATGTCACAATTTTAATTTTATCATCTACTATACATGAAAACATAAAAAAGAGAAGACACATATAGTAAAAACTAAGTTTGCTAGTTAAGCCATTGCCTTCATATATGAAGAATTTTTAAATGATTAAAAGACAGTGGAGCTGATTTCAGAAGTAAGCCCCACCCATTCGTGCTTTGCTTCATTAAACAGAATGAACCTGCCAGTCTGGAAGTAAGCAGAGAAGAGATCTTGACACGCCCCATTGTCTGTTCCCCCGCGCAGCGAGGCACACGCCCCATCAACATGAGCGGTGCAGAGCTTCTCTATCGATGTTCAGCCGAATTTCTGAATCAGTCAAAATAGGAAGCCCCATCCATCTCCACATTCCTATCTTGTAAGTCCATAAAAATCCTGAGAAATTATCATATGCATCAGAGAAATATTGACTGTGAAACAGAAAATTCCATCTCAATTCAATACTCAATAGAGAATTGCTTTTGAACAAGGAATTTTGCATATCACATTGTCCTACAGCTAGAGATCTAAGAACCTCCAACTCCCAAGTGGAGAATGAGTAACACACAAAGTGTGCTTGCAAAAAAGGAGGAGGAGAAGGAGAAAAAGAAAAAAGAATTCCGTGAAGCTCGAATGAATGAAATCTCATCCGCCTAAGTCCTAAAAGAATAAATAAACTTTGGAAACCAAGTTAAGATAAAAACCAGAAGAAAGTTTTAGAAAGCTGCTTGGAGTTCTCAATAAGAGGAAAAACCTGGTTTATGATAAAGGAGCAGAAGGTAATAAGCAGTGAGTAGACTGAGATAACAGGCGTGATAAGAATGTAATAGGTCAGATAAGAACACTTCATATGCAATATATGAAAAGTAGGGGCAGGACGAAAAACAGGATTTATACAGTTTAAACCCAATAATTGATGCAAAGAATAGATTTGAGAAGTTATTTCAGAATGCAAGGGAAAAGAAAAAATATTAAAATATTGAGTCAATACTGAAGGAAAAAAATGCATCCTTCACAAGTAAGGTCTAGATGTTCATAAGGAAGATACAAGAGGAGGAAGAAACAAGAAATTAGAAACAAAGCAGGAACCAAAAGGGCACAAAAAACAATCTCCCTAAACTAAAACAATGTGTGAATATACATTCATCTATTATATACATATATAAATAATTATTGGAGTACCATTCTACAAAATAAACTAGGGATGAGTAAAACTAAAAGGAATATCTGCCATATCCTTGCTTTTGTGGGTGACTGGAACGACAGACAAATAATCATATGAATAAATACAAAATTACAGCCAGAACAAGAGAGTAGATATAAACCTATGGTGGAGAAGTTGACCTAGTCAGGAGGCCAGAAAAGGTTTCCCTGAGGATGTTTAACATGAGGTCTGAGAGAGAGTGGGATTTAGAGAGCTGGAGAGTCCTGGGCAGAGAGCGGCTCACGCAAAGCCCTGTAGTACAAGTGAGCATAGCATGGTTGAGGAACTATAAGAATACCAGTGAAACGGGCTGACAGAGTGAGAAGGAACATTATGAAATGACAATGAAGAGGCAGGTAGGAACTAGACTATCCAAGGTACTGTAGGTAAAAAAATTTAACCTTTTTTTTCTTGTTTTACCATGACCTTCACTAAGAAATACTTTTTACATCATAGCCCAGTTACATACCCATATGTACGTACACAGAGATCAATTTTTTACATCATTGAAAGTGTTCTTAAAAAAATCCATGAAATAGAACAGAACACAATATGACATCAGTTTTTCTCATAGTAAGAGTAGTTAACAGTTGGTGAAATAGTTTGTGTAGACTTATGTATATTATGTATTTTATATATAGGTATACATATATACAAACATTCACATGTATATAATAAATTTTTCATATATATAATACATTTTAGTACTCTAATAATTTAACAAATTGATTTCATGACTCATCAAGGGCTCCACATCATAGGGTTTAAAAAATTCTGTACTAAATCCTGTCAGATATTTTACTCTTTATCTAAAAGTCATTGAGGTATTCTAAACAGAAATGTGAGGTGAACAGATTTGAATTTGGAGAGAAAATTCCTCTGGCTACGGTGTATAGGATTTTTTAAAGAATAAGTAAGAGGCCCTTGTATTGAGATCCAGGTAAGCGATAACAGTGGTTTGACCTCAGAGGGTAGCAGAGGAAAGTAAGAAAGACTCCAGAGATGATTAGGAGGTAAAAAAGTCATCAGGATTTTAAGGTGAGATAAATATGGACACAATTGTCAAAGATGACTCTTAGGTTGAAATGGACCTAGAATAAGTTATTGAAAAGAAACCCAAGAGTGACAAAATGTTGGACTTACAAGAGTAAACAAAACCATCTAACAAGAAATCCTCCCGAAAACACATGTTACTAACAGAGAAATCAAAATTGGGTTGGCTTCAAACTATTCTTTTGCAATGTGAAATGCCAAGAGGCAATGAAAAAAGAACCACACAATTTAGAAAAAAGTTGGTGAGCTAATGATGTTATGTTAAGCCAACTTGTCATTTAGGCATGAAGGAAACAAAGTTATTATAAAATACAGACATATTGAGAAAAACATATCACCTACAATCTTGAAAAAGATTACTTGAATATATGCTTCTGCTCAGAGATAAATCCAAATTTAAACATCAAGAATAAGATCATGTTAAAAAAAAAGAGTAACAATTGATTCTGAAACCATTTAAAAAGAAAATTGAGTTTAAAATGATTACTAAACATAAGATAAAACTAAATACAAGAAAAGAAAAGAATTCTTGAGAATATGTATAATGTAAAAAAATGAAATTATGAGAGAATAAAACAAATTATATTAAAAGGGAAGACAATTAAAATCATGTCAAATTCTGACCTAATACAGGAAAAGAATGACTCAAAAGATGCAATTACACTAGATTTAGAGGATTAGAAGAAAACTTGGAGCATGTTTTTGAATAAACATAAGCAAGCCATAGTCAAATGTAATACACAACATTAAAAAAAATCTTCAAAATCACTGAATTTTAAATCTACATCAAAAAATAGTTCAAAATAGTAAAACCCAAAAAGGGGAATGGGTGCTTTTAAAAAGTAAATAAGGAGACAACAAAACAAAAACAAAACAACACAAGACAGAAATCATCAAACGTATCACTTATAAAAATTAAGTTGAAGTCCGCATTTTAAAGATAAGGACTCAAGTTATTTCAAATTCCATTATAAAATTCCTTACAAGCTAACAGAAATGAAAGTTTTAAAAAATTACCTTTGAACAATTACTTAAGTCCAAATAATTTAGCAGTGAGATTTTTCAAGTATCTAAGTTATAAAGATCAGCGAATTTTCAGGTTACACACATTATTTTATGGTATTAAAAAAGAATGAAAAGCCTTTCCATAAATTTTCTGAAGCCAACACAATTCTTGTGACACAGCTTAATGTAAACATTTTTCAGTGTATCAAAACATCACTTGAGAAACACCGATTTAGAAAATAATGAGGATGAAAATAAAAATAGGAACTTTAGCTTTATGAGCAAATTTATTATGAAGGTGGTATTCAAGTTTTTACTTAAATTCAAGAAATCAACAAGAACAAGACAGAACCCAAAGAAATCAGAAGAAAGACAATTTACAGTAATTGAAATAATTGAATCAACTTAAAAAAATAGAAATTGATTTAAAAATTTTTAAATGTTGGTTCTTTGTAAAAAATAGAACTCTGATAAAGTTAGCAGAAGAAAAAAACACATAATTCATACTGAGAAAGCATATATAATAAACATGGGAACATTTTAAACTATGAGAGAATATACAAATATTCTATATAGATATTTATATCAGAATTCTAAATATTTTACAGAATAGACAGTTTACTTTTAATATCAGAATTCTAAATATTTTACAGAATAGACAGTTTACAATAATAAAATATAAATGATCAAGATGACTCAATAGGAATAAAATGTCTTAATAGATCCATAGCTATGGACATTATTAGAGTTTGAGGAATTGTCTTCAACAAAGACTCTAGAATCCAACAGTTGCATAAGTGAGATCCTTCAAGTGCCAAGAAACATGCATTTCCCATGCTCTATGGAGTATTTTAGAGTATTAAGAAGTGTGGAATGTTATTTTTAAAACATTTGTGGAAATCAGTATACTCTCAATATTAAAATTTCAGCAAAATATAGAAGACAAAGCAGTAAAGGCATACTTACACAGTTTTAGTTGTAAATGTTGGATAAGTAGTAAAGAGGAATTCTAACCAACTGAATGTTAACAGAGCTTTAGCAAATACCATTTCAGGACAGTAGGAAAAGAATAATTTCTTAAAAAATAGTGTAACAATAGTAATTAGATCTCAGCATACATAGCAAGTTAAACATTCCAAATGAATAAAATTTAAGTGTAAAAAGTGAAATCGTAAAAGAACAAAAGAAAACTTAAAAACATATTCACAGAATTTTGGAATGGGGAAGGCATTTATAAATATATTAGCAAAGAAGAAAATATAAACAGAACAGTCTTTCAAGTAAACTTTTATCATATGTTTTCTCTTTACTAAAGTATGTCCATATGATTGGGATGATTATATTCTTATTAAAAATAACAATTTGCCGAAGTCTAGGATTTAATAAGGATAATCACCACCCTAATTAAATTTCAGCTTTCTAAAGCTGAATAAATAACCAAATTTGAAAGAAAAACTTTATAGACAAAAAAAGCAAAAACAAAATCATAATGGAGCAGACTGACTAATAAAAATTAAAGCTTTCAACACCAAAAGAGAGAGTTCAAATGCAAATCATAAACTATGAAAATAAATCTGCAACAAATATCACAGTGATAATATCATGAATAAAATAAATTTTTCTATAAATTTTTGAACCAAGAAATAATTGAATAAGTTATGACCTATTCACATAAAGAGCTATTAGCTTTTAAAAGCGTTTTTATGGGAAAATGATCATGATTTATTATTGAATGGAAAATTAACACAAAACCATACATGGAGATAGACAGAGGTAGATAGAGATGTGCCTCAATTCTGAAAGTTTATATATACTATAGTACTCAAATTTATATGTACATACCTCTGTGAATATAAACTTACGTCTATATGTTTAAATGAAATGCCTTTAGAAAGGTGGTTAGCGATAACAGAAAGTCATTAAATTCTTGAAGTCTTCATTTTTGTGGTTACCTTTTAGTTAGCTTACTAGTGTTGACCTTCTGCTTGAAAACATTGCCTTCACATCTTTAATGCTGGAAGCTGCCAGATTGCTCCTTTGCTCCTTAAAGGGTTCCAAAAAAAAAGAATGTATGATAAAATCATTATCTCCACAATTAATACATCCACATCTGATTCAACAAATATTGGTAAGTAGCCATCATGTGTCAAAACTTGCTGGACAGTGGTGACTCACAAAGGCACTGGCCTGCTATGAAAGAGTATCATCTAGTAATTCTGGTCTCTGTTCACCACCGATCACGACCCTTGGTTTTGCCCTGCCCATGCCCTAATTTCTCATCATACCGTGAAAACTCAAAATTTTGTATCTAACAGGTAACAGATTTTGGAAAGTTCCCTAAAGCAGTCTGCCAGCCTTGCAGTAACAACAATTCAAGGAATCAGGTAGAAGCTTATGCAGAATATTAATTTCATTAGATTCTTTGGCCATGTACAAAAATTACATTGGATAAATCTGTTCTCACTTTAAAGACTTGACACTTAAACTTTCCAATTTTTCTGTTGTTTTCCTTTCTCACTGCCTGCCATCTCTTATGACCTCATCCAGCCCTGAATCTGCCTTCCTGTGAAGCACAGACCGTCTCACTGCTGTCCCCAAAGGTCCTTGTTCGGCCCTCTTTTCCTCGCCTTCTCTATGGCTTGTGGCATGTTTCCTCTTGAAGGGATACTGTCAGCCTCTGGGATGAAGCAGGGGTATCTGGCACTCTTTCTTTTCTGTTTGTCTCCTTGGTTACTGCTCCTGTCAACCCTTTCCCCACAAACACAGGCTTTTCACAAGGTTGCAACCTTTGACCCTTCACTCAACTGTTCATACTTTCTCTTCTGGAAAATTCATTGATTCTTGTTAACACCTCAACTGTCATTTCTGCAATGATGACTCCCGAACCTGAGCTATCTTGCCTCCTATCTAAAGATGAAGGCCCACATCTCCAGAGGCCCAGTGGGTGATGCATATGGATATCCCACCATTGCTCAACCCAAGAGGCTTAAAATAAATTGCCCAACTCCTCAAAACATGCCCTCACTCACCTGATTCCACTTCAGTTTATAGGCCTCTCAAACACCCAGACCTGAAATCTCTGAGCCATCTCTGAAACCAGCCATTCAAATCTTCAGGTCCAGCTCTAGCCCTCATTTGTCAGTTAGCTTGGTTATTTGCAAATCCTTAGTCTTGATTTCGTCACCTGTAAAATGGGGTTAAAGTGAAGCTCAAATGAGAAGGTGAGATCATGGATGTAACTGTGTTCTGCAAGCTTAGACTGCTATGTGCATATTAGGTAATTTTTTTTTCTCACTCAGCCTAGAACATGGCATATAATAGACACTGTAAATATATGCTGACAAACTGAAAATGAATGAACAGTGGTTGAATCAATGCAACATGCGCATCTTTTAAATGCCAAAGCATTTGCTGTATGCTGTATCACCCACTTGGCTCAGATTTCATACTATCCAGTCTTTTGTTACATACATTTTCACTATATATGTTCTGACATCTCAACAGACATTCAAATTCCAAGAAGCAGATGCTTTCCTTATTTTTCTGGGATTACTCCCAGGGCCCAGCCAAGTCCTTACAAAGCAGCTATGCACTAGTATTATCCCTTTTGTAAGTGTATATCAGCTAAATTTTTTCAATTAAGGAATTGGTACATTGTATTTTGGCAGCCCATATTCTTGAAGTTCTATTTATTTATTCATTTTTTAAATCATGACTAACATCTTGTTGAGAAACTACCACTAAACAGTGACTGTAGTGGCAGAAGGAAAAAAGGGTTTGGTCAGGCCTCTCACTTTCCAGATTTGTTTCAACTCAGTCATAAAATTCCTTCCCTGTTGAGTCTCAATGGCCAATGGCATTGTCACTCTGATATATGTAATTTAATCAAGCTGCTCTGGTTATGTTAAACTAAGCCAAGCTGTGCAAATGCAACTACAGATTGTACCAGAAATTGGAGCATTTAAAAAATTTATTTATTCATGATGGCATTTCTACATTCAAGCAAACAGCAATTATGCTGTCTTTTCTCCCCCTTTCTTAGGAAAACTTACTCCCAGAGGGAAACACAAAGCAAAGAAGCAGTGCCCACATACTGGCTGGAGGGTGATTATGACTGAAGGGGAAATACGTACGTGTCAAACAGCACAGCCTTGGGGTTATCTAGGCTCTATGAAGTGGACTTTTCAGTGGGATTTGAGTGGGTGGAATTGCTGTATCACCCACAAAAGTACTTTCATTACCAATTTCCCATCAGACATTTACTCAGGGCTCTATCTTTATTACTCTGAGTATTGGCACATTAAGTGTACTAAGTTTAATGAAACAGAAATGAATGAATGATGGACACTTCCCTGTTGTGTCTGAGCCCAGCAGGGTTTTACATCTTATAAGTTACAAGTAACGGCCACAGGCCAGATGTATCAAATACAGATGAGATACATTGAATACAGATGTCACAGGCCAAAAGGCTCAGTATATTTATTAGTCTAAATAACTTTTTAATTTCCCTTTCTGGAACAAACTCCTCCAGGGATATAGCTTAGATAATTTGTGCTCCCTCATAACTTACTTCCAAAATTGCCTAGTTTTAATACAGAGTGCTCAAGGATGTGGCTATGAAAAGTATGGATTCCTAAGTTACAGCTCTGTACTAGTTTTCCAGGGCAGCTGTAACAAACTACCATAAATTGACTGGCTTACCTAAGAGATTTATTGTCTCAGAGTTCTGGAGGCCAGAAATCTAAGACAAGGGTCAGCAGGCCCACGCTCCTTCTGCAGGCACTAAGGGAAGGATCAGTTCCAGGCCTCTCTTCTGCCAGAAAGGAGTTTCCTGGCTTTGTGGCAGCTTAACTCCAAATTTCATGTGGTGTTCTCCCTGTGTGTGGGTGTCTCTGTGTCCAGATTTCCCCTTTCCATAAGGATTCTAATGACCTCACATTAATGTGATCATCTGCAAAGACCTTATTTCCAAATTCAGTTGTAGCCATAGGTCCTGGGAGTTAGGACTCCAACCTCTTTTGGGGGACACAATTCCACCCATAAGAGCCCCAGGTAATCATTGCAGTGGGTTCCCATATAAAGAGCAGAGAAACGAAAGTCAGTCTAAGCACCACAGCAAACAAGTAACCTTGGCATTTGAAGCCACAGAAACGGCGAGGCCACCCATGCCTCTGAATCATACTTCATAGTGTTAGGTTAGATCACATTCGATTCTATTTTCTAAGGAATAAATAAAACTGTCCAGAAAGGGGAAATGTTATCTTTAAATGACCATTAAAACTAGGTTTTCACAGATGAATCACCATGAGAAGAAACATTTGGGCATGACCAGCTATACCTGGACATTTTAGAAATTAAAATAAAGAGAAATGATGCAGCCTCCACCTGACATGATTTGTTTTAGGACGAAGGAAACAAAGCCTTTTATGTTGACAGGATGCACACCAAAGTAATGAAAGACAGCATTTGGGATAATGGGCTTTTGATGACAAGGGCTAAACACTTAAAACTGCAAACTTTCTCCTTTGAAATATGCAGGTAGACCATTTCTTTTTTATTTGGATGTTCTCTATAATAGTGTTTTCATTTCTAATATCCTATCATGATTCAAGGGGTTTCTCAAACTAAGTACATTTATGATAAATACAATGCAAAATAATAACTGGCACATCATTCTTCCTCAGTGCCATGCTTTGTCCTCCCTGTTTTGTACATACGGACATACTGAGTCCTCAGCACTCCCATGGATGAGGCAGTATTGTCACCACCATTGTACAGGAGAGGCACAGACAGCTTACCTATGGCCACGCTGCTACCACAAGTGGAACTGAAATGTGAACTCAGAAGCTCCAGCTCTAGAGCCTGTGTTCTGTAATATTAACTTCCAAATGTATGAATTTTAAAAGTTCTAGGGAACCAAACTGAAAAAGTGAAGTTCTTTCAACTCTCTTTTTGAAGTCCTCTTAGCTATTACCACTGCCCAGATGAAGTCTGCCGAAACCAGTATTATACTGTTCACTCACCACAAGGATAAGCTCTCTGTTTATTTATCTTCACTGATCTGGGGTTTGTTCTGGTTTGGGCTTTATGGTACTCTTTCGTCAGTAGACCTAACGGAAAGCTGGTTTAGGAAATAAGGTGACTCTGACAATTCTCTGGTTTATAAAATTTCTTTTCTCAGGGAACCCTAGCCCTGTTTTTAGGGCATTTCAGGCAGATTGTCCAAGTTAATCTCTCTTAGTTAAAGTCACTTATTATAATAATTAATTATATCTGTGAACTCCCTTTAGAGAAACAACTAATTAGTGCTTGATTAAATAGCTAGGGACTATAGCCTAAAGTTGACATATCACACATTTATATATATATGTGCGTGTGTGTGTGTGTGTGTATACACATATATATGTATATACATATATATAAACTATATATGTGTGTATATATAAAGTTGACATATCATATAAGTATATATATAAAGTATATAAAATTGACATATATATGTATATATAAAGTTGGCATAGCACACATTTACATATATATGTGCATGTATATATATACATGCAATATATATATACACGGAAAGAAAAAGAAATTACATTTTCTGTTTGGAATTAGGTTCTTGGACAACATAATTAATAATACAGAAGACAGCTTTGTACATTGTCAAATGGAACCAATTTGGTTGACATTTTTTCTTTGAAAAATCATCCGAAGAGTAATTTTTATCCAGAACTTTGTTTTCAAATAAATTTTTCTAGGAGGAAAAAATTATTAAACTTCTAATTTCATATAATTTTACTCATAAAATCTTTCCGGAAAAGTATTCTATGATGCAAAGAAATTCAAGTATTACCAGTTTGAGGAAGAGTCTGGACTTGTCAGAGCTCTGGCAGAAAACAGTTTTCTCCTGCACGGCTCTTCACACCATCTCTTTTGGATCTCCTCTACCATCGGTGGGCGATCTCGGGCAGAGCCCATCACTTTTCCAGTCACTTGATGTCCCATTTTCTGGTATTAAGAAGAAAACTCCAACCTCATGTGCTCTTCACTGGCTGCCTCTGGCACCTCCTGGGTGGATAAGTGGAGCGGGAGGGAGGTCTGAGGTGAATGGTGCTGTTGCAGCCGGCAGGGACCCCAAGGCCAACTCTTCCCCTCAGGCGCTATGTCACTGGGTCCGTCAGGGACCCCTGCCTTCCAGGGACTTTGGGCGCTGTACTTTTCCAGGTCACAGGCTCTACTCTGAGGGGGTAGCTCACTTGACTCACCCTCACTCCTGCTCTGAACAGCGTGAACTCGCTCACAAGGGTCACCTCCGCTCACATGGAAGAAAGTGTCCTTTCAAGATCGCTCTAGACCAGCTGACTTTCATGAGATCCCTCTAGCTCATGGAGACATTCCGCATCTGGGGTGACACACCATCTCCAAGGCAGCTCTTTGTCCTTGCTTTGCCACCAAGGGCAGCTCCAGCCAGCTGCTGCATGGTAGGCCACTGCAGACAAGTGGAAAGCACCAGACACTTCCAATTCTGGAGCACGAGACTAGCTTCTCCCAAAAGTTTCCAAGAACATTCTCTTCCCACTTGCCCTTAAGCCCAGCAAGAGGCTAACCAAGACTGACTTCATCCAGGTGGTAAGCTGTTGCCTCCCTTCTTGCAGATAATATCCATGAATACTGCCCCTGAGGCACCCACTCTTTGGGTTTGTGTTAGGGTGGAAAGCACAGAACTTCCTACCAATCCAAATCTTTCCCCAAGAACACCTCCC